>NC_142139.1:49560973-50180973 GCF_024610735.1 Ursus americanus | reverse complement strand
TCTTTTCCAAAACAAGTAAGGGTGAACAGCCAGTTCTGAGAATATGAAAAAATTTATCTGCTGCAGACTATGACCAGGAACGTGTATTTTCAGGTAGTAACATCACTCAGAACGGCAAGCAGTGAAAGGCCAGCATTCTCATTGGAAAGGAGAAGGAAATTTCCCTTTGGAAAGGGGCCAAGTTTCCAACTGGTGATGTATATAGTATCTCTATTTTGTCTCTAATTGCTCGTAACAGTTGTATTGAGGTTTAACAACCTTTAATTTTTGCAATGTCTGTAGCTTCATATCTTATTTTAAATATTGGGATAGTAAATATCAAATTATTTTCTTTTGCAAATATAATATATGCAAATTCTTTCCTGGTATTATTTTCTGACAACTATTCTTTCATGAAGTTATACTAAGATAGCCTGAAAATACACATTTTATCCAATGCAGAACTGTTTTACCAAACTAGAATGACTACCAAACATGCACTTAGAAAAGGAGGCTTTGCAAACAATTAAAAAGATAGTTTACATTCCCTGTATAGCTAAGTTAACATCTACTTAGTAGAAAGACTACTATTCCTTACCAGAGCATGTCCATCAAATATAATTTCAAAGGTATCAGAGTTGAATTTCAGTATTCACCTAAAACCATCTGTAAGAAACTGCCTTTGTAGCCCACACACTGTATTATGTATTGAATTTTGTCAAAATAAGTGAATGGATTTAAAATTTCTATTTTTCTCCCTTTCCATTGTAAACACCCCAGTCAGTGCCTCTGTTACCTCTAATCTGGATTATTGTATTAGCCTCTTAATGAATCTCCCTACTTCCCTTTCCTATCTTAAGTCTGTTGAAAACAACAGCTAGAATAATAATTTAAAACAAGCCAGCTAACTTCATGCCTTTACCAGAGACTCTCCAGGGATTCCTCATCTTTCTCAGAGAAAAAGTCAAACTGACCCGTGGAATAAGGTCTTATATAATCCGTTCCTCTTCTGCTTACCCTTTCTAATTAATTTTCTACTAGTCTGTCTCCTATTTTTTGCACTTCTCATTGCTGTTTAATACACCAGGTACAGTCCAGCCTTAAGGATTTTACATTTGTTCTTTCCACATGGGATGCCATCCCTGGCATATCTACATGGCTTCCTCACTCACCAGTTTCAAGTCTTAGTTCATATGCCATCCTTTCAGGCAAGCTGAGGCCTTCCTTAGCACCCAGTAATAAAGTGCAACTCCCAACAACCCCAGTTGCCCTTCTTTGCTTTATTTTTCTGTATAATACCTATCATCTGGCATACTGTCCCTTTTACCAATTTATTTTTTCTTGGCTTTCTTTGTCCACAAGACTAGAAACTCAATGAGAAGGTCACTATTATCTCCCCTAAAACCATGCCTGACACAAACTAAGTGTTCAGTAAATATTTATTGCATGAATGAATTTTCTTTCAGAAACAGTTCCTTTGTTTAAACACAAAAATGGAACATTTTCTCCTATATACCTGACCTATTAAAATGATTATTGTAATTAGCCTCCATCTTGCATGTAAAGGGACTATGACAGAATTCAGTTATTGATGTTAGGATTAATTCACATAAGAACCTACTATTCCAACCATGTGCCTACTATGTCAGTCAACACATTTTTGTTCTAAATCCAGTAAATGCAAGGCGCCATGAGGTATATACACTACCTACCTGAAAGAGATTTTATCGTAATTGGGAGGAGCCAGTTAAGGATTCAGGGGCGCTAAATGGTGCTTTGAAAGATGGGTAGCATTTGGATTGGTGATGAGCCAGAGCACCCAGCAAGAGCAATGGCGGAGACGGAGGTGAATGCAAAGCTCCAACAGGCTGGAGGGCACTCGGGGGCTGTGAAGAGACTGGCCCACCTGGAACAGAGCATTCACCATGGGGCTATTGGAGCAGGAAGTGAAAGGCAAAGGGAAGCAAAATGTAGAGGTCTTCAAGTGTCGGGCTGAGGAACGTACAGTGTCTTATCATCTGGTGGTGTGTAGTGGCAGGGAGCCATGAGAAGTCATAGGATAAAGAGGGCGCACTTTCCTCTCATGCTCGTTTTACTTTAAATAATGAAGAGAAACTCACAATTAACTAGTAAGTCATGTTGAATATCTTGAGAGCAATGTGAATATGAAGTATGATGAAAACATTTTCTTGAATTCTTCAGTGAGGAATTTGCAAAGAAATGTTAGATTATTCCTTACTTCTTCAAGGTTTGTTCTCAGACACTAAGAGACAGAAATTATTCTCTGCCCTTTGGCATTCTTGAGAGAGAAAGGGTGATGGCTACAGGAGTTGAGGAGCCATTATGTATTGGTTGTTGCGGGGGTGGGGGGGGGGGAGGGCCATGCTTCTAAAAATGTATACACTTGAAATCATTCCTAGTCTTAATTCCTCCATTCTCCCTAAATGTTAGAAACCTTTATTTTTATTCTTAAGTTTTATAAAGCCAAGTTGTGGTTTTATAATAAAAAACACCTCATATTCTAGAAAGCAAAAACACTCAAGGAAGGGTTCATTAGAGGTGCCACTTAAAAGGCAAATGTTCATTAAATTTCTTATCTCCTTTGAAATGGAAGTACATTTGCATGATTTTCTTTATTCTCACATAAAAAAGAAATAAATGCAATTCCCTTTCTTAACACAGGCACAATGGCCTGTTAATTAGCATAAGAAACCCTGAATCTCATATATTTATTTAGCAATCTGGAGGAAATCACATTTTTTTAAAAGGAGCTTTTAATCTCTAAAAAACCACTGTCTGTAATTTCTCTTGTTGGTAAGAAAAGAGTCTTCATTCGCAAAATGCTGTGAAAGATCAAAATTACCACAAAATGTAGGTCCCTGCATTGTATCAGTATACAGTCTAGGGGGGAGGGAGGATATTTGCATGTATAAAACCTTAGAAATCCTTTGAAAGCTTCTGACGTATTAATAAAATCCTAGCACTTTAAAGTTAGAAGGAGCTTCAGTTATATCCAGTTAAATCTCCTGCACAATGCAAGAACTCCCCAAAAGTCTTTCATGTAGCAGCTGCAAACTCTTGTGTATGGAGCACCCCATAGTTTTGCAGGCAGTTGATCTCATTCGATTAAACTTTTGTTCCTCATAATGATGTGAAATTTGTTTTGTTTTGTTTTTAATATACACTGTACTACACTTCCCTTGGTCCTATTTCTAACTTGTATAGTTAAGATATAATATTTTAAGCCCAGTTCCCTACGGCACATGCTACCCATTCAAATATGAGAAGACGTCTATACCATTCCTAGTCTTTTCTGG
Source organism: Ursus americanus (assembly GCF_024610735.1). Lineage (NCBI taxonomy): Eukaryota > Metazoa > Chordata > Mammalia > Carnivora > Ursidae > Ursus > Ursus americanus. Next base: position 50,177,677 of record NC_142139.1, on the reverse strand, counting down.
ATTAAACGTCTTCTGTCCCTTCCATAGCCCTTCATATGACAAAGGTTTTTGATGTTTCACTGTATTGATCATCCCCTTTTGAACACAATTGTTCTAAATATCAGCTTTGAAGAGCAGTTCAGTATATGGTGGAGCTATTCGTACAACTTAATGAATTAGTTCATTTCTATAGTAGGAGGAAGAATTAGGGAAATTTTTGTAGTTGTTTTCCTTTGTTTCATAGCTTATGTGTTAATCTGTGCATTAAATTTTTTGTTACACACTCATATTTTTACAATGTTTCGGAATCTGTTGGCAGTGGTTTATGTAAGACTTTGGGCATGAGATTTACAGACACCTTACTAATTTACAGACTACTACATTTTGCTGGATCAAAATGTAGTAATTGCAAGTCCAATAAAAAATATTAGAAGAGTTTTTTTCAAAATGTTTGCACTGTTTCTGCTATTTTAAAAAGATGTTTATACAGATTACATTTTGTTTATTTATTTCAATGTCTTCACTTAAAACAGTACTGTGAGTCAGAATTCATTTTGACTGCCCTCAATAAAATTAGTAATGCCATTGGTCATTTTCTCTTTACAGATTGTTCAGTTCAAGGGAATGAAGAATTGAGAATAATTTTGATAAGTGGATTGCAATATGGAGAATTAAGAATAAGCTGAACATTTGATCTGCTTTGAAGAAACATATTTTCCATTTGTCTAGAGTAATCTATAACAACCCAACCAATCAAAATGAATTCAACATTATTTTCCCAAGTTGAAAATCATTCAATCTTCTGTAATTTTTCAGAGAATTCCCAGTTTTTGGCTTTTGAAAGTGATGATTGTCATCTGCCCTTGGCCATGATATTTACATTAGCTCTTGCTTATGGAGCTGTAATAATTCTCGGGGTCTCTGGAAACCTGGCCTTGATTATAATCATCTTGAAACAAAAGGAGATGAGAAATGTTACCAATATCCTGATCGTGAACCTTTCCTTCTCAGACTTGCTAGTTGCCATCATGTGTCTCCCCTTCACATTTGTCTACACATTAATGGACCACTGGGTTTTTGGTGAGGCAATGTGCAAATTGAATCCTTTTGTGCAATGTGTTTCAATCACCGTGTCCATTTTCTCTCTGGTTCTCATTGCTGTGGAGCGCCATCAGCTGATTATCAACCCACGAGGGTGGAGACCAAATAACAGACATGCTTACGTAGGTATTGGTGTCATTTGGGTTCTTGCTGTGGTTTCTTCTCTACCTTTCCTCATCTATCAAGTATTGACCGATGAGCCGTTCCAGAATGTAACACTTGACGCGTTCAAGGACAAATACGTGTGCTTTGATAAATTTCCATCGGACTCCCATAGGTTGTCTTACACAACTCTCCTCTTGATGCTGCAGTATTTTGGCCCACTCTGTTTCATATTTATTTGCTACTTCAAGGTAAGAGAACGTTTCCCCCTACCATTTCCATTTTAACCCGCTTTCCACAGAATTCCACATTAAATTAGTGGTTCTATTTGAACTTTTTTTGTGTGTCTCTCCGTAGATATATATACGCTTAAAAAGGAGAAACAGCATGATGGACAAGATGAGAGACAATAAATACAGGTCCAGTGAAACCAAAAGGATCAATGTCATGCTGTTGTCCATCGTGGTAGCGTTTGCAGTCTGCTGGCTGCCCCTTACCATCTTTAACACTGTGTTTGATTGGAATCACCAGATCATTGCGACGTGCAACCACAATCTCCTATTCCTGCTGTGCCACCTGACGGCAATGATATCCACTTGTGTCAACCCCATATTCTATGGATTCCTGAACAAAAATTTCCAGAGAGACTTGCAGTTCTTCTTTAACTTTTGTGATTTCCGGTCTCGGGATGATGACTACGAGACGATAGCCATGTCTACCATGCACACAGATGTTTCTAAGACTTCTTTGAAACAAGCAAGCCCAGTCGCATTTAAGAAAATCAACAATGATGATAATGAAAAAATCTGAAACTCCTGTAGCTTATGGTCCCAGATGACATCTGTCTAAACACAAGCACAACTTGCAACATCCTTTCAGTACCTGTTCCCCCAGGGAATGAGGTTGTAATCATGTAAGAAAGACCAAGATTTGCTTGTCTTGCTTTTTACTGCTTTTATTGTAGCTGTCATAATTACACTGGGACAAAATGTGTGGGCTTTGGAATCTTCTGGCCATAGGTTTTGACCAGAAATCCTTGAAGTGCTTTTTGTGAACTTCTGCATATAATACAAAGATTTTATATTCAATTTGTTGGAATGAAGTTTCTTTAAAGTATTACTATTGACTGACTTTAGAAGCACTACATCTGAAACTCATTAGGTCAGGCCATCCTGAGTTGATTGGATTAGATGGTCATTAGGTTGGGCAATCCTGATGTAATAATAGACATATTTCAGTCTGTTACAGAGGTGACAGCATGCAAAAGCAGCATTCAGGAAGTGGAGCTAAGCCTATGTCTTGCAGACCTAACAGTCTGAAGGCACCGAGGAGTGGTTTGCATTTTTTTTTAAATTTAAGACAGGATTTAATTTGCTCCTGATTATCACTTGAGATAAAAATGCATAAAAAATACTTCTCAGCTGTGAATATCATGGGGAATTGGGCCACCCACAAGAATTAAGTGGGAAAGCAGTTCTCTAACTTCAAAATTATTTTGGTACCTGACAACCAAAGGATTTCAGAGTAATTCATTTAATAAGCAAATTAATATTGCAGCAAATGGTTGAATTATATTCATCTGAATTGTTGGTCAAGATGTTTTCTATTCTTCACAGACTGTTCAGTGTTTGTCAGGCTTTCTAGCATAAATCTGTATGTGACTCAAAAGGCATTTCCAGCTTACAATATATAAAAACACAAAGTGTATTTTCCATACATCAGTGCCTACATAGTAACTCATTTTTAACTTTTTCAATGTCCATTCTTCAAAGAAGGACACCAAAGTATACTGTTAAAAGAATGTTCACCCTGGCTAGCAGGGCTAAGTACCTGAAAACTGAGGACACTTCATATAGCCCATATTAACTTGTATAAACTGTGTGCCTTGTGGAGTCATAAATAATGTACTTTATAGAGTACTAAGTCGTTGTGTCATGTTAATATATTTAATTTTATGTATTCTGTAATTGTGATTGAGCCTCAGAATCATTTGGAGGAAAGATATTTTAAAGAACAAGATATAACTTCAGTGTACTATAAAAGTATTAAATGTGTTTGATTTCAGAGGGCAGACATTTTCTTTATTAAAATCGTTTTTGCTTTTTCTGAGTAGTCTCTTTTATGTCTCTCTTCGGTTTCTTTCTTTCTTTCCTTCTTTCTTCCTTTCTTTCTTTCTTTCTTTCTTTCTTTCTTTCTTTCTTTCTTTCTCTTTCTCTCTCTTTCTTTCTTTTTCTTTCTTTCTCCTTCCTTCCTTCCTTCCTTCCTTCCTTCCTTCCTTCCTTCCTCCCTCCCTCCCTCCCTCCCTTCCTTCCTTCCTTCCTTCCTTCCTTCCTTCCTTCCTTCCTTCCTTCCTTTCTCTCTTTCTCTCTTTCTCTCTTTCTCTCTTTCTTTCTTTCTCTTATGGTTTCCCTCCCATGATGTTCCCACAACATCCTATTTCTGCTTATTAATGAAACATTTTCTACCCTGTGGTCTTCCTCCTCTGCTTCTTGAAGCTTCTTGGCTGCAGGGGCTATTTTACAGGACTCCATGCCCAGTGCATTTACCACAGTGCCAGGTACTTACAAGTTACTCAAAAAACATTTCTTAAACAAACAAATGAATAAACAATAACTAAATTTCCTGTTCTCATTTGTGATCATACAGACTTTGCTTCTTGAAATTTTGGGGGGCTCCTCCTCCTAAGTTCGTATTTACCAAGGAGATGTTTGCCCTTTTCATTATGTTATTTTCCCTTCTAAACTAAGCAAAAATGACATTTTTGATTTTAGAAACCTGCATGTTTAGTCCAGTAATTCAAACAAATATCAAACTTTTTACATGGTGAATGTTCATATGAATTCAAATCCTACCTAATAATGACTTTTTGTTAACTGAACAAAGAAAAAAAATTCTAAAACCAACTTTTAACATACATTGGAAAATATCATCATTGTTCCTTACCAAATCCTGGAATTTTAAACATTTTTCTGCTTCGGGGGACTAATGGGAAATTTTGTCTTTCTCCACTTAGGTGCTATGGAAACAAATTGCTACGTGAGAGCAGCCTTAATACGTAGGTGCTTCCTTGTCCGCACATCTGTTGAGATGGCCATTTCTAAGATTCTCATTCAGCTACGTAGGCCACTGATTCCTTAGATTTACATAAATAATGAACTGAATATAAAATTCTTTTTTATCAATAGATGTCAAAGAACTAATAGTGAAGCCTGTCAACAACAGATCCAGAGTTATTCAAGAAGAAGTAAATGTGCACACTAAATACCAACTAGGGAACTTCTGGGTTTTCTTAAACCCAAGAACAAAAACCAATCAACTGTTTTAGTCCAAGAGCATAATGATGATGTAGAGTAAAATGACAATAGCTAGAAGTTTTAAACACTTTGCATGTGCCAAGCACTACGTCAAATATTTCAATACCCATGAGAATGCGTGACTAATATGACCAACCTCACATAAGAGTAAACCGAAGCTCAAGTTACAAAATTTGAGCCCCACACTGAGTAACAGGGGGATTAAGCATCAAGCCAAGGTCTGTCCAGTGCTACTAAACTAAGCAGTGAGCTGAACCTAGGATAGAGTTTTAGAAATACTTTATTCCTCTCTCTTTCCAAGTTAAAATATTAGGGCATGATATCACCATTCAGCTTCTTTCTGATTTTGGCTGTAGAAAGAAATGAAGTGAAGAAAAGTTGAGAGAAAATGGCCATTAGGATTATATGTAACTGTAATTTCCTTCTGGACTAGAGAATTCTACTTGAAAATAGAATCTGACTATTCATATGAGTTTTATTTCTTTGCTGTTAGCTGCATATTTTCACCCCTTTTCTATTCCACAAAATTCTGCCTTTTGCAGAATGTCATAAAGAAGCATCCCTTGTTTTATTGCACTTTATTGTGTTTCGCAGACATGGTGTTTTTTTCATAAATCGAAGTTTTGTGGCAACCTTGTGTTGAGCAAGTCTGTTGGTACCATTTTCCCTACAGCGTTTGCTCATTTCATGTCTCTGGGTTGCATTTTGGTAATTCTCCCAATATTTCACACTGTGTCATTCTTATTAGATCTGTGCAGTGCTCCAACTTCTTCCAGGGAAAGCTGCTGTATTAGTGCTCATATGGATTCACTGGATATGCACAAAATATCCCCCAGAGACAAAGTCACCGATCTACAGACCTGTATTGATGTCAGGCTTTTCATTTACATCTTACACTTCTAAGGGAGATAGAAGAGAAAGGCTTGTTGATGAAATTGCCTCTTGGGAATGTTGCATTAAAATATATGTCTGACTCAAGGTCTGTTACCAGACGCTTTTATTTCTACATTAACTCATGATATTACGAATGAGTAAACTGATGCCCATAGGAATCTAAACCTAGAGTTATGTGATTGCAAAATCCATGGATTGTTCTTTTATACGTCTACACCAGCAAGCATTGGAATGAAACCATAAAGTTTAATTATTTTGTTTATTTTTCATGCAATCCATATTACTGGTTGAAAAGCGAGGAAAAGTAATCAAGCAAAATATTGTGATTTTCCCAAATGACAAAAAAAAAAAAAAGAGTGTGACTTCTTTTTCTTTCTTTCTTTTTTTAAAAATAAATTTTGCTAGTAGTTTTGGTCCCTTCTTTTTAATTTTCTTTTTTATCTTGAGCCTTAGTATTTTATGGCTTTTAAAAAAATTAGTGAAATGAATAAGCACCCATATCAAGCATTTTCTCTCATTCCATTAGTTGTGCTTTATTTATTTCCTTTTGAAACAATACTATTCACGCATTCCTTCTAGGTAATCTTAATAGACTTGCATGCAATGCTTATAATGATCTCCCTGGGCCTCAGCACTCTAATTTGCAAAATAAGGAAATTAGGCTAAATATCTGTATCTTATATAGATATATCTACACCTTATATATATACCTATATCTAGACTAAATAATTTATATCATATCTAAGATAGACATAAGCTCCAAAATTATGTGATTCCATTTAAGTAAATCTAGGAAAGAGTTAATAGAAAGGGGATACCTGGTTAGGGACTGTTTGTAGGTAAAATGTTCTACCTGTAGCAGATCTTCCCAGAGGAGGTATCCTGAAAAATTAGGAGAGACATGGTATAGCAAAGTAAGAGAGAAGCGTGTGCCATACATAAGGACAGACTGGGGGAAGATGCAGACGCTAAAACACATGACCAAAGGGAAACAAGTTGGGCTGGAACAGAATGTAAGACTGAGGGAGACTGGGGGAGTCGGGGGTATGGAGGAGCCAATGAGGAGCATGCACCTGAGTTTCCAAATGGACAGTATTTTTAAAGGTCATATAAAAGACATTTTGAAACTGGGAACAGAGCAAGATATTTAGAAATATATTTGGGTGGAATGAAGTTGGGGAGAAGAAAGCAAATTGTCCCCAACTACCAGACTGTATGCAAAGTGGAATTCAGATGCAATATGGCCTATGCCAAGCAGAGGAGCACAGAGGCCAGGAGATTGTGCGGAGGTTCAAGGAAATAGTGAAAATCAGTAGTTAGTAAGTATTAAAAGGAAGACAGTGATCTGTCTGTCCAATAAAAGGTTTGAAATTGCAAAACATTTAATTAGAAAATACTAATTCAAAATGACAAACAACAATAACAAAAGCAATAAAACGATCTCATTCTGAGTGCAGGAAAGGGGCCGTGGGGAAAGAAATGCTTTGTCATCAATGACTAGTAGTACACATTATTTCACAGAGGTTATTAGTCACCAAGTGAGAACTTAGAACCCCGCAACAAGCCGTAAGTTAAATAGTGCTGTTCTTTCACATAAGGAAGCTGCAGCTCGCAAAGATTACAACACCCCCCAAATCACAGTCATTTGCAAAAGCTGAATTTAATCCCACATCTGGGTGACTCCAAAAAGTGTCTGCTTAAACACTGCATGATTAAACTTCCCACTAGCAAGCAAATGGAAGTTTTAAAAGTTGTATACATGGCTTTCAGCTTGAGCACATCCATACAACTAGCCTTTTTTTTTCAAGGACATGTTATTTTCCTGTTTAAGTACTTTTTAAAAAATTATTTTAGAGAAAGAGACGGAGAGAGCAAGAGCAAGAGCAGGCAGAGGAGTGGAGGGAGAGGGACAAGCAGACTCCATTGCTAAGTGCAGAGCCCAACACAGGGCTTGATCCCATGACCCTGAGATCATGACCTGAACCGAAACCAAGAGTTAGACACTTAACCATCTGAGTCACCCAGGTAACTCTTAAGTACCTTTTTAAGGGAAAGATTGTACCTGAATATAAGTAAACAATGTATTAAAAATGTAAAAATCACATCTTGCATGAAATTATAATTTATAATTAAATAGCCACGATAATACTCTAAGTGCCTCAACATTACTAGAGTGCCTTCAAAGAAGTCACTCAAATGAGAAAAACAGGGTGAAAATAAAGTAAGCTAATATACTAGAAACTGTGGCTCTCAGCAAACGGTAGAATCAGTTCAGTTCTGTTCAACTAACGCATAATGAGTAATATATATAGTGCCCAGTTCTGTGGAAGATGCTGGCAATAAAACAGGATTGCCCTTACTCTTGACAGACATTAACCTCATGGAAGAGATGTACAGAAATGTGTCATTTTAACATGTAGCAGGTGGTGAAGGTAATCCAAAGTGTATATTTATACTTTTCTGGGAGGTACTTAACTCAGTTGGATTGAAGGAAGCTTCTTGAAGACATCTAAACCAAGCCTTCGAAGTGACTAAGAGCATTAGCTTCAGTTAAGGCCTGCTATCACATGACAGGAAGAATTGCAGAGACTCTTAGTCTGGCCAAGTCAAATAGCATACAACAAAATTATTAGAATTTTTTGCTTTTATCTTTGCCTATGTTATACATAATTCATACATTCAAAGCAAAAGTCATTTTTAAACGTTTAATAAGAACAAATGTTTTAGCTGAGAAAGGAGCTAGCATTAACCAAACATAAGTGTTAGTAAAATTTCAGCTCATGTTCATGTTGCTGGAATGATAATTAACATATTCAAGAATTATTCTTTTTAACTTGTTGGTTCCAAGTCCAATTGTTATAGGATGTTTCTTCCTTGAATACAGGTGTTGGCACATAAGCAGCACCTAGGACAGGTCAGGAGACTCAGAAGTTTGTTAAATTTATTTAGGTTGCTTAAGAAGATGTGGTTTTATTGTGGATATCTATGGTGTAAGTTAGAAATTTGAAAGTGACAGGTACATGTGACACACAAGTGTACTTTCATTTGCTTTAAGCAGAAATCTGTGTTTATTCAAACAATCAGCTTTAGGAACAAGAGCCATTTTATTAGGATGAAGAGGCTCTTGGGTACCTCTCTGGGTAGGTAAGCAGCTTATTATTTTTAACTATGCTGACTTCCTCCTAACTTTTGTTTGACAAGGCTACTCCATTCCAGTTTGCTGTTCAAGTCACTTTGGCTACTAAATAATAACCAAGTAAACTAAGTGGAGATCAAGTGGGCATAATCTACAAGTGAGTTGCACCAGGGAGACCCAGTAGCATGGTTGACTTGATACTAAGGCTGAAGACATATCCTTGCCTACTCCTTCCATTGCTATTTATGTTACCTGCCAAATGACCACACACACAAGAAGATGGTACACCAACAGGAGCACAAAAGACCATTTTCAGTGTCACTTAAAGCCTGCCACTAAATCTCCTAAAGTTTACATTCACACCTTGTATTAAGTAAATTCACTACCCCTTGTTGCATAGCCCTTCCTTAACCTGACAGCTCTTTAGCTGAAAATACCTCTATTTAAACAATGTTTTTCAGGTCATAAACCAGTTCTATATAATTTGCTTCTTTTAGATACTTTCAACAACTTTTTTTTTTTAAGATTTTATTTATTCATTTGAGAGAGAGAGAGAGCACAAGCAGGGGGAGAAGCAGAGGGAGAGGGAAAAGCAGACTCCCTGCTGAGCTAGGAGCCCGGCATGGGGCTCGATCCCAAGACTTGGATAATGACCTGAGCCGAAGGCAGACAGACACCCAACCATCTGAGCCACCTAGGCCCCTACAACTCTTGTACTAAATAATTATTAGCTCCACTTTACAGATCAGAAAACCAAGATTAAAAGAGAAAGAGAAATAAAATTTATTGATGCCTACAGGTCTTTAAAAACCCTTTTAGGTAGGTGTCTTCATTTTACGTTTGAGGAAACAGAAAGTTTATGTAACATTTTCAAGGTCATAAAGCCAGTAAGTGGTGGATCTGGAACTTGAAATCACCTTACCGACTCTTTGGAGTAATTATCAACATGAATGATGATTCGAATCACATATTTTTTCATCAAAGTATACATGCCTACCCTTTACCTCAGACTTCCTGGGACTAAGCAACCATAGGTAAATTTTGTAGGCTTCCATAAGTTACTCTGATGTGCACCCCTGGTTAAGATCCACTGCTTCCCCATTTGATTCTTTATTATACATTTTCTTCTCAAACTAGACTCAGATCAACAGAATCATTCATCATCTCTTAAAAATGACTTCTTGACTTCACTATGCTTAAACATCTTACATGGATTCCGACCATGCAGACCATTAATAATTGACCATTAATAATTATGAAACTTGACTAAGAAATACCTAGTTTTTACTATCCTGTAATATCCTCAATATGTTTTTATATTATAATTACCTAAACATTTTAACATACAAAATTATAACAATTCAGATAATATTGGTACAGAAATAGATAAACACATAAACAATGGTACAAAAGAGTCTGGGAACAGATATCCACATTTTATTAAATGAGGATATACCAATTCTTTATCAGTATCATTATTGTTGTTGCTATTGTTGTTGTTATTGAAGTTATAGAAGTTGTTATAGAAGTTTTTCTAAAGAGCAATGAGTGAGTCATGATCTCTCCATATAGTTACCTGTATGAAAAATGGCACCCTCCCCCCAAAAAAGAAATTGCACCCCTACCTCAGACCATACAACGAGCCACAGCTCCAGGTAGATTATAGACTTTTATGTAAAAGACAAAATTTTTCTTCTAAAGCTTTTAGAAGATACTATAGGGAACTACCTTCATAACCTTAGAGTTAAGGAAAGATTTCCTTCTTAAATGAGACCAAAAAAAAAAAGCATATTCAAGAAACAAATTAGTAAATTTGACTACATTAAAATAAGAACTTTTGTCCATTAAAAGACATAATTATAGTAGGGTGAAAATACAAGTCACAGAATAGAAAAAAATGTAAGTTTATACCAAAGTACTGGTATACAATTTGGAAAACCGGAAAAGAATAAAACTGAACCCCTATCTATGCCATACACAAAAAATCAACTGAAAATAGGTTAAAGACTTGACTATAAGACCTGAAATTGTAAAACTCCTAAAAGAAAATAAAGCGGTTATGATCCTTGACATTGGTCTTGACAATGATTTTTTGGATTTGACACCAAAAGCAAAGGTAACAAAAGCAAAGATAACGTGATGTGATGAGCACAGAGTGTTATATGCAACTGATAAATTATTGAAAACTACATCTGCAACTAATGACGTACTATATGTTGGCTAATTGAATTTAAATTAAAAAAAGCAAAGATAAACTAGTGGCACTGCATCAAACTAAAAAGCTTCTGCAGTTTCTGCATACAACAAAACGAAAAGGCAACCCATGGAATGGGAGGAAATATTTGCACACTATATACCTGATAAGGGGTAAAGGTTCAAAATACATAAGGAACTCATACAACTCAATACCATAAAAATAGTAACAAAAACCAAATAACCCAACTTAAAACTGGGCAAAGGACTTAAATACACATTTTTCCAAAGAAGGCATTCAGATGGCCAACAGGTACATGAGAAGGTGCTCAGTGTCACTAATCCTCAGAGAAATGTAAGTCAAAACCCCAATGAGCTATCACCTCACATTTATTAAAATGGTTGTTGTCAAAAAGCCAAGAGCAAACAATGAATCATGGAACACTACATCAAAAACTAATGATGTACTGTATGGTGACTAACATAACATAATAATAATAAAAAAAAAGACAAGAGATAACAAGCATTGGTGAAGATGTGGAGAAAAGGGAACCCTTGTTGTTAAGAATGAAAATTGGTGCAGCTACTGTGGAAAATAGTATGGATGTTCCTCAAAAAATTAAAAATAGAACTACCATCTGATCCAGCAATTCCACTTCTGAGTATACATCCAAAGGAAATGAGATAAGTATCTTGTACCTGCACTCCCATGTTCATTGAAGCATTATTCACAATAGCCAAAGTATGGAAACAACTTAAGCATTCACCCACAGATAAATGAATTTTTAAAATATGGTACACACACATACACACATATACACACGCAGGAATATTATTCAACCTTGAAAAAGAAGGAAATCCTGTCATTTGAAACTACATGGCTAAACCAGGAGGGCATTATATGCTAAGTGAAATAAGCCAGAGAAAGATAAATTCCTCATGGTATCACTCACATGGGGAATCTAAAAAAGAAAGTAGAATTCATAAAAGCAGAGAGTAGAAAAGTAATTGTTAGGAGTTTGGGGGGGTGGGGGAAATTCAGGAAGTGGTTAGTAAAAGGGCACACACTTTCAGTTATAAGATGAATTAAGTCTGAACAGCTAATGTGTAACATGGTGACTACAATTGATAACACTGTATCATATAATTAAAATTTGCTAAAAAGTAGAACTTACATGTTTTGACCGACCGACCTCCCCCATAAAAAGTGTAGGGAGGCCTGGGTGGCTCAATCGGTTAAAGTGGCTGACTTCATCTCAGCTCATGATCTCAGGGTCCTGGGATCGAGCTCTGAGTCAGGCTCACACTCAGCACACTCGGCAGGGAGTCTGCCTCTCCCTCTCCCTCTCCCTCTGCCCCTCCCCCTGCTCATGCTCTTTTTCTTCTCCCAAATGAATGAATAAAATATTTTTTAAAAAATATTTTTAAAAATCTTTTAAAATAAATATGTGAAGTGATGGATGTGTTAATTAATTCAATGGGGGAGTCTTTTCACAATGTATAATGTATCAAATCATCACATTGCACACTTTAAATATTAGGTATATTTATTTCTCAATTATAACTCAATAAAACTGGGGAGAACTCCAAAGTACTGGTACCCAGACTTTATAAAAAAAAATGCTATTAAGAAAAAAGGAAAAAAAAACTCAACAAAAAAATGGGCAAAATATTTGAACTTCACAAAAAAGGAAATTCAGATTGTTGCTAAATATATAAGAGGGGTTCAATGTCATTAGTAACCAGGAAAAGGTGAATTAAAACCACAATAAAATACCATTACTCACCCCTAAAATTGGCCAAAATACGAACAGTATGAGTTGCATACACTGCCGGTACAACCACTTTAGAAAACAATTTGGAATTATCTAGTAAAATTGAAAAAAATCATACTTTATCATCCTACAGCTTCAACCTTAGGATAGAGCTCATAAACTCTCTTGCCCATGTGGACCAGAATACTATATATGTAGAAGAATGTCTATAGCATCATTGCCCTTACTTATCCTGAAGTAGAAAGAAGCCAAATGTCCAAACAGAGTAGAAAGGATAATCATGGTATATTCATATCCTGCAAATATTTTACAACAACAAAACTAAGTAAACTCTGGTTCAATTCCAAATTTTTCACAGACAATATTAAATAAATGAAACGACTAAAATAATACATTTTGTATGATACCATTCATATGAAGTTCCAATAACCCCCAAATAAACACGTATTTGGGGAAACCATAGAGAAAACGTTACTGTAAAATCAGGGACATGGTCACCTCCAGCAGGACGGGAAAGAAATGGCATCTGGAGGAGACACACTGAGGTAGAGAACTCAAAAGGCAGCGGTTTTATTTCTCATTCTGGGCGTTCTCTTTATAATTACTCATTATGCTCTCCAATTAAGCTTTATGCAATTTTCTGTATGTGTGTCATATTTCACAATTTCAAAAAGCTCTAAAAAGCTTGCTTAAGCAGAAAACCTTGCATAAATACCATCAAATTTGAGCAGCACGAGAGTATGGGGTTAGGAATTAAAACAGGTAAATCGTATGAGTTTGGTTTACTGATGAAATGGTGTAAACATGTCTGATTGTTGGAACCCACCAAATGTGGGGGTCTTTTTTATTGTCATGTGGTAGGGAATAGCTGGTGATTCTGGAGCTGCTTTTTTCAATCACAATAAAACATTTCAGACAATAATCTCTAGAAATCAGAGAATGACAATACAGCTTGGCTGCTGGTGAAACTAACAATGAAGTGCCTGCAAGCAAAGCATGGTGAGTGAAATTTTAATTAATCAGCATGTTTATTTTAGTATGAATGTCACTCCCACCACTTCCTGTGTCCAGAGTCTATTATCCATATTTCTATGGGTGACACATCTTCCTGCCAAGGCCCTGCTCCCTTCTTTCTTTATTGTCTTGGGTATTCAGCAAAGCGTTGCTATTTAGCTCTGGCTGATTCTCACAAGAATCTGATAAAAGGGATAAACCAATGGATTCTTATTAAAATATAAAAAATAAAACCATGGGCAGCATAGCAACAGATTTGGTCATAAAACCAGGAGCACACTATGTCAGGACTAAAACATATTTACACTTTAAATGAGAACATTATGAACAAGCACAGAGAAAATATAGCTATCACAACAATGTAAATGGAAACCAGTCCTTATCTAATTTGACACTCACAGAATCCTTCACCCTTCACTATCCAGGGAAATTGAACTAAATCACAAATAGAGGTGTTCCATTTATCATTTAACATCTGTCAATTGCCTTACATATATTATCTTCTTTAATTCTCACAAAAATTCATAAAATAAGTGATATTATGCTCCCCATTCTATAGGGGAAAACACTGAGGCTAACGCAAACAGAGTATTTTGCACACAGCAAACCAGGGCTCATAAAAGAGTCAATCCCAGGAGCCTGATTCCAGAGGCCACACTGAAACCATTATGTGATATAAGATTACATATTCTCTCCCATCAGTGAAGGATCCCAAGAGACCCCATAGAACTTCCTGACACTTCTGGAAAGGCCTTGAATGCTCTTGTTTAATGATAATCACTAGAATAGTGCCCGGACAGCATCCTTAACAGCCTAAAGAAACGACGGCAGATTTTAGACGCACATAACTTTACTCCTAGAAACCTTACGCATGGAGAGTCTGGCATAACTGATAAAGGATCAAGAGCCATTTCTAGAAGTTTACGTCAATGAAAAGACTTTCAGTGATAAAGCCATCTAATAGCGTAATGTCTTATCTGAGATGTCTGCCTTGACCCTTCTAGACTATGTTCCCTCGTTTCTGGGTCACTGCGCTATTCACATTATACTGCCACTTGTTTTTATCTCTCTCCTCTCTACTGGATTTTGAGAACCAGTAAGGAAAGAACTTCAAATTCTTATATCCTCAGTACGTTGCACAGGATCTGGAATACAGCAAATGCAATAAATATTTCTAAAATCCAGGGTTAAGCAATAATGTAATAGGGCTTATATTTACTAAGCACCGCTATGAGTTAGGGGCTATAGGATGTGAATTTGTGTGTTATCTCACTATCCATCACAAGGATCTAATGAGCCAAAATACTGTGCTGGCCTTATCTTTAAGCATATAATTATAGGCTTAGGTTTAACTACAAATAACTTGATAACGGTGAAGCTAGAATCCAAATTCATGACTGCCTGATTCTGGAGACTTCCCTCTCAACACTGCTCTGTTCTCATGCCTCAAAATCAGTAACTTCTATTAGAAAGTCATATTTAATTAGTAGAATCTCTCTTGTTTTTGTCACTTCATGGTAATCTTCTCTGTTAATGTTAGTTGTATCAATATTCCCCTTAGAGTATCTTTATTTCCTAGATGGATGATTCCTTGAGAGTTAACCCCTTCGACTTCATTGAAACGCTCTCTTATGCTTGCATATGTGGAGAAATTCATTATGTTTGGTTTTTTCTGGAGTGCAGTCTGAAGAGCTGAGTAGTACAGCAAGTTTCTGCTAACTATGTATTAGATATTAAAATATAATGGCAGTGCGGTTGCAGAAAACACAAATTATTCCTCCGAAACAAAGTCCCTTCATTTTTAATGGTTCTGGTTGTCCTCATATATAATCCCTATCTATTTACGCATAGAAGGATACAAAGGAACCCTCTATTTCGAGGAAAGAAAAAAAAATGATTCCTTTTAACAATTTGGGAGGCTACAAGTATGAAACAGCCATTGTAGCTCGGGTTCCATCTAAGATTGGTTATTTTTGTTAAAGTTAGTTTTTTTATACAGTATGCTTTTGTCCTTTGTTTTTAATGAGAAATTTAAGGAGCATTACCAGAGCTATGGGAACAATTTTGCAGTTCAAGCAAGAGCTTGGGGAAAACATCAAACCATGTAGTTGAAATAGATATAAAAAAAGAAACCATTCTGGAATTTTTCCAAAACTTGGTCACAATATGGTAAAATTTTGAGAAATATAAACTGGTTCTCTCTAAAGTGATAAAATTCAAAATAAGCCTAAAGGCAATGCTCACCAAAAATTGCTTATCCATAGCAATTCATGGACTCTGAGGTTAAGTTATTCCTGTGAATAAAACCAATGAAATTACTGTCAAATGTTTAGGCCAAGGTTCAGTAACAGCTGCTGCTGTTTTTTTCTTCCATATTCCTTTTTACTTCCTGTTCAGTACATTGCATAAGAAAAATATAAGAAAATTAAGGACAGTTCTTAATTAGGAAGGACTGAATTGAGAAGGCAATTAAGAAGGCAGAAAATTAAACTGTTTACTCTGGGAGGGGGTAAATTACCCACAGTTGGGGATATTGAAGCAGAGAGTCAACAGCCACTGGGCAGGGTATAGTAGGATATTGACTAGGCCATTAGAACTCGTTTTCCAAATCTAAAGGTCTATAGTTGTTCATTTGTGTTACTGGCTTGTACTTACCTGTTGTGAGGTCATCCTACCTTGTCTTGACTTCATTTTTTAAGGGCAGGATTTACTCTCCATCCTTTGACTTCTGCTTGGCTGGAAATCATACCTCTGGGTCCAGGCGCATCTATGCCAGAAGGCAGTTTGAAATGAAGGAGGGGATAAAACTATTTCTGTGCTTGTTCTTAGAATTTGGTCCAGATTTCACCCACCCTGGTCCTCCCTCAGTCCTGACCCACCTATATAGCTATAAATATAGCTAGCAAGAAGTGGGTTGGGATTCAAACCAAGGACTGGCTCCAAATCTCCTGTTCTTGGTACACCACACATCATCCATTATCCTAGATTTTTGGCAACTGAGCAGGGGAAATTCAATTTGTTGCTGCTCATATCCTGGCACAGCTCACAGCCTGGCAGAGGCTTCCTAGCCTGGAGTGTGCGATGGTCAAGGCTGTGGCCAAGCCAGACTGTCACGGTGGAAAAGATTCATTGACCCATCACCCAAGTTATCATTGATGTCTCAAGTATATGAACTGTATCCTTTCAAAGAATGAAAACTATGTTCCTGCTGATAACATTCTATACTAGGGACTGTTGGCTACAGAATTGAATTTGCATGGCCTAGCTGAATTGGAGAAATCACAGAATTATTGAATTAAACATAGAAAGTGGTTTGTTAGGGGCACCTGGGTGGCATAGTCAGTTAAGCCTCCAACTCTTGGTTTCGGTTCAGATCATGATCTCAGGGTTATAGGATCGAGCCCAGTGATCGGCTCCCCCCCACCCCTCCCCACCCCCACCAGTGATCAGCTCTGCGAAGAGCTTGGAGTCTGCTTGAGTTTCTTTCTGCGACCACCCCACTCCTGCCCCTACGCATTCTCTCTCTAAACTAAACAAATCTGAAAAAGAAAAAGAAAAACAAAGTGTCTCAGAAGTCCTCGAATTTATAATTTGCATTGTAGAGATGGGGAAATGGAGGCTCAGCAAAGTCTACGTAAGCATAATCCAGCTGATGCTACTGTCAGGTTTAGAGCTCCAACCTGCCCTTCCTGCAACATAGTCCTTCCATATCACCTAGTGGAGGCAGCTGAGGGTCAGTAACCCTCTCTGTGTGTTGGAGGGAACTCAGGCACCGCTTTTTCCACCAGACTCAAGGACCAACAATGATAAATTGAGCTGATATTACACTTGTCAGAAGATCAGGGTGTACAGAGAAAATTACTCCAAACAATCCTAAAGCAGATAAGATGACAGCGCCGCTAGAAGAAAAGAAAATTGTAAAATTTAGAGTATGTAGAATTTGAAACACCAGTTCTGACTTCCGGCAGAAACATTCTCCATGACTAATTCGACCATTAAAAAAACGTTTTAACAGACTTTTCACATACTTCTTTTCTTGAAGCAACTTTACCTATAAAGATAGGATAAAATCTGGCTTTTGGACAAATAAGGATCTACTGTAGCTAATGCTGAGAATATCTTTAGCAGTGCTAAATATGGCAAGAAGAGCACACAGTAAGCCCCTTGTTCGAGAATAGGCTTTATCCTGTTAAACTGTCGACCCCAAGTGACAATTCCAGCCACAAGTATAGTTGGAAAGGCACATTAATTATGAAGAAATGAAGGATTTTTTCCTAAGGTTTAAAACAAACTCATGACATAGAACAATACACACACATTGTACTGATGTCAAATTTCTAATTTTGATATAGTATAATAATTATACAAGATGTAACCATTGGAGAAAACTTGATGAAAGGCATCTTCCAATGAATCTATAATTATTTCCAAATAAAAAGTTTTTTAAAAACACTAACTTTGGGGGGTGCCTGGGTAGTGCAGTAGTTAAGCATCTGCCTTCAGCTCAGGGCGTGATCCCAGCATTCTGGGTTCAAGCCCCACATCAGGCTCCTCCACTAAGAGCCTGCTTCTTCCTCTCCCACTCCCCCTGCTTGGGTTCCCTCTCTTGCTGGCTGTCTCTCTCTGTCAAATAAATAAATAAAATCTTTAGGAAAACAAAACAAAACAAAACACTAACTTTGGGGAAGTTAACTAATAAAAAATGCACACTCATCATTTCATGACCTATTAATATCGTAATCCATTGTCTTTTGCTTCTGTTGTTACGAGCTTATTTTTTGTTTCGCCTGTCAGGCACTATCAAAAATCCGAGGTAGACTCATTGCCAATATCAGCATTACAAGCAATTCACTAAACACCAAACGTATTTTTCCATTAATTCAGGACTTATTTGTAAATTTAGCTACCTAAACCTTCACATTGGCCCATCTTTTACTGTGCCTGATACTATTTATTGAAAAAAACTACAATAATCTCAAATTATAGAAAAAAAGTCTCTGTATTGGTTCACTTAAAGATTGTCAGTGCTTATATAATGCTTTTCGGTGCTATATGTTGTAACTAAATCTTGTTTCCATTGAGAGGGCAAAAGCCTGATTTAAGAAAATTTTAATATTATTAAATCTAAGTCCAAATAGATCATGATTCTGATGTCAAATCCATAATGTTCATTTATTTAAGGACATTGATTTGTGCTTCTCATGGAGCCTTGGAGTTGGAAAAGACCACAAGTGTCATCTGACCCCCACACCACACTTTATAGATGATGAACTGCAGGCTCAATAAGTTGAAATGATTTGCTTTCTATGGCCTCCAAACTTGGGGCATCTTTATCACTGGAAACCATTTGTGGCCAGATTTTGTTTGCCTGAATTAAAAATCACCTCCGCCACTTGGTCGCTATGTGACTTTGGACAAGTGATTTACTCTCTGAATGCCTTAGTTTCTCTATATGTAACATGAGGATACTGACAGTGTAGTGGTTGAGGTCTTTCTGAAGTGGCTTAATACTTTTAATTCTATATATGCTAGGTCTTAGCTGAGGTGATTTTATACTTGTAATTCTAGATATTCTTTTCTATTTAAAAAACCATTTATATCATATGGTACATTATGAATTCAAAATGGAATGTGTATATTACAAGATTCATTACCATAGCTGACATTGCTGTTTCCATATCTAAATCCACTCCTCTCCATCCAGACTCGAAGGCAAAGAGGATTCTGCTCCTCTCTGTTGAGGTCAGGTAGACCCTCAGGTCTTCTCAGAAACAATCTTCCCCTTGTTTCGGAGACAGTTTATAGCTTTTCCTGAGCATTTTGTCTTCTCCAAGAACTTTCAATCTCAAGGTTCTTGCCCAACCCAGAAGGCACAGGCTATACCAGCAGGAACTACGATGGCCTGGACGTGGCTCTCACTCGGACCTGTAGTCAGGCCCCAGCTGCTTCTCTCAGGTTTCATGTTAGTATTTGGACCAGAGTTGGGAGGAGGTCAGCAGAATCATCTTCAAGCCATCCTCTTCCTAGAATCTTTAGTGATTTTTGATGACGTCAGAAACTAAATTACTAATTGCTCAAATCCATTTCTCCTCAAGAAGACTGGAATTAATTGTTAATCATCCAGTTGTGTGGAAATTATCCTTAGTTCTTCTCTTTCTCTCATCTTCACTTCAAATCCATTTCTAAGGTCCGTTAATTTTACCTTCATAGATCAAGTCAACACTATGCACTTTCTCCATTGTTCCCACCGTATCTCTCTACTACTTCATTAGAGAGGTAGCCTTCTAATTAGTTTTCCTGATTCTTTGTTATTCCTGCACCTTCAGTTCACTCTCCACACAAGAGCCTACAAGGGCTTTTACATACAAATTGAATTATGCCTCACCTCTGCTCCCCACATGTAGCATAAAATTTAAAATTCTTATCATGGATTATGAAGCCCTAATTAATTGGTCCCTGCTTTTCTCTACAATCATATCTCGTGCAAGCCCTCCTCTCACTCACTATGCTTCAGTCACATAGACCTTAATTCAGTTTCTAGAACATTCAAGAGGTTTTCCTTTTCTCATCTGCAGGCTTTTGCTCATGCTTTTCCTTCGATCTAGAGTATTCTTCCCTAGGCTCTTCCTACAGCAGCTTTCCTCTCAATCTGAAGTTCTCAGTTCAGTGTCTCCTACTTGGGGTTCCTGATCATTGTCAATGCGTTTCCTTTCTGTTACTTTTTGACTAAACTCTTTGTTTATTTCTTTCATTGAATTTTACATTTTATAATTATTTATTTCATTGCCAATTTATTGTCTGTGTTTTGTCTGCCTATCTATACGTTCCATGATAGCCAGGACCATGTGTGCTTTGCTAATGATTTTATGCCAGGTACGAAGAACATGATTGATATCAATAAAAATTTATTAAATAGATAAATGTGGGTTAAAAAGGTATACAAGACATATCACAAACCCAAAGCACTGACTGCCTTAAAAGGAGATAAATTATATATATAAATGATTACAGTATAAATAAATATATACCAAACTCCATATGAAAGACAAACGTAATGTCATGGGGATATAGAGAACATGGAAAGGCCTAAGGGCCACATTAAAGAGTAGCTGATGTTTGAACTGAATCTTAAGCTTGATTGGCAGAGACCAGAAAGAAGGCATTAAAAGCAAAACAACTTGGATGGGGATGGAAAAGTTCTACTAGGTATACGCAAGAAATAAAGCAGGAAGGACAGTAGAATTTATAGGGAGAAAAGATGAACTGTGATCAAATCATAGAGAGATTTGAATAGTGGGTTGAGGGGTTTGTGCTTTGATCAGTAGTAGAGAGAAAACTATTTCAAATTTTAAACTGGTTAGTGACATATAACAGGAAGTGTTAATTCAATAGGAGAGGTTGGGAGAGGATAACATAGAGCAGGAGTGTTATAAAATTGCCTGGAAGGATGGTGATACCGGGAATGAAAAATAAAAGAAAGCAGAGGTCCCATTCTGGCCTCTTGAAATGGTAGAGTCCACGGAAGATCCTGTAAGGATGCCGAAGCCCTCAGCACATTATAGGTAAATATTTTAGTGCAGTAGTATTTTTCAAGAGAGAGAGAGTACTAAAAAAGAGAGAAGGAGACAGAGTCCTCAGCTTTTATCAGAAATCTCAATGGAGTCTCTAATCTCAAAATTTTAAGGAGGCTAGTTTTCTTGACCCTAGTTTTCTTTGCTGCGGCTACTCGGAAATGCTCATCCATGGCTTTACTCTTTCCTGCTTTGTCTGAATCATTTGATAGAGTGAAACACTCAACTAAAATTCGTTAGAGTTAAAAAAAACAAACAAACCAGCCTCATTGAACACACTTCTAGTGTATTTCAATTATATTCATTATTTTCTATTCAGAAGAGAGTATTTCTCTCCTCTCACTGATCTTAGCTTTTGAATCTAAGGCTAAGTATTCACATTCAGTGGATTAAATATATCTACTCACCCTTTTAACTAACCTCCGTCTGACCTTATTGAGATTTATAAATGTTGTTTCATACCTCTAACACTGTAGCAGGGCATATACAAATACTCCAGCCATACGCCAAGGTTATTTTTCTAATGCCAAGATCAATGGATCCAAATAGACCTATAAACAAAGAAGTGAAACACTTTGAATGTCTATCCTGGAGCTCTTAACTCTTTTTTTTTTTTAAGATTTTATTTATTTATTTGAGATAGAGATTGAAAGAGAGAGAGAGCATGAGCAGGGGGCAGAGGGAGAGGGAGAAACAGACTCCCCTCTGAGCGGGGAGCCCAACACAGGACTCCATCCCAGGACCCCGGGATCATGACCTGAGCTGAAGGCAGATGCTTCACTGACTGAGCCACCCAGGTGCCCCTGCAACTCTTAACTCATGTAGATTTTCAGGAATTCTCTATTTTCCACTAAAGGGATTGAATTAGTAATGGTATCTTGCCATGCTTTTTCTAGTTGTGAATATTAGCTACGAAACCCGTGACTGAAGAGATATTTCAGAAATGTTGGTATTGATCTGACCTTGTAGTACGTGCTCTGGAATGCCAGTCCGATGATTTATCCAGTAGGACGAAAGTACTCATTCCATTCAGCTGCTAGTGGCTGGTCGCTGACAGGTTTTGCCCCCACTAACGAGAACTTTTTCAGCCATGCCCTACCCATAGTACAAGGAGTCCAAAGGCCAAAGAACATGCCCACATGGAGTCCATGCTCCTCTTTCTATCCCACTCTCTGGATACTCAGGACCCTGGAAATCCCTGCCCAAACAGACTCAAGTTTGCTTCCTTAGTAGAAAGTGGTATAATTTCATAATTATTCCATCCATTTCTGTACTTTTGATGGAAAAGGTATGAAAGTCTCTAGCACTAAAAATATTTGGATTGTCATTGAGTATGCATTAGATAAAAGCCATCAGTTTTTAGGAGAAACTCATTTATTATACTGAGACCAGTGAGAAATTTCTCCTAAGGTCCTCTTAAAAAGGATATTGCATATTATAAGAAACAATAATTGCAATAGCATCCTTATAATAAGTTCAGCAATGAGCTCCATAAGATAGGTTCTCGCAGTGTTCCTCATTGTAGAACATAGCTGTAATACAAAGCACAAGTAGATAAGGGCGGTTTCCCAAACACTTTTAATCTTGTGGTACAGGTACATCTCTTTATTAGTCTGGTGCAAGGAAAAAGATTACCTAGAGTAATAAAGAAAATGTACATGCTTCAAGAATATTTCACAAATACTACTTTTAGGAATGATCTTCTAAAGGACTGCCTATTTTAAATGTCCTTAAAATTAAGCCAAATGTCCCACGTAAGTACAATTTTATAAAAAGTAGGAACAAACTAAGTCTGCAAAAATCTTGGAAGAAGTGAAAGGAAGGCTTTGTTTCTATTTGAGTCTTAACCACAAAGACTTAGATTTGCAAATAGAGTTGTTAAGTTTCATTACTTCTGAATGTCTCTAAATTCTTAAAAACCTAAAAACAGAAGTCCAGCTCCCTTTATTCCTGTCTCATTTCTTTCCTTAGGCCTACTGCAAAAGTCTCTACATGTACTCTTGGATTTCTTTCATTCATTGTCTAAGCTTCAGGCAGAGTGATCTCTTCAAAATCCGTATCTAACAGCATCAAAGCCCCGCCCAAAGCCTTCCAGTAGAACAACCCCTGCTCTGGTGTAAATTCGTGCTCTCCAGAACCCCGTCCTTTGCTACCTCACTCCTGTCACTGGCCATCCACGCCAGTTTTGCACACACAATTCCTTGGGTGCTCATTCCCATGGTTTCCTAAGTTTCTAATGCAGAATAATTAAATGAATGAATTTCTACCTTGAAACTTGAAATCTCCATTTCTTTTTCTTGATTCGCTTCTGAACCAAGAAACTGGAAATTTTAAGAAAAGATTTCTCTCCCTCTAGTCTAGAATAAAATAATTTTCTAATAATTAAGAAGTTTTGAGAGATGCACCAGCTTACAAGATTCATAGTGAAATGTTCCAGGCCTTAGAAGAACAAACAAAAATCACAAACCACCTAGTCTATACCCTGTTAGTACCCGGGCATGCGAAGAAGCAGGCACATTCATGAAGAAATAATCCTTTTTTTAAAGTATTTTATTTATTTATTAGAGAGAGGAGGAGGAGGAGGAGGAGGAGGAGGAGGAGGAGGAGCAGAGGGAGAAGGACAAGCAGACTCCATGCTGAGCATGGAGGCCGATGAGGAACTCTGTCCCATGACCCTGAGATCATGACCTGAGCTGAAATCAAAAGTCGGTTGCTTAACCAACTGAGCCACCCAAGTGCCCCATGAAGAGGTGCCTTCTCTTACCCAGTGTGAGGTTCTGAAACTCTGTGAGTGACTATCAGTAACCAGAATATCTATCCATTTATTGTGCAAAGAACAAGTGGTAATGATGAATGGTGGAAAGAGATGGAAATCAGTGTTTGGTCAGAAAGGTTACTGAATGAAAATGAAACTTAAGCATCTCCAAAGATACAATTATCTTTTACTTTAGTTTCGGACCCCCAGTTTATAAATTCATAATTGAGTTTCGTGTAAATGTGCCTTGAACATGTCTGCGTTCTTCTGCTGGAATGTTGCTACAGATATCCCCTCTAAGGAAACAGGTTTTATCTTTTTTTTTTAACATATTTTGAGATAATTGAGATTCACGTATAAAAAATAATACAGAGATGTCCCCCATAACCTTTATTCAATATCCCCCATCATAGTATCTGTCATAACTATTGCACAGCATCATAACCAGAAAATTGGAATTGCAAGAATCCATTGACTTTTTTCAGATTTTTACATGCAGTAAAAGTTTTACATGCATTTGTGTGTGTGTGTGCGTGTTTAGCTCTATATATCATTTCATTGTGTGTGTCGATTGGTGTGATGACCACCACAGCCAAGATACAGAATAGTTCCATCACACAGTACCTTTTATAACTTCACTTACTTGCTCCCACTCTCCCCTATCCCACCCATACCCCCTGGCAGCCACAATCTGTTCTCCATTTCTGTACATTTTTTTTTAATTTCAGGAATATTACATAAATGGAAGCCTACAGTATGTAACCATTTGAGATTAGGTTTTTTCACTCAGTATAATTTCCTGGAGATTCATCCAGGGAGTTTTGTGTACTAAATAGTTTATTCTTTTTTATTATAGAGTAGTATTTGCTAGAACGATGTATCACAGTTTCTTTAACCATTCACCTACTATAGGATGAATTGTTTCCTATTTTTGGTTAGTATAAATAAAGCTGCAGAACATTTGTATATAGGTTTTCCATGTAAACATAAATTTCTATTTCTTTGGAGTAAATGCCCAACAGTGCAATTGGTAGATTGCATGATAATTACACGTTTAGTTTTATATGAAATTGCCACACTGTTTTCCAGATCGGCTATGCCATATTACACTCATACCAGCATTGTATGAATGATCTAGTCTCTCTGAATCCTGACCCGCACTTGGTGTTGTCATTATTTTTTAGTATGGCTTTAATTTGCATTTTCCTAATGGCTAAAGAAGATGAACACATTTTCACATGCTTATTTGCCACTTGGATATCCTTAACTGTGAAATGTCTTTTCATGTCTTCACCCATTTTCTACTTGGATCATTTGTTTTTTATTATTGACTTTTGAGAGCTTGTTATGTATTTTAGATATTGGCCCTTTGTCAGATATGTGATCTGCAAATATTTTTTCCCAGTCTTAGCTTGTCTTTTCATCCTCTTAAGAAGGTATTTTGCACGAAGTTTTCAATTTTGTTGAGGTCCAATTTTTCTTTTATGGATTGTGCTTTTAATGACAAGTCTAAGAATGTTTCCCCTAGCATTTGAAGATTTTCTCCTTTTATTATCTAAAAAATTCATACTTTCATGTTTTAAATTTATGTCTGTGGTCTATTTTGAGTTAGTTTTTGTATAAAGTGTGAGGTTTCAGTCAATATCTTTTTCTTTTCTTATGAATGTATAATTGTTCCAGCACTGTTTTTCAAAAAGACTATTCTTCCTCCACTGAATTGCTTCATACCTTTTTCAAAAATTAGCGGAGCATATTAGTGTGGGTCCATTTATGGATTCTTTATTCTATCTTGTTGATTTAGATGTCTATCCCTTTTTTTTTTTAAAGATTTTATTTATTTATTTGACAGAGATAGAGACAGCCAGCGAGAGAGGGAACACAAGCAGGGGGAGTGGGAGAGGAAGAAGCAGGCTCATAGCGGAGGAGCCTGATGTGGGGCTCTATCCCGTAACACCAGGATCACGCCCTGAGCCGAAGGCAGACGCTTAACCGCTGTGCCACCCAGGCGCCCCTTAGATGTCTATTCCTTCACCAATACCACAATCTTGATTACCGTTGCTTTATAGTAAGCCTTAACATAAGGTATCGAGGTTCCTCCTACTTTATTCTTCTTTTTCAAGATTGAATTAGCTATGCTAGGCATGTACCGTTCAATGTAAGTTTGAGAATAAGCTCACCTATATTATTATAGATTTTCACTTGCTGAGGATATTTAAAAGTAATGGTTAAGTAAAATATCCCCTTTCTTCCTTTGTATAGTGTTTATTGTCAAATAGAAGATTATTGCAACTAAGTATAGCAATCATCTTCATTAAAACAAAACTTGTGCTAATATTACTATAGATCTGCCATTAAGAATAAAACATTCAGGACCATGTAAAATTTTGGTAGTGTCATATATATTTATGGTGCCGCTTGTCTGAGAAAAATTGGATACAGAAAAGACTTATCATGGAATCTTGTTTTGGCCCCATGTGCATACATCATCTTAGAAAAGCACAGAGAAACTTGGTAGAAGAACACGGTTCTCAAAATAAGTGGCTTTGTGACAGGAATGGTGTGGTCTGAGCTATCCTGCCTTTCTTCGACCTTGGATAAAGAACAAGCTCTCCAGTCCGTAGCTGAGATGAGATACTTTAGGTTTCCTGTTTTGTCATTGCCACAATACTGCTGTGTCCTCCACCCTGGAGAACAACTTGACAACTCTTTTTTTTTTTTTTTTTTTTTTAAGTCACATCACAAGTATATCTTTTTCAAACAATTTCTTTCCCTGGTTGCTTTTAATCCTGGTAGTGGATAAACCCTACTTAAAGCCTGTAGTAGATAATTTTCATGGTTTCCCCTCAGCCCATGGCCACACTTCCCTGAAAGCTGCCATGTTTTTATGTGACCCTCGTCTTCCCAAGCCTGGCCAGAGATGGATGGACCAGACCTGGATGCGTGACCCTAGCTCTTCCTAATCTTTCTTCCCCAGGAGTTTGGAATCTGATTCAGAGCATGTTAGTCACTCCGAGGGCATAACAACCCAGCAGCCAAGGCTGTCACCATGTGAAAGTCATCCTTAGCCAACACTCCTGGAATCCATTTAGACCAATTTTCTGTGAGCCTAAAGATGAATACTAACTTTGTATTTTACCAATGGAAAAATGCACTAGAACATAGGCGAAGCTAGGGGTATGTCTCTTATGTATCAATTTGCCTCTAAAGTAGAGGGATAAAAGAAAAAGATATCTGAACATGTGAACATGGAGAAGAATAAATTATTTCTGGCAAAAATACCCTAAGGATATATTTCCAAATCCATAAGTATGGGTGGTTTCCTGGAAGCAAAGTGTACTACATGGTTGGGTTTTCTTTTTTTTTTTTTTTTTGCTTTGCTTTTATGCTGTTTTCTCCAAAAGCTGTATCTAATTATTGTGCATCATTTAGGAAGTTGCGTTAGATAGACTGAAATACGTTTTAGTGTCCCCATGTTCTTACCCTTCCATATCCTCCACATTGTACCTTGCCATATTTACCTTTCTTATTTTCTTTAGTAAAACTTCAACCAGGAACGACTGCATCAAATGCATACTAGAAATGTATGCAGAAAAGAAACTGGTGTGAGAGGCTGCTTTGGTGCATTTTAATATACGTAATTTTCAACACAGTGCTTAT
Organism: Ursus americanus; assembly: GCF_024610735.1. Classification (NCBI taxonomy): domain Eukaryota; kingdom Metazoa; phylum Chordata; class Mammalia; order Carnivora; family Ursidae; genus Ursus; species Ursus americanus. Next base: position 50,150,186 of record NC_142139.1, on the reverse strand, counting down.
TTTGAGAAAACTGTAAGACATAAAGCTTTAAAAAAGAACCGTTGACTGTTCAGAGGAAGGCATATAAATATCTAGAAAGTTAGAAGAAAGAATGAGGTCATTTTTATGGTCCAGATGCTGGATTGAGCATCACGTAGCAGGGCGTGATGCTTTTCCTGTTACCTCCTCACAGCTCTTCCTTCTTTCATTGAACACGAGATACACGGGGAGAGGTTCTTTCCCAGGGAAGGGGCCAGGCTTCTCTTGTTTTCGATTTGACACTTGTGACTCGGCGCCCTTTATTGTTTAAACCTCTCGTTCCCTGAAATTCCCCTTCCCTCTGATGCTGCAGGATCCTGCCCACATCCTCTCGTCTACGTGGGCAATTCACTCTCCAAGCTAATTTGCTCTGCTTCCGAATGCATCACAGGAAAGCCCAAGAACAAATATTGCCCTCAGTTTTTTCCAATTAAGACTTATTCATTGTGTTCGTTTCCATTTCCAGCTTTTACAAGCTCTCCCTCTTGTCCTTCACACAGTTGGTTTACTAAGACTTGGATTGCATCTTCATTCGTAGGAAAAACTGAAACTATTAGCTAGTTGATTACTGGAAACAATGCCAAACACCTAAATTTCTCCCAAACTAAATGTATTTTTAAAATACTGAATGTGCTTTTATTTTCCTTAGTGCTGGAAAAGATCTCCATTTCCCTAGAATTCAAATGTACGTAGCAAACCCCTTTGACCTTGTATCAAACCCCTTCTGAAATGAGCGCAATTTCTACGTACTTTGTGTACCAATAATGGGTTCAGTTGATACAGATATAAAACGAAACTTGAGACCACTCTTCCCCATTCTGGGTAAGCTTATGCCAGCAGAATAACAAAAACTATTGTTCATTTAAGATAATGAGAGATAATGTGTGTTGAACACTTTCTATATGCCAGGCTCTCTTTTAAAAGCTTAACCTGTAACATCTCATTTAATTCTAATGAGAATCCTGTGCTGTATGCTGTCCCCACGTTAGCCTCAATTCACAAGAGATCACTGAAACACAGAGAACTTATGTGAGTTGTTCAAGATTACACAGCTCAGGGCAGGCAGAACTGGGAGCAAAAAACAGTCTATCCAGAAAATATGCCTTTAAACTTTATCCCACACTGCCTTTTGGCAATGTAAGAAATGCATAGAATAATTGAAAGTCTCTCTTTTAATGAAATATTATGTTTAAATACAGCCAGTAGAGGATTCATTCTCAGCCACTGCCTTTGCATTTTTTACTTTAAAACTGTCTCTCATTGTGATCCCATTTACTTGGTTCTTACTCGTATTATAAAATGATAGTAAGGTGTTTCCTACTCAGTGGAACAGGAGTAGAGAAATGTTACGTCTTGATAACAGATGATTAAATACAGTGTATAAGATGATGTGTGTAAGATGCAAAAAGATCAATTACGGTTGACCCTTGAACGACACAAGTTTGAACTGTGTAGATTCATTTACATACGGAATTTTTACAGTACAGTAATATAAACGTATTTTCCTTTTGATTATCTTAATAACATTTTCCTTTTTCTGTCTGACTTTATTATAAGAACACAGTATGTAATACATATAACATACAAAGTAACTGTTAATCTACAGTTTACGTTATCGACAAGGTTTCCCGCAGTAGGCTATTACTAGTTAAGTTTTTGGAGAATCCAAAGTTATACACAGATTTTCAACTTCATGGGGGGGGAGTGGCCCCCCTTACCCCTACGTTGTTCAAGGTTCAATTGTATATGTCTCTTTCCATCCTAGACTTCTTTTCTTTAAATCTCCATTTCCAAATGCGTCTTTGATATCTCCACATGGATCTCTCACAAGCATTACAAATCTACTTTCTGTAACTCCTACCACCACACTCCACCTTGCTTACAAACGCAAATCTGCTTTTTCTTTTAGTTTTCGTTGTTTCAGTTCGTGAATCAGCCACTTACAAGAAAAAGCAAGAATTATCTTAATTTTCTTGCTCCTTTTCCCCAACATTATTTCTGAAATACTTTCTCTTCTTCTACCTCGGTGGAAAGCCTTACTTGAAACCCTGTCGTTCCCCAATTAGTCTTCTCAAATAGTGCCTTAGTTATCATTTCCATTCTACTTTCCAAACAGCTGGCAGATGAATTTCCTAACATGCAAATCCCATCATGCTCCTCATTCGCTTCCTTTCTCAGCAATTCCTCATACCTCTAGGACTAAGTAGGTTTTTCCTACCCTCCTTGGCTTCCCTCCTCAAATGTCCATACACACTTTTCAATTCAATTACATCAAAGCATACTCAGTTTCTCACTAAGCCAGATGTTCTATGACTTTGTTAAGTGTTCAATGACTGCATATATTGGTGCTTCCCAACCCCTACTTAATCACCTGGCCAACTTCTATTCTTCCTCCAGGAGAGATCAATCACTACCCCCTTTTGAAGTGTTTTCTCATTGAAATCCCACATCCACCAACTAAATTAGGTATTCTTTCCATGTGCTGCTATGTTACTGATGCTTTTCCATTTACTAGGTTTATAAATGATGGAATTTAATCATACTTGTTTCTAATCTTTTGTGTGTGTGTGTATCTCTTCAATGTGAAGCTTTTGAGGACAGAGACTATGTGTTCATCATCCTCCATATTTGAGCACCTTAAATTGTGCCTGATACGTGGTAAGTGCTCAATAAATGTTTGTTGAATTGAATTGAAATTTTGATACATGTCCTAAAATGGTGATTAACAAAGAGCAGAAATAGTGTTGGCTGCCCTGAACAATAACAAAAGTGAAACAACAGAACATTGAATAGAACAGAAAATAACTTTCAGAGCATGTTATGGCACTTTGCACAATAATCCAATTGCCTCCATATTTTTTATATATCTATGTTATTTTATAATACAAGCAATGCTCAAAGATTTCTGGTAATGGTACTTCAAGATTTTGAATCACCAAGATTCAATTATTTATGATATAGTTGATCTTTTATCACAAAAAATAGCCATATCACATCAACCTAAAAGTAAAAAATGGAATCATACTTATTATAAACTAGTTTCCTCTATTTTCTAAACTGCCCTGCAAAAACTCTAGACTTTTCACAAATTCCTCCTGAATAGTTCTTGGAGACCTTAGGCAGGTACCCAAGTATGCTAGGTAAACGAGTACCATTGACTATGTGTGGTACCTGCCATGCTTCTCCTCTGCTGATCCTGCTTGCCCAGGCTGTCTCTTCTATCTCTGCTAAGGTTGTTTGTTAATAGGTGTCTTTGTGTTAAGTAAGATGATATCTGTGCCAAGAGTCCTAATGGCCAAACCTCTCCTCTCCAAAGAGACTGCTTTTAAAGCCAGCTTGGATTACCCAATAGACAGGTTAAGTACATGCTTAGAGCACTAACAAAATATAGGCATCAGAAAAACTTGCCTAAAAAATTTATTGACTATTCAAAAATATTCATTGATTTAGTTTTATAGCAAAATCTTAACTTATTCAAATGTTCTTATATTTATTTAGCAGCTTAGAATTATTATTATTTTTGAACGTCCATGTGAGAGAAGTAGCGTAATCTTTTCAGTCTCAAAGCCTCTAGACATCTCATGGCAGCCCTCACTGACACGAATGTCTCCTGCTGGCCAGGCACTGCAGATGCCCACTGTGAAGGGTGCTTATGTCTGTGCCGCCAGCCCCATCTCATATTTGAAAATCAAATATATGCTTGACATTTTCCAGATTTTTTTTTCCTTTTTGGCCTATTTTTATTACAACTCCCTTCTCTAGTGCTCAGTGGTGAATTCATGGAGACTGAACTAAAGGACATTCTCACAACTGTATTCAGAAATACTCTTCTTTTCAGACTTTGGCCTATGCTCATAATGGTCTTTTCCTCTTGGAATAAGTTGCTTACGGTGGAGACTCTTGGTGCTTTCTATAGGTAGACTCTGGGTAGAACCCTGCCCCCGGCCCACTACCAACAGCACAGATAGGTTTAAAGCAAGGGTCACTAGAACTAGGTTCTATATAGGAAACCTGGTTCACTAAGATCTTTTTAATAATTTTTCAGTCACAGTTGAAAATAATATGTTTAATTTTCTCAAACTCTAGTAAACAGGACTATCCCTTATCCACACCATCTGATTAATTGAGATGTTACTGTATCATTTTGATCTCAGAATTTTAAAATAAACATTCAAGGACTTCTAACAGAATCAAAGAACACAAACCCTTCCAAAAAAATAAACATAACTTGTGTTAAAAATGATTAAAGAAGACAGTTTGGGTGATATAAAAAAATCTTTATTTAACACTTCATGAAGCAGGCAACCTCCATTCCAAGGGCCCCAAGAACTGCATAATAGGGCAGACAGCAGGGAGCTTTTACAGGATCAAGAAAAAAGAACAGGGAAAAGTAGAAAGTAGAAAATGAATAAGGAACAATGAAACAAGCATAGAGCCCCAAGGTTGGCTTGGCATTTCGGTATTGGCTTGGGGATTGGGGATTGGTTGACATACTGCATTTTTTATTGAGTGGAGCATTTACAGGGATGTGAAAGTTACCTAAGTTTCCATTTGCTCTCATGACACCCTGGGCAAGAGTGGCTCCATCTTGGGCCTAGAAACTTATTTCAACACTTGCTACATGTTTCCCCTGTCTGAAACATCCCTAAATAGTTCAGGGTTAAGTAGAACCTCAGGAAGTCCGTAGGTGAACACATAGTTTTCACCTAATCATTCCACATGCAATATTCAGGTGGCCTCACATCAGTTGTTTGGACAAGGAGTGGGCAAGGGGGAGAGGATTTCCTTCTAATCTGATCGCAGAACATCCCTGGGTTTCACTGAGTCTGTAGGAAAATCTCCCAAAATGAACTGTAATGATTTTTCTCAGTTAAAAGCAAAAGAGTGGCAATGACAGTAACAATGAGTGCCAAATTTGCTTTGATTCTGTTTTGCAGGCCATCTGCTCTTCCCTTTGTGCTCTGTATTGTAGCGTCTGTTGAGAGTGTTGAGTGAGACAACTGGAAATAAGCAAAATAGACTCTACTTTACTGAATCCTCAATTGCTACAACGCATAGTTTTGTTGTTTAAGAAGTCATCTTTAAATATAAAACTGAAATAAATACAGGAAATTCAAGTGATTTTGAGATATATGCTATATTAGCTCGACAGAAACAAACAAAAAATACAGTGAATTAAAAAAAAAGATAGTTTATTTCTCTATCATGTAATAGCCAGAGGTTATTTGTCCAGAACCAGCTGGGAGGCTCTGCAGGGACACATTTTGTTTGGTTCTTGTTTGATGTCTGCCAGGCCAAGGAGAAGTCATACCCAGATCTGACGGAGAAGACTAAATATCACCCAGAAATCCTAACTGCATACTGCATGGAAAAAACACAAGGGATTTTGAGTTGTCTTTTTTGGGGAAGTGGAAGAATTGTATTAATAGAAAGAAGAGAATGTGTGGGATTTGGAGGAGGAGGGAAGTACAGAGGGGCAGACTAAAGCCCTCTGTCTCCCTGTATTCTTTCTTTCCTTCTTACACTAGCAATAGAATTCCTCAACCTTGACCTGGGCACATGCATCCCTTCACATAGCTACACGCTATTCTCCCAGGCTCTCTTGCCAATGTCAGGCCAATGAGGTATGGAAGAACCTGAGGTATGCCATTTCCAGGTTATCTCTTCATGGATGCTTACTTTGCACTCTTCCTTTTCTTTTGCCTAGAAAATGGTGACAGCTGGAGAAATCTTGGAAAGTGTAGGTTGAAGACAAGAGGCATCCCCAGCCCTGGAATGCTCACCTTTGGAGTGTTCATTTATTTAAGCACCTGTGACAGCTTCTAAAACCTGGCATAAAGAAGTAGAGTCTATGTCTCCTCCCTTTGAAGGACTTGTGACTTCTGCTCCCAATGAATTATGGCAAAAGTGACACTATGTGACTTCCAAGGCTTGGCCAGAAGAGGCCATGTGATTTCCACTCAGTTTTTCTTAGAACTCCAGGCTCAGGATGTCTGTTGGAACCCAGCCGCCTTGCTGTATCAGGCCCAGGACTCGTGGAGAGGTCACATATAAGGGCCTGGTTGACAGTCGCAGCTAAGCCCAGCCTTCAAGTCCTTCCAGCCAACGTACAGAAATGTCAGTAAAGAACCCTGCAGACAATTCCTGCCCCTTGTCATTTGGATCACCCCCAGAACTTCCCGTCTTCCTGGCTGGGGCCCAGACATGTTAGAACAAAGCAAGCCATCCCTGCTCTGTCTTAGCTCAATCCCTAACTCATAGTATCTATGAGTGTAATTAAGTGCTCTAAATATTTTGGGATGTCCTTATTGAAGCCACTTAGCCTATACATTAAATTAAAGAATTCCAGATCAAAAATTATTTAAATAGTGTGTTAAATAAATTTTAAAAAAGACTATTTTAAGCACCTAACAAAATCCAGAATGCTAATTAGCTATGTCAGATAGAACCATTTACCTATACTTAAGCAACCACCAGATTAGGGGATTCTGACAAAAGCTGTTCAGATCTCTGGAGGAAAAATGGAGACTGCTCTGAAATTTGACCCTCTCATGTTATATCCTGGGCATTTGTCTGATTTGCTGGATTGATGTCATTCATACCTCTGTCTCCTTTTCCTAATAACTCGCTGCTCAGTGGTCTGAGGGTAGAATAGGTTTAAGTCTAGTTTATGATGTATTCCTACCTAATAAACTTCTGATTGAAAACTTTCCTGTTAACCTTTATATCTGGGCTGGTACATGTTTCTACAGTCATTAAATAATTAACCACTTGCCTCTGAATTTGCCTTTGAGTCTGAGGATACACACATACACACACACACACACACACACACACACTGATAGCCCTTGCTGTGACAAGGTCCACAACACCTATGTGTTCCAACTCCATAACTCAATAGTCTGTTTTTAGAGGGGGTGACTCTCATCTCTATTATTTTTCTACCTTTATCCCTAGTAGGATGAAAACATACACTACAAGTGATAGAGATAGATATAGACATAAATTACAATACTTTGTTGGGCCAAAGGCCACCACATTTGAGAGAAAGAAAAAGAGATTGTGGTTGATGAAACTAACCCCCAAGAGACCATGTACATCAAAAACCTTTTGTTGTCTTATATAGTTGAAATCCTAGTAAGTGATGGATCAAGGATGAACGATGCAACAGCCATACCTCTTCATAGTTGGAAATATAGCAAGGAATCAAAAACCAGCTTTAATTCTGTTCACTTCTACTTTTCTCTACTCACTTCTGCTTTATCAGCTCTTTTCTTCTGATGTTGCAGATGATAGGAAATTTCTGCAGGACAGGTTGAATTTATTTTAGCAGCTTATATAAACTATCTAAACCACATAAAATACTTTTCTCAAAATAAAGATTCTTGTGTTCGCTTTCTTGAAAGTACTCAGGGAGTCCAGGGCAGAGTGAGGTTCGAGGTGTGGATGCAAAGGCCAGAGACCCAGCTCTTCCTCCCGAATCCATCACTTGGCAACCCCAACCAAATCTCTGATTGGGAAGCCCAGGTTCCTCAAATGTAAAAGATGGGTTGTATTAAACTCTTTCTAAAGTGTCTTCCATTTTTAAGATTTTGCAAACATATTGATTTAAAGAATAGTAGTTAAGAGTGTGGGCTCTCAAGCCCTTAGCCTGGGCTTGAATCCCAATTCTCCCACTTACCATCTGTGTAACCTTGAGTGACTGAATTAACTTTTATGTATCTCAGCTATGTCATCTAAAACATGTGCAATTGATGGTCCCTACCTCATTCGGTTATGTGAGGATTAAATGAGGCAACATGTGTATAGTGAATTACATAGTTCCTGAGACATGGAGGGCTCAATGAGCATTTAAATCGTTGTGCATAAAAAATCCACCCATTATTTCATGTTCATGAGAGAGCTCAGAGACCCAAGACCACAAGACCAATAAGTTGTGGAGCAACATCCCAACCATGGCTATGGTTGACCACAAATACCCAGAAAGTGTGGCTTATTGAAAATTCTAGGAAATGGCTACATATAACATCTCCGAATCTTCAGAATATGTCATAGAGTTATTTGAAGACAGTATGTTTGAACTCCTGAGTTTGTTATTATTATGTTTGTCTACTTTTTTAGTGTCCCTTTCTGGCAAGCTTTATATTTTTCATTTTTCTTTGGCAGTGAAAGCCACTTGTTTTGTTTTGGGTTCCATTTCTATGAAACAGTCTGAATTTCCTAGTCCAACACTTTCTTCCAGGATTTTCCCAGGGGCACATAGAGGAGAAAAATACAATATGGGTCCTTATATTAGCCAGGCATCAGACATTAGAAATTTCCAAGTTAACCTTTTCTTTACTAGCAGGATAATATCTTTACCCTTTACTCATTTATTTTTACAACCTGGACAGGGGAGATACGCAGAAAGACAAGAACGCAAGTGATCCTGAGTCAGATGAAAGAGAAAGAAGAGAAGGCAGACTGAAGCCAAACCAGGGTAGCAAAGGTAAGTAAAACCCTATGGGTTCAAATAATACTCATCACCTGCCATTTCTGAGCTCCAAGTCCTGCAAGCAGGATCTATGCTCCTTACTAAGAGCAGTACACGCAAAAACAACCAGATCACGGTTGAAATTTTCAGCCCTATTTTCCCCTCTAAGAAACTGGGAGAGATACTAAGAATGTTCATTGCCTTCAGATATTATTTCAAATAACGGTGAAATGATCCCTTGCCCTTATCACTTTCTTTTATTTAAGAAATAGCGACTAAAAGCTAATGCTATGCCAAGTACTCAGCCTGACTTTTGGTAGGGGTTGCGGGAGCGCTAAGACACAGAATGTCCGGGTTGTGATGACAGACTCCTGGTGTGGTGGTGTCTGATGAAGACGCCGGGCATGTAATACTAGTAATAACAATAATGGGAATAGAACGCAGTGATCCCAGGAGTGGAAGAAAAGAGCTGTTTGCGCTGACCTGATTATAGAACAGCTCCTGATTGGTACGCTGCTGTGGGTGACTGACACCCCGTGAGTGGGTAAGAGAGCATTTTCTCTGTGTGGCATCTTCCGAATCAGTCAATGTTACAAAGACCTAACGAGGCTTCATAGCAGGGGTGGTGCTTTAAATCCATTCTCAGAAGTTTATCAGATGCTAAAGGACTTTTGATTGATAAACATAAAATCAAGTTACACTTCTTGAATATACACAGGCTGGGAGACGGGACCAATCTGCTCAGCCTAGGAATGAAGCCTGATAATTTGAATGCGACTAATAAGAATTTTGCCAAGAATCATAAAAAGTAAATGAAATAGGCTAATGGGACAGGCCTCGTGCACAAAGCCAAATATAAGCTCACGCAGCTGGGTTAGCCCTCGCTGAAATGCTTGAAGTAGGCACAATCTGACTTTGAAACCCTATAGTATGCTTCCAGCTCTTTCTGTTCCTGGCCTGGCAACCAAGGTGCCCTCTAGACCCCTATTCTCTCGCCACCCTTTTATCCTGTTGACAGCTAATTGCACAGAAATCCCCCTCTAAAGCATGAACCAAAAAGTGATTATACCTCACTCCACATTTCCAAAGGGCCCCTGAAGAGTACAGACCCCTGGAGCTTTAAGATGGGGGTATCTAACAGCCGGACTTCAGTTTGTGGTGGAGGCGTTATCTGGAGGCCACGGGATTTTCTGCCTGTTACTGCCCAGCACATCGGGAACAACTTATTCTGTCATCTCTGTCAGGTAGCCTCAGTGCGAACTGCTTTTGGGGACAGGGCTGTACAGTTGGAATCTCTTCAGCCTTCAACAGCGTTTCTCAAGATAAAGTCTTTTTTGATCTTTCTTAAAATGATGACAATCAAATTCTCGCCTTCTTTTGGATGAAGAGACCGAGAAGTAAATGTCAAGAACAAAATATCCTCACAGAGCCACATAGCAACAATATCAGTGTCTTTTCAAACTGGCCAAATCATTGAGCTGCAAAATAACTCATCATTGCTGTTGACTTTAGACTAGCTCGCTCTCCTTCTGGGTCCTCACCTTCTCTTCACTCCACTTCATTTTGGAAAGAACAAACAATTTTAAGATGCACTTCAAAGTGGACCTTTTAAATATTTATTGAAAGCATTGTCTCAGTCCTCTCAAAAGATAGTTCAAATTCTTAGCCAACTGCTTTCCATGTTTTTTTTTCCTCCCTGCACCAGGATGTATATTTAAAATAACTTTTATTTACAAAACCGTATCTTAGCAACAGTGGCACAGCACAAGAGTGTGTTATCTAAAGCAAACCAATTCTGGCCATAAACTATATAAGCGAAGCAGCTAAATGTGATTGGTATAGCTCTCCCGAGATACCATGAGCCTGAGGTGTTACATGAGATTAAAGGCATATTTTTCAGAGACCTGGGATGATCTATTATCCATGTTTAACTCAAGGGATGGACCGCACTTTTTATTCCTAGTTACAGAATCATAAAATTTTGGAGGGGAAAGGGGTATTGGAGGCTTCCTAGTCCAGTCCTGTGATGCTATAATGGGGTGAGGGGAAACAAGGGAAAAAAAGATAACTGACCTTCTTCAGAGCACACGGGTGGTTAGTAGCAGCACGGGGCCAAGAAATCAAGTTTCCTAACTTTTCATCTGGTAACTCCAGTAACTTGTGTGAGAACAGTGGTCTTGTCTTTATTGCACCTGAATCCATTTAAATGTTCTCTTTGAAAATGAACTTCTGAATGAATTGTTCCAACATGTATGTAGATTTGAAGAAGCTTCGTTTTTTGTGCAAAAAATAAAGAGATGATATTTTCATTTTACATAATTCACAGCCCACGGCTATTACCTTGGCAGAGATCTAAGCGATTGCTTGTGATCGATGACAAACTCTATTTGTTTGTGCGCATCCAAATTAAGAGAGACTCATCCAGTTCAGTGAGATGCTGTGACAAGGGCTGGTTCTGGAGTTGGACTCCCTCAGTATGAACACCAGCTCTACTTTCTAACTGCTAGTGTTACCTTAGGAAAGAGGCTGACACCCCTGTGCATCCGTGTCCCCCACTAAAAAATTGTAGATATGTTCATATTTGTAGGGGTCTTGAAATAATTAAATGAGGTCATTTATTCAAAATGCTTTAACAGCTCCTGGCAAATAGCACATAAATATCTCTTAGCTATTTGAATTTGTAATGGTAGGGAAGTTATTAGGAGGATGCCAATGGTAAGTTCTGACCATGTCTTTCTTCTTTTGGTCTGAGAACCTCTATTTAAATTCTAAGCAGTTAGCCTCATTATGAAGGATACTCTCAGTGGCTGTTCCAAAGCAAAGGGCAAAGTGTTTTCATTCATTTCCCCATATTTTGTTTTTTTGTTGTTTTGTTTTTTTAGTTCATCTGATATGCAATAGATGTATTTGCAAGATGGCTAGCCAGTTGTAATCTATGGCCTTGAAGCAAAGAGGAAAAAAAAAAAGACAAAATGCCTTTTCGTATGATTTAAGAACCTATGACTTCAATTCCATTAAGATGATGTTCAAAAAACTAAGTTGGCAGGTTTAAAAAAATTTTTGGACATTTACTTAATTGAAAATAAGTGAAAAAAGGAACTGAGGCCCTGAAAGGTTAAATCACTTATTTTACATTAAACAAACAGACAAACCCAGTTGTCAATTTTGCTGCATCAGTGTATTAAGAGGAATTTAAGAAAAGTCTGAATTTTCTGCTTTTTATTCAGGCGTGAAAGAAGCAGCCTCTTGAGATTTTCATATGGATTCGCAAGGCTGAAAATCAAATTCGCTCTACAAACTACTAGGCAATCTATAAGATGAACAAAAAGTTCAGAAAAGATAAGCAATCTTGATAATAGCATGAAGATATTCTTAGTACACCAAAGCATTATTGATAAATCATTAAAAGCTGTTGCATGAAAACTATTGGAGTATTTAAAAACTATCATAAATAATTAAAATGAATTTTTTACAGCTGTAATTGTAACACAGCTAATAAAACCAACGAGGAAAAAGTTTGCCTTGATTTTTGACTAGAACCAGCAGTTATGCACTCCTTAAAGTCTACATTGGTATTTAAGAGTAAAAGGAAAGACAATGTTTTCAAAAACATAAACTTAAGTGTTAGCTGGTGTCCATTAATACTGATAATTTGGGTCATATCCTTGATCTAATCAGTCCGTGATATTTGCATAGTTCATAACCATAAAACTTACATTAAAGTTGCATAAAGCATAAACATTTTTAAAGCGTTTTTAGCTTTATTTTTTATCTACTTACAAGGCAGTTTTGCCATATTACTCTTTAACAAAAGATGTAAATCAGAGTCAGATAAATTAGATTAACCACTCTGAAGAAACACAGCTGGTTAGTAAGGGAGCTGAACTCAGATTCCAGGTCTCCTGAATCCCAGACCGAGGGTTTTACTGATCAGCTCAAATCAAGGACATCGGATTTCCTTCTTTTTCTGCCCCAAGTTATCCTGAGGAATTTTGTGCTCCTGGTTAGAATGCCTAAACCTCTTCCAATTACTATAGCTCTTTCCTCAAGGGATGAACAAAAACTACCTTCAAAAATGTCACTGAGGATTTTTGCTAAAAACATTTTTCTGCCTCTGACGCTAGACTTTCTGAATCAGGAGTGGGACAGTTTAACAAGCTCCCCAGGTGATTCTTATACGCACTAACGAGAGCCACTAGCCAACAGGATAAAGTCCAATTTCAAAACAAGGCCCTCTTGCCTACATCTTTGAACTTCTAATTGCAATTCTGTCCATTGAGCTTTGTGATTCAGCAAAATCTTTCTACTTAGATCTCTCTGACCATACCTATCCACTCACACCTCTGGGCCTTTGTACTCATTCCCTCTGTCTGGAAAATTTTTTTCCCCACCCATCTCCACCTATTTAGCAAACTAATCATTCCCGAAACTAGGTCAGGCTGCTCCTTTTCTCAGTCTTTCCTTTATACCTAGAATCAAAAGCAATCACTTCTGCTACTCTTTCTAGGAGCATGTGTATTTGTTTGCTTGCATATTTGCAAACTGCTGCCCTTAGTTCCTAGCTATAAAGGAAATGAAAGTGTTCAGAACAAGTCTCCCCTGAATGTGCTATTTTGGCAGGTGGATGACTTGGAGCTGGAGACAATCAAGGCTCTGCAGGCTCAAGAGAAACTTTTGTTCCTCCCTTAACTACCTAGAAGAATCTAAACTGGGTGTCCTTCTCAGAATAAGAGCTATTATCAGAGAGATAAATTTTATCTGAATGACCCATCCGTATGGCAGGGCAAACATCTACTTACCAAACAGCTGCTCTTTTTCTAATTGCCCTGTGAATTGCCCTCCTCCTCTATGAAGCCCCAGGCTCCTATCCCATTGCTTAGCTCAGGCTGGCACAAACACCTTACTCAACCATTCTGTCTTTGAACATCTCATATATGTAGGGTTTGTAAATGTACAAAATTAAACTTTATTTTCTCCCATCAATCTGTTTTATGTCAATTTAATTATTAGACCAGTCAGAAGAACCTTTGAAGGACAGAGGAAAATTCCCCCCCAACAGAAACCGTAAATGTTTGATGAAAGAATAACAAAGTGCGTAGTGTTGTTTTAACTGTCACCATAATACTTCTCCAGATTGTTTGAGTTGTAACCACATACAGACTATTCAACTATGGAGTGCCAACAATTCCAGATGATACCATTGGTGTCCAAATGTAAACCATTACCTATGATATTCATCGTGCTAGATAGAATAAAAACATATTTCAAAATTCCCTTTAGGCAATGCTTATGCCAATTGGAATAATGTTCTAGATCTTCTTTCTTTCTTTTTTTCATCTTTTTAGGTCAAGTGCCTCTCAGAGTTAGAGACCGTTGCTTATAATACCAAAAAGCGGCTTCTATAGTTTCACTAACATTATACACAGATGAAAACATTTGGAAGTGCTGACTTCCTTCAAAGCCTTCATTTTTCTTTCTTCCTTTTGCTCTTACAGACCAAATAACTGTTTGCTGACCAGTATTATTTGTTTACAATTTAGTTCCTGTGGAATCTGATGTTGATTTACAGTTGCTGCTCTTTTAGGAAACCATGAAATTCCAGTAGACATTGGGTGCTTTATTTTGTATATTCCTCTTTTAGCCAGGGGCAATTCTACACCTCAAGACTCCTAATTTTGAATTTTGAATGTGATATATATATATACATAGATAATGGTCCCCAGAACCATTTATTACAAATAATCATTTTTTGGATACTGTAATCAGATAAATTAGATGGAGAGCAGAGAAAATTACAATAAAAAATATCAAGCAAAGTGATAAATAGGCTAAAGTCCTGAGAAAATATCCTTGAGTTAGATAAGCTTGAAGATGGCCTTGGGTATTATCAAAGATAAGTCAATGGTTCCTTTTGTAAGAGTATATTTTTTAAAATATGGTAGAGTTAAGACAGAACTAAATAAATATCATAATAAAAATGTAAACTAAGTGTCATAGGAACACTGGGGGGAGAGGAATAATGCTGACTTGGGGAATTAAGGAAGACTACAAGGAGTAAGAACCATTTCAGTTGATTTTTTTTAAATAGGAATATAAAAATATGGAAGAACAGAGAAGAGCAAAGTTAAAGAATTTTATTTTGGGGGCCATGTTTTGCCAATATTGTTCTATTTTGTTAAATGCTGGAGTTCAGTTTGTAGGATGAATTGCCTTAGAGTGGCCTGCAATGTTTGCAAAGCCCGTTGCTCTATTTATAACTTTACACAGAGTAGCAGCGGTTATGATGAAGTTAAGTTGATAAATATCATAAAATGTGAGTGAGTCTACAAGTGATCAGGGTAGAAGATCATGGTTACATTCAGCAATCCGCCTAATTATACATTGCTCACTTTCCCCACTTTATTTAAAAAAAACAAAAAAATAAACAAAACCCTCAACTTTCATTGTCTTAGGAAAAAACTAACATCGACTAGGCAACAAGTACAAGTAAATGTGTATGTAATTTATGCCTTTCAGGGCCATTTTTTTTTTTTTAATCTAGAAATAACCCTGCTGATTGAAATTTCTGCCCTGTGGGAACAAGGGCCTCTTGGATGGCCAGCAACTTTTCCTCCTCAGAGCACAGATTTGGAAGCCATCTTTCTAGAGTGGCATTGCTCTTTGCAGCTGTGTCCCTTCTCCTGCATAGTGTGCCTGCTGTTGCCCACACTGTTACATCAGCATGTCCCAGACTGCTGCATGCTCTGACTAGCTCTTCCCTACCAGCCATCAGCTACTATTGCTTCGGGTTGTCTTTTCGTTCCATTGGTGTAATTAAATGCCATCAATCACCCAAGTATTTCCAGGCTTTGTGGATCAGCTCTATTAGTTTTAGAACTGAGAACCTAGAGGAGTTCTTTGTAAGCATAAAAGAACTGTAGAGGAGGAAAACTTTTCCCTTCTTCCTTCTAGGTTTTTTGGCTGGGCTAATAACTGAATCGACATAAGGCAGATTAACAAAAGAAAAAAATTAATTGGTATGTACAGGAACCCCAAGGACATGAGGCTCTCCACCAGGCAGCGAAGGTTTATATGGGATCCCGAGCTAAGGACGAAGGGGTAAGAGATCTCTCTTCTGTTCTTACAAGGCCACTGAGCCTATTGGATTGGGAATCTACCTTTATGAACCTCATATAGCCTTAATTGTACCCTAAAAACCCCATTTCCAAATACAATGAAACTAAGGACTGTGGCTTTAACATTTGAATTTTGTGAGGACACAATTCAATCCACAGCAACAAGAAAACAATTTCTGAACATATTACTTTTGAAAAGAATGCATACAATTTACCCAACCAATATTTATTGAGCATCTCTTATGTCCTAAACAAAGTAAAGATCCCTGCCCCCATGAAATATACATTTGGCAGGCAATGTATTTTTCCTTTTTTAAAAATTAAAGTATAATTAACATACAATATTATATTAGTTTCAGGTGTACAACATAGTGATTCAACAATACTAAGTATTCCTTAGTGCTCATCAAGGTAAGTGTGCCCTTGATTTCCTTTATCTATTTCACCTCCTGCTCCCCTTGGCGGGTAATATTTTAAGAAGGATAATAGTAAACTGAATTATTTAATGCCAGGTGATATTTTTCATATCTCTTACTAAAGACTTGCTTTATAATACATAATTTTTAAAATATGAGCAAAATGGAAAAATTGGACAATTTGTAAAAAGTCAGATGTTACAAAAGTATCTTGCAAGACATGATGACAGGGTATAAAGAAAATCTGCTAAATACAAAAACTCATATCACAGGATTTCAATGAAATAAACTGGGTTTATGGAACCATGAGTTAGAAAAAGAAAAAGTTTTCCCTAGTGCAAAATTGAACAGTATTTTAGAAGTTTTTGTTTTGTTTTGTTTTGTTTTGTTTTGTTTTGTTTTTAGAGGAGGCACAAATAGTATTAGAAAGTCTTGGAAAGAAAAATAAATAACAATGAAATGTTATATTTGCAAATCAGTGAACCAGCCCAAGAATAACAGTGAAATAGCAAAGGAACATTTAAAGTATCCTTTATTAGGGATTAAAAACATTCAAAATGCTCATTTTATTATGCTGCAAATACTCTAAAAAGGCATTTAATTTTTTTCTTAGAAATAACAAATTTTTAAGAGATTTTCTTTAAAATCAAACTGCATCACTACTAGTCACATAAAACTTAACAAACAATAATTGACAACATGCATTTATATGTCATAATATTGTACCAAATATGTTTCTAGACACATTGGTTAAAGAAGAAGAAAATGACTAATTTTGTCAAGTGTGTTCTTAGGTAGTAATGTCATTTAAATTTGGAGAGTTCAACTGACAGCCAGTCAAATCTCTTTACTGAAAGAGCTCCTTCTTAGGCACAAGATCTGTCCCTGAGGATCTGGAGACTTAACTTGGCTCTGAAGACCCATAACACTAGGTAAAACCACTGGAAAAGAAAGAGGAAGGAAGGAAGGAAGGAAGGAAGGAAGGAAGGAAGGAAGGAAGGAAGGAAGGAAGGAAGGAAGGAAGAGAAGGAGGGAGGGAGGGAGGGAGGGAGGGAGGGAGAGAGAGGAAGTTCTGTTGGTCTGGTCTGTCTGTTTGGGACTGTGAGCTTCAAAATCTTGAATGAGAACACCATCCCAATATCAGGAATCCATCTAATGTGTATCAGGTACACCTTATAAAACCTTCACTATTAGTAGGGGACAGCATTTAAAATTAAAGTTCTTAGATGATACCGATGCATGTATACCGTGTCTAGTAGAAAACCAGCACTTGATTACAAGCTTGCAAAATAAAAACAGCTGTGAATTTCAAGATACCCAGGTTAGTGGCTGAAAACATGAAACAGAGATAACAATAGTTTCATCAGTTGAAGTGGTTCTTGGCTACTTTGCCTGTGATATGACAACCAATCCAATACTCCCTATCTCCAGTTTTTGACTTATTTTTTTCCTTGACTCTTGTCACCATCTACCATTTTAATTTTTTGTTTTATTTCTGTATTTGTTTATTTCTGTGATTAACTTGGAGACTTCTTGCCACTAGAATATAAATCCAATGAATTTTTTCCCTTATGTGTCCCTAGCACCTACAATAGCCTGTCATGTAAAAAGTACTCAATATCTTTTGACTCACTGAATAGATAATTGCAGAATAGGAAGTTAAAGGGCATGTAGTCTTTTATGTGTGTTGGAGGCCTGCTGAGAATGATTAAAACCACTTATTCCTTTGTTCAACAAATATTTACTAACTACATATTATGTCCCAGACACTGCACTCAGTTTGGATATGCAGTGTTGAACAAGGAGAGCCCCTGCCCTCAATAGACAGGTTTTCAAATGACTCTAAAAATAAGAATGCTTCAGTCCTGCAAAATCACTGTCTGCCCCCTAGGACTTTGGGCTACAAGTGACAGGTCTGTAACCTGCCTCCACCTGAGGCACAGGTGATTCAATTCCTGTAGTTAGTAAGGCAATATTTTCTACCATGAACGGCATGACAGGCTAAATGTATCCATGAACGGTGTAGGTACCTTTCTCTGGAAGACAAATTAAAATGTGAATAAAATCTTTGATACTTTAAAAACAAAGATTATCAGAAAGTGGAATGAAGACTTGGACTTGAACTGGCCTTGGACCACTACACCACTACATTTAGTTCTCAGATATTTCCAAAAATATAAGAACAGCTGTTCCTGGTGATTTCATCAGGTCCTTTGACTTCTTTGGGAAGGTCCAAGTTTCTGGAATCAAGTGAAGAAAACATACCTAATGGAAATCACAGTGGAGTGAAATAAAGAGCTCTGGTCTTGGAGTCAGAAGACTTAAGTTCCGATGTATATCTATTATTTACGGTGTGGCTTTCACATCTATTTCTTGGTTACCATGAGAGTAAAATAGCCATCATGCTTTACTGTACATGCATCATTTTTGAGTATTAAGTAAGATAATATTTATAAAAACACTTGTTAAGCTTCAAAATGCATGCAAAATATGCTTGTTAAACTTCAAAATCAGGGGCGCCTGGGTGGCACAGCGGTTAAGCGTCTGCCTTTGGCTCAGGGCGTGGTCCCGGCGTTATGGGATCGAGCCCCACATCAGGCTTTTCCACTATGAGCCTGCTTCTTCCTCTCCCACTCCCCCTGCTTGTGTTCCCTCTCTCGCTGGCTGTCTCTATCTCTGTCAAATAAATAAATAAAATCTTAAAAAAAAAACAACTTCAAAATCAATGCAAAATATAAGGATATAAGTAAGTGGCTTATGTAATGATGATCCACTTCATGCTTAAAGGAAACTAGGAAGCAAATTTTTCCCCCTCACCTTGCATGAATTCACAAAATTCTAGAGCTATACTCTTTAGACAAGTAAAACAATTTCTGTTTTCCTCTATGCGATTAACACCTCAAATTGATCACCGGCTTTCTTTTTATTCTATTTTAGGATTGCAGTACATAAAACAAACTCCCTAAGCCCTCTATTAATTTCTTCTTAAAAAATTCATATTAATAGTCCATGCAATTAACCAAATTAGTTTGTAGAAGTAGAGAAATAGAAATGTTGCCAGGCACGATACTCCTGCAAATCTTTCTCCTTGTTTTGAAACATCATCCTTTAAATAAACAATTGGAAACAACAAAGATTTTCAGCATTTTTGTGCAAAAAAAATTTCAGGTTGATGTATATAGTCCTTAGCATTATAATTTTGAATAATTGCACTTCAAATGTATTTTTCTTTGATGTCTCCACATGGGCAGATACCTTTACAAATTTAGATTTGCTTCCAAGCACTTGGGTAAAATAATATGCACAAATATTATTTTTTAAATTAGTTCTGCTATAATCCTGGACCTGCATAGCAAGAAGTGGGTATACATCTAAAGGAAAGGGAAGCAATTGTTTTTTAAAAAGAATAAGATAATTATTAACTCAGAGACTTAAAACTATCTTTAGAATTTATGGAATTCTTGATATATTGTTTGTAGAATTTCTTTACTTTGATAACTTAAGTTAGTAACGGTTAATGTTACAAAGTAGAAAAAGATAATTGAATCAATATTAACTCACTGATTAATTACTTCTTGGGAAGAAGGAGAGTCAAGCCTAGAATATCTTATTTGTTGCAATACAAGGTTGGGGAGGCAATATTTACTTGATATTCCTGGTTTACAGCAAAATAATTTATTTAGTATGGACCTCGTTTTTTGTTTTTGTTTTTGCTCTTTTTATAAAATATTCAGGATGTACTTTTGAAAGCAGTCCTCTATTTCTTCTTAGAAATAGAGATTTGACTTCTCAGTAGTTTTGATCATTCTCCTGTGTGACCCTACTCCCCCCTTCAACCCTCAAGAAAAAAAACAAAACCAAAAGACTCTCAACCCAGTTCTTCAGTTCAGAGAATAGCATAATTATCTACCAGCTACACAAATCAGAAAAGTCAAGACCCTTGGAGACACCCTGTATCTTTGTATTTATTCCATTTATTCAAGATTTATATAGCATTTATCATGTACCAGGCTCTCCTAAGCACTGTACAAAAATTAACTCACTTCATAGTCATAACAGCAGGTTAACCAAAAACCAAAGCATAGAGACAGTAAATATAAACCGTTCAAGGTTGCCAAACTAGTAAATGACAAGGTTGGAATTTGAACCCACGTCCTCTGGCTCCAGAGTCTGTGCACGTAAACATGACATCATTTGTGTCTCTAACTGTGATTAGATTTTATTACTTCCTCCTCCTAGATAGTTCTCAAATACTTTCTCCTTCTCCCTGTCATCATGCTAATTGAAACCACTGTGGGGGAAGAAGAATTTTCTCTGCCCTTCAAGGTCCTTCTAGCTGGACTTAGAATCAAATGGACATGAGACAGATTAACAGGAGAAAATCAAATTTAACAGCTTACGAATGGGGAATCTGCACAGACATGGAAATTCCAAAGACAGTCAGGCAACATGAAGCTTGTATGAGCTAAGGAGGGGTAGGTGTCTAAGGATATAAAGGGGAGAAAGACCATTAGCACAAAGGTGAAAGGGGATGGTTAGAAAACAAAGCTTGTTTTATTATGCAGGTAAGTTTCTTAGGTAGAGATGAATCTCTGTTAATAGCTCTCTTCCTGGTAGAGCAGGCAGTTGAGGTGGAGGTAAAGAGGTTTTCCTGAATCTGCTGGGCGTGGATTGCTTTTAACTCAAAATAATGTCATACCAAAGTAGCCCATCTTGGGATGGCTTTCCCTCGGCTCCTACACCACCTTCATGCTTCACGTGATCTTTAAATAACTTCTTTTTCCCCCAGGTCATTACCTATGACCAGATTGCATGATTTCTTAAAAACATAAATCTGATCATTTTAGTCCTTAGCATAAAACCTTTCAGTGGCTTTCCACTAATACTTTTTAAAAAATCAACTTTCTTTATACTGTCTACTTTGCAGCTTCCCTCCTCTTGTCTCCCTGTCGCTCTCTGTGTTCCAGATACATTAGTCTTCTAATTCTTCAAATGTCCCGTGCTCCCTCCCATTTCAAAGCCTCTCCATTTACCACTCCTTAGGCCAGGGTTTCTCAACCATGACACCATCAATATTTTGGACTGGATAGTTCTCTGTTGTGGAGGGCTTTTCTGTGTAATGTAAGATGTGCAGCAGCATTCCTGGCCTCTACTTAATAGATGCCAGTGGCAACCCCCAGTTTTCACAACCAGAAAAGTCTCCAGATGCTGCCAAATGGCCCTTGGGGGCAAGAGGGGGTATGAAAATCACTGCTATTGAAAATCATTGACTCTGACTTACATGTCCTGGCCCCCTCTTTTGGTTTATTCTTATTTACTCTGCAAAACTTAAGATTGCTTCCTCAGAAAAGCCTTCCCTGATTTCAGGCCAGATGTTGCAGCCTGGGTTCCCTGGGAAGCAGACACTGAGACTGCAATTAGTGTACTTTGTTATAAAGCGCTCTTGGGATAAACATTTATGGAAAGAAGCAGGATTGGGCAGAAGGAGACATTGGGCTGCAATGTTATTTCAGGAAAGGCCCCACTTGACCCTGCTGAAGCTGGGATGGTCCCTCTCAGTTGTCCTATGGAGTGAGGGAGCAGCAGCTTTTTACCTCCAAGATGACTAGTCATGGCCTGCAGGCTGTGCTGGGAAGGGGCATGACCTTGGCTTTGGCAATTGTCTTTAGTGGAGGCAATTTTGCTGAGAAGGTTGAGAACTGGGGGCTGTGTCTCAGCAGCAATTGCAACAACCCAGGGAAATAAGCCCTTGAGATCTGAAGAGGTATTTGGGCAGCACACCCACCCCTTGCACCACTCATGTCCACTTATTAATGGAAATTCTAGTGGCCTTTTTCTCAAAGTAAATTCAAAAGAGGAAGGTCAGTGAACAAGCCATAGTCCCTGCTGCTCCAAGACAATATTTATAGTCTCCTTTCTGTACAATTTATTAAAGATTCCCTCACCCAAATCTCTCGCCTCTGTTCATCTCAGTAGCTCTCACCTGTTGTGACATAGATTCTCATCCCTGAGGGGTCTTTACCCCTCCTGGGCAGTGGCTGCTGCTCTCTCCATCAAAACTGAACAAAAGACTAACAAGAAGGACATAAGTGAGTGACCACTGTGCCAATCATATTCCTCCCTACCTCCCTTGTGGAATCAGATCAAGATGTCTATGGGCAAATCAGAGTAGGCAACAATCCCAGAACTGGGTGGAATCTTTGTAGACTTGCTATGAACATGTGTTTTCCTATTCAGTGAATATGAATTCAGTGAATACTAGTGAGATTAAGATCCTTTCAGCTGCAACTAACAAAATACTTAATTAAACAAGGTTAAAGCAATGAATGTATGCATTATACTATTAGACAAGGAATGTGGGGGTTAGATAACCATCAAGTTGGTTACTTTAGTGGCTCCATGATTTCATGAAGAACTGAGGCTTTCTGTATTTCTCTTGGTTTTCATCCTTAGATTTGAACCTTCGTGGTTCCAAGATGGCTGCCAAAATGCCAGGCATTATCTCCCAAACAATCACAGCTGAGTAGGAAGGTTGGGTTCTCCTCATATACGTCTTTGTGTCTTAGCCCTTTAGGCAAGATTGGGTCACATACCCATGCCATAGCTGTCAGGGTACTTGGAAAAGTTAGTATCTGGTGATCTTAGTCTCCATAGTAGGGGGTGAACTGTGACAGCAGAGAGAGTGGGGGCTGGCTGAGTGGGAAACCAATAGATGCTGTCACAATATGCAGTGCACCTGACACATAGTAGGAGTTTCATAAATTTAGTTTACAAATTTCTCCTTATGTATGTTTTCTTCTCTCTCAATTGGTTTTCTAATTCTCTTTGTTTTTCTTTCTTTTTTGCTTCCCTCATTCTTCTCATTTTATTATGGTTTATTTTTCTGCCCATAAAACATATTATTAATCTTTTTAGCATAATCAGTTTTATGTCATTTATGTTTTTAAAAAACTGAATATTATATATTTCTCCACAAGAAAAAGAATATAAAATAAATTTGATTAAGTGACATTGATTAATTTTCTCTTTCATAACTTTCATATGCATAAAGCTCCTGTCTCTTGGTATAAGCATAAACAGTTGTGACTACGAGGAGAAAATGAAAGAACAGGGGCAGTACTGGAAGGGGAACTTGGGGTTTAAAAGGATGGTTTCCAGGGATCAGAATGAATGGGCTAGGGGCGCCTGGGTGGCACAGCGGTTGGGCGTCTGCCTTCAGCTCAGGGCGTGATCCCAGCGTTGTGGGATCGAGCCCCACATCAGGCTCCTCTGCTATGAGCCTGCTTCTTCCTCTCCCACTCCCCCTGCTTGTGTTCCCTCTCTCGCTGGCTGTCTCTCTCTCTGTTAAATAAAATCTTAAAAAAAAAAAAAAAAGAATGAATGGGCTGCAATCCCAGCTATTCCACTGTGTAATTTTAGGCAAGCTCCTCATACTGACTATCCCTCAATTCACTCATCTATAAAGTGAGAAAAATAAAAGTATGTACCTCATAGAATCTTTGTGAGAATTGAACGAGAAAATGCACATAATGTTCTTCAAAAAACACTCAGTAAGGAATCCTTTGTCTCAAAGATCCCAGGTAGTAAACTACAGGAAGAACAAAGCGTCTGGGTTCAAATTCAGACTCTCTAAATCCGGTGTCAGGGCTTATGTGCCAAAGTAGTTTCCAACTGATGAAAATCATGCCTTTTTACTTAACCTGTGTGGCTACATTTCATTGAAGAAGTTATCTTTTATTCTCATCCCTTATTCTTGCCTTTCCTCCCCTCCCCCCATGAGTGTTCTTTTAAATTCTATGAGAAAGAGTTCCAAATCTGTAAGTTTAAGTCTCAACTCTTGTGTGATATCTATATTCACATTGCCAGCCTCCTCCTGGAAGTCTCTGCTGGAACATCCCATCAGAACCTCAAAACACCACTGATTCACTCTGTGGATTTGGACATACAAATGACAAATAGGCTATCCCTGGGGTTCTCAGTGTCTGCAGTTAAGAAAAAAGGAGGGGGTGGGGGCGCCTGGGTGACACAGCGGTTGGGCGTCTGCCTTCGGCTTGGGGCGTGATCCCGGCGTTGTGGGATCGAGTCCCACATCGGGCTCCTCCGCTAGGAGCCTGCTTCTTCCTCTCCCACTCCCCCTGCTTGTGTTCCTTCTTTCGCTGGCTCTCTCTCTGTCAAATAAATAAAATCTTTAAAAAAAAAAAAAAAAGAAAGAAAAAAGGAGGGGGTGCCTGGGTGTCTCAGTTAGTTAAGCATCAGACTCTTGATTTTGGCTCGGGTCATGATCTTGAGGTCCACGCCTAGTGGGGAGTCTGCTTGAGATTCTCCCACCTTATCCCTCTGCCCTTCCCCCCACTTGCATGTGTGCAAGTCTCTCTTAGATAAATAAATCTTAAAATAAATAAATAAATTAAATAAAACTGGTTAGGAGAGGTAGGGGTGTGGGTAAAGGAAGTCACTGCTAAGACTTCATATGAACAGTTTCTTATTCCATGTCCAAACCAAAAATTATCTTCTCCTACAAACGGCTTCTATTCCTGTCTTTCCTATTTCAGATTTATAACATTGGTCTTGTGAAAATGGATTTAAAAATTAGGCATAATTTTGTCACTGTCATGTATAAAGTGCTTTGTTTATTTATTACCTGATGAAAACCATCCCACTTTAATCTGACCTTGACCTGAAGAAAACAATTCTGCCTTAGTCTGGCATCATCACCTGGAGAAAGAAATCCTGCCTTAGCCTGATTTTGACCTATCTTTTCAGTCTAGCCCCTACTATTCTACTTATTACAATCACATTCTGGCAGTTCATTAACATTATTTTATTACCCCCCAAATTTACTTCCTCTAATATAGACTTGGGAAATCCTACATGTGCTTCGAAATTTGGTTTCATTGACCTTTCCAGTGCCAATAACAGATAACTTTGTCTTCTTCTATTTCCTCAAGGTGCCCCTTTTAGAGCTCTTTACCACATAATATCTGGTTAATGTTAGAGCCATTCACTAGTTTTATTTTCCCCATTAGTTTGTAAGCTCCTTAAGGCAGCAGCTGTATTTGTTCACATAACTTAGAACTCACACTGTCTAAAAAATTTTTACTACTAACTTATGTAGTAAAAATGTAAATGCTGTGGAGTAGAATAATTTTAAAAATGCTTATGATGTTCAAATTTGCATGCAATTTTAACAAGTATTTAATGCACTTGGGTCAATGAGATGTTTCAAAATTGTATAAAGTTTAGGTGTTTTCTGGTGTTTCCCTTTCAAAGATTTTATTATTATGTATGTATTTTTGTTCAATTAAAATGTTGTCACTTTTGAAATTTACAACAGGGAAATAATATTGCCAGTTTTCATTTAACGGATAATAAATTTGTAAGACGTTTGGAGTTCTTTGAATTAAAATCTGTAGGAATGCTGAATATTGTTATCTCATATCATTAGCATTTTGTCTGGAAACTTCTCCCTCTATGCACATATGGGATTTTTATTTTTATGCATAAATTTGCATAGCTGCACTATCTTTCACAGACTATAGTCTTTAGACATTAATTTGACAAATATCATGATCAAATCATGTTTCAGTCTGGTTCAGTGAGTTTAAAACTTCTTAATGGAGATATTTCTATATCTACTCAGCCTTCAATAGTCTCTCTGTGTCTTTCTTTCTTGTCCAAAGAGACCCTTAATCAGTAATGACTATACATTGACATAGCAAACACATTCACTTTCAAAAATAATTTATGTGGTTTTATTCAGTATTTTCAGATAACTCCATGGCAGCATAAAATATTCAGGAACGAGTTTCCTCAGAAAGTGATCACCAACTGTACACAGGAGATCTTGGGCACTGACAAGTGAGTAAGTGTGCTGTGGCATTTCATAGCTTATTTATTTTCTTTAATCTCTGTATAACCTAAATGTCCCAGCTTTATCAGCCTACATGGAAAATGTCCTTACACCTACATTAACACTCCAATCCCTAAACTCTGTTAAATAACAATTCAACTGAACAAATTTTAAGGATTTAATTGGCTTTATTAAATGAATAATGAATCAGGCAGCATCCCATCTAACAAATAGAAGGCCACAGAAAGAAAGGTTTTCAAAGGCAGGACAAGGGAGTTATAAACAGAAAAAAAAGGATTGATTTGGGTGAGGTCACCTTCCTTTGGGGACAAAAGAAGTGGATTAGCTCTTCTTCCTTTGGGGAACAGAAAAAGCCATGTGACAGATTACCTTATTGGTGCTGACCAGAAAATTCCTGATGATTTGTTAAGACTGCATTTCTGGAGGAGGTCAAATTGTGATTAGATTAGATATGAAGCCCCAGTTTGGTGATTTCACCTAGCATAAGTAACTCCATCTAGCACCTGTAGTTTTGTTTTGTTTTATGTTTTAACAACTGTCATCTGCTTGACCACAAAGTCTCCCCTCCCCACCTTCCCGCAAGTATTTATGGGTACTGCTTGCTGGTTCTGAGGAGCTGGAACTCCCTCATCACCCTTGCCGAGGGAGAAAAATCCTATCTTCTGTCTTACATTTAGTGGGGTCCCCTAGCATGTTTGCATAAACGCTAGGGTCTTGTCACCAAGGGAAACAGCTCTTTCAAGTCCCACATGGTCGGTCCCCTTTTGTGCAAAATATGCAGATGCTATTAGAACTGGTACCTGCCTCTGAGCCTTACTCTCAACTATTGCTTTACTTCGATTCTGGAGCCATGTTTGAAGTGTGGATGATTGTGCCAGATAATACTCTCTTAGAGCAAATCCAGTGTCAGAAACCATAATCTTCTGTACACAATGACTGCTGCAAGGGCCTCTATTAAACTTCCGTTTGTCTAAATACCAGTAATAGGCAATGTCCAAGTCTTGCCCCTTGACAATCTTAAAAACATTTACTTATCAATGGATGCAAATAGATATCCAATAACTCCACTAGATAGAAGTACTTGGCTCCCAGATCTCACCCATTAATTTTGGATTTTATGATGAGAAATTTTATAATTGTAACTCGTATTAGAGGAGTGACTACTGATGTAAAAAAGAAAAGCATTCTCATGTAAAATGCTTCTAAAATTGCACCTGTCAGCATAAATTTTCCAAATCAGAGCCAGACTGCCCAGTTTCATATCCTCGCTCATCAACTTACTACTTGTATGGCCTTGGGCAAGCATGTTAGCTAGTTATCTCTTGCTGTGTAACAAATAACCAAAAAATTAGTAGCTTAAACAAACACATATATATAATCTCATAGTTTCTATGGGTGAGAACTCTGGGCATGGTTTAACTGGGTTCTCTGCCTCGGGGTGTTTCACAAGGCTGAAACTCAGGTGTCAGCCAGGGCTGGGTCTCACGTGACACTAGCCTGGGAAAAGATGCTCTTCAAAGCTCGCTTCATTATTAGTAGGATTTTCTTCCTCATAGGTTATTGGACTGAGGACATCAGTTTCTTGCTAGCTGTTAGCTGCAAGCCACTCTCAGTGCCTTGTCACATGGTCCTCTCCATATGGCAGCTTACTTCATCAAAGCCAGTGCAAGAATCAATACAGAGAGTGATAACAAGATAAAAGTTAGAATCTTATGTAACCTAATCACAGAAGTTATTTCTCAACACTTTTTCCATACTCTGTTGGTAAGAAGCAAGTCACAGTTCCTACCCACTTGTAGAAGGAGGTGGGGATAACAGGAAGCCATCTAAGAGTCTGTCTACCAAAATAAGTCACTTAACTTATTTGTGTATCTGTTTTTCCCCAATAAAGTGGGGAGGGAGTAGTGAAGATAGTAATAGTACCTATCTCATAGATTTGTGAAGATTAAATCAGCTGATCAGCTAATGTATGTTTAAATAATATAACTGTGTCAGGTACATAGTATATCCTAGATAAAAATTAATTATTTGGGGGCACCTGGGTGGCTCAGTCTGGTTAAGAGTCTGCCTTCAGCTCAGGACATGATCCCAGGGTCCTGGCATCGAGCCCTGCGACGGGCTCCCTGCTTAGTGGGGAGACTGCTTCTCCTTCTCCCTCTGCCCCTCCACGCTGCTCATGGTCTCTCTCTCTCCCTCTCTCTCTCAAGTAAATAAATAAAATCTTTTAAAAAATTTTTAAAAATTGATTTTTTGTTTTCTTACTCGTGTCATAAACTTGAATCAACCCAAATTTTGACCATACTCACAACCTCCTTTCTTTGACCATGCAGTTACTTTCATCATGTTTGCCTCTTTATTCAAATCTAATTTAGAAACATCTTATCCATCAAGGCCTACTCAAATAACACCTTTTCCAAGAATCATTTCTGAGTATCCATAGCTGTGTATCTGTTTCTTCTCCACTATAACAATTGTACTTCATTTACGGAAGTGGTAATTTTCTGTCTAATATTGCATTCATA
The DNA here is from genome assembly GCF_024610735.1 of Ursus americanus. Lineage (NCBI taxonomy): Eukaryota > Metazoa > Chordata > Mammalia > Carnivora > Ursidae > Ursus > Ursus americanus. Next base: position 50,121,771 of record NC_142139.1, on the reverse strand, counting down.
ATCATGTATGCCTCTGCCTACAAGATAATAAACTATTTGATGCCAGGGATTCTGTTGTTGATGATTGTATCCCTACAATGGCTAGACATTCAATAAAGATTGTTTGTATTGAACCAAAAATTAGACTTTGGCCTAAAATTTTGTTATTGATCAGATCAACCAAAGAAAATGTTAGAAAGAATCATGGGAACAGTGTAAGTTGAATAAGATATAAGGAATTAGCCTGATAATTGTCATAGGAAAAGATAAAATTTACTAAAACCAGCCTGTCAGGATAGATACTTTATTCCAAATCATATCGATTTGCTAAATTACTGTTCTTGCAAAGTTTCTATGGGGTACTGAATAACTCAAACTCCTTTACAAAAAGGAAGACTTGAATTCTCATTCCTCCCATAAAAGAAACTGTTATATTTCATGAAAAGCTTATAACAGGGGTAATTTGGACCAAAATCCCAAACTGGGACACACACAGACCTAACTCTGGATACTTATCCCAACTGTCTAGAAGCATCATGTAACCTCTCTCATCACTTCCTCCATATCTAACCACTCCGTGTTCACTTCCATGCCTTTGCCATAATACCTCCAGATTCAGAGTCCCAGGCAGAAGCATTCAATTGACAAAGCTCAGGTCTGTGGTTTCCTTACACTTCGGTACTGGAAGTAAGACTATGACTCCCATTTCTAGGATTTTTCTTAAATAGGAAAGAAGTTGGCTGCCAGGTGGACAAAAATCACCAAATATCCATTTTACCCTATTAATTTTGAATACAGTATTTTTGTACATGGTCACATATTCTTCATCTCTGTTATAATACTGCCCTTGAAATTTTAAAGATTAAAAATTTAATCCAGTCCTTTAAGTAGACTTATAATAAAAGAATAAATCAGTAATCAAAAATTTTCCACAAAAAAAAAAAAAAAAAAAAAAAAAAAAAAGCCCAGAAAAGCCCAAACGGCTTCACAGGTGAATTCTACCAAACATTTAAAGAAGAGTTAACACCAACCCTTTCCAAACTTAAAAAAAAAAAGAAAAGAAAGAAAGAGGAAGGATCACTTTACATTTCATTCTGTAAAGTCAGAATTATCTTGATATTAAAGATAGAAATGTGATGAGCACTGGATGTTATACACAACTAATGAATCATTGAACACTACATCAAAAACTAATGATGTACTACTATATGCTGGCTAACAGAACATAATAAAAAAAAAGATAGAAAAATACATTGTAAGAAAAGAAACTTATACACCAATATTCCTTATGAACATAGATGTAAACATACTTAACAAAATATGAGTAAATCAAGTCTAGCAACATTAAAAAGAATTAACACTGTGATTAAGTGAGATTTATCCCAGGAATGCAAGTTTTTTTAACATACAAAAATCAGTCAATGTAATACACCATAGTAATAGAATAAAGGACAAACACCACATGATTACGTCAAGAGATGCAGAAAAAGCACTTGACAGAATCCAACAACCTTTCATAATAAACTAGGAGTAGAAAGGAATGCCCTCAACCTTATAAAGAGCATCTATGAAAAACTCACAGCTAAAATCATACTTTATAGTGAAAGACTGAATCCCTTCATCCTAAGTCTGAGAAAAAGACAAGGATCTCTGCTCTCACTTCTTCTATTCAAGATTGTATTGGAGGTCAATTAGGCAAGAAAATGTAATAAAACCCATCTGGATTGGAAAGGAAAGAGTAAAACTTTGTCTATTTGCAGATGACATTACCTTTACATAGAAAATCCTAAGGTGTCCACTAAAAAATTATTAGGGCTAATAAATAGGTTCGGTAAGTTTGTATATAAAATCAATGTAGAAAAATCAAACAGATTTCTATATACTAGCAATGGCCAATCCAAAAATGAAATTAAGGAAATAATTCCATTTATAATAGTAACAAAGAATAAAGTACCTAGAAAAAAAATTAACAAAAGAAGTACAAACTAAGTGCAAACATTTAACTATAAACCATTGTTGAAATAAATTAAAAGAAGGCCCACACAGATGGAAAGACATCTCATGATCAGGGAACAGAAGACTTAATATTGTGAAGATGGCAATACCTCCTAAACTGATAATCAGATTTTAACACAATGTCTATCAAAATTCCTGCTGCACTTCTGCAGAATTGTAAAACTGATCCTAAAATACATATGGAAACCAATCAAGGGACACAGAATAACCAAAAAAATTTTTGAAAAGGAAACAAAGGTGGAGGACTCATGGTTCCAGATTTCAACATTTAATACAAAGCAAAAATAAACATGACAGTGTGGTACCGGTGTAAGGCTAGACATAGATCAATGGAATAAAAGTGAGCATCTTGAAATAAACATTAAGTTTATTGTCAATTAATTTTTTACAAAGCTGTCAAGATAATTCAATGGAGAAAGAAGAGTCTTTTCAATAAATTATGCTGGGATAATTGAGTATACACATGCAAAACAAAGAAGTTGGACTCTTACCTTAAATCAATTAAAAAATGGATCATAGATCTGAATATAAGGGCTGAAGCAACGAAACTCTAGAAGAAAACATGGGAGTAAATTTTTGTGAACTTGGATTAGACAATGGTTTCTTAGATATAACACCAAAAACACAAACAACAAAAGAGAACATAGGCAGAATGGATTTTATCAAGTTCAAAACCTTTTTAAAGGATACCAGTGAGAAAGTGAAAAGACACTCCTGGTATTAGAAAAAAATATTGGCAAATCATGTATCTGATAAGGAACTCATGTCTGAAATATATAAAATACACATACAACTCTAAAAAGACAAATAATTGAAAACATGTCTATACAAAAATTTGCACACAGATGTTTATAGAAGCCTTATTCATAACTGTCAAAATTTGGAAACAAATGAGATATACTTTAGTAGGCGAATGTATAAATGAACTGTGGTACATCCAGGTAATGGAATATAACTCAATGCTCGAAAGAAAGAAACAATGAAGCCATGAAAAGACATGGGAGAACCTTCAATGCATATTACTAAGTTAAAGAAGCCAATCTGAAAGGCTATATAGTGTATGGTTCCAACTATACGACATTCTGAAAAAGGCAGAACTGTGGAGACAGGGAAAAGAGAAGTGGTTGCCAGGGGTTGTGGGGGAGCATGGCTAAATAGGGGGAGCACAGAGGATTTTTAGGGCAGTGAAAATAATGGACACATGTCATTACACATTTATCCAAACTCATAGAAAGTGCAATACCAGGAGTGAACCCTATTGTGAACTATGGACTTTGGGTGATTATGATGTGCCAATGTAGGTCCATCAACTTTAACAACTGTACCATTCTGGTGGGAGATGTTGATACATGGGAAATGATGCATGTGTGGGAAGCAGGGGGTGTGTGAAAGATCTCTCTACCTTTCCCTCAATTTTACTGTGAACCTTTAATTACTCTTTTTTAAAAAGTCAATTAAAAGAAAGACAAATCAATTAAACATTGGCAAAGGAACTGAATAGGCATTTTTACAAAAACAATATATACACATGTTCAGTAAGCACACGAAAATATGCTCACCACTATTAATCATTAGAGAAATGCAAATCAAAACCACAGAGAGATACCATTCCACATCACTAGCATGGCTAAAATATAAAAGACAAACAATAACAAGTGTCAAGGATGTGGAAAATTGGAACTCTCATATATTGCTGGTAGAAATGTAAAAGGGTCTCCTGGGTGGCTCAGTCGGTTAAGCGTTCTACTCTTGGTTTTGGCTCGGGTCGTGATCTCAGGTCGTGAGAATGAGCCCCTCTTAGGACTCTGAGCTCAGTGCGGAATCTGCTTGAGTTTCTCTCTTCTTCTCCCTCTCCCCCTTCCCCCTGTGTGTTTCCTCTTTCTAAAATAAATAAATAAATCTTAAAAAAAAAAAAAAAAAGAACTCTAAAAGACTGGCGACTTCGAAAAATAAAGGTTTCTCAAAATGTTAAGCATAGAGTTACCATAAGATCCAGCAAGATCCATTCCTAGGTATATGCCAAGAAAATGGGAACATATGCCCACACAAAAACGGATACACAATGTTCATGGTAACATTATTCCTAATAGCCACCTGGTGGAAACAACCCCAATGTCCGTCAGTTAAAGACTGGATAAACAAAATATGGTATATCCATACATGGAATATTATGTGTGAATAAAGGAATCATTTGGCAATAAAAAGAAATGGAGTACTGATATGCTACATGGTACAATAAAGCTGTAACTTTAAAGACAATTTAACTGTAGAATGTAGCCTAGACCTAGAGAGAAAGGGAAACATATCTATGTTAACATTTCCTTTCTGCTTTAATACTCTACGCTTTTTAACTTTCAAGCTGCAGTACGTTTATCCATTGAAGATTATTTCCACCCCTGTTTGTCCAAGTAATTTTAAAATAATTAGTTTAATTCTTTCTTTTAATTCTGTTGTTTCAAAACTAGTCGTGCCTGTCAAACTTGTCAAACCATCACCAAATACATGTGTAAGCAGATTGAAATATATTGACTTTAGCAAAAAGTGCAACAGATTCCTATTCATTACTGGAACCACAATTCTGTTAAACTTAAAGGTATATTAACCAAAATGTAACTTATGTAAAGTAGAATACAATCATTCTGAATTTCAGAATAAACCATTTGCTTTGCCAAGAGTAAGAGAAAAACAATAGCAATAACAAAAACAATAGAAATTGTTTAACCCCCACCTCAAGTTAGATTATTTTCTTCCTTTGAAAATAACTAGTCTTTTTTAAAAATGAGCTCCTAGATGTTTCTAAACTTGAAAAATAGTCATGGACAGTTTGTTTCAAATATCATGCAACTCTGCTAGTCTATCCAGTAATGATCCATTTATTCGTTAGCCACCTGGGAACTGTGGGTGGTGGGGGTTGTCCAACTATCTTTTGATTATGTCCTTGGAAAGGAGTAGCAGGTGCCATGCCAATGTTCCTTTGGGATTCTCTTTATGCCAAATTGATCGTGTTTTGAATCCCTGTCAGTCTCATCCTTTAATACAGATGAATTCAACCCAGAGTCATTAAATAATACAGTGACATATAAGAGTAGGTTTACTGTAGTGTTCACAAAACCATGCCCAGAACAGGAAAAATGTGTATCAGAGGGTGGCAAGCTCTAGTTTTCCTTGTTCTCTTCTAAACTGCACATCATATCTATACAATTGAGCCACAAGCAGCAAAGTGGTTGTACTCCTCCTCTCCCAGGGTTCTAGGAATTCCCCAAATGAATCAGGTTGATGAAATATTTAGCTGTAAAATTACAATGTAGGACTCAACAATATAGCCCCATTTACTTTTTAAAGAAACCTGTCTGGTTAATCACAAGTCTATGTATCTCACATTGATTAATTTAATTAGCTACTTTTTAAATGTCATTTTTCTACCCAGAGAACTTTGAATTAAGTTTAGCCTTAAAAAGCTAAACCAGGGGCGCCTGGGTGGCACAGCGGTTAAGCGTCTGCCTTCGGCTCAGGGCGTGATCCCGTCGTTCTGGGATCGAGCCCCACATCAGGCTCCTCCGCTATGAGCCTGTTTCTTCCTCTCCCACTCCCCCTGCTTGTGTTCCCTCTCTCGCTGGCTGTCTCTATCTCTGTTAAATAAATAAATAAAATCTTAAAATAAATAAATAAATAAATAAATAAATAAATAAATAAATAAATAATAAAAAGCTAAACCAAATGGAATAATGAAATCAATTACCCTATCAGAATTTTTAAAAATGTCTTTGAGATCTTTTAAACTTTATTTATGCAATCATAGAATAAGATTGACAGTATTTATATTGAAATATATATGTAATTTAATTCTGAGTTAAGAATAAAGCAGATGAGTAAGGGAAAATATTTTTCTTCCTACAGGAGGTATATTAAAAAATTAAATGTAAGTTTATTTTCTTTTTTTAACTTATTTTTAAAGATTTTATTCATTTGACAAAGACAGAGAGCGTGTGCATGAGTGGGGGGAGTAGCAGGCATAGGGAGAGGGAGAAGGAAGGGGAGGGAGAGGGAGAAGGAGGTTCCCCATCCCAGGACCCCAGCATCATGACCTAAGCTGAAGGCAAACACTTAACCAACTGAGCCACCCAGGAGCCCCTATAAATTTATTTTCAAACTTTGTAGTAGGCTAACATCTAGAGCAAAGCTTAGGAGAACTTGATACTCTAAATTAAAAACAATAGTTCAGTCTCTCACTAATTAAATCCAGAATCATTTGTCAAGTGCCTGTATGTCAGATCCTATTCATAGGTAACTTCGGATTATTAACTGTATGACCCACTTAATAATATTGATAAAATTAATATTAGAGTGTTCCTTTATGGCAGGCACTGTCTACCGCTATTCTTATTTTACAGATAATGAAACTGAAACACAGAGAGGCTAAGTCACTTGCCCAAGGCCACACAGCCTGAAATGCAAACCTGTGATTCTAATGGCGGCAGCCTGGCTCTGAAGACCTCATGAGGCCATTCTGGCTGCTCTGTCTTTCAACTAAACCTGATGCTGCATTTTCCTCCTCCCTCCCTCTCTTTAGCGAGGGCAACATACAGCACTTCGGCTTTACAAGTTTTTTTCATTTCTTCCTAGTTTTGGACTTTTCTCTTCTATTTTTCTTCTCAACCCTGTTGTTGGCTGAAGCATCCCTATTTTCATGTCATGTTGATATCAGATACATCGCAGAACCCTAATCCTGGATGACGCCTTCATTATCTGATCTTGTTTTTTTTTCATTTTTCATGAGACTCTTGAGGCTCCAAAATGGTAATAAGCTTATGCATTTGGCAGATGTGTCTGAGTCATCAGTGACCGGACTAGTTTGAGCAACTAGCTAAAGATACTCATCTTGGTATTTGTTCATCCTGACAGTTTTTAGCCTTGGTGTGTAGAGCAATTCATATGTCAGGCAGTCATAGTTTCAGTCAGTATTCTTTAGTGATGTCTCCAGAAAACCATCAATTTCCCAGGGGTTGTGATCATATTAGTCACACATGTCAGACTAAGTCACGCTTCTTTTCTAAAATAAAAAGCAGGAGATACTGTAATCCCCAAGGCAAGCATCCTTCAACAACAAAAAAAGATTTTCAGAGACTTGGTGAAACTGAGTTCTATCAAAAAGTAGGCAATGTTTTATACTGTGAAACTTGTTCATCTTAATCAATGGAGAACAAATATGTTCTCCATTTAAATGTGAAAAATAACAATAGCTATTACATTAAGAACCATAATAATTTAAAAATTCTTTTTAAAAATCATAATGATTATTAAAAATAATACTGCCATAAATTTACAAATAGTTAATAAATATTTTTTTGTTTCCTTCCTCATTTTTATCCTTTTCTTTTTTTGGAAATAGAAATGTATATATTTTAAAATATATTATTTAACCTATTCTGAGACATTATTTTTTTTTTAGATTCTATTTATTCATTTGAGAGAGAGAGAGAGAGCGTGAGAGCACAAGCACTGAGAGCTTCAGGCAGAGGGAGAGGGAGATGCGGGCTCCTCCATTGAGCAGAGAACCCGATGTGGAGCTGGATCCCAAAACCCTGGGATCATGACCTGAGCAGAAGGTAGATGCTTAACCGACTGAGCCACCCAGGCGCCCCTTTTTCTGAAACATTATTAATTAACATTATTAATATCATGCATTTTTTATGGCAGGAGATAAAGAAGGCACATCTGTTTGTCATATTAACCCTACAATAACACGGGAGAGCAGGAGGACTCTGGGGCATTCATAAATGTTTGGTGATCCACACAAGGTCAGTCTGCTAGGAAGTAGCAAAGCCAGGTAGAAAACACAATTCCCCAGTCTCTTAAGTTGGTGCACTTTCAATCCCTTGGTCTGTCCCTAAACGTGAGAGGAAAGAGAGAAGTCATAGGTAATCCCTGTTATTTCTTTGCTGTCGAAGCAGTGGCTCAAAGACTTGGGTATATGAGAACTACCAAAATTCTCAATACTTCGTTTTAAAGTCAGGGTTGGGGCCAAAGAATCTGCATTTTGATAGTCATAGCTGTTGATTCAATTGCCCATTCAAAGGCCAAAACTTAAAAATTCAATTGTGTTCTAATTCTATCATAATTTTTTTAATTTTCAGTAGGTAATTTTTTAAAAGATTTATCTATTTATTTGGGGCAGGGAGGGGCAGAGGGAAAGGGGGAGAGAGAGAACCCCAAGCAGACTCCTCACTGAGCGCAGAGTCCTACTCAGCCTCCATCACACCATCCTGAGATCATGACCTGAGCCGAAATCAAGAGTCAGACATTTGACCGACTGAGCCACCCACGCGCCCCTCAGTAAGCAAATTATAGGAGGCATTAGATAAAGAATATGGTGGGCAAACGAAGTATGAGCAGTGAATTCAAGGGCTGCTGAGGAGCTAGAGTGAGAAGAGTCATTTCATTGTGAAGAGTACATTTTGGATATAAGTGTCTCTCTATAAACAATGTTTTCTGTTCTTACTACAACTGTTTTTTTCTTTTTCTTTTTTTAACTTTCGAAACTGGGCTGCAAATTTGAAAGCTGGTTTCTTCATTGCATTTTCTATCCCTACATAAACCCCAACATTTGGAAGAGATGTCTGTTACGTGTCATTTTTGACACTTCTAATCTTTGTCCCTGAAGGAAATTGGCGATGAAAAGAATAAAACAGCAATTTCTAAAATCCAATAATCGAATTGAGTTTAACTTCTGTCTTAGAAACAGGCAAGCCATTTTCAGAATTCTTCTCAAGCCATTCATTTTCTTAATATTTGTTTCAAATTTTCCTTTGTTGGAAGATTTTTTCCTAGCTATATAATTAATGATTTTGAGATGTTTTCTGGTTTACCTCTAAAAAGTGGTCATCTTTGAAATGTGGGTATTAAGTTTATACCTTACTGTGATTACATCAGAAGCAGATTTAGAGTTTTATTCGATATTGTAATTACTTCTTTTTAGATTTGGTACTCTTTGGTTAAATTATAAAACTTGAAATTGAGAGTGTGGTTTTAAACTGTAATTTCTGTGTATACAAAACGTTGTTACCGACTTGTCACTTCACTGAAATCTGCTATAATTGACTTACCATTTTTCAGAAATGATCAGGCTGGTTTTTTTTTTTAAGATTTTATTTATTTGTTTTGATAGAGAGAGTGCACAAGCAGGGGGGAGGGGCAGAGAGAGAGAGGGAGCAGCAGACTCCCCGCTGAGCAGGGAGCCCAATGCGGGCTGAGCCCAGGACCCTGAGCCGAAAGCAGACATTTAACTGACTGAGCCACCCAGGCGCCTGGATCAGGCTGTTTTTAACACTTACAGACAATAAGCTCCTCAAGTTAAGCGTCTGTGTCTGATGTATCTGTGTGATCTCCCTCCTCAGCACATTGAATACATAGAGGTTGTTAGTAAATATCTCTGTAATTATTTTGTGTTGTAAGAGTTTTGACGACACACAGAGCAGCAGTCAGATTCTGAATCTTCCACTTACTCATTTTCTCACTTTAGACAAATTAGTCAACCTCCTGTTTTCTTCATCTGTGAAGTAGGAATAAAAAAAGTACTGCCCTCACAGAGTTAGATTGAGAATTGAATGTAAAGCATTTTACATGGTGCTCAAACCATACTAAGTGCTCAGTTGAAGTTAGTTATTTTTGATGACCACACGCACATTATGGCAAATATTAGGCAGAACTCAAATATGCACGTAGAGGAGACTGGATGAAAAAAGTTATATATATGTGGAATGTGACATACAATGGAACATTATACCATGAGGAAAAGGGATAAGGAAGTACTGGAGGTACTGATATGGAACTCATTACAAGAAATGGTCATGGAAATGGAAACACTATGGAAAACGGTATAGAAGATGCTCAAAAAATCAAAAATAGAACTACCATATGATCCATTGATTCCACTTTTGGGAATATATCCAAAGGTAACAAAAACACTAACTTGAAAGGATAACTGCACTCCCATCTTCATAACAGCATTACATACAATAACTGAGACAAGGAAACAACCTAAGGGTCCATTGATGGATGAATGGAGAAAGAAGTTGTGGTGTGTATATTTAATGTAATATTCAGCCATAAAAAATGAGAAAATCCTGCTATTTGCAACATGGATAGAACTTGGAGACATTATAAAAGTTAAACAAATCAGGCAGTAAAAGATAAATACCGTATGATTTCATTTATATGTGGAATCTAAAAAAACCAAAACCCCCAAAACTAAAGTCATAGAAAAGAGGGATTAAACTTGTGGTTATCAGAGGTGGAAGAGGGAAGGAGAATTAGAGAAAAGTGGTCAAAAAGCAAACTTCCAGTTATAAGACAGATAAACACTAGGAATGTAATGTCCAACATGAAGGCTATAGCTAACACTGCTATGTCATATACAGTTGTTAAAAGAGTAAATTTTAAGAGCTCTCATCACAAAGAGAAATTTTTTTCCTTTCTTCTTTTCTTCTTTCTTCTTTTTTTTATTTTATTGTATCTACATGAGAAAATGTATAATCATTTCATAATATGCATAAATCAAACCATCAAGCTATAGGACACCTTAAACTTATGCAGTGACATCTGTCAGTTATTTCTCAATAAAATTGGAAAAACATATTGTTATCTAAAAAATAAAATGTAGTGCAGAATGGGCCTATATGCCACCATGTGCAAAAAGGAAAGGGAGGGGGAATTATATATATCTCAGTGTGGTGGAGAGATCACAGATGAATCAGATACAAACTCTCATCTTAAGGAGTTAATTGTCTCCAAGTGTTAAAAACAGCTTGATCATTTCTGAGTAACAGGGAAAAAATATACACACATATATAATTTGTACATATTTGCTTTGTGTATGCATAAAATATTTCTGCAAAGGTAGAAAAGAAAATGATGCCGTATATTGCTTAGGGGGAGGAGAATAGGGGTCTTGGAGACAAAAGTAGGAGGGTGATTTTTCTCTGTGTTCACTTCAGCATTTTTTGAATTTTGAATCAAAAGAATACATTATTTATTCAAAATCTTAATAAATGTAATTAAACTTGTTTGGAATGCCAAACTGGGGAGAGCATTTAAACCCAGACTGTAATGAAAAAATGATAATGATCACTAAGAAAAATTATTTTATCATTCATGCAAAAAAACACTCAATGATTGTAGACAATGGTCTCTTGGGGGGAAAAACTGTTAATATACTTCTGTGGAAACTGTAATAAGCAAAACAAAAAATGTTTTCCTTTTATATTTATAGGTTTTATTTTAGGTTATAGGTTTTATTTTTTCCTGTTGGTCCCACAGCGAAAATTTCTGCATCTTTTCATGTAATGAGCATCTTTGCTAATGCCATATATCTTATCTTTATTGTAGTATCCTTAAATAATTTATTATATTTAAGTGAATGTCATAACTAAAGTTGACAAAAGCTGCCCAAGCATACGAATTTTTTCCTGAAACATCTACATTCCTTCTGCACCATATAATTATAAATTACATGATTTTTATGGTATCTATGAATAAGGAATAAGTTATTATAGAGTCCAGTGTCAGAGTCCACTTAGAAATCACCATTTTATGTTCTCTTTGATATGGATTGTGCACCTACAAGTGGTTGTTTAGAGATCATTTCAGGACTATATTACTTAATGATTTTTGAAAGATAAGTCAGCTTTTGTTTTTATTTAAGAAGAGTAAGCAACCATGACTTTATACTTGAGGCTTGTTAGAGAAATGCAAATGGCATCTTTCTGTTTGATCTAGAAGAAAAATCCCAACAAGAAAATACTGCATCTTTCTTGTGACCAAGAATAATCTTATAGTATATTCCTTATATGTTAGGATTGAGAAGTGGTGTTGCTTGTCAAAGTGAATGGGAAAAATAGGGTCAATACAATTAATGAAGTGTTCATTCATTACAGATGCCTGTGGGGGGGGAGGAAGCTGCCTTTCATACACACTAAAGACTTCATACTTATCTTTAAAACAAATAGAATGTGTTAAATTAATTATGTGGAAAACACTTGTTCCGAGAAGCAGTTTAATCAGTTCTGTTTTGATTTAACTCTAAAAGCATTACGGGGCAGGGAAAGACTTTTAAACAAGATTCAAGTACACTCCAAAGGGCAAGTACTTTTACATTTGACTCTCTCAAATTAACAAATTTCTGTATTAAAAAGGGTGCCAAAACCAAAATTGAGTTATAAAAATATGTTAATTCATATAAAGCTCTTAGAACTATGTGTAGCAAATTGTAGGAGCTCAATATATGTTAATATTATCGGTATCTTTTTGTAATGGAATCAGAAATATAAACCCAGAGGAAGGGTAAATCATATTTTTCTTCAAGTATATTTAACTGAACTATACATGCAGAAAAGTATACAAATCCCAAGCACAGCTCGATGATTTTCCACAAGATGAGCACACCGCCCAGATCAAGAACTAGAGCACTGTCAGATTCCAGAAGCCCCTTCATACCCCTGTTGTTACCTGCCCCTCGCTTCCCAGATGTAGCTCGGATCTTTAATTTTTTTTTTAAGATTTTATTTATTCATTTGAGAGAGAGAGAACACAAGCAGGGGGAGAAGGAGAGGGAGAGGGAGACTCCCCGCTGAGCTGGGAGCCCGACATGGGGCTCGATCCCAGGACCTGAAGATCATGACCTGAGCCAAACGCAGACACTTAACCATCTGAGCCACCCAGGCGCCCCGGAGGTAGGACACCATGGTTCAGTTTCGCCCCGTTTTGAATTCCATATGAATTGAATCATACAGTATATATTTACATTAGTTTTGTACTCTGTGTAGATTTTACCACAAACTTAGTGGCTTAAAACAACACAAATTTAGGGGCGCCTGGGTGGCACAGCGGTTAAGCATCTGCCTTCAGCTCAGGGCGTGATCCCGGCGTTATGGGATCGAGCCCCACATTGGGCTCTTCTGCTATGAGCCTGCTTCTTCCTCTCCCACTCCCCCTGCTTGTGTTCCCTCTCTCGCCGGCTGTCTCTATCTCTGTCAAATAAATAAATAAAATCTTTAAAAAAAAAAAAAACACAAATTTATTATCTCACAGTTTCCATGGGTTAGGAGTCCCACATCACGTGGCTGGATTCTCTGTTCAGGGTCTCACGTGACTGAAATCTGTCTGGATTCATAGGTTCTGAAGCTGACCTACATCAAGAATAAAGAAGTGGCCCAGGAGCCCACAGAGCTTTGCCAGAAATAATGGCATTGATTTTAGGTCAAATCTATTATAGGGTACAGCGGTATTTTTTAGACCAATATTAGAGCAGCCTTTTTATAGGCCACAAAATGTGTATTTATATATGTGTAGGAAAAATTCTGAAAGACTTTGAAATTGACCAAAAATGTGTTCCTCTAGCATACCCTTTCAGGCTCTCTCACTCGCTCATTGTCTTTGCACTGTTTTTACAACCCTGCAAGTGGTAAGTGATAACAATGCCAAGATTCTTCCTCACAGAAGTACAGATTCATTGTGTTCAGTGTGGAATTATTACTTGAGGATAGACTCGTAGCTCATCTATTTGTAAACTTATTTCAGCATTCCTTACTTGCCTATGTATGTGTGTTTCTTTACTTTTTTAAGTTTTTATTTAAATTCCAATTAACATACAGTGTGATATTCGTTTCAGGGGTACAATACAGTGATTCAGTACTTCCATATGTCACCCAGTGTTCATCACAAGTACACTCCTTAATCCCCATCGCCTATCTCACCCATCCCCCCCTCTGGTAACCACCAGTTTGTTCTCTACAGGTAAGAGTCTCTTTCTTGGTTTGCCTTCCTCTCTCTTTTTTCCCCTTTGCTTCTTTGTTTATTTGTTTGTTTGTTTAATTCTACATGGATGTGTGGTTCTTTAAATTTTCTTTTGAAACTGGTTTTAACATCTTACTGATTTCATCATCAGTTTAGTTAAATAACATCTTCCACCTGTGTTCATTTTGTATTTGCAGGAGAGTCATGCAAATAGATTTTTAAAAATCTATTCTTAAACGTAACTTAATACTTTGATTACTGTGTATCATATAAATGTCTATTTATAGAAGCTAGAACAAATTTACTCTAAGTGGATTCAAAGATTCACGAGTATTTCAACTTTAAGATACATTTTTAAAATTTATTTTGAGTTCTTCATCAGGAATGAAGTGGACCTTTATGTTACTTTTCCAATGGCCTGCAGAGTGTGTTTTATAGGCTCCGTCTATAATTTGGTAACAATGTACATTTAATGGTATTCTAAATCATTTTAATAATTTCCCATGACTCTTCTGGTAAAACCCTACAGCCCTAACTGGCCTCACACTTTGTCTTCTGGAAGTTCTCCACACTCTAGAAATACTGGTCTCTTCAGTCTCTCAAACACAACATGTATATTCCTGAACTCCAAATCTTCACCCATGCTATTGGTTTTGCCCAGAAATCCTTTCTCCACCACCTACAAGGCTCCTTTCTACTCCTTCCCATCTTCCTTCCTTTCCCATTCCTTCCCTTTCTTTCTCATCTTCCTATCAGCCCCACTTCTCCCAAAGCTTTATTCATTCTTATTCAACCTTTAGATTTCAACTCAAGTTTCTCTCCCTCAGGCAAGTTTTCCTGATTTCACCCCCAGAACAAATCAGAATCCTCTGTCGCACACTCTCAGCTCCAGATTTTCTTCTTTTTTATGTATTCAACTTTTTGGATAATTTAGTTAACTTTTAAATTAAGGTCCAGGTCTGTTTGGCTCACCTGTGTAACTGCAACTTCTTGGAATTTTACATGTACTTTTAACATATTAAGTGTACTCAATAAATACTTAAACACATTGGCATCTTACTACTTTTCTTTGCCATGAGGTCAAACATGTGAAATTGTCACTCTTCAACTGTTTTTACATATTATTAATGATAATTTCTAAAGTTTCAACCAAGTAACAAGATCTTTCTAGACATATTTATTTTAGAGAGGGTGCAAATGAATCTTGGAAGTGATATCTTGTATGAGCATTGTTCAGCACTGATTAAAACTTATCTGGATATTCAATTTCTTTCCCTTACTGTAGTGTGGAATGACTTAAGAAAAAGTTCAAAAACCTCTTTGTGTCTTATCTTTGTCATTTATAACATGAATATATAAGTAAGGTAGTTGTAAGGATTAAATAAATTAATACAGTGAAAGTAGTGAATGTATTTAAACTGGGATTAGTTCAGAGTAATATTAGCTCTTTTTTAAAAAAATAATTTTTGATCTGATTTCATAAGAAATTTATGTTTTTAAAAAATCCCTATCATCTAAAAGCCAGTAAATATTCAGAATTGTTAGAGTTGTCAGTGACAGCCGTGTAAGTGGCCAGTCAATGTAGATCCTTTGTTTTGGAGGAAACAAACATGACAATATTCCAATAAACACTGATAACTGGTTATTTCAGTAGCGACATTTTTTCCACATGACAGGAGGAGAAGGGAAATAAATTAACATTGTGTTGTAATTTATCAATCTGGTCAGGAAAGCATAAACACACCACCCCTCCTGCAGCCATACTCTATGGAATCTAGATGGTCTTGGATTAGTTTAGTTTCCCTATGATATCTTCTAAACATATTTGAATGGTGGTCATGAGGAATCCAAGAATAAGCCTCCCAAACTGAAAGCATTTCCCTAAATGCTAAATGCTTCCCAGACCATTAAAAATGCTAGCTGAGTCTTGACAAATAAAGGATCTACAATTATATAAATTTGGAAAGACTATTTCTCTTCTTGATGCTTCCCAATAAATGTTTATACATTAAAGCTCTAAGAACCTTTTTAACAAAGAAACATACTTGACTGACTATAAGGCATTGATGTCCAAATTTACTACAATAACTTTCTTTTTAAACATTATACCTCTGCACACTTTGAAAAACCAGTGCCCATCAAACACACTTGGTAAGCCCTGATTTTAGGTAGTCTCCAAACTATATATGTCAGAAAACATAATTCGGCCGAGTAAATCTGAAGATTTAATTGGCTTTACTAATGATTCATAAATTAAGTAGCAGCCCATCTTAGTAGATAGAAAGGAGCTCTGAGGAGCTGTACAAAAGGGATGGGTTTTATAGGCAGAAGGGGACAAATAAAAGAAGTTTCTAAAAATTAGTGAATTGTTTGAGGCAAAGTCACCCCTTTGAGGAGTGGGTGGGGTCTATCAAGCCAATACCTCATTAATGCTGACCAGGTAATTCCTGCCTCAGTGGTTAAAGGTCACATTCCTGGGAGAAATTGAAATGCAATTAAGTGAGGTATTAAGTCTTGGTTTGCTGATGTAGGGTTTAGCATGAGTGACTCCATTTTGGCCCCATTGTTTCTTTTTTAAAATACATTGTTAGAAAGAAAAATTCAAAACATAGTCATTTAAAGAGAATTTATGGAAGGGCTGTTCAGTATGGTATCTTTTGCTAGCTACACAAATACACAAATGTGCTCCTTTATATTCCAGTTTGTGGTAAATAACTTCCAAAGTAAAATTCCAAACTTCAAATTAAAAAAAAAATAGCAACAGTTACATATAATTTTATTTAAACTCAACATTCTGGGTAGAACTAGAATTTAGGGCAACTCTAAACTAGTGAAAATAATATATTACATGACAAGCATATGCAAATAAGAAAACAGAGCTACCTACTATGATGGGAAAAAAAACCAGGATAGGAAAACTTTCATTACATGATTCTCAATTATGGTTCTGAGTAATGATATGCAACCTGCATTCACTCACTTTCATAGTTTGGAAGATTTCTCTAAAAATAAAGTTGCAAAGATTATGTGTATTTTATAGTTGCTATGTTATCATGGGTTACTCTATAAATTAAATTTAAATTCTTAAATTATTAAGAATTTGACATACCTTTTTCTTTCTAATATCTTTGCACTGAAACACAATAGAAAGTTTTTAATACTTCAATAGTGATTGAAGCTGGACAAAGTTACTTAAAAAAAAAAGACAAAAAATGAGAAGTCCTTTTATGAGAGAAATACTAGCCAACCTTGAAACATTTGTTTTCATGCAGATATCATGAATTCTCATGTGGAATTTTTAAGTGTGAGAGGTCTACTAATGCCACATGGCAAAAAACACTATTATCCACTATAGATTTCTGTTTAAGACATTAATTGTCCATGAAACATTCTTGCTCTCATTCTGTAATGTGCGTTGTTTTGGATAAATAGCTACCCAGTCAGGGATTTATTTCCTAGCTCCTGTTCATCTAGGTGAGGCCACGCCATTAGTTCTAACCAGCAGAATGTGCGCTATGATGACATGTGTCACTTCTAGGCCAAGGAACCAGTATTTTTCTTTCTGTGGACCCCCACATGACCATCAGGCAACTCTTTATCTTGTAAATTGTATGTAATTATTTGTGACACAAACATTCACGTTGCTTTCTAGGGTTTCCTATCTAAAACTGTTTGTTGATCATTATGTGTGTTAAAAGATGATTTTCAGAAAGAGGTAAAATCATGATGCTCATACAGACATAAAAATGAGAACTTGTTAAAGATTTTATTCTACTCATTGAATGAGAGAACCATTCTCTCAGATGTTATAACCAGCTGAAAGGAAAAGTAAAAAAAAAAAAAAAAAAAAAAAAAAAAAGCACAGGTGTACATGAAGTGAAAGAAATGCTGAAGTACATTGTAAATAGAGGCAGAACTGCTTTTATCAGGAGAGGAAAGATGCTGAAATAGTCAATTAAATCTCTACCAGACAAGACAGAACATGCATGCTTATCATTTACAACAATTTAAGAATTATCAAATAAGTCAAAGACAATGAAAAGCTAGAATCAGATGACCTGGAAGGATATTTTATATATAGGCAGTATGTAGTCTCCAGTGAAACATGTGGAAGGAGATGAATCAGAAGCCAACCTGCTGTTCAATGCTTTTATGGAAGCCACGTAATGACAGCTTACACTGATACTTTTTAAAAAATTAACTTTACCTTGTCTTTATTTTAAATGTATTGTATTGTTAGATGTATATTAAAGTAACACATATATTACCATAATTTTTTCAGTATTTTGATAACTATATTTCTATATTGTTTATTTTCTTTTTAATCTTCAATATTTTCCTTTATATATTTAAAAACATCATTCTGATAAGGAGTCAATAGAATTCCAGAGATTGCCAAAGACAACCATGGCAAAAAAAAAAAAAAAAAAAAGATTAAGAATCTCTGCTCTAGTAAAAAATAATTAGGAAGGCATGTTAGTAATGTAGGTTGGTTGTTATTGTCTGTTTGGCATGGCAATGGCATTAAAAGAAAGGTATTAGCTCAGATGAGAATGGCCCAGTTTGAAGCAAAATTGAAAGTGAACAGTCTAGAGATTTAGACCTTTCAGTGTTGGGAAAAAATTACTGCAATAGACACTAGCCTAATGACTGAAAAAGCCTGAACAATAGAAGTCCATTAAAAATATGGTTTGCCATATAAGAATATTCAGATTGCCTCAATGTAGTCACTATCAACTTAAAAGAGAGAAGCTTTGGGGAGAAAAAAATAATGCTGGCCTAAGAATTAATGCCTAAGAAAGAAAATTTTATATTGTTATGGCACATGGAACTGGAGACAAATAGATCAGAAGCTTACAAAATTTTGAAAACATATTGCTAAAGAAACCAGCAGCCTACATTTGACTCACTGAGTTTCAAACAACCACTGGACTCCCAAACTTGCATTAATATGATGACAGTTGCAAAAGAAGTTCAACACCAAGAAAGGCACATATCCCCAAATTCATTTCACATGAGGCCATCAAGATAATGAACAAAATAGAATATCTCGGAAGATAATTCTGGGCCATGGTTATAGGGGCCATTGAGAACAATGAACAAATGAGTTCCTTTCAGAAAGTGGAACCAGGGTCTAAATAAGAAACTTCTCCTCTTACCTGGGTAAAGGAATTCACAGTGCCTGCCATCAGGTTTTCATTAGTTCTAAGGACAAGTAACTGTTATGTCTGCAATGCTTACTGTGGTATTGTGATATAATAAGAAATGTATATTTTGGGCTTCATCCCCAGGTCCTGGCCAGAGCTCTTAAAACCTTTGTAATTTCCTGAGTGATGAGGGATAACAGGAACATCTTACACAGAGCTCCTAAATCCTTTGAAATTTAATGGGTGATAGGATCATCTTTTGTTCTAATAAGGTGACTCTTGATGAGCTTCTGAATGAGGGGCTGATCACCAGAAAGATCAAGCTTGATAAGAAGTTTATAACTTTCAGCCCCATCTCCTAGCCTCCAGGGAGGGTGGTGGAGCTAGAGATTAAGTTAATAATCAATCATGTCTATGTGGTGAAGCCTCCATAAAAATTTCTAAAGTACAGGGTTTGGAGAGATTCTGGGTTGGTGAACACATCCATGAGCCAGGAGATGGGTGTACACTCAACTCCAAGGATAGAAGATCTTGAACTACTGGACCTCACTCTATGGATCTCTTCATCTGGCTATTCACTGATATCATTTACCACATGCTTTATTACATAATAAACTGGCAAATATGAGTAAGTATTTGCCTGAATTCTGTGAGCCATCCTAGCAAATATTGAACCGGAGGAGATGGTCATGGCAACCCTAATTTACAGCTGGTCAGAAGCAGGTAACAACCTAGAACTCTCAATTGGCATTGTAAGTGGGGGGTGGTCTTATGGGACTGAGTCCTTCATCTGTGGGATCTAATACGATCTCCAGATAGATAGTGTCAGAACTGAATTGAATTGTAGGACCCCGAGCTGGTGTCAGAAAATTGGTCAGTATGGGGGAAAAAACCCCACACATTTGGTGGCCAGAAGTGAAGTGGTATGCACAAAAGAGGAAAATACAGTTCTTCTATGGTTGGTGTAGAGAAGTTTTCCCAGACACTTCTGTTTTCAGAATGTGAGGTTTTATTGCCTTTTTTTTTTTTTTTTTTTGGTCCCTGCTCCATGACTATGTATTGGATGTTGTCAGGGTGGAGGATTAAATAGACAGAGAGTTTTCCTTTTAGGTCATGTGTTGCCAGAGTGCAAGGAACCATATCTACCCCTGCTGGAGAGAGTTATTCATCACCCAGAGATTTTGAACTCTTAGCTGGATGTGGTAGCTGGTTATAACTTGTGGTTTCATCCCTTGAAGAAGAAATGCTTATACGGTTGACCTTTGGGCAACACAGGGGTTAGGGGCACTGATATCCTGCAGTTGAAAATCCATGTATAACTTTTAACTCACCAAAAACTTCGCTACTAAGAGCCTACTGTTGACCAAAAGCCTTACTGCTAACATTAACAGTCGATTAACACATATTTTGTATGTGATATGTATTATATATGTATTCTCACAATAAATTGATCTGGAGAAAAGAGAATGTTAAGAAAATCTCTAGGAAGAGAAAATACATTTACACAGGTGTCTGGTATTTATAAAAAAAAATCCACAAATAAATCAAACTATGCAATTCAAACCTCTGTTGTTCAAGGGTCCGTTGTATTTTTTTGTAGGAGAAAAAAGTCTGGGTGCTTATTTAGTGTCGAAAAAGGCAGATTGTTGCAGAGATGGTTAACCATATATCAAAGATTCACACTCCCCTTAGCTCAGTGTTATCATTGCTGGTGAGCAGCTTTTCAGCTAGAGATATTTCCCGCTCATAATGCATCCACAAGAGTCCGTGTGATTAGTTCTTACCAGTAGAATAAGAAAGAATGGTTTGTGTGTCATTCTGGGCAGAAAATGTCATCTCAGTTGATCTGCATATGGCTTCAACTGCATGCAGAATGTCTTCAGACCTTCTGAATCTAAGGATGAGGGTAGAAACAAAATAAAGAAGGAGTCTTAGACCTACCTTATTACTAGGAGGAAGGATGTTTTTGGAACCCTCCTTTATGTGAATGAGAAATAAATTTTGTGTTTATGTGAATGAGAAATAAATTTTGAGTTATTATATTAAGCAACTAAAATTTGAAAGGTTTGTATGTTAAAGCAGCTAGTGTTATAACAACTAATACATTACATGGGTGGAGATGCCAGGTGGGCAGTTACATATGAGTTTAGAGCTCAGAAGAGAGGTTGGGAGAAGAGATCTAAGTGTAGAAGTTAATATTATGTGTTAATATGTCTTTAAAGATATTCAACTAGATGCCACTTAAGGAGAGAGGATATTTAGAGAAGAGAACTAGGATCGAAGTTCAGCTTTGAAAACTCCAATATTAGAGGTTAGTTAAAGAAGTTGAAATCTGCAAAGGATCTTGAGGCTGCCGGTGAACTAGAAAATAAGAGATAGCTTTATCCTAAGCGTAGGGAATAAATTATTTCAAGGAGCAAAGAGTGGTCAGTGGTTTCCAATACTGCTGAGAGCCCAATCAAGATAAGACTAAGGAATAGTCTATTGAATTTAGTAACTGGAAAACTGTTTGAGACCTTTGCAAAAAACAATATCAGTAAATTTGATGGGAATAGAAGCTTGATTTTAATTAGTTCATGAATAAATGAGAAGGAAGGAAATAAAAATATATAAAGTGAAGGAGGGCAAACAGCATGAAAGGCAAAAAAGGATGTGGAGTCAGGGAACGTAATGCTGAGGTAGGAGAAATGTGCTAGAGAGAATACGGAAGATCCAATAGTTAGAAAGAAATTGCTCTAGGAGAAAGAAGGGAAGGAAGTGGAGACAGGACATAGAGCATCATGGTAGGGTTGACATTTCCAGGGAAACAGAAACATTTATTCTTTTATGGCAAGAAGGAAGATACAGACAATATGAATGTGGATGGATGCAGCTTTATCGGTGTATTGATTATGTTTGGTTTCGTGTATTTTTACAATAAAGTAAACATGAGGGTTTTGCTAAAGTGCGTGAAGAAAAGGGCTTCATTCACTATTTTTAGAGCATATTCAATCACAAGCTATGTGAGTAAATATCTTTTTCTTCTGTGATGAATGAAGCTAGATAGCTGGATTCAACAAATGATGGGATTTTTTTTCTAGTGTATATAACAAAGGGGACACAAATGATTTTGGGGTGTTTGCATGGAAGTAATATGATAACCACTGGCAATAAGTAAAGAAGAAATTGAAGAAAGGAGGGAATAGAGACATTGAAAAGGTCCATTGGCTGAGAGCAAAGAATTGGGGCCGATTCAAATTTTGAAGTAATTGAACTGGTAGAAGCTACCAGAGCCAGGTGAACAGGTCAGAGTGTGGGCTATTTGAAACAGAAATTTCTGTGACGGTGCAGCTCCTTGTCATGATAAGTGCAGGGTAGGGCGGAATGATGGGAATGGCTGGCAAAGATGAGAGCTGAGGAGGAAAATCAAGGATGAGGGCAAAGAACTGAGAGGCCAATTCATTTGCTCCGAGAATGATCTATGTGAAAGATTAAGATTTCAAGTCTACTATAATTGGAGAACGACCCAGAAAATGGTTTACGACAGAAATGAAGAAAGTTGGTATGTGGTATGTCAAAATGGATAACCTTCGGAGAAGTATGGTTTTTGAAGAATGGTAGCAGTAAGAAAGCTCACTGACCCCCATATCCTGATGTTAAGGCACCAGTGAGAATGAGCTATGCTTTGCACTTTTAGTGTTTGTCCCTCATAAATTTGGGATTCAAAAGTAAACAGGAGGGAAAAAATTGGAATATTAACCAAATAATATTCTGCCCCAAACCTCTTGTATTGTTCCCTGTGGATCATCCCTACAGTCTAGGCTGCTCATGGACTGCATCCTACTCATTCAAAGAAATGGATGCTGCTATAGAAACAGCGAACAGGAAGACAATTTCTAGAATTTTTTGTGATACATCATATTTTACAAATTTATGTATGTAAATTACCTTGAAAGAAAAGACTTTGACTTACAGCAACTGAGCATCTCAGAACAGCAGCCACAAAAAGATTTGGGAAACCGTATGGTAATGTAAGGAGCCTCTTTTCTGCCAAACACTTGGTAAAGATTTTCATAAGAATAGACTTTTATTTCTGGCAATAAAGAGTTTGAATGTTCAAAGAAACCTTCCCAGTACAGTGCGTAAAAATTTTAGATATATTTTTAGGGCATTTTTTTAGAGCGAAAGAGAAAAAATCTTATAGAATAAAAACAACGGCAAAGCATACATCTATAGGAGCACTTGGGAGTTAAAACTGCCTATTGCCCTGAATGATTTTCTCTTCCTTCTTTTGTCTCTCCCTCCCTCCCGCCCTCCCTCCTTCTTTCTTCCTTCCTTTCTGCCTGCCAGCCTGCTTTTCCTTCTTTCTTTCTTCCCACCCCCTCCTTTTTCTTTCTTTCCTTCTTTTCTTTTTCCAAGTCTCTCAGTTTCTTTTTTACTTTATCGTCTGTCCAGGTGGTTCAGTTGTGCTCTATCTTTGCTGCCTGTGACTTTCCAGCACCAGTGATGTTTTGCCATTGTGCATCGAGCAAACCCATTAAAATTCTCATTGAGACCGCTTTGCCTTTTCACAGTCTCTAAAAATACAGTGCCATTTTCAGTATTGTCATAAATCCCTCTTTGCAGTTCTTTTATTCCTTTTGAAGTGCCTACTATGAATTCCCTTGATCTGAATATCTTCTGAATACGTGACTATTAGGTAATGATGACACTCTCATCACTGATAAGAGCTGCTCCCATATTCTGCCATCTTCTCCTATACTTTTGGTTTTGCTACATATATTCAATAGATTGTAGGTATTTATTTTATTTTTACTTTCTTGGGTATGCATCTTGCTCTTATTCATCTTTAATTTGGGTATTTCTTGTATGCAAAGAATTTATATTTATGAGATTTATATTTGGCAAGCAGACAGTACGAAGCATTATATTTATGTGAGTGCTTTCTTGGAAGTGCTTTCATCTTATTCTCTATATTATATTTCTTATACATTGGGAATTTGTTATTTTTATCTGATATTGAAAGTAATAAAATGATCAAAGCATTATTCTTATGTCTATGTTATGAATGTCTACTATTCTAATGCCTACTATATAAGCCACTTTCAAAATAGTATAATTTCAGACTGTAATTGCAGATATGCTAAAGCCCAAGAACAGATTATTACATTTGATGGAACTTAGCTGAAATTGCATACTGAAAGAGATGTTTATTGCATCTCAAGAGCACTACAGAAGTCCCTGTTGTGGGAGCAGGAGAGGAGTCGAATATCTTATATGAATTTTTTTCAAGTTCTAAAATATATGGTAGGCTATTGCAAGCTGATTTAGTTTTTTTTTTTTAAATGACCCAGCTGTTTTCCAGATTTCATTTAAAGGTTCCTGGAG
Organism: Ursus americanus; assembly: GCF_024610735.1. Taxonomy (NCBI): domain Eukaryota; kingdom Metazoa; phylum Chordata; class Mammalia; order Carnivora; family Ursidae; genus Ursus; species Ursus americanus. The sequence goes on along the minus strand of NC_142139.1, from coordinate 50,097,472 downwards.
ACCGAAATAAGAGGTACAGAAGGTCAAGGATGACATTTTTTGCTACATGAGCAAAAAGTACAGAAAAGAATGAAGGTGCTTTAAAAGCATTTTCTGGCTGGGCACTGAGATCGATTAAACTTTTGTTCAGCAAATATTTTTTTCGCAACCTCATACCTCCTTAGAAGGAGGATACTTCCCTGTACTTGTGATGGTGACCTTCTTCATGTGACTCGTTTTAGTCAATGGAATGTGGGTGGAAGTGAGAATGTACAAGTTCAAATTTGGATCTTAAATGACATCGTCTACTTACACATATTCAGTGAGTGCTTCTGACCTCTCTCCAAGTAGCCGCTACTCCTCACAATGAACATCCATTGATTGGAGCACCTTTGAAACATAGGCCATAGCGGCTGAGCCACATGGTCTCAAGTGTGAGAATAAATACTTACTGGTAAACGTATGATATACCCACAGTGAGGTTGTTTTATGTGCAAATTAGAGTGACTAATACAGATACCTAATTAATCAGAAATTAGGAATTAATCAGAAACAACTCACCACGCCCTTGATCCTTGGACACTCTTCTAGGTATCACTTAGACCCCTCCAATACTGGGATTAAATAGACTTACTATTGTCTCTTTAAAAGCTGCCTACCTACTGTTTGTCCAATTCTGACCTCCTTCGACCCCTGACTATTCATTTTACAACCTGCTTCATTCAAGGTATGAATTTATATTTGTTAAAAGTTCTCTATTTCTGAGGATATTTGTTTCTTACTGAAGGGATCTTGCTGAGATAACTTAACTTAAATTATATATATATATTGAGCACTGAGTGACCTACATGAGAGAAAGGAATGCAAAGTAAACAGATAAATACTTAACAAATAGCAAAGCGATAGACTTAAATCCAAACATATCAATTATTAATGCAAATAAAAGTGAACTAATTTCTCCAATTAATAGATGAAGATTATTATATTGGACAATAATAAAGCTAACTATATGTTACTTATAAGAGCTTTACATAAAATATAAGGATATAAAAAATAAAGGAAAGGAGGATTGAAAAAGATGTATCATGTAAACATTACCTAAAAAAATATTTTATAGCCATAATAAAATCAAACTAGTAGACTTTCAAACAAAAAAATAGCACAAATAAAGAATAATATATACACACACATATATATATTCTTATAAAGCTAGAGTAATTAACATAATGTTGTATTGGTATACTAATACACGTACAGACAATGAAACAGGATAGAGATCTATACCATATAAGAATACTGATTTATAATATAGACAGCACTCAAATATAATAGTGGACATTTTATCCAATCATAGATAAGAAAATTACAATATACAATATAACCAAATGTTAATTTTCTAACATGAGTAAATAATTTACAAAAGAAAGATAGGTAATTTGAATTCTTAATATATATTTTCTAAGCCTAACTGAAAAAATTAAAAACTAAAAATATTTGTCCAAAAGGAAACTAATAATTAAAACCATTTTGTACCCCTCAAATCCTAAACTGTCTTAACAGGCAGAAGTTACTCAGCTGGGTTTCAGGGAGAAGATGATGGGTAAAGATCCAGGCAAGTGGCCAATCCAGTAGTAGAGGCTTGGTAGCAAGATGAAGGTCATGAGGCTGAGGTTCAGCGATAAAACACAGGATTTAAGCAGGACCAACATGTACAGTCGTGTAATTTGTGAACAGCACAAAGCTGTCCCACGAGGGAGTCAATAAGACTAACTTCGAATCCTGTAAGTCTTAAACTCAAGCTGTTTTATCCCGCGGAAGATTTCTTTTCCTCTTTTCCTAATTCAGATAGAAATATTATACATACTGGTGGTAGATCTGCAATTAAGGCAATTAGCAACAATAAAACATGGCCTCAGTCCTGAAGAGCTTTGATCTTGATTTTAAAAACAAGGCAACAGCCAGATTACTAAATTTAAGATGTGTAATCAGAATGAGAGGAGCAGCAGGGCTGACCTGGATTTTAGTCCCTTGGGCTCTCAGATCTTCTTTCTTAATTAGCTCTAACTATAGACAGATTTAGTCTCAAGTCCCAGGGCAAGGGCAAGACTGTAGGTAGGAGTCAAATGGCTCCAATATAAGTATAAAAGGACGAGGGGGAGTAGGTAATAAGGGAGGTCATAATGTCAGCCTTCTAGTCTGCCTCCACTCCAAAACTCCAGATTAACAGACAAGAAAACATTTTACCACTTTTCTGTCAAAGCAGCCAATGACTGATTTCCTTAAAGCTGGCACGATCTACATCAATCTATCCTCCTAATCAGTGCCATACCACATCAGCCTGAGCATACCAGTCCTTTGCTGAAAAACGTTTCCTCGTCATCTAGAGAATAAATCTCACGTGGCTTTGACACATGCCTATTTCTTAAACTGTATTCATTTAGGTCACCTCATCTCAATTTATACTCTAGAACCTCAAACCGATTGTTCTCAGAATTTTCTCAGCAGCCCTATTTTCCTGGAATGCCAAGTCTACTTCCCACTTGCTCAGCACCATCTCTGACAAATCTTACCTGATGTCCCTTCCCCTCGGGTTCTCATACTACCCATACATATCTTCATCATTGCTTGCATATTTATTCATTTCATTTATAAAGCACATATATAGCATCCATTATGTCATAGTCATTATACCCAGAGCTGGAGATAACAAAAAAGAAAGACAAGAAGGAAAGACGAAGTAGGCAAGGTCCTTTACCTAGGGCTCCTCTTAGTCCAGTGGGAAAAATAGTCAATGAAATTACAATTATGTGTGATGACTATTACAAGAGCACAAGGTTTTATCATTACTTACTTTTGGTTTTTCTTCCATTGAATATGAGTTCTCTGATTGTGTTTTATTATCTCCTCCTATATCTCTAATACCCAGCATACTGTAGGTAAACACACTGTAACTGATAAATGCTTGTTGAATGATTTTATTTCCCAACCATTCCTAAATTTAACTGCTTTGCCTACATTTAAGTGCTTCCATTATATCCTCCGTAAAAAGTCCTCGTACTTCTAGTTGGGCCAGTCTTCTCACTGCCTGCTCATTCACTTCCCATTGATCATGCTACCTCTTGCTCATGGCCTTCCGATGGCTCTCAATCACTTTAAAATAGAAGTTTCTTAGATTGGCTTTGAAAGCTCTTTATTTTTGGATCATGGTGATCTCACAACTTCATTTCCTTCCACTGTCCTCCATTTCTTTAATCACGGTCACTTTCATCCATTCCTCAAACACACCAAACACACCAAGCATTTCAGGGTCTTTACAGTTTTACTCCTTCTGCCTGGAATGTTCTTCCCCCAACATCTTTGGGTCTCTGCTTCCTTTCATTCAGCCTTCTCCTCAAAAGTCATATCATCAGAGACAACTTTCCTGACCACCTTATATAAAGTAGTCTTCTATCCCAATTTTTCTCTCTGCCTTTACTCCTTATTTCCTTCTTAACAGATATCACTACCTCTATTATTGAACATGTGCCATGCTCCAGGCATGATTGGGATACAAGTGTGAACAAACAAAATGTCTACTTTCCTGGAGCTCACATTTTAGAAGGAGCAAACAGCCATTAATTTTTTTCAAAAAAGATGAATATCTTGTGTCTCAAATGGTTTTAGGTTCTACCTAGAAAAATGAAGCAGGGAAAGATAAGGAGTGCTACGAGTCGAGGGAGAAATTTTAAATAAAGAGGTTATGGAAAGCATTCTAATCTCTGTATGACATTTAGGTAGTGACAAGCAGAGCCCCTGTCCCAATTCTAGTGCCTGAAGGCCCTCATACTTTGAATCTCCTTGAAATTTTTAAAGTCCCATTCTAGTGCTTGGGATTGCTTGGGGTCAAGTGTACCAACAAGGGACTTGAGCTTGGTTCCACTTTCTCCTCCTTAAGCTATTCTCTGACTTCCTACCCTATACATTAAGCCAATGATGTGCTTCAAAGAACTTCAGTACTCATGCCTCTGAAGTCATTTCAGAGTCCCAGTGATAGACCCCAGTTGCAAGAGAATGGCCTAATAAATACTGTTTGGTGCAGTATTTCTTTCTTGGGATCCTGAGAGATTGGGCCACCAGGCTAGCGCTGACCTGCTAATTTGATGTGACTTTAACATGGATCAGACAATGAACTAAGAAACTTTAAATGCACTGATTGGACAGCAAACAAAGTCTTCATTGATAAATCTCTGTACTTCACATGGGCTCAGGACTTTTGTATCATATTTTTTAATCAAATGGCTCGAATAGACAGAGAATCCATAATAAATATTACCTGGGACCCCACATGCCCTACTGGCAACTGCCAGTTATCTCTAACTGAATAACAAATTACCCCAAAACTTGTGGTATGAAACAACTACTTGTTATCTCAAGGATTTGTAAATCAAGAATTTGAATAGAGCGTGGTAGGAATAGCTTGTCTCCGTTCTACAATGCCTCGGTTGAAAGACTTGAAGGCTAAAGGCTAGAATCATCTAAAGGCTTGCTCATTCAAGTATCTGGCAGTTGATGCTGAAACTTACACATGGTAAGGCCTCTCCTCATGGCTTGGGCTGCCTCACAAAACAGTAGCTGGGTTCCAAGGACTTGAATCCCAAAAGAGAGAAAGAGCCTAGCCTCAAAGTCACACAGTGCCAATTTTCCTTCTTTCTATTTATTGAGATAGTTACAAAGGCATGCCCAGTTTCAAGGAGGTGGGAAATAGATTCCGCCTCTTCACTAGAGAGTGGCAAGGTTCTGGAAAAGCATGTGGGACTGGAAATATTGCTGTGTCATTTTGGAAGAAATACAGTCTGTCACAGAAAGTTTCACTGAAAACATTACATTTGAACAAATAAAAAATTTGACACAACATTTAAAAAACAAAGGAAAGCCCTTTCCAGACAGAGCAAGGGCAGAGCTCTTTAGACTGGAGTGTGGCCGACACATTCAAGAAAGACTAAGGGTGCCAGTGTGGTAACACACCAGGTAGCTATTCCCTCGGAAGACCTTGTCACCGCCCTGTTTGAAATATTCCCACACGCACATTCCTTTGTCCTCTCTCCAGCCTTGGGAACAGCTTTTCCGGGCCCAGAAACTTTTTTCTTCTGGCAACTTTGAACAATTTATGTCTTGGAATAGGGAGTGGGAGGAATGCTGTGACTGTGCTTCGGAGAAGTAATATTCTGCCTGCCACACAAATACATGCCCCCATTTAAAACTTTAAAGTCAAATCAGTTTACGACATGACTGTAGGCACACAGAGTAATTTAATGTGCACTCTAGATTTTTGTCAATTTAGTTTCTATATTGTATCATTTTAAAAATGTGGTCAGCAAATTTTAATCAAGTATGTCTGGTATTTTTCTTAACATCACATAGGAAATTAATTGTCAAACTTTAAAAATGCACCTGCAAATATTGGCAGCTTACTCTCGTTATTAAACAAAGTTAATTTGTGCATGGCAAATTTTTATATCAAGTTCCATTGGTGGTAGCAGGTATTGCTCACTACAATGAAATTGCCAGATCAGGTTAAAAATCTGTTATTGTGATTTTGCTTCAATATAAATTAATGAAATTTCTCAATATTTTGTTTATATCGATCAAATATCATGACTTTTCAAAACTATTAACATTTTAAATATATTCCAAGTATCATTTTCTAAGCAATACTGTCATGAGAGTACAAATGCCATAAATAGATTTTCTCAGGAAAAACATCTATTAATACAATGCCAGGCAACTTCTGTATTTTATGCATTCAGAAAGAAAATCATGTTTCCGAAGGGAGAATGATCTCAGAAATGTAATCACAAATCAAACAAAACCTGTGAAATATCTAGAAGTCTATCAGATAACATTTTAAATAGCCAAAAGAGTTGAGAGGTCTTGAAAAATGTGGATAGGATTCTTTACCCCTAGAAGGGAAAACTTTACATATCTTAAAAGTTAAACAGATGCAAAACTCTCTGAAGCTTTAGCCTGGAAGAGACTTCAAGACTTCCGTGAGTGGAAGGGAAATCAGGAAAGGTAAGCTGTGACCAATCTCTATATGAATTTTGCAGTCAGTGACCTAGTGATCAAAAATGGAGGCTCAGATGACAATGAGACAAAGTTTGTGAATGTCTGCAGACCCAAATCTCCTGCCCTTCTCAAATCTCCAATCTTAAGTAATTCAGTTCTCTGGCAATCCTACTTAAAATTGCTTCAGGGCCCATGTGTCCCCTTTCCCCCTCAATTTTTTTTATTGTGCTGAAATATACAAAGCATAAATTTGCTACATTAAGCATTTTTGAGTGTGGAGTTCAGTGCCATTAAGTACATCCATATTGTTGTGTGACCATCATCGCCATCCACCTCCAGAGCTCTTTTCATCTCCCCAAACTGAAACTATACCCACTAAACAATAACTCCACATTTCCCCCTCCTCCCAGGCTCTGGCAACCACCGTTCTACTTTCTGTCTCTATGATTTTGACCAAGTACCTCTCGTAAGTGAAATCATACAATTTTTTTTTTTATTATTGTGACTGGCTTATTTCATTTAGCATAATGTCTTCAAGGTTCATCCACGTTATAGCAGATGTTAGAATTTCTTTTCTTTTTTAAGACTGAATAGTATTTCATTGTGGGTATATACCACATTCTGCTTATCCCTTCATCTCCCAGTGGACACTTGGATTGCTTCCATATCTTGGTTTTGTGAATAATGCTGCTATGAACATGGCTGTGCAACTATCTCTTTAGGGCCCTGATTTCAATTCTTTTGAGTACATACCTAAAGTAGAATTGCTACATCATATGGTAATTTTATTTTTAATCTTTTGAAAAACCATTATACTATTTTCCACAGAGGCTGTACTATTTTACAGTCCCACCAACAGTGCACAAATGTTTAAATTTCTTCACATTTTCAAGAACGCTTGCTATTTTCTATTGTTTTTTTTTTCAATGGCAACCATTGTAATGAGTGCTGTATCACTTCTTAACATACTATAAATTATAAGATAAATTTACATTATTTATTATTTTTCCTCTCCCTTAAGAAGTTAAGCTTCATGAGTGCAGACTTGCTTTTTCTTGCTCTTTCACTGTAATATACCGAGTGCCTAGAGCAGTGCCTGGCACATGGTAGGTATGAAAGAAATAACTGTGAATGAATGAATGAATGAATGAATGAATGAATGAATGAATTGGGTTAGATTTTATTTTATTATAGGTATGCATCTCTTAACCACAGGAATATGATGAATTAAGAATTTAAAGATTTAGGAGAAGCAGAGTCCTGTAATTAATATTTTTATGTTTGGAAGGAAAGTAATATATTGTAATTTTAACAAGAATTTGGGTTATTAGAATGAAAGTCTTGTTACTTCAATTATGTGAAATATGTGATTATGTGAAATATGATCATTTAGATGGATAGTTTTTAAGTTGAAATATTACTAATTGTATGGATAATGTTAGGTCATCTGAGAGAACATTGGGTTTACCATGTTTAGCTATTTAATTTATTACATTTATAAGAGTTATTTAAGTAATCAGGTAGGATCTATTTGAAGACAATTAAAGTAGTTAAGAAGAAAATATAGTGCATTAAAATTATAAATGCAACTTGAAACATTAAAGGTGTTTAAGCAGTTCTAAATATTCAAAGATCTCTTAAAAGTGGTTGTTAAGGGGTACCCGGGTGGCTCAGTTGGTTGAGTGACCAACTTTTATTTCAGCTCAGGTCATGATCTCATGGTCCTGGGATTGAGTCCCGTGTGGGGCTCTGAAATCAGTAGGCTGGAGATTCTCTCTCTCCCTCTTTCTCCATCCCTTCCCCTGCTCACACACATACACTCTCTCTTTCTCTCAAATAAATAAATAAAACTTTTTAAAAAGTGGTTATTAAAATTTACTAGTCTTGCAAGTGAGCAACAAGATTACGATGTAAACTTAAATGCTTAAGAAAGTTTCAGAGTTTTAAATTGTAAATTTAATAGATTGATTACACATAAGGTAAACTTCTGAAGTTTCTTTTCTACATACAAAGCTGTTAGGACACCAAAAAAACTCACATCAACAATGCCAATTATAGTGCTTTTAATGATAGTTTTAAGCAAAACTGTAACTGTTTACATTAAACTCTGTGTGTTCAGGGAATATCTAATTAGATAATTTCTTTTTTGGGATAGAACCACCATCTGTTGTAATAAAAAGAAAACTATTTATAATACTTTCCATTTCTCTGGTCTAGTTCAACAGTTCATATTATTGCTACTGAATATAATAAAACAAGAAAAACTGCTTTAAAATAAACTCTACTGAATTTAAATAAACAGAAACCATCAGGTACTCTAAATGTCATTAGCAAAGATGCACATTATTCAATTATTCATTACTATTTTTACTACTTTTAAGAACGTTTTGAAGAGTAGATAGAATGCATTAAATAAAAGAAAACATATTGGTATAGAAATAACACTATGTTGATTAATGAATATCTTTAACATATTGAAGAAAGATGGCTAGAAGCCATTAAACACTCCCCAAATTCCTATTTTTTCCAGTGTAGTCATTTAGTGCATCCCTGCGTTTTCCCATATTTATAGTAGAGAAAGGTAATAAGTGCAATAACTCGTCATAATTTCAGAGAGAATAAATTATTATGAAAATAGTATATATTTAATTTGGCATATATTTAAGATATACAAACCTTTGGAAACTATTTTAAGCCCTGAGACAAAGAATTGCCTGAACCACAATCTTGTTCTTTTTTAGCCTGTTAAGGCATTACTTTTATTCTTAATATTGTTCTTTTTACTATTTTCCTCCAACTAAAAATTTTCCAGAATTTCAGAGGTAATTTCCTTTTTTTTTTTAAGATTTTATTTATTTATTTATTTATTTATTTATTTATTTATTTATTAGACAGAGAGAGACACAGTGAGAGAGGGAACACCAGCAGGGGGAGTGGAAGAGGGAGAAGCAGGCTTCCGGCTTAGCAGGGAGCCTGATGTGGGTCTGGATCTCAGGACCCTGGGATCATGAGCTGAGCCAAAGGCACACGGTTAAGGACTAAACCACCCAGGCGCCCCTCAGAGGTAATTTCTTTGCCCTACTTGATGTTGGTGAGAACACAGAATATTGTGCTCAGTTCAAGTTTTCTTATTTTCAGGAGAATACAGAAAATCTAGAGGATGCCTTCTGTTTTCACTTATTCATTCACTGGTACACAGAGCAAATACTTATTGAGCATTGCATGGTCCAGGAAACAAAAAGGGCACTAGATAAGGTGGGGAGATTTTAGGAGTTTAAAAATCTACTTAAGACAATTTTGGAAGACATGAACCCCTCCCCGCCATGACCTCTAAAATGTGTAAAATCATTAACGCTATTATCAAAGTCTTTGTAATCATGAAATGGAACAAACCAGCTATAGAGTTTTCAAGAGAAAATTGTCACCTACAGGGCTTGCTTAACCACAGAATTCCCAGAGAGCTGTATTTAAACCTACAGCCTAGTTTGAGTTCCTAAATGCCATAAAATTTGTTGCCTTGGCCAGAACTGGGGTTTAACAAGGAAAACTACAAAAGGAAGCTTTGTGCATACTACATTGACTAGGTATTTCTGGTGAAACTTTAAAGAAGATATCATGAAAGCTAGCTGAATTGTATCCCAGTATTCTGCCAAAGAAATAAACATGTATACCATTTCTGGACCAGACCTTATTTGAGACTTTGTTGTGGAACTGAAATTTCAGATCACCAAGATACAGAGATAAAATAAATGTTTTTATTCTCTATGGCCCTATTGAGGAAAGAAAAAAGTATTTGCAGTTTTTCTCATCCTAACTAAGAACTAGAAGTTCTGGACAAAAATAAAATAAAGCAAAATAAGATCTATTTGAAGGCATAGGAAAGCTGCCAAATAGCAAAGATTTGTGAAAGCAAGATCCCACAGAGAATGGAACCTCAGAGAAGTGAGTCCAAGATCTGTCAATGTAAGCCTAAGATCTTCCCAAGTAACTGCTGAGGCTGCAAAACAACTGAGCAGAGGTTTTGACAGACTTGCTCAGTTCCAGTAAGAAAAAAACTGTGTTTGAAGGACTATGAAGGAAGAGGAAGACTAGTAGAGAGTATAGGTTTTATGCTAGGTCCCTTGAAGGCTCTATCCTAGAAATCAAGAGTAAACCATAAATAAGGTTCAAATCAGAATCATTTTAATTTCTGATTAGAATAAGGTGACCTGAAGTTTCTAGTACCTTAGCAAAAAAAAAAAAAAGTGAATTTTTTCTGTGGGAAAATTTCATCTAGAGATTGAAGTATCTATCATTTTTCATAAGTAATGTCTGACATTAAAAGAAAAATCTCCAGATATAACAGAATGAAAAGAGAATAAAAGGAAAAAAATATCCAACTCAAGTATGAAAGACAAAAAGATAGAAAATACATTTTAAAAAAGTTCAAGAAACATGTGACATAGCAAAATTGTCTATCACATGTAAAATTGGAGACCTGGAGAGAGAGGAGAGAGACAATGGGACAACAGCAATATTTGAAAAAATAACACCCAGATTTTTTTCAAAACTGGTTTTCACAATGAGGAGCTGAGAAAAATCTCTTTGTGGCTCTGAAAGGGGAAGGAAAGACTATTCATTGTAAGAAACACCCAGAGCATTCTCCATACCAAGAGCTACTCTCTAAAGGAAAAAAGTTTTTTTTTTAAAGATATTATTTATTTATTTGAGAGCCAAGGAGAAGGAAAGCATACAAGTGGGGGGAGTGGCAGGGGGAGAGGGAAAAGCAGACTCCCTGCTGAACAGGGAGCCCCATGCAGGGCTAAATCCCAAGACCCTAAGGTCATGACTGAGACAAAGGCAGTTGCTTAACTGACTGAGCCACCCAGGCGCACCTAAAGGAAAATCTTTAATAGAGCCTTATCCAAATGGGAGAAGAACATTTCACTTTAGTCACCTCTAGCCTTTCTGTCTCACATAAAAGGGGAAACACTAGGAAGGTAGTAGTCCCAGGACTTAGGTCCACTAAAAGACTGAGATTTGATCATAAGATTATAGAACGCTTCCTCTTCCCCACTCCTTCGCACATGCCAACCGTGCTCCAGTATAATAACAGTGGGTCACTGCTGAAAGGACAATAAGGTACAGACTCTCGCTAAAGAGGAGTACTTAGGGAAGTCTAAAGTCAACAGGGGAGGAAAAAAAGAGGACACTTGAGGAATTGGAAGCCTCCAGTACATACAACTACAGAGACATTAAACACAACTGAATTCCTTTTTGGCTTTTGCCAAATGTATTGCAAGATGAAAACAACGACAGTCTAATTAAATCTTATGAAGGTGGGCAAAAATGTTCAAAACTATGAAGGACACTCTTTGAAATATGCTTTCACATCTGCTGTTATTCATTATTTAACTTACCCTAAATGCATAATGTACACTGTATATATTATGGTTTTGCAATGCCTCTTAATTTTCAGCTAACACAGAAATTAAAGTCAAGTGTCAATATAATTGTAATTGGCTATAAAAACATAATGAAAAAATGTGAATGGTGACCGGATATTTGATAATATTAAGGAATTTTTGTTAGTTTTTCTTCATTAATACTGTTGTGATTTATTTTAAAAATACATATCTTCAAGAAATACATATTGAAATATTTACTGACAAATCATATGATATCTGGAATTTGTTTCAAAATAATCTAAGGTAGTGGTCAGGGAGTGTATACATAAACCAAGATTTCTGGGAATTGATGATGATTGAAATGGATGAAGAATATAAGGGGCTCATCTTAGTGTTCATGTTATTTTTGTATTAAAAATTTCCTTATTTAGAGGAGTTAAGATGGGGGAGGAGTACGGGTCCCCTTTTCCAGCTGGTCCCCTGAGTCGAGTTGGATAGGTACCAGACCATCCTGAACACCCACAGAATCAGCCTGAGACACAGGAAGATATATCTGGATCTCTACAAATGAACATCTCCAGCACTGAGTATTGAGGTACAAAGCGGGGAGCCTTGAATCCGTGCACAATTATCGGAAGATAAACGGAAGGGGGAGGGAGCCTCCGCGTTTGGGCGCCGGAAGCGGTAGCGACCTGCACTGGGGAGCAGACCAGCATCCCCGAGAGAGCAGACTGAGACCGTGAGCCTGGCGTGTGACCAGTCTGAAAACCAGAGCTCCGGAGTGCACGAACCACACTGAAACAGAGTTCTGGAGTGCGCGCAGGGGTGGCTGGTGGCTGGCGGTGTTAGAAACACAAAGGACAGAAATGCGCTGGCCCTGGAAGTGAGCGCTGGGACGCCGGGTGTGGGGCGCACATCCCGGGACGCTGCAGGGTTGAGCAGCACCAACAGTAACAGAGTTAAAGCGGCCAGAGGCTCAATGGAGAGTGGACCGCGATCTCTCTGTTCTGAGACAGAGGCTGAGATTCAGCCACTGCTGCTCTGACTCTCAGAAGAGGCACAGCAAACCGCCAGGGAAAGCCGCCAGAGAACAAAAGCACAGAAATACCGGCTCACAGTGTGCCCATCCCCATCCCCCCTTGCAGGACAGGGAGACTCTACCCAAACATGGTTGCCTGAGTATCAGCGCAGCAGGCCCCTCCCCCAGAAGGCAGGCTGAAAAATCAAGAAGCCCACATCTCTAAGGTTCCTATAAAACAAGTGCACACTGCATGGGTGCTGGTCAATAATTTGGGCTCTGGACAACCCCACAACCTCTCCTCATCAGAATGACAAGAAGGAGAAATCCCCCCCAGCAAGGAAAAGACAATGAGTCTGTGGCCTCTGCCACAGAGCTGATAGATATGGATATAACCAAATTATCAGAAATGGAGTTCAGAGTAACAATGGTCAAGATGATGTGTAGACTTGAAAAAAATATTAACGAAAATTTTAATGAGAATATAGAATCTCTAAGGGCAGAAATGAGAGTGAATCTGACAGAAATTAAAAATGCTATGAATCAAATACAGTCAAAACTAGATGCTCTGACGGCCAGGGTAAATGAGGCAGAAAAACACATCAGCGAATTGGAGGATGGGATGGTAGAAGAGAAAGTTAAAACAGAAACTTGGCTCAAAAAAATCCAGTCTCGAGAATGTAGGTTACGGGAGATTACTCACTCAATGAAACGTTCCAATGTCAGAATCATCAGCATCCCTGAGGGGGTGGAGAAAAACAGAGGTCTAGAAGAGAAATTTGAACAAATTGTAGCTGAAAACTTCCCTAATCTAGCAAAGGAAACAAGCATTCGTGTCCAAGAGGCAGAGAGGACCCCTCTCAAGCTCAACCATGACAAACCTATACCACGTCACGTCATAGCACAATTCGCAAATATTAGATCCAAAGATACAGTATTGAAAGTGGCCAGGGCAAAGAAATTTCTCACATACCAAGGCAAAGGTATAAGGATTACGTCAGACCTGTCTACACAGACCTGGAATGAGAGAAAGGGTTGGGGGGGGCATTTTTTAAAGCTCTTTCAGAGAAAAACATGCAGCCAAGGATCCTTTATCCAGCAAGGCTGTCATTCAGAATTGATGGAGAGATAAAGACCTTCCAGAATCATCAGTCACTGACCAATTTTGTAACCACGAAACCAGCCCTACAGGAGATATTAAGGGGGGTTCTATAAAAGTAAAAAGGCCCCAAGAGTGATACAGAACAGAAAGTTACAATCTATACAAACAAAGACTTTACAGGCAACATGGTATCATTAAAATCATATCTCTCAATAATCACTCTCAATGTAAATGGCCTAAATGCTCCCATAAATGCCACAGGGTTGCAGATTGGATAAAAAGACATAACCCATCCATTTGCTGTCTACAAGAGACTCATTTTGAACCTAAAGATACATCCAGACTGAAAGTAAAGGGATGGAAAACCATCTTTCATGCCAATGGACCTCAAAAGAAAGCTGGGATAGCAATTCTCATATCAGACAGATTGGATTTTAAACTAAAGACTATAGTTAGAGATATAGAAGGGCACTATATTATTCTTAAAGGATGTATCCAACAAGTATATATGACAATTATAAATATCTATACCCCCAACAGGGGAGCAGTTAGATACACAAGCCAACTCTTAACCAGAATAAAGAGACATATAGATAAAAATACGTTAATAGTAGGGGACCTCAACACTCCACTATCAGCAATAGATAGATCACCTAAGCAGAAAATCAACAAAGAAACAAGAGCTTTGAATGCCATACTAGACGAGTTGGACCTCATACATATTTATAGAACACTGCACCCCAGAACAAAAGAATACTCATTCTATTCTAATGCACACGGAACATTCTCCAGAACAGATCATGTTCTGGGTCACAAAACAGGTCTCAATCGATACCAAAAGACTAAAATTATTCCCTGCATATTCTTAGACTACAATGCTTTGAAATTGGAACTCAATCACAAGGAAAAATTTGGAAGAAACTCAAATACTTGGAGACTAAGAACCATCCTGCTCAAGAATGATTTGATAAACCAGGCAATCAAAAATCAATTTAAACAATTTCTGGAGACCAACGAGAATGAAAACACAACAGTCCAAAACCTATGGGACACTGCAAAGGCAGTCCTAAGGGGAGAATACATAGCCATCCAAGCCTCACTCAAAAGAATAGAAAAATCTAAAATGCAGTTTTTATACTCTCACCTCAAGAAGCTGGAACAGAAACAGAAGAACAGGCCTAATCCAAGCACGAGGAAGCAGTTGATCAAGATTAGAGCAGAGATCAATGAATTAGAAACCAGGAGCACAGTAGAGCAGATCAACAGAACTAGAAGCTGGTTTTTTGAAAGAATAAATGAAATAGATAAGCCACTGGCAAGACTTATCCAAAAGAATAGAGATAGGACCCAAATTAATAAAATTATGAATGAAAAGGGAGAGGTCACAACCAACACCAAGGAAATAGGAAGGATTAGAAACTTTTATCAACAGCTTTATGCCAATAAATTAAGCAACTTGGAAGAGATGGACGCCTTCCTGGAAACCTATAAACTACCAAGACTGGAACAGGAAGAAATTGATTTTTTAAACAGACCAATTAATTATGAAGACATTGAAGCAGTGATTAAAAACCTTCCAAAAAACAAAATCCAGGGCCTGATGGATTCCCGGGGTATTCTACCAAACATTCAAAGAAGAAATAATACCTATTCTCCTAAAGCTGTTTCAAAAAATAGAAACAGAAGGAAATCTACCAAACTCATTCTATGAGGCCAGTATTACCTTGATCCCCAAACCAGGCAAAGACCCCATCAAAAAGGAGAATGATAGACTGATATCCCTGATGAATATGGAGGCCAAAATTCTCAACAAGATCCTAGCTAATAGGATCCAACAGTACATTAAAAGGATTATCCATCATGACCAAGTGGGATTCATCCCTGGGATGCAAGGGTGGTTTAACATTCACAAATCAATCCGTGTGATAGTTCATATCAACAAGAAAAGAGTTAATAACCATATGATCCTCTCAATTGATGCAGAAAAAGCATTTGACAAAATACAGCATCCTTTCCTGATTAAAACACTTCCGAGTGTAGGGACAGAGGGTACATTCCTCAATCTTATAAAAACCATCTATGAAAAGCCTACAGCAAATATCATTCTCAATGGGGAAAAGCTGGAAGCCTTTCCTTGAAGACCAGGAACACGACAAGGATGCCCACTCTCGCCATTATTATTCAACATAGTACTAGAAGTCCTTGCAACAGCAATCAGACAACAAAAAGGGATAAAAGGTATCCAAATCGGCAAAGAAGTCAAAATGTCTCTCTTCACAGATGACATGATACTCTATATAGAAAACCCAAAAAAATCCACCCCCAAACTACTAGAACTTATAGAGCAATTCAGTAATGTGGCAGGATACAAAATCAATGCTCAGAAATCAGTTGCATTTCTATATACGAACAATGAGACTAAAGAAAGAGAAATTATGGAATCCATTCCATTTACAATAGCACCAAAAATCATACGTTATCTCGGAATTAACTTACCCAGAGACGTAAAGGATCTATATTCTAGAAACTACAAATCACTCTTGAAAGACATTGAAGAAGACACAAAAAGATTGAAGAAATATTCCATGCTCATGGATCGGAAGAATTAACATAGTTAAAATGTCCATGCTACCCAGAGCAATCTACACTTTCAATGCTATCCCGATCAAAATACTAATGACATTTTTCAAAGAACTGTGCAAACAGCCCTTAAATTTGTGTGGAACTGGAAAAGGCCACAAATCGCCAAGGAATTGTTGAAAAGGAAAAACAAAGCTGGGGGCATCACAATGCCGGATTTCAAGTTGTACTACAAAGCTGTGATCACCAAGACAGCATGGTACTGGCACAAAAACAGACACATAGACCAATGGAACAGAATAGAGAACCCAGAAATGGACCCTCAGCTCTTTGGGCAACTAATCTTTGACAAAGCAGGAAAAAACATCCAGTGGAAAAAAAGACAGTCTCTTCAATAAACGGTGCTGGGAAAATTGGACAGCTACATGCAAAAGAGTGAAACTTGACCACTCTCTCACACCATACACAAAGATAAACTCCAAATGGATGAAAGACCTTGATGTGAGACAGGAATCCATCAAAATCCTAGAGGAGAGCATAGGCAGCAACCTCTACGACATCGGCCACAACAACCTTTTTCATGACACATCTCCAAAGGCAAGAGAAACAAAAGATAAAATGAACTTGTGGGACTTCATCAAGATAAAAAGCTTCTGCACAGCCAAGGAAACAGTCAAAAAAACTAAGAGGCAGCCCACAGAATGGGAGAATATATTTGCAAATGACACTACAGATAAAAGACTGGTATCCAAGATTTACAAAGAACTTCTCAAACTCAATACACAAGAAACAAATCAATAAATCATAAAATGGGCAGAAGATATGAATAGACACTTTTCCAATGAAGACATACAAATGGCTAACAGACACATGAAAAAATATTCAAAATCATTAGCCATCAGGGAAATTCAAATCAAAACCACATTGAGATACCACCTTACACCAGTTAGAATGGCAAAAATTGACAAGGCAAGAAACACCAATTGTTGGAGAGGATGTGGAAAAAGGGGATCCCTCTTACACTGTTAGTGGGAATACAAGTTGGTACAGCCACTCTGGAAAACAGTGTGGAGGTCCCTTAAAAAGTTAAAAATTGAGCTACCCTATGATCTAGCCATTGCACTACTGGGTATTTACCCCAAAGATACAGACGTAGTGAAGAGAAGGGCCATATGCACCCCAATGTTCATAGCAGCATTGTCCACAATAGGTAAATTGTGGAAGGAGCCGAGATGCCCTTCAACAGATGACTGGATTAAGAAGATGTGGCCCATATATACAATGGAATATTACTCAGCCATCAAAAAGAACAATTTCTCAACATTTGCTGCAACATGGACAGGACTGGAGGATATAATGCTAAGTGAAATAAGTTAAGCAGAGAAAGGCAATTATCATATGGTTTCTCTCATCTATGGAACATAAGAGGTAGGAAGATCGGTAGGAGAAGAAAGGGATAAAGAAAGGGGGGGTAATCAGAAGGGGGAATGAAGCATGAGAGACTATGGACTCTGAGAAACAAACTGAGGGCTTCAGAGGGGAGGGGTGGGGGAATGGGATAGACTGGTGATGGGTATTAAGGAGGGCACGTATCGCATGGTTCACTGGGTGTTATACGCAACTAATGAATCATCGAACTTTACATCAAAAACCAGGGATGTACTGTATGGCGACTAACATAATGTAATAAAAAATATTATTATAAAAAAATTTCCTTATTTAAAAGGTAAAAAGAAAACCTTAATTTAGATCTTCACCTTTAATTTGTTGTATCACATAATACCAACACAATACTTTCCAATAATAAAGCATATTTAATAACATTGCACTTGCTAAGTTATTATTAAAACTGACATGTATTTGATAAAAATAAAACTTTTTGTGCCATTAATTTAAGTTAGTATTGTTTTTAAATTTGAATTATTTAATAGTATGATTTATTTTATCTGAAGTTTTATTCAAAATTCATCATTTTCTAGTTTCTATTTTAATGCACTTAATATTTAATGTAGTATATGCGTATGATTTGGCTTGTAAGGAAATGAATATGCATGCTTTAGGGGCACATACTCCCAAATTATTTTCTGATGATGTGATATATTGTAAATATTTACAATTTTCTGTATATTATGATGTTTTAACATCTTAAAAACAAAAAAACCAAACTTGTCTGGCTGGGGAGAGTCTCCTTCCAGGAGCTAGCCATTCTTAGAAGTAGGGGAGGGCGGGCCAGAAACATGTCTTTTATATGCAAACCAACCAGTCCAAAACCAAATCTTCTCTATCTGGTTCATTATACCCTGGAGGCAATATATTTTTCTACCTTAATCATCCCATGGCCAGGTGCCAGGCAACTAGAAATCCCTACTGCAGGCCCAAATCTGCCAAAATTATTCAAATTAACCAGTCCTAAACTGCACACACACTGTCCTCCTTGCCTTCCCCATGGAAACCCCAATAAAGACTATGACCTAAACCTTCTCATTACTGCTGCTCTGCCTCCTGACCAGCCCGGTGGCTTTCCCATGTGGTCTGCCTGGCATGCTGCATCTCTTGTCTGCAGAGCCCGTGAGTGTAATTAACTTTACTATTTCCTCATCTTGTCCTCTGTGTCTTCTTACCATCTCATAAAAAAATACAAAACTGGTGCACATACAGAAAAAAAGTTCAAAGATCACTACCCTAAAAGTCATCAGATTCAAGCACAATATAAGACTTTCTTTGAAATATTACAGTATGGTTTTAAACTCACCACCCCCACAAGGAAGCTGACTACATTGTTGATTTATACTGTTTGCAATAAACTAAGAATCTTTAGATTGGTACTTCACAGGTCAGAGAAGATTAGATAGAGGTAGTAGGGTCACTGCTTTTACCTTTGGGTATGATGCAGAAGTGCTGAAAAGTGAGTTAATCACTACCTGAGAAACATTGAAATGCTCTTGCCTACCTCCCTCAGCGCACAAGAGCATCTTTGGCAAAAAGACTTCAGGGTCTTTTAGGCAAAAGAGCACCCTTTCTTCACTCCATCATTCAAATTCACTTTTCCCACGATATATGCAGTAAATAGTCTAGTGATTGCCATCGTCATTTAATTCAGAGAATTGAGCAAGAATGACTTTGACATATTTTTAACTTGGAATCTAGAGGAAAATAAAGTATTTCCTGTAAGAACTTTCGTCAATCATTAGTAAATATCAATAAGGTAGTGTGAAAACAATTTTCTCTGACTTCACAAATAGACAAACCATAAAACATCTGTTTTTATTTCTTGTTTCCCAAACTGGAGATGATGACATCTGTAACATTCTAACTGGCTGGTTCACGAAACCATTCAACTATTGACTGACCTCGGTTTAACTTTCACATTGCTTTATGAAAAAGAAGATATTTTTCTTGGAAGAGTAAAATCAATTTTAGTAACTTCAGGATTGAATTATAGGCAACAGATGGAAATACTTAACATTGGCCTGTAAACTGAAATTTAGAGAAAGAGGACTGTAAGCACTGGCTTCAGACAGAACTGAAAATAAACAAAAATGAAACGTAAGAAATTTTTCAAATGTATTACCTTTACATCCACCATGGGTTACAGTTGTTCCCAAAACACTCACAGTTTCTCTTTTCTTATTTTTTAAAATTTCAGCTTTACTTAGGTATAATTGACATATAAAATTGACTCAAAATTTATTGATGCCCTCTTCTTTTCTTAAACCCCTGTGCCTGCTATTCCTGCCTGACTTGATTCAGATCCTGCCCTTTGTTAAACAACTAAAATTCAACTGAGTAAGGGGGAAGGAGGAAGGAAAGAACTGATTGCTTGTCTTCCTTTGGGGACAGAGAGAGTCTATGTGGCCGATTACCTCATTAGTGCTGACCAGAGTATTCCAGACTGACCCGTCAAGACTACATTCCTGGAGAAGGCTGATATTGACATTAGGTTAGGTATTAAGTCTTGATTTGGTGATGTGGGGTTAGCAAAGTGACTCCATGTTAGGCCACTTTTTTCTTTTTAACAATTCCCCCCTTGTGATCAGACTCTCAGCTTAAATGAGGGATGTGATCAAAATTTGAGGCATTAGCACTACTCTCAGCTATTGCTTGAAGCTTTCGTTGGTTCTTTGTGTGCTATCGGTAGGTCATGATGTTTTTGCTTAATGTTCACAGGTCACAGCAGGTTCACAATCTTTAAGTCGATTAGTCTCTTTGTTCCTTTTCTGATATTCTAGTCTTAAGGAGATCATTTGCTTGCTGGTTAGTGGCTGCAAACATGCATGAAAAGTTTTTGAGAGGATACAACACATCAGAGACATTATTTGATTATTTTAAGCAGGATAATTCCCAATGTTTGACGTGCACTTCAAAGCCATGGTCCTGAAGACCCAAACTAATCAAAATCAAATAAGTCAAAGGAAGACCTGCGAAGGCGTTATCTTTTTAAGCCAAATGGCTTGCTTAGTGATTTTATGTAACTGAATTTCAACTTCCCCAGAAGTGTGAATCCAGGTGTAGCAGGTGGTACTGGCCACAGCAAAAACACCTCTTTGCTCAGCTAAAAGATATTCAAAGGCTATTCTATTGGCAAGAACGACATTGGAAGCAGAATCAGACTTATGAATACAGAGAGCAAACTGGTAATTGCCAGAGGTAAGGGGGTGGGGTAATGAGCAAAATGGGTGAAGGGGAATGAGAGGTATAGGCTTCCAGTTATGGAATGAAAAGTTATGGAAATCAAAGGTACAGTATAGGGAATATATTCAATGATATTGTAATAGCATTATATGGTGACAGACTATAGCTACATTTGTAATGATCATAGCATATCACATAGAGTTGTTGAATCATAATGTACACTTGAAACTAATGTAACTTTGTGTGTCAACTATACTCAAATAAAAATAAGATAAAATGTTAACATTTGCTTTAAAAAATAAACAAACAAACTTTGCTTAGAAAATCTATTTGTTGGGCAGCTATCACCTTAGCAATACTTTTAAGAGTTAAGGAGAGGTTTCTAATCATAGGTCATTTACATTTATTCCTAACCAAGGAAGTAGAATCCTGCCTGAATCATGAATGCTTCCTCCTGGTAATTCTTGTCTGAATCTGTCTGAAGACTGGAAGGGACAGCCATGTAGACCAGTAAAAAATTTAAGGGTCTGTAGACCACACAAGCATTTTCATTCTGGTTACACTTGCCTGGTACACTTTCCTTGCACAGAGCCTGGAGGCAAAGTTCCCCAACTTTGGGGTTGTTAACCAGAAGCAGGGAAATAAACCAGGGATGTCTCTGGCACCATGGACAGATCAGTTTTTTGATGACAATCCAGCGGTCTGAAAGGTTATCTCCCTTAACAATAGCCTGGGATGTGTGGATGATGACATTATCTTTCAAGGCCAATGTAAAGGAAAGAAAGGGAAGAAAGGGTTTTATGTTTAGCTGAATTTTGAAGTCTTGATCTACACTCATGTTAGCTATTTCTCTTCCTTGTTAATTTGGGCTGTAAAATGTGTACCTAAGGCTTGAGTTCCTAAAGTTTGGCAGTCATCTGGGTAGTGAGGAGGACCTGGTATAGTCCCTTCCAAGGAGAATCAAGGTCCGTCTTGTACTTAGTAACTCCAAATCAGAAGGGTGGGAGAAAATTGGAAATGTTATTTGGAGAATCATAACCAAATATTTGAGGAAACTAGAAGAATTTAGGATCCAGCCCAATTTACAGATATACAGTAAATCCTCAAATACAATTAATAGGACTAGAATTTGATTATCTACAAGGGTTCAAACCTAATTTTTCTATCTACAATGGCCCCCATTTTTTACAAAAGATAATCACAGTAAAACTAATTTGTTTGCATACAACTTGGCTTAATTATTTATTGAAGTGCAGCAAGAATAGTGATTAACCATATAAGCTCTTTTAAAGACTGCTTTGCTGGAACTTTTTAAGCAAGGTAAGTAAGGTACCAGGTCCAGTTTTCCATGGGGCTTTATTGGCTTCATATAAAATCAACCTTAGGGGCGCCTGGGTGGCTCAGTCCATTGAGCATCTGACTCTTGGTTTCAGCTCAGGTCATGATCTCATGGGTCTTGGGATCCAGCCCCAAGTCAGGCTCTGTGCTCAATGGACAGTCTGCTTGAGATTCCCTCCCTCTGCCTCTCCCCCCACTCACGCACTCTCTCTCTCAAATAAATAAACAAATAAATAGATCTTAAAAAAAAAATCAACCTTAGTCTCTTAAAACTGTTTGGTCATATTTGAGTCTATGCTTACCTCTCTTAAATATGACATTGCAGTCAGAGCCTTAGTAATATAACCAACTTTTCCAATTGTGTCCTGTTGTAAGGAAAACTGATTCTTATTTAACTTATGTAAATAACTAGCTGTTTTGCTATGAAAAGAATACTCAAGAGTTTCTGAATTCTGGAAGAATCAGGTAGGGAGAAAAAGTAAACGATTCATGTTCATTTACAAAGGTATGCTTTTATTGAATCATTGCATGTCATTGATAGCTTAATAGAGGTTTTCTTAAGTCTAGAAAAACAAAACATTAAGGAACCAGCAATGTTTTAAGCAAAAAGTCATAAAAAATTATAATCATCCTCCTCAGTTCATGTAGTTCCATATAATTAATATTTGTTCTGCTTAAATCCAGTTTTTTCCATTAGTTATGGAAATTCTTATCCAATTCAGTTTTATGATCTTAAAAGTATTAGAGACCTGTATTCTAGAATACTTATCAGAGTCTTTTCCATGAGTCTCCTTGAAGATGAAGCAATTGGTAGGAACACTTTCAAAAGCATCAGGGTAAAACAATAACTTTCTGTAAATGACAAAGACTTAAAAATAGCTATGCTGAAGAATCTGATGAGAATTCATTGTAACGCAATTGACAAAGAAATTTGGTTATTTCTTTGACACATGACATTCAAGATGATTGCTAGAATTACAGGTGATAACATACCAGGACATACCAGTTTCATACAATTTCTTCAATATTTATATTAATAACTTGTATCCACACAGATATAAGAAGGTTTAACACCACTTAGTTGACAATGCTTCTCATGTAATTTAAGAAACCAAATAAACCTGATTAGTGTAATATCTGATTTTTTATAAGGATAGAAAACAAATCTTTTGAGGTGTTCCAAAGACCCTTTGGAAAATCCCTAAGTTAGTTTGAGGTCAAAAAGACTTTACAAGTTGATTTGGGGGAAGTTTGTAGAAAATATCAAAATGTTTTAAAACACTTGGTTAAATAGGGTTATAGGTCATTGTGAGACAATGCTTAGTTATCCATTTAACCATAGTGACAATTCACAGGCAGGGGCACCTGGGTGGCTCAGTTAAGCATCTGCCTTTGGCTCAGGTAATAATCTCAGGGTCCTGAAATTGAGCCCCCCACAGAGCCCCACATCAGGCTCCCTGCTTAGTGGGGAGTCTGCTTCTCCCTCTGCTTCTCCTCCTACCCTCCTCGTACTCTTTCTCTCTCTCAAATGAATAAATTCGTTAAAAAAATAAAATAAGAAATAAACATTTCACAGGCAAATACAGAAAACTGAATAGCTGTAAAAAGCAAAACAACCTTGGTTCCTTTAATGGAGAAGACTCAGTTTGGGTAAGCAATCAAAGATTTGATAAAGACAGAGAAAATTACTTGGAGAAGACACAAAATCTTTCTTTGTTAGATTACTTAAAAGATGAAGAAAATCTGGGGTGCCTGGGTGGTTCAGTCTGCCTTAGGCTCAGGTCATGATCCTGGAGTCCCAGGAGCTAGCCTGCATCATGGGGCTCCCTGCTCAGTGAGGAGTCTGTTTCTCCCTCTGCCCCTCACCCTGCTCTTGTGTTCGCTCTCAAATAAATAAATAAAATCTTAAAAGAAAAGGTAAAGAAAACCTTTTAACAATCTCTTATCAAGAGCAGACCAATAGTTCAAGAAATGTCGTCCTTTTAACAGAGGGGAAGCCGAATTTTAATTTTCACTAGCTTACTTTTGATATAAAATTCATTTAACTTAATTAAATTCATTCCAATCTTAGCAAGCCCTGACCACTCATAAAATCCCTTTTCGAAGACTCCAGCTCCATAAACCTTCTACAACTTTTTTTCTCTCAACATAAATTGCATTTTCATTTCTCATACTTTTTTTTTTTTGCCGAAAACTTGCACCCTATTTTTCTTACATATGGAGATGTTTCTTTTATTACTTTTAGTAGCTTTGATTATATATTAGAATGTTTAACCTAAAATCCTTGATTTCTAATGACAATAAAGAAGCAAACAATTATGAACTGTTTTTTATATTAGCATTCTATAGCTTGGCAAATTTATAATTTTTAAAATAATTTCTAGAAACATCTTTTATGTAAAAATTTTAGTATGGTACAGGACTGTTGATAAATGGGCCCGAATATCTTTAGTTTCTTTGTAAAAGAAAGCTTATGTTTAGTAACTAATGTTCTGATATTTTATCTTATTTTGAAATGATCTAGATGTCTAATGATCATCCATCATTTAATTAACCTTAGCAAAATTTAAAGGTTTCAGGTTATCAAAAATATTTGGGAAGTTCACCTAAAACCTTTTTATCCTACTTACATCTATTTAATACACTGCTTCTTAACAATTATGTTTAGATTACCTACTGTCATGACCACACTATGAAGACAAACACATGAATTGTGTCTTTCCACAATGGCAGCTTTATTCGATATAAAGCAAAGTTAAATCACAATTATAAAGCAGGTTCAGGATTCCAGACTTAACGACATTTCACCATGTGATTAAACTTGGCTTCTTACACAGCACACAGAGCAGGACAGAAGACGAGCCACACAGCAAACATGGTAACAGGAGGGTGCAGAAAGTTAACGAACTGAACACAAAGTCAGTCTGTGGGCGCGCAGTTGAGATAAGGCCTCGGTCTGGTCCGGGTCAGCTCTCGGCACTCACGGCTTCTGCTGTTCAAGCAGTGGAGGATCGAGGTTCTGTTCAGAGATCAGTCAGGCAGAGCCTTCAGCGGCAGTTGCCTTATTTCAGTGGTCAGACGTAGAGGGGTCATGTCTGAAGAGTCTGACAGTTTACCGCCAAAATCCTCCCCTTTTTAAGGGATTTAATAGATTTTGGGTCCCCACAGACCTCCTCTGGTCCTGCTTGTCATCAGTTCTGGGGTGTCAGCTGACACTGGTCCCCACGATATCTCCTAGCTGCAGTACCTTTAACTACTTGTGTCATGGCTTGACACACGCCCCTGCTTGACATGAGAGACTCCATTTTGCTCTCTACAGCTACAAAGTCATTATGAGACATTAGACAAAGCCAACCATCATCCCAAGCTATTCTTTTTTTCCTTTTCTGACAAAATTTATAAGAGATAACATGAACTTATTTGACTAACAAACCTAAGTAGAAGTTGTATGTCTGCATTATATTTAATGCTGGTAACTCTGAAGACATGCCTATTATAATTAAATGAAACTCTAAACTATCTTTCATTTGCCAAAGATTATCCCAGATCATGTGAACATGAAAAATAATTGGATTAGTTTTCATTGGTTTTGAAGATTTTTATGAATGCATAATTTATATAAGGGTTTGATTTTCTTTAAACTAATTAAATAGAGGGGCACTTGGGTGGCTCACTTGGCTCAGGCTCTTGGTTTTGGTTCAGATCATGATCTCATGGGTTGTGCGATCGAGCCCCATGTCAGTCTCTCAGCGCTGAGTCCCCTGGAGATTCTCTCCCCTCTGCCCCTCTGCCTCTCCCCCGACTCACGCTCTTTCTCTCTTTCAAATAAATAAATAAATATTAAAAAAAATATATATATATATATATACATATATATAAACTAATTAAATAGCTCTCTTTTACAAATTAATTTTGGCAATACCATTCAGAGGTAGAAAATACTACACATCTACAACACATACATGTGATAGATAGATAGATAGATAGATAGATAGATGATAGATATTTAAAGACATACCCAGACACCTTACAGCTTTCATACACTTAAGATTTCCCATTAGCCCAAATTCCAAATGACTTTTCTCCTTTTTCCTCCCCTCCCCATAAAAATTATTTCCCTGGAGTTTGTATTTTAACATTTACATCTCAAAGGCATCAGGAAGAATGTAAGTTACAAGCCATTTAAGATAAATAGGAGAAGCTTTGGTATTAGTAAAAAGACAATAGATAAATTCTGAACTGCCTCTAGAGTTGCATTTCTAGTTTTGTAAAGATTTGTAAGATAAAGACAGTTCCTCTCATTTCCTCAAGGAATGGGGTTGCAACTTAAATGACCTCATAAATTGATCCACCCATAAATCTTTTTACAAGGGCTTTAGAAAGTTTTTCTTTTCCTCTGAGTAAATAGTTTTATTTTAGCTTGGGGAGAAGGTCTAAAAAAGAAATTTTCTATCAGGCTCTGTAATAGACCAATTTTCTGACCACAGAGCTACTTTGTAGTTTTTAGACAGACCAAATAATAAACATTTCTGGCAGTATTAAACAACCCCTTGGACTGAAAAGGTGTTCTCAAAGAGGGTGAAAAAGATATTTTATTTTCCTTTTTCTACTGGACTACAGCAGAGATCTAGGAGAGCTGACTCTGGTAAGAACTCTCACCCTTAACCCGCTTCTTCCAGTTTTCCTAGGATCCCAGCTGTAGCTCTGGTACTTACCAGAATTTGGCAAGGTTTTTCATCATTTTTAGTTTTAGTTTTCCCTTTGCTGAGAGAATAACAGCAGTTTATCAGAAAATCCCTCTGAATTGGGTCAACTTTGGGAGGGACCTATATAGAGGCTCAGCTTCAAGAATATATTTGAAAGCATTTGAGTTGATGTTGAAAAATTTGCAAAGGCCTTTTGAACGAAATCTTTTTCCTGCTGATTACACCTGAGACATGCATCCCTGGGCCAACATTTTAACGATGGACTCCTAGGAGACTGTAATGTGGGGGTTGGAGAGGCAGGTGTTATTTTATTTTAGGTGTCTGGCCTTGGAGCTGCTATAGCTATAAAGCTAGTAGTTTGGCAGGCTTTTGTTTATGATTTTGTGTCTTTAAATTTCCATTAGTCTTTGCAATGAATTTTTAAAATTAAGTTATTTTGGAATCTTGAAGCCTTTGGAAGCATCTATATACCAATTAAAATACTGTTTGTTTGATATGGGAACTCTTACTTTTAAGTGTACTTCTTAAGTAAACAATCCTATCTAATAGGAACATTTCCCATAATGACCATTGAATTCTAGATTGTCTTTAGTAGAATTTTGCCATTTTTATGGATATTACTAGATTCCAGGAACACAGTTCTTAGACCTAAAATAAACAGGGGTGCTAGAAGATGGTGTGCTTAACTTGTTGAAATTTGAGAATACTATTATTGTTGTTGTTGTTATTTTAGCTAAGCCTTTGGTTCTCTCAAGCCAAACTAATACCTAAAAGGATGTGCCATGGGATTGGGGTTGTGTGGTGTTTCACAGTGTACTTCATTCCACACAATTTATCTTAAGGTTGGTGGGTGGCCTAGTGTCAATCTAACCCATTCTGTGACCAACTAATCCCACATGGGAGTCTTTGAGTTAGCTGGTAAGCATTCCAAGACCGCCTTTAAGTGTTCAACTTTTGCCTGCCAATTTTTGTGGCTTTTTTCCTCCCAAGATTCCCATTAGCAACTAGCCTTTATCTACACAAAACAAGGCAAACAAACATGTAAATCCCAATTAGACCAGAAGTAACCAAGAGATGTTACCATTTCCTGGCCAAGAGAATAGCCTGTGTATACCAACAGCAAATTCCAGCACAGATTAAACTAGCAGACTTCAGTAAATGGGGACTATGGAATAGAACTGGAGAAAGGGATTCCAAACAACTGGGGAATTTTGGACTGAACCAAGGGATAGGGACTCAGGTTCCAGATGGAATCATCTGACTGCTCAAACTGTCTGCTAAGCCCTGAACTGGAAAACCAATGAGATCAGGAGCTCAGTGTAAAGACAGTGGAGCTCAGAATGAAGTGGACTTGCCCATGGCCCTCAGAAATAGCAAGAAAGATGGTGAACTCAAAAGGGTTCACAGAGTACCGTGCCTATGTTTTTCATTGTCCCTGAATGCTATCAGAAGTTCACTTCGGATCCAGCTGACATCACCAAATCCATTAAACAACAAAAATTCAACCAAGTAAATCCAAAGATCTAACTAGCTTTATTCAACGATTCATGAATCATGTATTATCACATCTAGCAAGTGGAAAGGAGCTCTGAGGAACTGTACAATATGGAAGGCTGTTATAGGCAGAGGCGGAAGGGATAAGGAAAGAGCAGATTCATTCATCTTCCTTTGGGGAATGGAAAGGGTTTATGTGGCAGATCACCTCATTACTGCTGACTGGAAAATTCTGGACTGACCAGGTTAGACTACATTCCTTGAGAAGGTTGAAAGTAAAATTAAATTAGGTATTAAGCTTTGGTTTGGTGACATGGGTTTAGCACAAGTGACTCCATTTGGGTCCTATTATTTCTTTTTAACACCTTGAAGCATAGATGAGCCAAACTGGTGGCAGCACTGCTCACAGCAATGTGTCCCTGGGTTACTGGTTATTTGAGATTAAGTAGAGACTCTGAAGCAATATTAGCCCAGGTGGTTTTGAGCTGTGTTGATGGAATAAAGAGATGACACTTAAGAGGGTCAAAAGTATTAATAGGTATGTAATAATGAATACTAAGTCTGAAATGGGACTACAAAAAAAATACATTGAGTTCACCAGAAGAATAAAGAGTTAAACAAGGAGATTTAGAGTATAGTTTGGGTTTGAGTATGGTTTGTGTTGAGCAGTTCAATATGTCTCAGACACCACTCCCTTTTTGGGAAAACTTCTTTAAGGCTTTATTTCTTATTTTTCTTTTTAACTATACTGATAAATAGTTAGATTTTGAATTTTTTGGAACAATTTCAGGAGAGTTATAAGAATAGTACAAAGAACTCCCATTGACTCTTTCCCCAGCTTACCTAAAATTAACATCACCATAATGGCACAATTCAAAATTGTATGTCTTCTGATGTAATTTGCTGACAGAAACACAGCATTGCCTTTGTGATATCCTTGCAAAATAAATATATCACATGAACCAAATAATGAGAAAATATCAGAGAAATCCTAGTTAAGGAACATTCTTCAAAATAACTGCCCTGTTCTCTAAATAAACAATTGATTATTGTGTACAATTGATAATTGTGTTTACACATGAAATGTCATCTTTATAGGAAATATGCACTGAAATAAGGGTAAAGAGGCATCATGTCTGTTGCTAACTTTCAAATGGGCTGTAATCTTATAGGCACATGCACAAACAGACACATATGTATATGTAGATACATGGGGTAAAGCTGATAATAGATAGTAAAATGTAAACATTCGGAGACCCCTTTTAACCTGAAGCCCTGAGCTTGCTGTGGAAATTGGCTTGCCAGGAATGGTACAATCACTCACTCCTCTCCCCTACCTTCTCCACCTTAAACACAGAAGTGCCTGTTTTGGAGTGTGCTTGAGGAGGCTAGGGGTCCTCGCTTGCCCCCTCAGGCCCATAATCTACCCAAGAACCAAAGCTGAGCGTCAAGACTGGTTTGAGACAGAGGAACAAGGCCATATGGAAGTATAAGGCATAATAAAGAATGAAGAAAAATGAAATTAATATAAAAAGTGAGGTATTTTAGCAAGAAAGTGATGAGATCAATAACACTGATTCTCTGGTATAGGCCAAGAACTTGGTCATTCACTTTTCAGCAGTTTGTGGCTTTCTTTGAATTCCCTTCAGCTCTCAGCAAAATATGTTTTTCTGGGAGGTTTTGAGGGGTGTTTGGCCTTGGCTATAAAAGAGTACAGCTCAGCGGGGGAGCTTTTCTAGGTTTGGAAGGGCAAATGGTTGGGAAAATCTGGGGCCAAGACTATGTAACTGATACTTTGAACACAATGGACTCAAGCAGTACAATACAAAAAACAAACTTCACTTCTTCCATTGTCCCATTAAATCTGACCAATGGGAGCAATCCTTCTGTTTGTGTGAAAACTCAATCCCTCTGACTTTTCTGGTCCCTGTGCTATAAGAGAAAGTCATATGATCTTTTAACATGGCAAACAGACATAACAATGTCTCTTACATAATAATCAAATTCTAAATTTTATTTCAATATCAAATCTTCACACTTCCCTCGAGCTGAAGCCTTTTTTGATCTGATTGCTGACAGTTAGAAGGGAGACATGGTGTTCCTTTCCTCTTTTCTCTTGTCCTACTATTTCTCCCCCTTTTCCAGCTTGTTATCATTCTAGTGTTTTTGGTCATTCCTGTGTTGATGGAAAACAGCAGAGAGAAGAGGGAAGGCAGATTGAGGGTGGTAGTGGGAATCACAATAATCCATCAACTTTCTCCTTCAAAACCACTTCATAAAATCCTTCGTCCATCTTTCTACTTTTTCATATTACCAATGTGAGTAAGGAAAATTTAAGGTTTTTATAAATGAATGTTGGCTGTTTCCTTTGAAATTCTGCCTTCAAGGAAGTCTAGCACTTTCTTGAATGCAACACCACCTATATTCTGCTGTTTCGTTCAAAAGTTCCAATTTAATATCCTGTTAGAACTATGCCATGGAGTATTGGTATTTTAGTTTGGGCTGCTAAAATGAAGTATTGTGGACTTATTAAAAACAAAAAACTTATTTTTCACATTTCAGGAGGCTTGAAGTATGAGCATAGGGTGCCAGCATGCTCCGGTTCTGATGAGAGCTCCCTTCTTGTTTGCAGAATGCTGACTGCTTTCTTTAATCTCACACGGCTAGAAAAGCAAAGGAGGTCTCTCAGGTCTTTAATCCAACTCGTGAGGGCCCTGCCCTCAGGACTTTAACTTAATCAGCTCCCAAGGGCTCCACCTCCTAATTCCATCACAGAAAGGACTAGGTTTCAACATATGAATTCTGGGGGCACATAAACATTTAGTCTATAGCAGCAGGTATACATGAATTCCTTCTCCGGAGAAAGAGGAAATCCTATAATCATGTCTAAAGGATTTGTTTCCCTGGAGACATTCTACAAGGGCCTAATTTGTATAGTCCATCTGGTTGTTCTAGTAGCAGTGGGCAATGGGAATGTATATTTGTCTTAAGAGAGCTTTGAAGAGTCCCTGAAAGACCCACGACATCAACTGGCATTCTTAAATGCAGTGTGGTTTGGAGGACTTTAAAATAACAGCCATAAAAACAGGGTCGGAAGATGATCTAATGCAATCAACAGATGATTATTTTTAAGGGTCAAGAATAAGATAAAAACAGAGAGGGAGGCAAACCGTAAGAGACTGTATAGTTAAAAGAACAAACTGAGGGTTGCTGGAGGGGAGGTTGGTGGGGGGCTGGGCTAAATGGGTGATGGGTATTAATAAGTACACTTGTGATGAGCACTGCATGTTATATGTAAGTGATGAGTCACTAAATTCTACCCCTGACCAGAAAAAAAAAAAATGTATGTGGAGTCCCCAGGGCAGTCTAAGATAAAGTCTATGGTTCCAAATCTCAAGGGCACTCAAGTATTAGAAGATCACATTCTGTATATTTTGACATATCTGAAAACAGTGTGCTGAACGTAGAAATCACAAAATTTCCAGCCCAAGAGAAGGAAAACCAGCCCAACATTTATTTCCCTGTCTCCATGCTTTGCTTGAAATAGTTTCTGACAACATTGTCTTCATTCTCATCATCACCTCTTGGGTGACTGATTTACAATTTTTATGTTTTCATGCCATATTTAAGAGTTTTCATTTATCTTAAGACAATAGTGAATTACTGAAAGATTTTAAAACAGACAAATTATATGGTCATATTTGCCTTTCAGACGTCTTATTCTGGCAAGAGTGTAGAGGATGGGTTAGAGACAGGTGAGACTAACCAGTACATCAACGGTTAAGAGAGAATGGAGAAAAAGCCAAAAGTAAAGCTAAGAAAATGAAAATAAAGCAGAAAGGGGAGAAATATAAGAATGGTATCACAAATGCCACAAGTGGAAGGAGTGATAAACAGCGCTTCTAATCATTATACGACAAATATTAGGAAATCTTATTTCCATTTAACAAGGGTATTGTATGCTTCTAACTGTACGTGTGTCTATTCATGTCTTTTTAAACATAGAAATAAACAGATCAATCACTGTATCATGATAGTCTATAAAAATTCCTGAATTCAAAAAATTTGAAAATGAAAACCAACAACTATATGAAATCACATTTCTAGAAAAGGTCTTAGGTTTCAATTTTTTATTTTTTTCTTTTACCATTAAATCTTTTCTTCAAATGAAATCTTACTTGAAACCAACATGCATAAGTGATCTGGAATGCTAACCTTCCCATTCCCTAGCTCTCACTTGGGCTCCTGATGCTCTCTGGAAGGTCTGTTGAGCTCTGTTCTTGACCATTCATCATTTAAAACGGAAATTGTATTGTGAGTTCCATGAGCTCTAGGGTCTTTCCTGTTTTATCACTTTATTCCCAATACCTAGTGCAGCATCTGGCACAAATTTGGTGTCTGATGGATATTCATTGAATGAATGAGTAAATATTAGAGAAAATCAAGTGACTTGGATTAAGCCACAGAGCAAATTGATGAGGGTCAGACTTAGTATATAGTGAGTGGCCAAGTAGATATTGGAGGCATTACCAGAATAGGAGATAAAGGAGAAGAAATATAGGAAAAAGGATGTCGAGATCAGTCTTGGATATTAGAGTTTGAGGAGCCTTTGGGGCATCCAGGTAGGGGTATCAACAGACAACAAACTGCTCAGTCTATTTATTATTATTATTATTATTATTATTATTATTATTATTATTATTGTCAGAGGGGGGAAGAGCAGAGGGAGAGGAGAGAGAGAATCCAAAGCGAGCTCCACACCCAGTGCGGATCCCTACATGAGGCTTGACCTCAAGACTGAGATCATGACCTGGGTCAAAATCAAGAGTCAGATGCTTAATGCACTGAGCCACCCAGGCGCCCCTTCTCAGTCTATTTAGCTTAGTCTCAATGTCTAGCACTTCAACTCTTCTTGCAAAAGGCTTTCATTCATTTTACTTTTAAGCACTATGTTTGTCCAGGGATGTTTCCCACCCTCACATAGCCACCAGTTTCCTAAACTTTATTGTGCATGCAAATCACATGAGGAATCGTGTAAGAATGCAGATTCTAACTCAGAAGGGGGAGCCTGAGCTTTAGCCGTTTTTAACAAATTTCCACATGATGCCAAAGCTGCTTATCTACATTTTGAGAAGCAAGACACTGCAAATCAGTGGAAATGAAACTAAGAGCTGGTTATTAGTTTGTTTTTTGTTTTTGTAAAATTTCACAATCTTTATAATAAGTAGAGATGGGTGAGCTTGCAAAATTTTGTCAAATGAATTTCTTCTCATAAACTTTGTTTTTGCACTTCAAAGAATGTTTCAATGTTTTACAAGTTCACTTTGAAATATAATATGGTTTTTAATTCATAATTTAATTCAAGACAAACTTTCTTAATTTTAATAGCGATCCCATAAACTACTTATTCTTTCTAGGAGTTTTTTTGGGTTTTTGTTTTTGTTTCTTTTAGCTTTTAGCTCAGGCTAAAGATTTCAGGCTAAGTTTAGCAGCTGTTAGAAGTAATGCAGTTAGAAAGACAGGCTCTGGAAGTAGGTAAATTTTAAGACATTTTGAAACATTCAGGAGCTTAGGAAAAAAATGCCAATTACAAAATAGTAACATAGTCTAAATCTAGGCAGAGCTACAGCTATTCTTATACTGAAACATGGAGACCATCCCACCTTGAAAACAAGAAAGAGATTTTTATTCAAAACCAGTAGCCTTTCTTAGATATCATTAGATTCATTTAAATTGAACAACTTACGTACCATCTGTACCTTTATCTGTAAGTCATTTCTCTTTTTACTGTGATTGTTTCATGAAACTTCATTATTTGTTTTCTTTCTCATTCTTCCATTCAAAAATCTTTCTAGGATTTGTTATGGTTGTGGACACTGACAGTTGTGAGTGAGTTAGACAAATATCTTGAGTTATCAGACTTAGTTTTGTAGGAAAGCATACAATAAAGAAGTAAATAAATGTGATAGTTTTTAATATGTACTATTAAAAAAAAAGAGCAACCAACTACAGTGATTGGTAGTAGGTGGTATTCTTAGACTGGGTGGTCGGGAAAGCCCTATCTAGGGCGTAATATCTGATCAGAGAAATGAGGAAAATGAGGACACGTACCATATTAATATGAAGAGAAATAATAAGAGCAGAATGAAGATGCCATATATAAAGAATCAGCTTGGTGTGTGGAAGGGAGGTAAGACCAGTGAGATGAGTGACACAAGGGAGGGGGAAGTGGTAGGGGATGCAAAAAGGAGAAAGAAGCAGCAGCCAGATCAAGCAGGGCAAGGAGTCTGGATTTTATTCTAAGAGTGACTGCAAATATTTAGGGTTTTAAACAGAAAATTACATGTGATTTCTCTCTTTCGTATTCCCATTTGTACATTCCCCCACTATAGTACATGCTTCTACTATATTTCTGAATGAACAAATGGGTATTTTAATTGCTCCCAAATCTATGCTTCTGATTGTAAACTTTCTATTGGATTCCAGTCTCATATTTTCAAATGCCTGCAGGCATTTTCAATTAACTGTCCAATTTTTCCTCAAACTCAATACCACAAACTCATCACCTCATTCCGACTTCGTATTTATTGGTAATACCAACTCCTTCCTAGTTTCCTCGGTTAGAAATTTTAGAGTACTTTGATTCTTCTGATGTTGGGGATTCCCTTTACTCTATTACGTTGACTCTAACTCTGGTTCAGACTTTCATCGCTCAATTCATGGAAGCATGCAACAGACTTTTACCTGGCGGGAAAGGCATTCTGACTTAAATTTCTTCTTTCTTCACATTCATACTGCATATCTCTGCAAGATCATTGTTGCTAAAGTATCATTTTATTCATAAGTTCATTCATTGTTCTATTTATCAACTATTTCTCACATTAACATGTGTATGACACGTGCCATTTTCTTGTATAAAACCTTAATTAGTGCTCACATGAACTAAATGAGATAGCATTTTTATCTCCATTTTTTAAGTAAGGAAAACCAGCGTTAGGTATGTTAGGCTACCTGCTCAAAGTTACAATTACACCAACAAGGAAATGGTAGGGCTGAGATTTGAACACAGATCTATTTAGCTAGGAACACTGAGCTTTAGTTAACAACTGCGTTAATAACAGGTATCTCAAGTTTAAATTCCCATTTCTCTTTGGAGGCTTTCCATGATACAGTCCACCAGTTTTACTTAACTTCCTATGACGGCTGAACTTGTGTCCTGTATTCCACGTTTCAAATATCTTTCTAGTTATCTCCTGTGCATTGACTTTTTTACTTCAGTTAGATTGTAAGCTCCTTAAAATAAAAGGCTATGTATTAGTCTTAAGTTTCTATGAAGGTCTGCTACTGTGGTGTGCATACAATACATTCTCAGTAAATAATTGTTAAAATCTTTAGCACTGTCCTTGGCACATCTGCATGCTTAATAAATGGTAACGAGGATTATTACTTATTATTGCTGGAGGCGCTGATGCATTGAACTAAAGTTCTAAAAGGAAACCATAAAATTCCGATCTCTGCTTCAATCCTAAGAACTTTTTGCTTATCTTCTTTATGATTTAGAATAATAGTTCCCCAGGCTAAGTTAGTTCATTTTAGTCCCATCTCACCCTTTCTATGAAGTGGCGTCAACTACCATATAGATACCGCCATAACATCAACAGGCAGCAAAGATTACGTCCACTATTACTGCTCTTTTTGAGAGTGCTTTGGAGAAACTCAAGGAATAGGTGTAGTAATTTTTTTGAGATGAATGGTTAACGTCCTTGCTATCTATTATGCAGCTTCATTTAACGAAGTTTACTAGAAGTGACTGTTCAAGAGTTCCTGGCTCAAGTTTCTTACGTACAGAGACTCATACAATCAGCCATCTCCTCTGTCCTACAAGCCCTCCTTCGCATTTCCGCTTCAAGTCGAATTGGCCCGGGAAAGCCTAACCGCTTGATCCCACCGATACGAGCTGTAGCTTGAGGAGGTAATGAAAACGGCGGGTTTAGGACCGCGCGAGGTCTGGTTTCCAAAGGCCCTGCCCCGCTCCCGGTGAGCGCAATCGCGTCACGTCACGTAGTACGCTCCCCCGGAAGTGCCTCTGTGTGAACGGCGGGGGCGTGTCTCCAAGCAGTTCGGCGTGTAGTTACCCGAGAAACGTGGGAAGTCGGGCCCAGGTGCAGTTACAGCCCGCAGGGTTGTTCCATCTTTTCCCTAGCGAGCCGCGAGCCTGTGTGAGGGCCCTGAACGTGAGCCTGACTGGGTCTCTGAATAGACGCCATGGAAGTAGTGGAGGCCGCCGCCGCTCAGCTGGAAACTCTCAAATTTAATGGCACCGGTTTGGGGGATGGCCAAGGTCAGGCGGCGCGGTCTCCGGGCTCTGTACCTGTCCCAGAGCGAGGGCCGTCACTGCAGTTGGATGAGGAGTCGCCGGACACCGGACAGGCCGCGGAGGCTCAGCCTGCAGAGAAGCAGCCGCTTGAATTCGCGCCGCAGTCAAGGCCAGAACCTCCACCCGGAGGGAACTGCGTCACCGTCCCAGGCGCTGCAGAGCAGGCGGGGACCCCAGACTCTCTGGAGACTTCGGACTCGGATTCGGACTCGGACAGGTCGGGTGCTGGGGGTCTTGGAGCTGCGGGGGTAGCCGGGGTCGGGGACTGAGAGGGCGCCCGCGTGGGCCTGGGAGAGGGGAGAGGTAGCTGAAGCTCGCGGCGCACGTGTTGACAAGTAGCTCGGACCGCCCATTTCTTGCCCTTCTGTGCAAATCGCGTTGCGAATCCGAGATTAATAATCAGAGCCCTCTTTACTAAATCTGGTAGTCTGAAAGGTCTAATATATAGATCGCAAAAACAAAAACAAACAAAATGACCAACCCCTGGGGATATTGGATTATTTCGATAACCACTCAATTTGGCGTGTCCTTTTGTGGTCATAACCTTAAATTTTGTGTCAGATCTTTTTAGGAAGAATCGGGTTTAGAGTGTGGCCTTGTGTTTTGAACCAGATGAGTTAAGGACCAGTTAAAGGATTTTTATACGTTTCCAGTTTGGGTCCTGATAATTTTGTAGAATCCTTGCAGGGAGCACGTGCCCATGAGATTAGCGAAACATTTGTTATTTAGCCTTGTTGTATGATCTGGGTAGGTTTTATAGACAGCACCCCCCTCCCCGTGTCTTTTAAATATGAAACCTGTGGTGACAGCGGACTTAAGGTTGTAGGATGTTACTAAATCACACTGAACGTTGTCTACAGATATTTGAGTGTGTTATGTGGGAAACTGAATAGGTGAATAAAATATCCCTGTCCTACATCCTAGTGAGAAGGATGAAAAATAAAGTTAAATACATCAGTACATAGATGAGCGGTGTTGAAAATTACAATGCAGGAACAAGCAAGGCATGGAGAAAGTAATAGAAGAGCCCAGCCCTGTAAGACTGTGTAGCCATGTTAAAGTTTTAATTCTAAGTGTTAGTTAATATTCTAGTTAGTTAATATTCTAATAAGCTTTGCTCTGTAGAGAAGGAATTGAACTGGGTTCAAGAGTGAAAGCAGAGAAGCATGAATGGAACAGGGCTTAGTGTAGAAAGAGCTGGAAAGATGTTGCATGAGTCCAGGATGCGACTATGGTTGTCTGGATTAAGTATTTTGAAGTCACTCTAATAGATGGGGTACTGGGCTAGACAAGGAGGCATCAGCTGGGTGGATGATGGTGCTGTTTAGTAAAATGGGGAGTAACCTATCTGGGATGGCAGCTGGAGACCAATAGGAGTGTTCAATTTGGACAGTTAATTTGAGATTTCTTTGACAGCTAATTGGAGATGTCAGAAAAGCAGTAGGATAATGAGTTTAAAGTTGAGAGGACAGTTCTGGACTGGCGATGTAAATTTGAACATCAGCTTACAGCTAGGATTTACTCAACTTTTTATTATGGACATTTTCAAATTTGTTAAAAGTAGAGGCTAATATAATGAATGCAAATGTATTCATCACCACACTCAAACAATTTCAAGTATTTTGCTAATCTTGTCTTATCTAGTATTTCTAACGTTTTTTTTTTACCTGAGATTTTTAAAGCAAATCTCAAACAGTATGTCACCTTATCTATATGTTCTTTACATTTCTAACTGATAAAGTACTTGTTATGTAACCACCATGTCATTATGAAACATAGTAGAATTAACCCTAATTCCTTAATATCACCTAATACCCAGTCCGTATTCGTATTTCTGTAGTTGTCTTTTAACAGTTGGTTTGTTTGAATTAGAATTCAAACAAGATTCTCAAACAGTGCATTTGGATGTTATGTCTACTTAGTCTCTCTTAAGTGATTAAAAGGTATTCCACGCATGAGGGTGGAATACCACGGTAGCATACTGGATGCCAAAATATGGAAGTTTTTTGGGGAAGTTAAGTGGGAATCGTGTCAGATGTTGCTGAAAAGTTAAGATGACAGAAAGACGTCCACCGAACTTGACAACATGGAGATTGTTGGTGACCTTGTAAAGGAGTGGTGGTGATGGAAGCCAATTTGGGGTAAAGACTGATTGGAAAATAAAGGAGCAGAGAAGCATGTGTTAACACCTCTGTCAAGAAACTTTAAGGGGAAAAATGAGGCCATAGCTGGAGGAATTCAACAGAGGTACTGTGGAATTTGGTATGCTGATAGGAATGATCTGGGAGAGAGGGGAATATTCATAATATAGTAATAGAGGAAGGAGTTCGGTTGTGAATGGGTGCCCATTATCCCTGCAACAGAAGGAAGGACCATACTTGCCAGAACTAGTGCCTTTGTTTCAAGCACTTAATAATCCATCTGAGAAGACATGTTTTTCAGTGAATTATGGATAGTATGAGACAGGCTGTACTAGACAGTTTGAAAAAAAATGCTCTGAGAGATACAGAAAGAAGTAAATCTACTACTTTTGGTGGATAGGGGATGACTTCAGAGGAGATAATATTTGAGTTGAGCTTACAAAGAGGAATGGGACTTTTCTGCCCTGGGGACATTCCAGAAAAGGAAATAGCACAAATAATGGCATGAGGTAGTGAAAGTACAAAGGGATTTGGGACGTTTTATATGCTTCTGTGCTAGATGTGGCAGAAGATGGGATTGTGAAGGTTGCCAGGAACCTGATTGCTAAGGGCTCTGAGATGGCCTTTATCTTGTACACATTACAGATTTATAGAGAAATTTTAAAGCTTTTCTCTATGTTTAATGTTTTCTTAATAAAAAAATGGAAGGGACGGTACAAACACATAATAGCCATCACCTTGCTTTAACACTTACCAACATTTCAGAACTTAGTTTCACATATGTATGTTATTGAGCCCTTTTAAAGTCATTTGTAGATATTATGAACTTTGTCCCTAAATGTTTCAGCATGCATTCTCTAAGAGGATATTCTTTTATGTAATCACAGTTATCACACATAACAAAATTGATAATTCCTTCATATCTAATGTCCAATTGTGGATTTTTTTTTTTTTTTAAAGCAAGCGTGTGAACTGTTAGGATGGAAGGTCATGAGAGGATGAAGGTAACAGCAGTAGGAGGAAGGGTTGATTGTTGTGGGAAGAGACTTCTAGTATTGACGTCAGTCATACAATTACTACAGAAAAATAGGTGAGAAATGATGATCTTCTCTAAATAGGGTCATAGTAACAGTGGAAATGGATTGAGAAATGGAATAGGAGTGATGTTTGCCATTTGAAGGTAGGATTTTATCATTGACTGTGATATGGCATTGACTCAGAATGATTCCAGGGTTTCTACGTATAGTGACTGGATTGAAGACTAAGCAATGAAATAGAATAGAGGCTCAAGGAAAGAAGCAGGTTCAGTAAGGAGAATGTGGGGTGTTTTGTTTGTTTGTTTGTTTGTTTTGTGTTTATGTGTGTGTGTGTGTGTGTGTGTGTGTTTTCCAGTTGCTAGAATGAGGTAAGTGTAGGTTATTCATACAGAGGTGGCCAGTATGCAGCTGGAGATCAGGAGTGGAGCCTAGAAGTTACCAATATCAAGGCTGATGATTTAGGAGTTATTTATACATGGGTGATGATTGAAATCATTTGAGTGAATGACATTATCCATGGGAAGAGGACAGAGAGAAGAGAAAATGAGGGTGGAACTTTTAAAAACAGCTCATAAAATGGGCTGAGGGAGAAAGCCAGCAAACAAAATTTAAACTAAGAGGAGGATTACTGGTAGCAATTGCTGTGGGAGCCAAGGGCTAAGGGAGTTTTAGAGTAGAGTGGTCAACATGGTTGGTAACTTTCAGGAGTTTCCAAGTTGTATGAAGACTAAGAACATTTTATTGGCAAGTAAATGATCTGGTCATTGATGACTAATAAGAAAGGTGCCTTAGTCCAAAGCTCTCTTTTGTCAGTGATTTGCCACATGCTTAATTATATTAAGACCAATGTGTGATATGTGAGACTATTATAATAATAGGGTTTGGGTTATAGCAGGGGTTTTGAAAATGTTATCAATGAATTAAAGACTACTTTCCAAATACCATAGTCAACTTTGAAATGTTAGCTTTTGAATTATATCGGCAACAATAAATACATAGTAGATATTTCCTAGTTGAAAAATTATAATCTGATACCATTATGATAATGCTTTACTAAGTTTTTGACTTTTTCTTCCCTGCAGTGAAACAGATTCAGATAGTTCAAGCTCCTCCTCCTCATCGTCATCTTCCTCATCATCTTCCTCTTGTATATCACTTCCTCCACTGCTGTCCGATGGAGAAGATGATTTACAAACTGAGAAGGAAAGTAAGAATTTTCCTCTTAAAACAAAAGATGAGTTACTCCTTAATGTAAGTACTTAGATTTGTTACTAAACCTAATTTGAATGTTATAAAATATGTTATGATACTAATATTGATCTCATTTGGCCTATATCTAGCTCTGTAAATTTGGAGACTTCTTAGCCTCTTATTGGGCATACTTTTGCTATGCCTTGGTTTTTTTAAATAAAAGAGAAGATTGATCTGGTTGCTAAGGTTTCTAAGGTTGCTTCTAACTCTAATATTTGATAATAGTTCTTGATGGGCATCCACGTTAGCTTGCTATTTTTTGTTTTTTATCTTTCCTACGAAGATTTCTTATGTAGATTTACAACCTTGGTTTTTGTTTTTTGTTTGGGGGTTTTTTTGTCCACAAGTAAGAAAATGTTGCTCAGCAGTAATTGAAATCTTTTTAATTGATTGCATTTAAGAGAAGTAGAAAGTAAAATTAGATGAGTTGAGTTTCTTAGGACTCCTATTAACTTGAAGTTTTGGGAGCATTTTTGTTGCAGATGGAGAAAACTTGTTTATTATAGGATGGTGTTTATTGGCACTTGATAGGTTTGGTTTGTAAAGTTGACTCTTATGTGGTTATTTTCTTTTCTTCCTTCCATCCTAGAAGGATGATGGTAGTTTGGTTGAAACCTCATGATCCGGGGCGCCTGGGTGGCTCAGTCGTTAAGTGTCTGCCTTCCAGCTCAGGGCGTGATCCCAGAGTCCTGGGATCGAGCCCCACATCAGGCTCCTCTGCTGGGAGCCTGCTTCTTCCTCTCCCACTGCCCCTGCTTGTGTTCCCTCTCTTGTTGGGTGTCTCTATCTCTATCAAATAAATAAATAAAATCTTAAAAAAAAAAAGAAACCTCATGATCCAAGAGGAACATCTCCTCGGAATTTCAGAATATAGGCTGTATTGCCACGTTTTTACTCTCCCTACACCCACATGTACTTTATAGTTACTACTAATGCTTTTTAAAAAGCTAATTACATTTATTATGTAATACTTAAATCAATGGAAGAGTTTAATGCAAGGTTTGAAAACATTTTAAAAGTCTCGAGGTAATTGGGCACCTTTTCATGCCCGAATTCTACCAATATTATTTCTTTTTCTCTATTTGTAATGAGAAATTTCCTATCTCACTTCTGCTTTATGTATTGAAAACCCCTAGGGCTTTTATGCAGCTTCACATCAGTGGTTCTTGTTTTCATACTACAGACATTGCTATCCCTTACTGGTCTTTTTATGCAAAGGCTTTCCCAACTTATGACTATTTTGTGAAATTACTGGGAGACTTCTTTGGTCTTTCTCTTGTATCTTGGTCACCTTTCTACTCAAATTTTCTCAGAGTATAAAAATCAACAAGTAAAGGACCACAGTACTTTTTATATGTGTCATTTTCTTATTTATCTTACTTGACCTGAAATTCTTAGTTTGTGACTCTCTTGAAATTTAATGCAAAGTCTTAGTCTATATGTTTAAGTATTTTTCTTGGTAGAGTGCTCATATTTTCCTCAGAAAACTAAAAGGGTCCATGTTCACACCGAGGTCAGGGACCACATTCTGAAGGGCTGAGTTCATATCTGATCTTTGTAGTTCCTGTAGTGTCCAATAGAGTGCTTGACAGATACGGTTGTCAGTCAACAGTAATATATGATTATGGAATGAACGAGAGAACAATAGGCATCCTACATTCATTCATTCTTCAACTGTTATAGCACACCGGCCATATAGTAGGTGCTGTAAACAAGACCTCCAGTTTCTGCTCTCATATATGCCCAATGGAGAGAGGCAGACAGTAAATAAACGCAGACAAGTATAATTTTGGAAGTGCTATTAAATTGTGAGAGTGTACGTTTGGCTCATATCAGAATATTACATTTTTGCTGGAAAGGTATGTCAGCTTTTGAAACTTGAACCGTGGGCCAATCTGTTCCTTTTTATGCCAATTCCAGAGGATCTTTGAGAAGGATGGAAGAAGCAATTATAGTTTTTATTTTTCAGCTTTGGATTCTTGAGTAGCTGTTCACTTTATATTTACATGACTAGGAAGGCAACTTATTGGACGTTCCTAGTCCTTGAGACCACTGCTACTAGAGTTAAGTAGAGGAATGAGTTCCCTGGATTGCCATAAATCTTTGACTTAGGGCCACGAAAGAGTATATTAGGACTCCTTCAGAACTTCCGACTCTGAATTTAAGGGAAGAGAATGACTTGGTCCTGAAGACCAGGATGGTATGGCTACATGTACTCAGTATCTTTAGGACTCTCCTTCTTTCTTGCTTAGTAGGTTTTTCTCCATGGGGCTGGCAGTTTGGTGATTGGTATTCCTACATGAAAGTCATGGGGAGGACTTGTACTGGTTTACCTGGGGCCTAGTACACAGCCCTAAACACATCACTGAGGCTAGTGGAATGTGTATTTGGATTGCTTGGGCATGAGTCACATAGTCACTCCCATTTGTGTGGGAGGGTATGTAGGAAAGTGAGTGCTTTAGAGAAAGCACATGGGCAAGTGTGAGGGCGGGAACATGTAAAAACCAGTTGACAGAAAGGGAGTGTGAATGTGTGTGTATTTCGAGGAGCTTGAGGGTTGGGTGGGCGATACCAACCGCATGCAAACCACCAGGAATGGGTTCTCTGTCATAAGAAAGTAAGTCTTCTATCCATTTCAGAAAGGGATGCTGTTTAGTTGGTAATAATAGTCATCTTGTATAGAGAGTACAAAGGAAATACTTGGAAAGGGTTATCACATGTGGCTAATGTTAGACTCTTGTGGTTGTGAGCAAAAAAGACTCTCCACTTACCTCAAGAGAAGGGGGATACATTGTAAACTTATTTGGTTAGGAAAACCATTGGGAACTAAGGCAGCTCTTGAGGATAACCATGCTGTTTCTTTTATATGCCTCTTGGATATTCTCATAGTTCTCTAAGTGTCATTTTATTCTTTCTTTATTCACTGACTTCTTCAGTTTACCTATAGATTAATCTTTTTTTAATTCTAGCTGGCATGTAGATTATGTGACCCTGGCTCTAAATACAGTGTCTTCTACTTTGATCTTCCCCTTGAACCAGCCAATTAGTGCTATAT
Source organism: Ursus americanus (assembly GCF_024610735.1). NCBI lineage: Eukaryota > Metazoa > Chordata > Mammalia > Carnivora > Ursidae > Ursus > Ursus americanus. Next base: position 50,053,330 of record NC_142139.1, on the reverse strand, counting down.
TTCTTTGCTGAATTTTGGGACAAACCTATTACTTATTAGATTAGTTTGTTTGTGTATGTGTATTTGTGTGTGTGTATGTGTGTTTTGAAAATGACAGTCGACTTTCCTGGGAACTGTCCCCTCTTGTTAAAACCAGCTCTAGCCAGTGTCAAATGTACCATTTTGTTCAGGTCATACTGGTATATCCTCTTAGCAGGGATTGTGCATGGAGCATTTGATCTATGTATTCTATTTAATTTCCTAATGAAATGCTGAGGAAAATTAATGAACCATTCTATCCAGGTTGTCTTTACTAAAAGGTATACCTAAATTAAAATGGGCCAAGCAGTTCTATCAATTTCAGAGTTTGTGCTGGATCTTTAGAGATCTCTGGAACATAGACATGCCCTTTTTTATTTTTTTTTTTAAATATCTTATTTCTTTATTTGACAGAGACAGCCAGTGAGAGAGGGAACACAAGCAGGGGGAGTGGGAGAGGAAGAAGCAGGCTCCCAGCGGAGGAGCCTGATGTGGGGCTCGATCCCATAATGCCGGGATCACGCCCTGAGCCGAAGACAGATGCCTAACAACTACGCCACCCAGGCACCCCAGACATGCCCATTTTAACCCAGTTTTATGTCCATTATATAAATTGTCTTATATTCTGGGCTGTTTTCTCAGGCACCCCAGACATGCCCATTTTAACCCAGTTTTATGTCCATTATATAAATTGTCTTATATTCTGGGCTGTTTTCTCTTGCCATTCAGGCATGCGGAGCTTAAGTTTTACCTCCAGTTGGTCTGTTTGTCAGACAGGAATGTCACCTCCCTGGATCTAGCTTTTTAAATCTTTCCCATTGTTGGGAAGTTAGATCCTGGTGATCTAACTACTAACTATTTCAGATCTTTAATGGTAAGTATATGGGAGCTACAGTGAAGTAACCTCAAGATTGCTCTTTTAGAATTAAGCCTTAGAGAGTTGCAACAATCCCTTGGGATGACAGGATATGGTTATATCTTGATTTAGAAAAAGGGATGAGGAGAAGAGAAAAAAAAAGGAGTGGTTAGCTATAGAGGCATTGAAAAGGAGAGTAGTCTTAGTTGGCTCTTTTTATAATGTCACAGTTATGTAATATATGCTGTTAAATTTAACCAAGTGGAATTATTCTTTTGATCATAAACTCCTCTTTAATGCTGAGAAGGTTTATATATAACCTACACAGTAAATGTAAAGCGGCATACGTATTTCAGCTTTGAAACTACATTAAACCACATACGTTTTATTCAGTGTTTCAGTGAATTGGAAAATTAGGTCATTTTTGAAAAATTTTCTCAGCAATTTATGCCTTGAATTGTTTATTTAAATAAATCAGGCATAATTAAAAATTCAGAATCATAAACACATTTATGGGATTGTGACATTTCAGAACTTTTTTTAGAAATGAATTTTGTAAATTAATGCCTATTATTTTCTCTTCTGAAAACCTGAAAGGTTTTACATAACATTTAAAAGTTATGGTTACAGTGCTTATGAGGACAAAAAATGGATAATACTGCAGTAGGCATATTAGTGTGTATTTATACACATAATATAGCATGACTAAGAAAAAATGTAATGCTTGTATGCAGTTCTTGGTACCTTCATAATTTGGAGACTGCCTATATTATAATGTAAAACAAATGCATTTTGTAGTTAGGTTGAGTATATTATATTTTCTTTCTGGTTTTGGCAGTGCAGACACATGTCGTAAAACATCCTAACATGAGGATATGGATATATCTGGGCCACCTCAAGTGGTCAGAAGTTACAGCGGATTATTTCATACTTTTTGATCTCCTGCCGTGCATGAAATTACAGTGCCCTAGCGTCTTCACTTAATAATCATTGACTGAATATGTTGGTTTCAAGGCATAGCTTACTTTATAAGTTTTGCCCTAAATGCAGGCCTTTTTCAACTTCAGCATTTTATGACTCTAAATGTATTTGAAATTATTACACTTTATCATAGAATACTGATGACACTTTTTAACATTCTTTTCAAAATGATATTTAAGAAATGGCTCTATGTACTTGAGAGGAGATATTTTTAAATTAATATTTGGTGCTCTTTAAAAATAGTGCTCAGATTTTTTAAAAAATTAAAATTTTGTGTTTCATTATACAAAGTTATTTTACTAAAGCTTATAGCAAACAGAAATGATCCATACACTTCAGATAGTGTTTTATTTAGTTAAGTAAGGATGTATGTTTGCTGTGTGTGTGTATATACCATATATATGTGGTTATTACACAGAAGCATTCCATTTATTATATTCCCCCATTCCTCAGTAGATTTTAATAAGTTCTGATTACTTTAGAGGATAAAGACAGATGTCTGTTAAAAGAGAATCTAGCTAGAGAGTGAGCATACACACTTTTGCTAAAAGCAAAGTGACACTAGAAAGTTAAGGATTGAATGTGAGATGAACGGTACTGGACATACAAAGTTGTAGGATTGAGTGGAAGAGGAGATAACTTAAAGCGCAATGGTCAAGGAGGTCATCCTGGATTTGCAAGATGGATAGGATAGGTATGGAAAGGTGACGGGTGAGGAGAATATGAACTTTCCCACTGATTAGATAGAGTCTGTTGCATGACAGTTGTATTCCCAGTGTTGGTTACATAGTAGGGGATCAGGGAGTGTTTCTTTGTTCATTCATTTATCATCCATACACCTGAAGTTGTCACTTTTTTTTTTTTTTTAAAGATTTTATTTATTTATTTAACAGAGGGAGACAGCTAGCGAGAGAGGGAACACAAGCAGGGGGAGTGGGAGAGGAAGAAGCAGGCTCCTAGTGGATGAGGCTGATGTGGGGCTCGATCCCAGAATGCCGGGATCACGCCCCGAGCCGAAGGCAGACGCTTAACAACTGCACCACCCAGGCGCCCCATGAAGTTGTCACTTTTAAAATGGTCACTTGTTCATTTTGAAATTTGGCTCTAATAATTGTTGACATTTTACAATTACTTGGCAGTGCTTTTATCTTTGTGATATATAAAGTCAGTGTCTTAGATTTGATGAAATAAAGACTCCTTGGGTAACATAAAAGATAATGCTTAGAATTATACTGTTGAAGGTTTTTTCTTATTGAGATGGATTACAATTTTATGTGAGTCAACTTTTGAAGATATTCTTATGAACTTTGTTTTTGACAGTTTTAGAGAAAAACAGGGCAAGAACATAATATTTATTTAAAAAGAAAAATATGAAGACACTGCAAAGAAGTGTTGGTTTTCATTTTTTAGGTGAAAATATTTAATGGGCTAGTCTCAATCTTAAGTTTAGTGTCATACACAACAGGGTAATTAATAAGGGCAATTAATGTGTATTGAGTTCCATGGAACATTGTAAAAGTACTTTTGTTAAGTTGATGAATTAGACTAAATGTTATATGTGGCCTTAGTTACCACACAGTGTACAGACCTAATCCATTCGTTTTTCCAATATGTTTTACCAGCTATAGGGAAAAAAAAAAAAAGTTTCCAATCATGGCTCTCAGTACTCCAGGGATTGGATCCTACTTTCCAACCATATCTGAAAAGTGAAGGCTCACCTAATAGCATCAGGTAATTGGCTGCCACATGCATGTCCTCTATTCTTGGGTAACACAAGGAAAGTGGTCAGATAATTTTATTCCACTTTCCTTACTTTTAAAAATTCTCCCCAGTCTAGCACCAGAAGGGATTAGTGGCCATTTGGAATGTTTGATTCCTTTTCCATTACCCCTTGCTGCCTTTTTTCTAGGTTTGTGAGTGAAAACCCAAATCAAGGTTCTTTAGATAATTTTGTCTCAGAAAATCATAAATTACTGATTTTTTTTTCTTGCCCAATAATAAGTCTTCAAAGAGCTAGAGAATGCAAGGTCATGGTAATTTACAGGCGTCATCTTCTTAGAGGGCCATTTTTGACCCATTAGTTCCTTCCAGTTTTGCACTAGAAGTCTTAGACATCCATATTTTAACTAGTGTGTCTGTAGTTTAATTTTTTTAATAGGGGAGATTTTTAATGTTATGTGGTACTCATTTGAATGTTTTGCTTAACTGAACAACCTTGTAGGCCATACCAGGTGTTCAGGAATCAGAAGATAATAATATTCTTGTAATACAAACAATAATTGCTCTTTCATGAATATTTCAGAAGTATAGGTAGAACCATGCTCTTTAATGCTATAGTTAAGGGCATCTGTTATCCAGAATTATAGTAGTTGTGTTTGAGGCTGGTATATAATTTCTATCTTAATGTGCTGTCATTTTGATTACATGCAGTTGAACATTTTTTAAATTGTATTAGCCATTTGCATGAAATATTCAGAACTTTTGCTCAGTTTTCTCACTATTTAGAGATAAGAAAACTGATTCTGAGAAAGAAAGTGATTTGCCTAAGGTAGTATTTAAGTGGGGGAGAGCAGATTCAGAACTAGTAACAGGTAGATTGCAGTCTGGTGTATTTTTAGTACTTGTGTAGACATGCATACATAGCAACATTAGAATTTGATCATTTGAACTTCCTTGATTATTTGGTTTCTGAATAATGTAGTGCGTTTTGTCATGGTGATAGATGATTCTATCGTAATGTAAGCTTCCTTAAATTGCATATGCTTGGACCATATTGTCTTTTAATAGAGCCTTTGACTTGGAACTGTAGATTGTAGGAAATACATGATTGAATTTCTTTAGTATGGTGAATTTTAGTAGTTCATTTGCCAAACGGTATTATGTATCTGGGGATTTTTATTTCCTTGTGGCCTTCTCTTTTGCTAATGATGTGAAGTATTTTTCTTCCTTTCTGTGTCTATTCTTTGTTATTATGAATAACATTTGTTTTGAGCCAGTAAGCATAATATTAACTTTATTTAAATGATAGCATGGATATTTATCTCTAGTTGTAGATACTATACCCCAAGACATAATTTGAGGGAAGTAACCCTAACAAAAATAGAGATTTATCACAGATCGTTTCCCAGGTAAAGTATTCAGGCTATCATTAAGACTTCATAGCAGGGGTGCCTGGGTGGCTCAGTCGTTAGGCCTCTGCCTTCAGGTCGGTGTGGTCCCAGCGTTCTGGGATCGAGCCCCGCATTGGGCTCCTCCACTGGGAGCCTGCTTCTTCCTCTCCCACTCCCCCTGCTTGTGTTCCCTCTCTCGCTGGCTGTCTCTCTCTCTCTGTCAAATAAATAAATAAATAAATAAATAAATAAATAAATAAATAAATAAATAAATAAAGACTTCATAGCAATATGGTGTATGCTGTTATAATGTGGCCTTAAAATTATATTTGTATTAATGGCAAAAAATAGAGTGATGCTATTAATACCAGGTGTATGTTTTGTAATGGAGGGCTTTTTGGATGTATGAAAACATAAAGCAGTGCTGTTCAGTAGAGCTTCTTGCGGTGATGGAAATGTTCTATATCCACGCTGTGTTACTGCTGTAGCAGTTGAGCATTTGAAGTGTGGCTAGTCCAACCAAAGACTGCATTTTAAATTTTACTTAATTTTAGTTAATTAAATTTAAATAATCAAATGTAGTTAGTGTCTGGTATTGGATAAGCAGAATAAAAGGAGCCTTTCTTACCCACTTATCCAGCTTTCCATGAGGGTTGTAGGGTAATCCAGGCTCATACTTTAATCTTCCTTACCTGCAGTAAGTAGCCTTCTTATCTTTATTTTCAGTACATTTGGATTTTGCTTGTATGATGGAGAAGGTCTTTCTATCCCAGGTTTCCCTCATCACCTCTACCTTTAGTTTTTTAGTTTATCACCATGCCTTTTACTTCGAATTCTTTATATCCTATGTGTCCAGTCAAGAGTGGTAATGTTCTTCAATATGTGTTCTGGCTACTGTTTTTTCCCTAATTTAAGTTTGTGTGTTTTCTCTCTTTGCTGTGACATCAGCACATCCTTTCCCCGCTCATGGAAAAGTAAAGTGATTTTATTTCTTGAAAGGAGATTATGCGACTGAGCAGATTTATTCGTTATCTTACTGGCAACAGCTGCTGAACAGCTGCTGTGTTATCAAGGAGCCAGGTGTTAATCTAATAATTGTAAAAATGTTTGCTGCTGCAAACCTAAGGTATCTATGCATTAGTCCTGGGCAGTGAAGCTTCTTTAGAAGCCTGCCTTTTTAACTTTAATTCCTTGAGGATTCTCTTGAATTCTGGGAATTATATTTTCATTATCTGATTTTGCTCTGATTGAGAAAGACTGATCTCTTCTCAGAATTTTGCTTAACTCAGACTGATGAGATAAGTCATTTCATTTAATAAATATACGTTAAACACCTACTAAGTGCTAGTCATTGTTCTGGGTGCTATGGCAATGAGCAAGGCTGACCAAGTCCTGCTTATTGTTGGATTTATTGTCTAGTTAGGGAAATGGACTTTAAGCAAGAAAACACAGAAGATGTTAGACAGTAATCTGTTTTAAAAAAAATTAGCAGGATAATTTAATAAAGACTAACTAGGCTTGGTCGAGGTCAGTACTTCAGATTTCATAGTTAGGGAAGAGAAAATAACATTTGACATCCAGATACCAAGACAAGATCATATACTGCCCAACCTGACGTAGCAGTCCAAGGAACTTTCCTTTTAACCTTCTAAAGTTCTGCCTCTTCGAGCCTGACAGAAATCTTTATGGAAAGCCCATGGAAAGCATGCTTGTTTAAAAGGACAAATATATCTCTTCTTTGATCCAACCCCCAAAATGTCTGCCATTTCCAAAGGAAACATACTACTTGACATAATTGCACTTTCAAAGGTAAGTTCCGTAATAGACTTTTGATCTGAAATTGTACTAGACTGATTTCATTTATTTCTTATAAGTTTTATGTACAGTATTTAGTTCTTTATATACCTTTTATGTTCTGCAGAGTATTTGGGATGGAAATTTCATGCACATCACTTTTATAGGTAGGTCTGTTACTATCAAGAGGCAATTTAATGCCTTCATTGGTGTTTTGTTTTGTTTTGTTTTGTTAGAAATGCTCAGCAAACTGTATGTACAATCCTATGTTATAAGGTACTGGGATCACTGAACTGGAATTAGAGGTACGGTGGTGGTCACAGATAACAGTATCTGTTTTTTTCTCTTAAGTTTAGTTCTATATGAGACAGAAATCCTCCCCATTTGTAGGCAATTTTGTCCTATAAATACATAGGTTGGAAACAGGAAAACAGGAATTAAGGAAGCCTGACAGACTCTGCTTTTGACCAAAAGAGTAGGTCCCTGCATCACTACAGATATTCTGGCTTTCTACATCTTCCTCTGTCTTCCTCATTGCTAGATGTGTCTCATAGACATCCTTAGAAGAGGAGAACATCAGGATTTCATTAGACCCTGGAGCTGACCTGTTCACCTTATAGTAAATTATGTTATAATGATCTCAAAAGATGATGAGAAGGCATTAGATGAAATTCAACAGTCTGTTTTAAAAAAACACACAAATAGGAGCACAAGTAGAGATAGACGGTCATTTTTTAAACCTTTTTAAAAAGAAATTTCAGTCAAGAAACATCGTTACGCTTAACATTTGAAACTTTTCTAATAAATAGTCGTACATCGTGCCCACTATCATTACAGTTTCTTGACACTTGATATTCTGGACATACCAACCAATAGTATTTGAAAAGTGAAAAATATGATATAATAATATTGAAAAGGAGGAGGAGGACTTAGTTTTTGGAAGTATACAAGAAAGTCATTAGCCATAAATTTCAGCATGATGTTTTCTTGTGTTCAAATGATACGCTCTAAAGGATGCATTTATAATAGCAATAAAAGATAATAAGTAACAAAGAATTTATAATAGCAAATAAGGTATGAGATAGCTTCAAATAAACCTAAGGACTATTTAGGATCTAAGATAATCTAATTAAGTGTGATTTTAATCAATACTAACAAGACTAATATGATATGACAGAATGGTTTTAAAGTTTGTCCAGTGAAGTAAACATGAGAATAGTTATTAGAAAAATTCCAGGGGGAAAATATGGATGGAATGCATAGAGGAACTAGCCTTATTCCAAAATATTAAACATGTAATGAAAGGCTCAGTTGTTGAAATAGTTTAGTACTGACACTGAAATAGATTAGTAGACCTGAATGGAGATTGCAGTAAAAAACCCAAATATATAAGTACATTTAGTATGTGTTAAAATTTATTTTTCATATCAGTGGGGGAAAAAAGGGATTATTCTATAACACTTGGGAATAATTGGCCAGTAATATGGATAAAGATAAAGCCGATCTGTGCCTTGTTTTTAAACAAGAATAAAATTACGAATGGTCCAAATATGCAAGTATTAAAAATGAAATTGGAGAAGCAGTGGAGATATGAGTGAATTTAAAAAGTGATTTTGTTATAGGGAAGATCTTTCTCTCTGTGACATAAGTCTCAAAAGCCAAAAAAAAAAGCTTGATATATTTAACTACATAAAAATTAAAATGCTGAAGTTCATTAAGCAACTTAAATACTAAAAACCATTCTGGGAGGAAAGGGAGTGGATATTTTCTTCATATTTGGTAAAGGGCAAATGTTCTTTAGCCTAAAGTTCTCTTATAAATTAATAAAAAGATACACCCTCTGAAAGAAAAATGTGTAAAATATACAAACGATTCATAAACACAGTTGGATATCCAGGAAACCTACAAGGATGCACAGTCTTCCTGATTCATGAAGAAGTTAAAATAAAAGCAAGATGTTATTTTATATTGTAGACCTATCACACTGGCAAGGATTTAAAGTTTGCTTCTCAGTGATGGCATGAATGTGAGAAAACCTCTCATCATTTGTGGAATTGGTAATTGACAGAACCTTTTGGAAAAGAAACCTGGTCGTATATGTCAAAATTAAAAGTGTTTGTATATTTGGATCTAGCAGTTCCACTTACAGGGATTTATCACAGGAGTTACATGAAGGTGTAGGTGAACGATGGTTCATTTTATCATTGTGTGTAATGACAAAAATTAAAGAGAGACATGTTTTATCAGGTGACTGGTGTTAAGTTACAGTCTATACAGTGATACACTGTTAGAATGTTTGAAAAATTAGATGTTTATGTTTTGGTGTAGAAAGGTGTACAAAATACAATCGATAAAAAGGATAGCTTGCATTATAATGTGGATATAAGTAAAACATTTTACAATTAGAAATGTAAAGTTTAAATCTGCAAGGTAAATGTATTTGAAAGATAAACTGTTAACAGCTGTCTATGGAGAAGGATGGGGGGTTGAAAGTAATAAGATAGGGGAATTTTTGCTTTTTACTCTGAGTCCTTCTGTACTACTAATTTTTTCCTTTTTTAAAAAACAGGAGTATTTTATATTTTAAAGTTAAAAGAAATCAAAACAGTATCAGAGTTTAGATCTATACCAAAACATAATTAATATCTTGTGGACGTTTATTCCTCTTAATAGAAAATACAAAACAGGAACTTTTAATTCTGTGGCCAAATATTTATTTATTTGAGAATAACATTGATTTTGCATTCTAAGTGTTCATGATATTTGGTTTACCCTCCTCCTCAGTTCAGTGGTTTTCCCAAAAGGTCTAACAGCACTTTCTCTCTGGAGACTTCCTTTTCCTTTGTTCTACCTACATGATCCTGACTTTATTTAACCAGTGGGCTTTGTCTCAGTCCAAAAGTAGGGAAAGTTTTTGCTCTACCTTTAAAAAAAATGTTTATTAATTTTTAAAATTTTAATAATTAACGTATAATGTATTATTTGTTTTAGGGGCACATGTCTGTGATTCATCAGTCTTACACAACACACAGTACTCACCAAAACACATACCCTTCCCAGTGTCCATCACCCAGCCACTCTATCCCTCCCACCTCCCCTCCACTCCAGCAACCCTCAGTTTGTTTCCTGAGATTAAGAGTCTCTTATGGTTTGTCTCCCTCTCTGGTTTCATCTTTTTTCATTTTTTCCTCTATTCCCCTATGATCCTCTGCCTTGTTCTCAAATTCTACATATCAGTGAGATCATATGATAATTGTCTTTCTCTGATTGACTTATTTCGTTTAGCATAATACCCTCTTGTTCCATCCACATTGTTGCAAATGGCAAGATTTCATTTTTTGATGGCTGCATAATATTCCAGTGTGTGTGTGTGTGTGTGTGTGTGTGTGTGTGTGTGTGTATACCACATCTTCTTTATCCATTCATCTGTCGAAGAACATGTGGGCTCTTTCCATAGTTTGGCTGTTGTGGACATTGCTGCTATAAACATTGGGGTTCAGGTGCCTCTTTGGATCACTACATTTGTATCTTTGGGGTAAATACCCAGTAGTGCAATTGCTGGGTCATAGGGTAGCTCTATTTTCAACTTTTTGAAGATCTTCCATACTGTTTTCCAGAGTGGCTGCACCAGCTTACATTCCCACCAATAGTGTAGGAGGGTTCCCCTTTCTCTGCATCCTCACCAACATCTGTCATTTCCTGACTTGTTAATTTTAGCCATTCTGACTGGTGTGAGGTGATGTCTTAGTGTGGTTTTGATTTATATTTCCCTGATGCCGAGTGATGTTGATCACTTTTTCATGTGTCTGTTGACCGTTTGGATGGCTTCTTTGCAGAAATGTCTGTTCATGTCTTCTGCCCATTTCTCGATTGGATTATTTGGGTTTTGGATGTTGAGTTTGTTAAGTTTTTTATAGATTTTGGATGCTACCCCTTTATTTGATAAGTCATTTGCAAATATCTTCTCCCATTCTGTTGGTTGTCTTTTGGTTTTGTTGACTGTTTCCTTTGCAGTGCAAAAGCTTTATATCTTGATGAAGTCCCAGTAGTTCATTTTTGCCTTACTTCCCTTGCCTTTGGTGATGTGTCTAAGAAGTTGCTGCGGTTGAGGTCACAGAGATTGTTGCCTGTTTTCTCCTCAAGGATTTTGACGGATTCCTGTCTTGCATTTAGGTCTTTCATCCATTTTGAGTCTATTTTTGTTTATGGTGTAAGGAATTCTTCTGCATATGGCCGTCCAATTTTCCCACCACCATTTATCGAAGAGACTGTCTTTTTTCCATTGGATATTCTTTCCTGCTTTGTTGAAGATTAGTTGACCATAGAGTTGAGAGTCCATTTCTGAGTTCTCTATTCTGTTCCATTGATCTATTTGTTTTTGTGCCAGTGCCATACTGTCTTGATGATTACAGCTTTGTAATAGAGCTTGAAGTCTGGAATTGTGGTTCCACTAGCTTTGGTTTTCTTTTTCAACATTCCTCTGGCTATTCGGGGTCTTTTCTGGTTCCATACAAATTTTAGGATTATTTGTTCCATTTCTGTGAAAAAAGTTGATGGTATTTTGATAGGGATTGTATTGAATGTGTAGATTGCTCTAGGTAGCATAGACATTTTCACAATATTTGTTCTTCTAATCCATGAGCCTGGAATGTTTTTCCATTTTTTTTGTGTGTCTTCCTCAATTTCTTTCATGAGTATTCTGTAGTTTTCTGAGTACAGATCCTTTGCCTCTTTGGTTAGATTTATTTCTAGGTTCTTATGGTTTTGGGTGCAGTTGTAAATAGGATCAACTCCTTAATTTTTCTTTATTCTGTCTCGTTGTTGTATAGAAATGCAACTGATTTCTCTGCATTGATTTTATATCCTGCCACTTTACTGAATTCCTGTATGAGTTCTAGAAGTTTTGTGGTGGAGTCTTTTGGGTTTTCCACATAAAGTATCATATCATCTGGAGAGAGTGAGAGTTTGACTTCTTTGCCAATTTGGATGCCTTTATTTCTTTTTGTTGTCTGATTGCTAATGCTAGGACTTCTGGTACTTCGTTGAACTGCAGTGGTGATAGTGGACAACCCTGCTGTGTTCCTGACCTTAGGGGGAAAGCTCTCAGTTTTTCCCCATTGAGAATGATATTCGCTGTGAGTTTTTCGTAGATGGCTTTTATGATATTGAGGTATGTTCCCTCTATCCCTACACTGTGAAGAGTTTTAATCAAGAAAGGATGCTGTACTTTGTCAAATGCTTTTTCTGTATCTACTGAGAGGATCATATAGTTCTTGTCCTTTCTTTTATTAAGGTAGTGTATCACATTGATTTGCAGATGTTGAACCAACCTTGCCGCCCAGGAATAAATCTCGCTTGGTCATGGTGAATAATGCTTTTAATATACAGTTGGATCCTATTGGCTAGTATTTTGGAGAGAATTTTTTTGCATCCATGTTCATCAGGAATATTGGTCTCTTATTCTTTTTGGTGGGGTCTTTGTCTGGTTTTGGGATCAAGTTAATGCTGGCCTCATAAAATGAGTTTGGAAGTTTTCATTCCATTTCTGTTTTTTGGAACAGTTTCAGAAGAATAGGTATTAATTCTTCTTTGACTGTTTGGTAGAATTCCCCTGGGAAGCCATCTGGCCCTGGGCTCTTGTTTGTTGGGAGATTTTTGATTACTGTCTCAATTTCCTTGCTGGTTATGGGTCTGTTCAGGTTTTCTGTTTCCTCCTGGTTCAGTTTTGGTATTTTATACTTTCTCTGGGAATGCATCCATTTCTTCTAGATGGTCTAATTTGTTGGAGTATAGTTGCTCATAATACGTTCTTATAATTGTATTTCTTCAGTGTTGGTTATAATCTCATTCATTGATGATTTTATTTATTTGGATCCTTTCTCTTTTCTTTTTGATAAGTCTGGCCAGGGATTTATTTATCTTATTAATTATTTCAAAGAACCAGCTCCTAGTTTTGTTGATCTGTTCTGCTGTTCTTTTGGTTAATATTTCATTGATTTCTGCTCTGATCTTTATTATTTCTCTTCTGCTGGGTTTAGGCTTTATTTGCTGTTCTTTCTCCAGTTCCTTTAGGTGTAGGGTTAGGTTGTGTATTTGAGACCTTTCTTGTTTCTTGAGAAAGGCTTGTATTGCTACATACTTCCCTCTTAGGTCTGCCTTTGCTGCATCCCAAAGATTTTGAACGATTGTGTTTTCATTTTCATTTGTTTTGAGTTTCAAAGCATTGTGGTCCAGAAAATATGCATGGAATGATCCCATCTTTTGGTACCAGATGAGACCTGATTTGTGACCCAGTATGTGATCTATTCTGGAAAATGTTCCATGTGCTCTAGAGAAGAATGTGTGTTCTCTAGCATGGAATGTTCTGAATATATCTGTGAAGTCCATCTGGTCCAGTGTGTCATTTAAAGCCTTTATTTCCTTGTTGATCTTTTGCTTAGATGATCTTTCCATTTCAGTGAAGGGGTGTTAAAGTCCCCTACTATTATTGTATTATTGTCATTGTATTTCTTCGATTTTGTTATTAATTGGCTTATATAATTGGCTGTTCCCATGTTAAGGGCATAAATTTTTATAATTGTTAGATCTTCTTGTTGGATAGACCCTTTCAGTATGATATAGTGTCCTTCTCCATCTCTTATTACAGTCTTTGGTTTAAAATCTAGTTTGTCTGATATAAGGATTGCCACCCCAGCTTTCTTTTGATGTCCGTTAGGATGATAAATGGTTTTCCACCCCATCACTTTACATCTGGAGGTGTCTTTGTGTCTAAAATGAGTCTCTGGCAGACAGCATTATCAACGGGTATTGCTTTTTTATCCGATCTGATACCCTGTGTCTTTCAATTGGGGCATTTAGCCCATTTACATTCAGGGTAACTATTGAAAGATATGAATTTAGTGCCATTATATTGCCTGTAAGGTGACTGTTACTATATATTGTCTCTGTTCCTTTCTGGTCTATGTTACTTTTGGGCTGTCTCTTTGCTTAGAGGACCCCTTTCAATATTTCTTGTAGGGCTGGTTTGATGATCGCACATTCTTTTAGTTTGTTTGTCCTGGAAGCTTTTTATCACGCCTTCTATTTTCATTGACAGCCTAGCTGGATAAAGTATTCTTGGCTGCATATTTTTCTCATTTAGTACCTGAACATATCATGCCAGTCCTTTCTGACCTGCCAGGTCTCTGTGGATAGGTCTGCTGCCAGTCTAATGTTTCTACCATTGTAGGTTAGAGACCTCTTGTCCCAGGCTGCTTTCAGGATTTTCTCTTTGTCTCTGAGATTTGTAAGTTTTACTATTAGATATCGGAGTGTTTACCTATTTTTATTGATTTTGAGGGGGGTTCTTTGTGCCTCCTGGATTTTGATGCCTGTTTCCTTCCCCAAATTTGGGAAGTTCTCTATAATTTGCTCCAGTATACCTTCTGCCCCTCTCTTTCTTCTTCTTCTGGGATCCCAATTACTCTAACATTGTTTTGCTTTATGGTATCACTTACCTCTCCGATTCTCCCCTTGTGATCCAGTAGTTGTTTATCTCTCTTTTTCTCAGCTTCTTTATTCTCCATCATTTGGTCGTCTGTGTCACTAATTCTCTCTTCTGCGTCATATATCCTAGCAGTTAGAGCCGCCATTTTTTTGATGACATCTCATTAATAGCCTTTTCGATTTCAACTTGGTTAGATTTTATTTCTCCAGAAAGGAATTCTCTAGGGTCTTCTATGCTTTTTTCAAGCCCAGCTTGTATCTTCATAATCATTATTCTGAACTCTAGTTCTGACATCTTACTAATGTCCTTATTGAGTAGGTCCCTGGCATTTGGTATTGCCTCTTGTTCTATTTTTTGAGGTGAGTTTTTCTGTTTTGTCATTTTGTTGAGAGAAGAATAAATGAATAAGAACAAAATTTTGCTAAAAGGGTAACAATGACTCCAGAGAAATATGCACTAAACAAATCAGAAGAGACCCAAAACTGGGGGGAAAAAGGAAAAAAAAAAAAAGTGAATGGATCAGGGGGGTGAATGGAACAGAGCCACATACTAGATTTTGGGTCTATTTTGGTCTGTTAGAAGAAACTGCATCCCAAAATTTTAAAGATAGAAAAACTTACACATATACAAAAATAAGATTAAATACAATGAAGGGATAGAATGTATCTGTAAAAATTAAATTAAAAAAGATTTTAAAAAGGAGTTGACAAAATAAGAAATTGGTTGAAAAGGGAAAGAAGAAAAATTTTTTCAAAAAGAAGAAATAAAGAAAATTTAAAAAAAATTAAAGTTGAAAAACTAAAGAATCATGGGGCAAATGCCATGAATTCTATGTGCTGTATTCCCTTAGCTCTGGAGTTTTGCAGTTCTCATTGATTGGTAAACTTGGTCGTGGCAGGATGCTCTTGCTGATCTTCTGGTGGAGGGGCCTGTTGGATTGATTCTCAAATGTCTTTGCCCCAGGCAGAATTGCACTGCCCTTGCCAGGGGCCAGGCTAAGTCATCTGCTCTGGTTTGCTCTCTGTGGCTTTTGTTCCCTGAAAGCTTTCTGCACAGCTTTAGAGGATGAGAGTGAAAATGGCGGCCTCCCAATCTCTAGCCCTGGAGCCGGTAGCTCGGGGCCCCACTCCTCAGTGAGCCCACAGAAAAGCAGTCAATCACTCCTGTGTCTCTGGTCTCCGGCCGCACTCCGTGCTCACCCAGCCTGTGACCACTGTTTCTGTCTCTGACACACGGCCCTGTTTGGAGTGTCTAAACCCAGCGGATTCCTGTGGTACGCTCCTGGCGGAAGGGGAGTCTCCTCCGGTCTGCCGCTTGTTGGGCCCCTTCTCTTCGACAGTTCACGGTTTATGGCCACCCTGAGCTGAGAGCCCACTCCTCAGCTCACTCTTTGCAGCCGGCTTCCCCGCTCCAGTATCTGGGCGCTCTGCTGCACTCAGGCACCCCCAGTCTTTCTGTGACCCCGAGGGTCCTAAGACCACACTCTCCCAGCGAGGGTTCCACACCCTCGCTTAGCCACCAGAGCAACGTCCCTTACCAGAGCAGACTTCTAAAAGTTCCGATTTTGTGCTCCGCTGCTCTGTCCCTTGCCAGTAGCCAGCGGATGGAGACTCCCTCCCTTCCGTGGTGTATCCCATATATCGCCTTAGATTTACGTTTCTGCACCTCCTACCTTGCAGAAAGTAGTCGCTTTTCTGTTCATAGAGTTGCTGTTATTCTTTTCTTCATTTTCCAGTTAAGTTTGTAGGTATTCAGAATTGTTGATAGCTATCTAGCTGAATTCCTGGGACCAGACAAAATTTAGTTCTCCTACCCCTCCGCCATCTTGGACTCTCCAGTTTTTGCTGTAGTTTAACTGTGATTTGGTTAGTCAGTGGGTCAGATTTCAGATTTCATCACTATACTTCTGGGTTAGAAAATGCCATTCGCTATTTATAAGACATACCCACCCTAGAAGCAGAAGGCAGTGTGATTTGCTCTCTAAAATATCATGAAAGCCCTTCTGTCTGCAGTCTCCCAACATTGTAGTTCGCTATTCTTGTATTTAACTGGTGTGGGAGTTCTTTCTCTAAGAACTTCTTCTTAACAAGGCTATTCCATGTCATACGTTCTTTACCAGTTCTAACAACTATACTCCCTTCTCTATTTTAATACATACATGGACCACTTTCAAACCATGGTCTTGCCAAGAAAAAACTATCCATATTTACTATGCAAAAATGACAAGTAGTTGTCCTCTCCCTAAAAGTACTCAAAAAAATTCTGACATATAAAACACAATCATTTCCTCCAACACCATCCAGAATAACTGCAGAAGTTAAGTCTTCTGCATGGAGTTGGTTGAGACCTTTAGTGTGGTTGTTCATAAGTAATTCTTGATCAGAAAATAGCATCTCCCAGAAGCAAGTTATACTTTAACTCTGGTTATATGGTTTGTTAAAAACCTTGTTTGAGTCCCTGAAGAGGAAAATGATTACCCATGATCCATTCATCTGTAATACACTATATTGTTTAGGTTTTTCCCATCTCTTTCAACATTTCTTCAGAAGTTATCTTTCTTCTCCCAAGCCAACTCCTAACATGCCAGTAGTAGGATCTTTACACCTTCATACCTTCTTAAGGAAGAACTTCCTTCTAAAAGTTAATTGTGGTCTTTTGGCAAAGGTCAAAAATAGAAAGTTCTGTTTGTTTAGTTTAAAGCCTAAGGTCAGTATTATTCTTAGATTTCTCTTCAACTTTATCTCTACTTCAACATCTAGTTTCTATAGCAACTGAGGTATAGTTAGTAGCTGGGTCAGAAAAGAGGAATTTTATATGTAAAGGTATTTAGTTTTTAACATAGAGAAAGAAGATACCAGGCAACACTTCACAGCTTTTCCAGGTGGAGCCCATGTTTTGTTTCTCAGGAATTCTAGATTTTTTTCCTGAAGAGGCCAGACACTTCCTCTTTTTCAAACAGCCCCAGAAAACAGCCCCAGAAAAGATTGCTGTTTCTCTTTTCAACTATTTAATCCTTTTCAAATTAATTAACCAAATTAAGATAGCTAAGAGAGAGAACTCTTCTGTGGAGAAATTGTAGTGACCAGTAGAATTATTTCTCTGGGAATCACTTAGCGAAATGCCTTTTTTTTTTTTTACCTTGGATTCCTTAACCATTGATGGCTTTTTTGTTTTTTGTCTCATTTAAGTACGATTGGGAAAATCTGGGTACTTTTGTCCGTGTTCTTAGTCTAGCTGGATTAAGGTATAGATGCTGTTGTATCACTCATGTGGGGAAATACTGGAGGTGGAAGAAATACTGTCAGACGCTAAAAAGGATAATATCGAAGAGATGGTGTAAGTGCTTAAGGTTACATCTTGAGAAATGTTTATATACTTTAAATGGGAATGATGTCCTATTTTTTTTTTTTTAGTTGTTCAAACTGGAGGAAGATCAATGCTTTTTTTATATTATAGGAACTACCTTCTGTTGAAGAACTCACTATTATTCTGCCTGAAGATATTGAATTAAAGCCTCTTGGGATGGTTTCAAGTATTATTGAGCAATTAGGTATGTAAATAATTTTATGAATAAAATTACATCCAAATATGCATTCATCAAATCAAAGACTTTATGACTAGTGCATTTTCTGTGAAATATGTAATAATACTTCATTTTATAGTCATTAAGTTTGAGTAGATAAATTCATTTTTAAAAACTTATTATGTTAGTCACCGTACAGCACATCATTAGTTTTTGATGTAGTATTCCATGATTCATTGTTTGCGTATAACACCCAGTGTTCCATGCCATATGTGCCCTCCTTAAATTCATTTTTTACTTATATACGTAACTCATAAATGCGATGTCTTTTTTAAAATTCAAAGTCTGCTTTTACTGACATTTCTCCAGAACTTTGATTTGGTATGTTTGTTTTTTATTGCTATTGAGTTGCTACAAATTTAGTGGCTTTAAACAAGATAAATTTGTTGTTTTATAGTTCTGTGAGCCAGAAGTCTGATGTAGGTCTCACTGGGCTAAAATCAAGGGGTGCGTCAGGGCTGAGTTCCTTTCTGAAGACTCTAGGGGAGAATCTGTTTTCTTGAGCCTTTCAGCTTCTAGATGCTGCCTGTATTCCTTGGCTCATGTCTCCCTTCCTTCATCTTCAAAGCCAGTAATATACCTTCTCTGTGACCCTTCTCCCTTCATCACATCTCTCCCTGACCAAAGCCTGGAAAGATTATCTGCTTTTAAGGACTCTTTAGTTTGGGCCTACATGAATAATCCAGGATAATCTCCCCATTTCAAGTTCCTTAACCTTATTCGCATCTGCAAAATCTTTTTTTTTTTTTTTAATGTAAGGTAGGACCTTGATAATCACATCTGCAAAATTCTTTTTTTTTTTAAATGTAAGGTAGCATATTTATAAGTTCAGAGATTAGGGTGTGTGGGTGTCTTTTGGTGGGGGGAACATTATTCTGCCTACTGCCTTTGATTTTTATTTTAGAAACATGTAAATTAGAAAGTTCTGTGATTTAATACCATGAAATATAAAGCTGTTGGTTATAAGAGAACTCAATATTACAAATTTCTTTTAGCCCCAGGTTGTGACGTAGGTATACTAAAGGCCTTGAAGTTCATGTAAGCTACCATTAGCTCTCATAGTAAGAACCATCTGAAAGTAGAACTCAGAGTGGACAAAGTCAAAGGATATTTGAACTGGATAAAAGACCTTAGATTACCCACCAGCCCCCTTAGTTTACAGTGCTTAAGGGACACAGAAAAACCCAACTCACTTTCCCTTATGATCAGTTGTATAATGGGACAGTGGTGGTAGAAATTGGACTTTTAACCTTTTTCTAACAGTGCCCGTATCAATATTTTTAAAAGTTTATACTTCTATAATTTTATGCTTTTGAAATTTATTAATCAAAATTCTGATTAAAGTGAAACCTTTTTTTTTTTTTTACACAAAAATCATGATTATTAAAACTCTGTACTTGATTCTTGGGTCATTACATTTACTGGTATTTGAGTTATGGCATTTAATAATATGCATAAATAAGTTAAATAAGTAATCATTTGGTTACATAGTGTGGGTTGAGCATTTATTAGACTTGATGTATGTAGAAAAAATAAAGATCATAATGTTTATCAAGAAAAAAATGTGAACTATACGATATGCGTAGGATAATGCTTTCTAAAGATATTGTTTTGACTAGCATACCCTAATAGACTAACAAAATTCTCAGGTTGCTGGGAATAAAGACTCACTGAAAATCAGTACATGCTACCCTGTTTTGAGAGCCTAAAATATCTAACATGATTTGGACCAAATTACAAAAGAGAAAATATAATTTAAAGTATTAGTACATGAAGCAAAAAATCTGTGAGTTCAAATAAGAACCCCAGGAGAAAAAGAAAGGATTTGGCTTTGTATTCTACAATTGTTCTGCAAGTTAGGCTGGCTTGTTTTTCTTTCTCTCTCTTTATTTAATTTGGAAAATACAAGAGGCTAGTTAGATATTATCCACCTAGGTAGAAGTAGAGAGATTTCATGAAGTTAAGGATCTTGTACTAATAGATTCTTTGACTGTTGATAGCTGTGGAAATTTTTATCAATGTATGGTACAAACTTTAGGTTGATGTGTATCCAGCTACCTGCAACTACCACCTAGAATCATAATAAAAAAAGAGTGGATTTCTTCAGGCTGTGGAAACACAGTCAGTAGTTGTGTTCTTAAAGGAAGAGCATTGGAACTAGGGATCTAGGTTAATCTAGGTTCTGGTGATGACTTGGTCTGGAATTAGCCATGTAATAGTTAATCTCTTAAGTCCTGTTTTCTCATCTTTCTCATCTTTCTATAAAATGAGGGAATTGGATTAGGTGATCTTTTATTTTCATGTAATTTGATTCTTGGGAAGGGTATTAGGGAGGAGAAATGATTGAAAATGAATGCTGTGTTAGTGCTCACTATCATTATCAATCCTTACTCATCATCTTTATTCCAGAAACAGATGTAACTCAAAAAATGATCTATTACTCCACATGTATGTTCAGAACTTAGAAGAACTGACTGTTATAATTAATTGGATACAGTTGAAATTTTTAAAATGAATTTTAATAACCTTAACTAACATTTCATTTCTCAAATGGACATGGCATTATCTGTGTAATGTGGCAAGTATTCATGCTTTTTGCTCTAATTTTCAAGAGCCTGTTGTTTGTTTTCTCTCTTTGTTATGGTAGCTTGGTTGTTTTAACATTTGTGGCCCTTACAGAAATTGGAGATTATGATAGACTAGTGGGATAATGCTGTTGGATTTTGAGAAGAATGATAAAAATTACTGTGAGTTCTATCATTCTTCATTTATTCAGAGGAAGATGCTTTTGGGAAGTCTTTAGCCTTTTCATAGATCAGTAAGTACTCAGTACTTTGTAGAAAATAATTTCTAGAGTGAGAAAGAAGACTTAATTTTTCCTAAAACAGGAGTGATGTGACTAAATGTGATTGTACTTTTTTGGGTAAAAATTGCTTGGGAAAATGTACATGACTTAAATTTATTGACTTTTTAGTGGGTGATACAAATTTTCTGTGAGAATTTGTACTTTAGTTTTTATTTCTTAGAGTTATAGCTTTTATATTAAATAAAAATATGTAGAATGTATTTCCTCATGCCACTTGATAATAAAGAGACCGTTGTTTTAAGAGGAATAGTTACTGAGGTATTGTTATCTCACCTTAAATTTCGTTTTAAATTATGTTGGAGTTAAAAATTCCCACTTAAATTTTACATTATCTTCTGATTAAATCTTGAAATAATCTCCTTTGTTTCATTTTTCAGTTATAATTGAATCTATGACTAACCTACCTCCGGTTAATGAGGAGACTGTAATTTTTAAAAGTGATCGACAGGCAGCAGGAAAGGTTTGTAAAAAAAAAAAAAAAATATTCACATCTTAAAATTATTCTGTTTCTTTGTTGATTGGTTTTTCTGACTTTCCCTATCTGTCCTAAAAAGAATTTGTTAGTTTTAGTAGATGAGCAGTCTAGAGCTCTGAAGTTTTAATTTATTCCTGACTTTTTCAATACTTCATGTCTGTTGGTACACAGTTTTTTCCTGTTTGTCAGGTACCTTGTGAAGCAGTGGGTCTACCTATTGAATACCTCCAGGTACTCAAAGTTGAGTGCAGCAAACTTTGTATAGTGTAGTAGTTCTTAACTTTTTTTTGGTTTGTGAGTCCCCTTTGAATGGGGCCTCTCAAAATGTTTTTAGACTTTGGCTTCCTTATGTGGCATTTTTAGAGTGAAAAAAAAGGGGGGGAAAGATTTCAGCAATAGCTACAAAGTGTCACTGTAAACACATTCTGGGGAATTATGAGAATGTGTACTTCAGTACTCACCAAAAAGTCAAGTCCCTTATAACATCTTTCGAATGGAACAATTCTGCATGTCCATCTTTAATATGGAAGACTACACATTTTACCCAGTAAATATGCAATTTTGAGCCGTCAGCAGAAGATGTAAAACCTCTAAGATCAAGAATGTAAATACCGGGGCGCCTGGGTAGTGCAGTTGTTAAGCGTCTGCCTTCGGCTCAGGGTGTGATCCCAGCGTTCTGGGATCGAGCCCCACATCAGGCTCTTTCGCTGGGAGCCTGCTTCTTCCTCTCCCACTCCCCCTGCTTGTGTTCTCTCTCTCTCTGGCTGTCTTTCTGTCAAATAAATAAATAAAATTTTAAAAAAAATGTAAATATCAACTAAGTGTTCCTTTTTTGGCATAGGGGTAATTTTATTCACCTCCACATTCTCTATTCCACAAAGTACAATGCTTTGTAAATTGTAAGTGCTAGGTAAATGGGTACTGTGTTGAAAACAAACAAAAATAAGAAAATAAGAAACCAGCTGCTATCTTTGGGGAAGTCACTTTTTGGGGTTTATTTTTTTCCAGATAACTAGTAGTTGGCTTCCTTTTTGTTCTAGGAGATACAATTAATTTACATCTAATCAGAAAAAAAGCATATCTTTTTAATTATATTATTGGGTCATTCTTATAATTTTCCCTTTTACATGATATTTCCTATTGTCCCATTCTAACACACAGATTAGAAAGGTCAGATTTTTATCTGGGTCCTGCCTACCTTGTACTACCTACATACTTTTTTGGTTTTGTTTCTGTTTTTGTTCAATTGACAGGCTAATTTACCAAAGAGAAACGAGTGATTTAGGATTGCAAAGCAATCAGTGACAGAATTAATTGGAGTCTAGAGCTAATATATTTTGGCAATTCTTGAGAAAGTTTGTGAGGGGAAGAAAGACTTTAATGCCTAAAGGATGGTGCTGTACTTTTTCCCCTTTCAGATACCTAAGCTCAGTCTTTTTGTTTCAAGTATGAGTTCTGCTAGTACCTTTGTAAGTGGTTGGAGATTCACTAGGGTGCTTAACCTCAGAGAAGGTTGAGAGAGAAAAGGGATGGGAAATGAGTCCGTGACTGTGCCATGAGTAGCTCTCCATGCGCATTGGTGTGTTTACTTCTTTAGGAGAAACCAGTATTCTGCTCTGGTACAAAGGCAGAGCATTTTTCGCTGTCCTCCAGAAAGTAGTAGATGGGAGAGGAGCAGAGGGAGTGGAAACTTATTTCCTGGTTTTCTGACTCATTTGAAACTGATTATTTCCATAATTCCTTTTATTTATGATTTTCATGACAGTTATCTTTTTCTTTAAGTTGCTAGCTGAGACGATTTTAATTTCAAAATACCCAACACTTTGCTAATTAAAAACCTCTGAATTCACATTTCTTATATCCCTCAATACATTTGAATTTTTAGTTCTATAATTGTGACTAATTATGTTAATATTCAGCTCTTTTGTCATTTGACTTTGAAAGGAGTCAGATAAAAATGTAACATTTATGCCTGTAACTTTAGTTATAAGTCTAGAAGGAAAAATTAAATCTATTTCTAAATTTTACATAGCTTTGTAAATTCAAGAAGTGACAAGCCTTTAAAAAAATATTTGATTATATATCTAAGTGCTGTGACATGATTCCCCAAAATAATGGTGCAGGGGTGGGGAGGGTTGGGACTATGAGCTAAACAAACCAGTGACCAGAAAATGAAATTGAATCTGTTTTCGATCTTAGATCTATGTACTAAATTAGTTTTAACTTCAGTGTCAAACCTTTGTACATCCTTTCTTTTCCCTCTACTCTTCAGCAATTAAAATGAGCCACAGTGATACAATATTTTATATATCTTTTTAAATTCATTGAAATTCTAAGCAAGTGGAATTATCCCCATTTACTCAAAAATCACAAAGTTTTAAAAAGGAACAAAATTAAGTTTACAACCTATTTAGTCTGTCTGATGCGTTTCTTTCCTTCTACTTCCTCCCTCTTACCCACTGATTTAAGGGAGGTAACCTTGGATTTGTGTTTCTACCTTTTGCCCTTTAATCCTAATGATTAGTTACTCTTGATAAATGATGAATGAAATTTTATTTTTAATGTTTAGCTCTGTATCAGGGGGTTTAAAAATTGACCAGCCTGTGCAGTTTATTATCCCTATATAACATGAATTACGTACTCGTTTTGCATTTAGTTTTCAGTGTTTGTTAGAGTTGGGCTGGAATTTAAAAGAATATATTAGTCTTAGTTGGTAGTATGTGTTGATTTTCTGAAAGTCTCTGTATTATTTTGATATAGTGGTTTATTTTCTCCTTCCTTAGCAACTTGTGAAGTAATAATAACACAGTGATTAGTGTAAAGTGATTGATAAGAGAGAATTCTGAATGGCTGTGAGGGGTTCATTTCCCCCTTTCCCCTTTTGGTAGGTTAGCCAAGAAGTGGCTCAGCTGGAACAACCATAAGGCCTTTGTTAATGGCTTCCTTTGAAGGCTGTTCTCAGAGCAGAAGTATGCAGATCTCGGCTCTCCATTTGCATAGTCTTCCAGCATTATTCCTGGGCCTGGAGATTCTTTGACCTGTTTCTTGTTACCTGTAGAAACTAGGATTGCCTACCTACTCCCTCTTAGGCTAACCATTAAGTATATAACGTATGTGTGGAGAGGGGAAAGTGCAGCTTATTCTCTTTCTTGGAGTGCTCTTTGTGCGTGTCTAGCCAGCTGACTTAGGTTGGCCCCCAACCGCTAGAACTTTTGCCATACAGCATACAGAACTCTAAGCCTGGACTATGCTATGGGATGAGAATTTGGGGGAGTGAATTTGCTTGTCAGTTTTTTTCCTAACAGACCTTATACTGTATCTGTATAATGTGATAGTGGTGTGTGTTCATGATCTCTGTGTGTGACAGGATACCTTTGAGGTCTTTTAGCAGAAAGATAACTGCTTTTGAATAAGAAGGTAAGTATTATAAGCCAGAGCCAAGTGGATAGATACTGAAAACTACCTTTCAAATAACAGGGCAAGTATAAAACATTAGTTGGATTAAATTTTTATGAGTATTTCTACAGAATATATGCTATCATTTAAAGTATAAGGAAAGCTTCTTGCCTATCTTAAAATAAATATCTTGGACGTTATTATTCTGAGTTTTGTTTCTTACACTGTTGTCTCAGCCATTCCTTCCTTTCCTTTTATCTGTAGTCAGGTAGCTTGGAACTTGCAGAATCCTCAGAGGCAGGTCTGAAGAGAGCCGGGATGCAAGGTTTAATGAAACTATGAGAGAAGTGGGCTGGCCTGACCCCTACTTTGTCTGAGGTTGCTCTTCAGAGTTTAGCTCTCAGGTATTAGCCAATCTAAAATCTATACTTCGTAGCTGATAGTAGTTTAAAATATTGTTAAGCCCTTTTTTTTTCTATAACTCTGGAGTAGCTAAATGGCTTATGTCAACTCAGTCAAGTGTTCCATGGCTATTTGAGGTAGGAGCATAAATACTTCTCAGTTTTGGTATAAGCCATGTATGGATTCCTTAAAGTAGCTTCCTGTTACCTGTTGTATGTGAAGTTATTTTATTTAAAACCTTATAATGATTTTTATCATAGGTATGGGTTATTAACACTTGAGATCTTAAGAATAGTCAACTAAGTATGCTTTGATTTTATCTAGGCATTTTGAATGTCACTTACATTTTAGTTCAAACCAGTCTCTGTGTAAACCTGAAGCTATTCAGGCATTTCTCTAGTGAAATCGTTTCTCAGTTAGGAAATGGAATTATTTTGTCCAGGATACCAGTCCTTGGGAAACAGCTTTCTATGTACCAGGTTGCAAACAGTGATTATTATACCTTTATGGGAAATTTTTCTAAACAAATTGTTTATCCCCATCCAAACTTGAAGAATCAGATTTGTCGCTGTTTATCAAAGGAGTTTAAAAAAGAATTGTTTTTAAGACTTTTTAAAAAATTTTAATTTTTTTAAATTAGATTAACCATTCAACAAACTTTAATTGAGCTCCTACCTTAATACTGTTTGAGCTTCCATGGTTGACCCCACTGTTCCAGGACTGACATGGGTGCTGGGACATGAGACTTTCAGTGCTAAAACCGGGACAGCCCCAGGCAACCCAGAAGTCCGACAGACCTGGACTCAAGTTCCCGTTCCACCATCATACGACCTTCGACATGTTATTCCCCTTCATGAATCTCAATTTCTTCATCTTTAAATGGGTATTAATATAGGTATTAAATTCTTATGGTTGTAGTTAAGATTAACCAAGATGAAGTGTACAGAGCTCACACACCTGGCATATAGCACTTGCTCAATAAGTGGCACCTGTTATAATCATCACCATCATTAACATCCCTGTTTGTCAGCTGTGAAGGCTTATTAGCTTCTTCTCAGTATCTGTCTAGAGAACCCTAGTCTGGGGGAAGGGTTAGACAAATACTGCCAAGTTCCTCAGTAGAGGTTGTCATCTGACCTAGTTCTGGCCACTGAGAAAAAAGACGTTTTTGTTTGAGACTTTCAAGAAGGCTTCTTAAAAGACATGAGTGTATGGGGCGAGAAGGTGGGGGTTGCGGGGGGACATATTGGTATATACATTTTGTCCTTCCTTCTTCTAATTCTTCCTGCCTGGGACGTAGGTAATACTTCCACTGCCTCCTACCTAGAAGCAAAGCAGCTATCCTGTGACACCAAGGGTGACAAGAATGCGCTAAGGATGGCTGGTGGAAAGACACGGAGCCCCTCTCTCCCCTGGCATCATGGAGCCATTGTACCCAACTTAGATTTCTGACTTTTGAACTTTTCATTCCATGAGAAAAAAATAAAACCTCCAGTTTGCTGAAGTTGCTGTTTCTAGGTTTCTGTTATTCACAGCCAAACAGAATTTTCAACCAATTTTAGGCATGCGCCAATAGAAATACAGGCAAAGGCTGCAAATAGGCAATTTAACAAACAAATAGACGAGCAAATGTCATGTAAGTCTGTGACAAAACTTACTACATCATCATTTTTATATAAATATAAGCATGACACCACGTTTAACTGTCATGTTGACAATACAATATAGAGAATATTTAAAACACCATATTTAACAATTAACAAAGTGTAACAATTATTTTTATTATGCTATGTATTCTTCTGACTTCTTTGAAAGAAATAAAATACAGTACATGAACTGGAAGCTCCCTTTTCCCTTCTTCCCAGTCCATTCACTTCCCTTCCTTCCCACGAAGATGCTATGTATTCTCCTTATCTAGATTTTTATACTTTTAGTACATAAGTATATATATGCAAAAAAATACACTGTAGGGGCGCCTGGTTGGTTCAGTCAAGCATCTGCCTTCGCGGCTCAGGGCGTGATCCCAGAGTCCTGGGATCGAGCCCCACATCGGGCTCCTCTGCTGGGAGACTGCTTCTTCCTCTCCCACTCCCCCTGCTGTGTTCCCTCTCTCTGGCTGTCTCTCTCTCTGTCAAATAAATAAATAAAAAATCTTAAAAAAAACACTGTATAACAAGTTACCTATTAATGTATTTTTATTTATTTTTATTTTTTTATTTAAAGATTTTTTTTATTTATATATTCGACAGAGATAGAGACAGCCAGCGAGAGAGGGAACACAAGCAGGGGGAGTGGGGGAGAAAGAAGCAGGCTCATAGCAGAGGAGCCTGATGTGGGGCTCGATCCCATAACACCGGGATCACGCCCTGAGCTGAAGGCAGACGCTTAACCGCTGTGCCACCCAGGCGCCCCTATTAATGTATTTTTAAAAATCACATTATAATTCCATCCATATTCTTTTTATAAACTGCTTCTTTAACTCAGTAGTATAATTTTGAGGTTTACCCAGATGCATACGTATGTCTAGTTTATTCATTTTAGTAATTCTGTCTTCCATTGCACATACTATAATTAACCAATTCTTTGTTAAACATACATACTTTTCTAACTCGCCATTAACACATGACTTTTTTAAAAGTGACAAGTAAGATAATCCATTACTTTACGTAATGTGAACCAGGAAGAGTTGTGTTGCAGTATATCCCTCTGTCCTTTGCAGTTCTGGCTGTATCTAAATCCTTTCAAAACAAATTTGCTGTTTCCAGAATTAAAAAAAAATTAAATATTTTATGCTATTAGTGTTGATTCAGAATATGTTGGCATTTTAATTGTATTGAATACTACTAGTTGTTTTTTGGGTACTCATGCCTTCAGAATATTGGTACCCTGATGGGTGAGCTGTTTTATGCCTCACTGAAAATTAATAAGATCCTGAATGGTGTTCTTAAAGAGAATAAAATGAGAATATTTACTATCAAAAATAAAGAACTGATAATGTACTACGTCAGGTACTTTCAGGGCACTTGGTTTAAAATGGTCCAAGTTATTTGTAAAGTTATTTAGTAATTTATATCCAGAGTTTTATTAATAATCATACTCTTGGCTCCAATAATTCTGCCCCTTACAAATAAAATTTTGGAAAATCTGAACTACAGAAATTAAAATAAAAAGATGTTCATCAGGGCATCATTTATTATATATTGAACAAATTGGAAGTTCACTAAATGTCCTATAAGACAAGTGAAATCATGCCAGATCTATAAAGGAGTGTGATATAGCTACTGAAATTACACTTACGAAGAATATTTATAACGTGGAAACCCTTAACGAAACTTTAGGTTTTAAAACGGAACAGTATACAAAACTACAGTGTGGTCTCAGAAGAAAAAAATTGTTAATAGAAAGAGACCAGAAAAGTCAACACTGACATTGGTCGTTGTCTGGTTTCTATAGCATACATGTATTTATTATCAGAAACATTATTTTTTTTAAATTTAGTTATTTTGAAAAGAGTTTAAAAACAAGAGGCTTCCTTTAATCATTCATAAAACATTTTCAGAAATAAAATATGTCTGTACTAAAAGCAGTTCCTTTACATAAAAGTTAAAGGCTGTATAAGCTGCTTTTGTTTTTGAGAACTAAGCAACTTCAAGTTCAAATCTACTTTTCTAAGTTTTGAATTAGAAACAGTTGTGGTTTAATTTTATGAAAAATGTTAACTACTATATGGAAACAGCAGAAATGATTGAATACCCACTCAAGCAGAAGCTTTTAAGTTTTGTGTTATAAGATTCCAAGTGACAGTATTTTAATTCTCAAGTTACCCATTGTAATTCTTTTCTTCATACTTTACAACTTAAATAAGGAATAATGAAAAAAACTTCATAATTTGTATCTAGTTGGTACACCAGCAAGATGATTTGAATTTAGCAAGGAACAAATTTGTTGTTTTAAATTCATAAAAAGGAAATCTGGAATGAGTTCATGCATTTATAATCAAAATATGAAGACTTTGCGAGTATGCAAAAATGCCTTAAATATAAATATAATTTTATTGTTCTGACATGACAGAATTACCTTGTTACAACAATTATCAGTTTTTAAAAAAATACTTTTTGAGTTATTTTAATTATTAAAGGTCTTTACATTTCTTCTATTTTATAGATATTTGAGATATTTGGACCTGTTGCACATCCATTTTATGTTTTACGGTTTAATTCTTCAGAGCACATTGAGAGTAAAGGTATTAAAATAAAGGATACTATGTATTTTGCTCCATCAATGAAAGACTTCACCCAGTACATATTCACAGAAAAGCTTAAACAGTAAGTATGTCACTGACATGTTAGTTGTCTACTTATCTAATGTTTATATTTTACGAATAATTTTCAGTGAAGGTAGTTTCTTATTAAATATATGTGTTCCGTAGCGTTCATTTATTTGCCTAATAACATCTCTGAAGGCTACTATTTGTTAGCAGATTTTACAGGTAGAGATGATTTATATCTTTTACCCAAAATGACATAATCAACTGGTAGCACTACATTTGGGCCATATAAATTTTCTGAATTCCAATTCATACTTTTTTCCATGACATACCTTTTTTTTTTTTTTATAAACATGCTACTTCAGCATTAGTATTACCACTTAAAAAGAATTCTTTTCCATTTTAAATAGAATTATTCCTTGGATTACATTATAGGCTTAATTATTTAATAAAACTTGGTAATTCTCAAGAAAAAAAAGAAAATGAGTAAATTTCAGGTTGCTTATAGATTGTAAATTTACAGAAGAGACAACAAAAACGTGTCCCTAAAGAGTTGTGTATCAAGTTGATAAACGGTTGATTTATTTATTTATTTTTTTTATTTTTTAAATTTTATTTATTTTTGAGGACGGGGGGAGAGCACACACGCAGGCACAAGCGGTGGGGGGGGGGTGCAGAGGTAGTAGCAGACTCCCCGCTGAGCAGGGATCCCAATGCAGGACTCCATCCCAGGACCCTGGGATCGTGACCTGAGCCACAGGCAGACACTTAACCGACTGAGCCACCCAGGCATCCCAAACAGGGTTGATTCAACCGGCAAATTACTGCTTTCCCTTTTGTGGATGCTAAATGATGCCTGTGGCATGCAGGTAGTAATATTTCTGCATGTTTATGCTACTCATTAATTGTGCGTTTTCCGTGTGTTATTTGTGTTGCTAAGTGTTAGCTGTACAGCTGCTTATATCAGTTGAACTTGTTATTATAATTATATAATTTTTAGTAAATCAGTGGTATATGGTTTAATTAGGATAGTTTTTTCAGAAAAAAGAAAGTTGAATGCTTTGGAAAGATGTAATGAAGCCACTGAATGAGCCACTAAAAATATTCTAAAATTAGTAGGAGTGGAAGAAACACTACAAAAGTAGATTGGGGGAGGGGTGGGCACCCAAAAAGACTTCGACCTCAGTTTGACACACAAGTCCCTTTTAAGTCTAGCTCTCTTTTGATGGGAAACTTGAAGTGTAGTTGAAGCAATCGGAATGTTTTTGTAGAACATCGAGGGGAACTTCAGTCAGTGAGTAACTTTAGTGCTGCCTCAGAAGTACTAGTCCCCATTGCATGGCATAAAATCTCTAAAGCACTAACATGTTAAATCAAGTCTCTGAATTTCATTTATCATAATTCATTAAACTCATATTTAAGAATCACATAATTATCTGAGGAACATTTTGCCTGAGTTGTTCTTCAGGTTAGTAACGTTGATTTTTCTAAATAACCGCTGAAAAGAAAGGTAAATTAAATAAAAAAGTCCTGTTTTAAAATCATGCCTTTGATAGGTAGCATTTTATTCTGCTTTGTTAGGATGTTGCTGTGGATATGCCATTTTTTGGTTTTTAACAAATAAAATATTTTAGCTTAAAACAGATAAATTTAAAAAGCTTCTCATAAAGACATTTATTAAATAGATTTTAAACAAGAGGAAAAGTCTTTGTTCTTGATTTGTAAGAATAAGAATTTTTTCCTGGAAAGAAACAATAAACTAAAGGATTGGGAAATTAGGCCCATGCAGCAGAAGCCCCATCTGACAGATTATTTTATTCTAGACTGTAATTTGGTGTCTGCATGGGCACTCAGTGGAGTACTTCGTCTTGGAGGTAGAGAAGGTCACCTCCTTTCTAGTTTATCTGCCTCTTGTAAGGCTATTTTAATTTTAGTTTCCCATGAACTTACTCTTGTTGAAAGTGCTTTTTGAAATGTTGCTTGAGCTCTTCTTTAGTAGATTTTGATTTTCTGTAGTAAATGCACTAATGGGGAACTTCCCCCATTATGTCTTTAAACTGCATGCTAAGGGCACCATAGGCCATGAGATGGCATATGTGCAAAAAGGAGTACTGGAGCTATGTTAAGTAGGTGTAAGCTGATCATTAATGAGTAAAAGCTTTTTCTTAAATGGTAGAAAAATCATTGATAATGCCCCATATACGGTGTCAAAGTTCTCAATCAAAATTTTAGAACAGACTTAATGATTTTCTTATTCTGCCAGCTGCCAGCCCACTGACATCTGTATATTGGTTTTTATGGATTGTGGTTTAATATATTGATGATTTTAGTGAATTAGTTCCTGAAAATCTCGTTTATTTTTGGGATCTAGTTTAAAGCAGTGGAGACAACATCTACTCATAATCGTTTGTAATATTTTAATGTAATTGAGTAACAAGATATTGTCAAACTTACAAAATCAAAAAGATTAAAGGTGAGCTTTCAGAAATCATTATTTCAGAAATACTTAGTAATATATGTATTTTTGTTGGCTGTAGAGTATAAAATTTTCCACTAAAACTAGTTAGTGCTTGTGATTATATTTTCCTTCAAACTCTTCAAAATTCTTTCTCCTTACCAAATGAGATAGCTTTTATTCCACTGTCTCTGCTTTGAGAAATACTGTTGGAATAAGCTTTGGTTACTCATGGAATATTATTGATATTCCTCAGGTAAATAGAGGAAGAAGACATTTCATGTTGTTTTCTCTACCATTAAACCTGTAAAATCTTAAGGGAATGCCTCATGGTCATTTTTGTATCCTTAGCACCTGAAACAGTGTCAGACCTATAGTTGGTGTAGAATAAGCATTGGTTGAAGTGAGCTTTATGAACTGAGCTCAGATATCATGAAAGTATCAAAGTCATAACATCTGGAGATGCTTATGAACTGCAAAACCACTTTCCTCTGTGCACCATAGCCCTGGCTTCTCATTCTGATTCCCCCAGTCCTAATATTTATATGTGTCCAGATCTTGTGTTTTTCTTATGAGCTTCCCACGTCTTCTAAAACAAGGTGAAGAACATATACATGGTCCTTTATTTTTTGCTCTTATTTTCATGTGTAGTAAAATTAAGGGTTGAGCTCTAACATCTTCTACTTCATTATTTTCTATGCTGTTAAGTTATAAACACTTATGGAATCTTAAGTACTTCATGTTTTCTTTTGACTTTTTTCTCTTTCTATAGGGATAGAGGATCGGATGCGTCATGGAAGAATGATCAGGAACCACCACCAGAAGTAAGTATAAGTCTCTTTACATTTCTTGAAAATAGTATGAATTTATACACTATAGGGGAAATATATAATTATAAATGAGAGTTTTTACACATACTCAGGAATTCTGATGACATTTCATAGTATATAAATTCTTGGGTTTTTAGATTTAACTTTGTTCATTTTAGACGTTCTCAAGCAGTGCTGAAGATTCACGTTAATTTCTAATTTTGCTGAGGCATGAGTCAGGTAACACTAACTGAGAGGGTCACTTAACCAGTGAGTCATCCTAGTTTAGTGTACACATTGCCATGGGATTATGTTTTCTAATTTATGTTACAGATACATGGGATTTCTGTTAAGGCTCTGAAGGTTGACTTAATGTTCTTATAGTTATGTCTAGGTCATCTTACTCTTGAAGTTATATGTTTTTAAAGTATTTGAGAAAATTCACAAAGGTCTTAAAACGTATTTCCTGTGAAATGAAAATATTCTAATACATAGCTGTTGTTTTAGACCTAAGCTTTGAAATTGCTAATTATGGTGATGTTAATTGTTTATAAAATAGGTGTGATTAGATTAATTTTAAAAATTAAATTCCAGCATACTTCATGGTGTTTTGTTTTTTAATTTAATTAAAAAAAATTTTTTTTGGAGTAGTTGACTGAATGTCCCTTAATACTATAATTGGGGAAAACTCTTAAGATTTTAAAGTTTATTTTATTATGAAATTTTATAGTATATAGAATTATTGCCTGATGTTAATCATAGATTATGTATAAGGCATGCATTTTCTTCATTTTGGTATTTGTTTCTAATACATGAATATGTAATTTGTAATTGAATAAATGTGTTTGAGTGCAAATTTAATATGTATACAAGAAACGTGAATTTTTTTCTGACTTCAGGAGGTGATAGCAAAATATTGCCAAAGCAGTCTCTCTAAAATAAAGCAATGCCAATTAAAATCCTTTAATACCTCCCTCCTGCTCTTAGAACATTTTCAGTGACTGGGACATAAAGTTCTTTATTCTCCAATTTCATCATCTCTGATTTCACTATTTAAGAAGCTTTTACTTTGCTTTACAGAACCAGTTTCATGTCTCAAATATACAATTCCTTGCACATATTCCCACTCCTTGAAATTTTCCTTT
Source organism: Ursus americanus (assembly GCF_024610735.1). Lineage (NCBI taxonomy): Eukaryota > Metazoa > Chordata > Mammalia > Carnivora > Ursidae > Ursus > Ursus americanus. Next base: position 50,019,687 of record NC_142139.1, on the reverse strand, counting down.
CCTTTAGTCACTGCTAATTCATCATTAGAGATTTATCTTGAGTTTTTATCTTCTAAAGATATAAAGATGAAGATATTGTCTAAGCCTTTCCCTGAAGTCCAGTCTAAATTGCATCCACAGTGATTTTCTCTTCCCTAACTTTGCTTCATTATTTATTTACAGCCCTTACTATACTTGACATTATATTATTAAAAGAATTAATACTTTTAAAGTATATTTATAAGTACTGTAGAACAGTGCCTGGCATAAAATGGGTATGTATAAATTTTTGAACGAAAGGTATAACATTCTCTTCTGTTTTTGTATTAGATCTAATCATTTATGTTGTTTGCATATTCCTAACTGTTCCTTCCCTTTAGCATTGTTTGGTAGCTGGCGTTATGATGAATCTTGACTCTTAAGCTTAACCTCAGTCTTCCAGCTAGAGAATACCCATAGCTGAAAGTTGTTAAAGATAGGCATTTTAAAGTTACTTATCTGTGGGGCACCTGGGTGGCGCAGTCGTTAAGCGTCTGCCTTTGGCTCAGGGCGTGATCCTGGCGTTCCGGGATCGAGCCCCACATCAGGCTCCACCGCTAGGAGCCTGCTTCTTCCTCTCCCACTCCCCCTGCTTGTGTTCCCTCTCTCGCTGGTGGTCTCTCTCTCTCTGTCAAATAAATAAATATTTTAAAAATAAATAAATAAATAAAAGTTACCTATCTGTGCAGAAAGAGAATTATCTATCTGAAACTTTCTAGGAAAAAAAAGAAAGCCTTGAGTACTCTGGCCTGTGTTAATTGTCATATGTAGTTAATTCAGATATTACTAGAAAATACTACATATCAAAAGGGGTAATATTCTTTCAGGGTCAGTGTCAAATAATAGGTCTGTTCTTCTCAGTTCCAAGTATGTACCAATGAATTGGTAAATCCATGTGACATAATCTGTATATTTTTTCTCTGCAAGGCCTTAGATTTCAGTGATGATGAAAAGGAAAAAGAAGCCAAACAGAGGAAAAAATCTCAGATTCAAGGCCGGAAAAAATTCAAGTCTGAATCTAATGACTCAAGTGAGTAAATGCAGCACTTAATATTTATATAAGTTGATAACAAAATTGAAGGAAACATGTGGGATCTCTTTTTACCTCCTGGCATCCATCTAACATAGGAGGTGTTACACAGTATGAGATGTGGCAGAAGAGTCATGAAGAATATTTAAATAACGTTAGTTTTTCAAGCTTAAGGATGTAAAAATGGCTTCTAAGGGTAAAACTAAGCCTTGTTAGTCATTTGCGCATATAGGCACTTTTTTCTTAAGAAACCTCTTTGCTTCCATGTTTAGAATTAAATGATATGGTTCTTAATACCTGTGTCAAAGTATTTTATTTTTTAGCATGCATTTCCTTTTATTATACCTTTCCTATTTTTCCTTTTTTAAGATTAAACTTTTTATAGATTCCCATGCAATTGTAAGAAATAAGTGAGATTTTCTTCCATGTCCATTACGCACTTCCCTGTAATGGTAACATCTTGTAAAACTCTACAGTACAATATCACAGTCAGGATATTGACATTGAGACAATCAAGATATAGAATATTTCCACCACAGAAAAGGATCCCCCATGTTGCCTTTTTATAGTCACTCCCACTTCCCTCCCTCCCACCTCCTTAACTGTTGGCAATTACTAATCTGTTCTCCATTTCTGTAACATATTTTGTCATGTCAAAAATGATTACATAAATACAGCCATACAATATGTTACCTTTAGGGATTGGCTTTTGTCACTGAGCATAATTTCCTGGGGATTCATCCAAATTGTTTTATGTGTCATGTTTGTTTCTTTTCATTTTGGACTGTAATATTCCATGGTTTGAATATACTACAGGTTGTTTACCAGTCATGCATTGAAGGACATCTGGATTGTTAACATTTTTTGGTTACAGGAGTAAAGTTGTGTTATATATTTGTGTACAAGTTTTTGTGTGAACACAGCTTTTCATTTCTCTGGGATCAATGTCTAAGAATAATTGCTGGGTTATACGGTAGCTGGATCCCATCACTAGTGTATGAGTGACTGTTTCTCTGCATTCTCACCAGCATTTGGTTTTGTCACTATTTTTTATTTTAGGCATTCTGATAGGTGTGTAGCGATATCTAATTGTGATTTTAACTTGCATTTTCCAAATGACTAAGGATTTTGAACATCTTTCCATGTCCTTATTTGCTATCTGCATATCTTCTTCAGTGTTATATTTGTTCATGTCTCTTGCCCATTTTCTAACTATAGTTCTGCTTTTTTGTTCTTGAGTTATGAGAGTTTGTATATAATTTGTTCTGGCCTGTGGCTTGTATTTTTATCCTCTCAAGAAGGCCATTTGCAGGACAAAGGATTTTAAATTCGATGAAGCCCAATTTATTATTTTCTTTTTGTGGAGTCTGAGAATTTCTTATCTAGAACTACATTCCAAAATTTTTCTCCTAGTTTTTTTTTCCCTAAAAGTTTTCAAAGTTATTTTAGCTGTTCTAGTTCCTTTGCTTTTTCATATGCGTTTTATAATAATCTTCTCTATATTGGCAAAAGTCTTGCTGGGATTTTGATAGGAATTGTGTTAAACCTGTTTATTGGTTTGGAGAGAATTGATATATTAACTGTATTGAGTCTTCCATTACACAATCATGGTCTACATTTCTATTAATTTAGATCTTTGGTTCTTTTCAGCAGCATTTTGTCATGTTTAGAATACAAATCCTGTACTTTTTTTCATTAGTACACACCTAAGTATTTCATTTTTCAAATCATTGTAAATGGTTTTGCATTTTTAATTCCAGTGTCCATGTTTGTTGCTACGATATAGAAATAAAATTAATGTTTGTATGTTTAGCGTCTCTATTGTGACCTTGCCGAACTCACTTGGTTCTAGGAGTTTTTTCTGTGAGATTTTCTACTTAGCCAACTGCGTCAATTGCAAATAAGAGCAGTATTCTTTCTTTTTTTGTTGTTCAAACTGTGTGGGTTTTTTGTCTCTCTTTCTTTCGCTACCTCTAGCCTCTGGCACTATGTTGAATAAATGTGGTTTATTCTTGACTGTAGAAGGAAACATTGTCTTTCATCATTAAGTATAATTTAGGTATAGGGGTTTTGTAGATGTTCTTTATCCATCTATTCCTATTTTTTGGAGCTTTTTTTAAAAAAATTACAAGTATTAAATTTTGACAGTTCTTTGATAAGATGACATGATTTTTTTTGTTAGTAGTCTGTTAGTGAGGAGATTACACTGGTTTTAGAATATCGAACCAGCCTTTGCTTCCTTGGAATAAATCAGAGGTGGTCCTAGTGTATAATTTTTTATGTGTATATTGTTGAATTCTCTTGTCTCTGTCTTTCTCTGGTGATTTTCTTCTGAAATCTATTTCATCTGAGAATAATGTAGCTACTCCTTTTTTTAAAAATATATTTGATAAGACAGTGAGCACGAGTAGGGGGAGAGGCAAAGGGAGAGGGAGAAGCAGACTCCCAGCTGAGTAGGGAGCCCAACATGGGCTTGATCCCAGGACTCTGGAATCATGACCTGTGCTGAAGGCAGATGCTTAACCAACTGAGCCACCCAGGAGCCCTGCTACTCCTTTCTTTTGATTAATGTTTGCGTGTTGTATCTTTTGCTATCCTTTTACTTTCAACCTGACTATATCCTTTGAAATTAGTATTTTGTAGACACGTAGTTGGGTTATGTTTTTTAATCCACTATGCCAGTTATCCCCTGTGTTTTAATTTGTATATTTAGACCATTTGTATTTAATGTAATTATTGATATGTTAGGGCTTTAGTCTGCCCTTTCCTGTTCATTCTCTCTGGTTTTCATTTCTCTGTTTTCTTTTATCTGCCTGCCTGTCAGTACTATAACATTTTTTAGAATTCCATTTTGATTTGTCTATAGTGTTTTTGAATGTATCTCTTTGTATAATTTTTTCAGTGGTTGTCCTAGGTATTGAATTGTACATATGTTACTTATCACAATCTACTGGTGTCATTGTTTTGCCAGTTTGTGTGCAGTGTAGAAACCTTACCTCTTAGAAACATTACCTCTTTATGTCCCTTTATTCTAGTTTATAATGTAAATTGCCTTAAATAGTTCATATATACAATTAGGTTCATGTTACCTATTATAATATTTGCTTCAACCATCAAACATAATTTAGAAAACTCAAAGAAGGACATTTTATTGTATTTACTCATATTTTTGCTGTGTTTTTTCTTCCTTTCTGATGTTTCACGTTTCTTCTTTTATTGTTTCTGTTTAGAGAACTTGCTTTAGTCATTCTATCAGTGTAGGTCAGCCAGAGATAAATTATTAGCTTTTCTTCATTGTAGAGTGTCTTTACTTTCCCTTTTTTTTCCTGAGGATATTTTCATTCTGTTTAGAATTCTAGATTGAGCTTTCTTTCAGCACTTGAAAGTGTGCCATTTTCTTCTGTCCTCTATGGTTTATGAGGAGACATTTATTGTCCTTCCTGATCCTCTAGCCTTTTGGATTAATTTAAAATTGGTAATTTTAAGCCTTACACTTTTTTAGTTACCATAAGACAATATTGGAAGCTAAAGAAAAGGCATTATTGAAATTTTAAGCAGTGTTTTTTGATATACTAAAATCAGTTTTAATTTTGTTTTTATGTTTTTTTCCTCAAAGGTGAAAATTTTTCAGAAGTACATCAGAATTGGAATGTTCATAGCTCTGCTTCAGAGCATTCGAAAGGATATCGTAACAGAGAATTCACACGAGGATTTTCCCGGGGTAGATATCCTCGACCTGGCCATGGCAGACCTCCATCACCACAGTTTTATAACTCAGAGCATATGGTGTTTCAGGAGACTTCAGGATTTCCACCTCAGAGACAAGATAATCCTATCATGCCACAGTATCCCTTTCCTCCTCCAGTGTTCGACATGCATGGTTTTTCACTCCCTCCTCCTCTACCACCACTCCCGCCACCTCCACCACCTGCATCTGTAAACCTGGGATGGGCTGCACCTAACATGCCACCTCATCCATTAATTCCCTTACCATACTCCATACCCCCACCCCCTCCACCACTGCCTCCACCCCCCTCTTCTGGGGATAGTAATTCTTCCCATTTTGGATCCTACTACTAGGTCACTGTATGTTTCTGGAGAAATCTGGACTTTTTATATTATATGGGAAGGATTTTTTTTTAAAGAAAGCAATTATGGAGTTAGATTTTTAACATTGTAAAATACTAAATGATTCCTTCAGTTGTAAGTTGATATATATTTGTAACCTTTGTGAAATTGTATCCATATGAAAATTTCACTTTTGTGGAGGAGAAAATCCAACTATATAATATTTAATTAAAATTGAATCCGTGTTTTCACTATCCCTGCTCAATTAAACAATGTATATAGGTCTAATAGATCTGGAGCAACTCTCATCATGGGTTAAAATCTGTTGAACATATTGATTGTCATCTTGGTATATCTGAAAATAAGATGTTGAAGTCCTATTGAGAGTCTTTAAAATAAACTATTTTTACAAATGTATACTTTGAAAAGTGATTTTGATTGTTAATGCAATTTACTAGTAAATTTATATGTCTTATTTTTAAAAAAGATTTAGAGTGGGGGGGGAGGGGCGGAGGGAGAGGGAGTCCCAAGGAGACTCTGCACTGAGTGCACAGCCCGACATGGGGCTTGATCCCACGACGAAGAGTTGGATATCAACCCACTGTGCCACCCAGGTGCCCCCACCCTTTTTTTCTTTTCTTTCTTTTTTTTTTTTTTTTTATATAGAAGTGAAGAATACAGAGAAGAAAAGCCTTCAGTATTGGTAGATGTTCTGACTATAATTAAAGTTCACATTGATTAATTATACATAGGCAAGCTTTTCATTATCTATGCAGGTTTCTAGAACTTAGGCATTATTCAGTAAACTTTACTATTCAATTAAAGGGACACAGTGGTTATTTGTAATATGTTATTTATTCATAATAAAGTATATGTAACTGCATATTAGGACACTGTCTTCTGTATCTATTTGCCAGATTCTCACATGCCTGACACAGATTAGGTGCTTTTAGTATTTTTTTTTTTTAAAGATTTTATTTATTTATTTGATGGAGAGAGAGACAGCCAGCGAGAGAGGGAACACAAGCAGGGGGACTGGGAGAGGAAGAAGCAGGCTCATAGTGGAAGAGCCTGATGTGGGGCTCGATCCCATAACGCCGGGATCACGCCCTGAGCCGAAGGCAGACGCTTAACCGCTGTGCCACCCAGGCGCCCCTAGGTGCTTTTAGTATTTACTGAAATGACTGACTGAATTTAGAGCTTTTAATTAAATTACCACTGAGTATTATTTTTACATCATGAAATGCAAATGCAAGGAAAATTATGGAATTTTAGAAATAGAAGAGGCCTTAGAAGTAGTTTAAACTAGTACTCATTTAACAAGTAATTAGGAACCTAACTAACTAAGGGTTCCAAATTAAGTAACTTAAGATTACTCAGTGGGATGACAAGGAGTTGATTTTTCTTGATTCTCCCATTTTCACCTCCTACTAAATTGTTGTTTCCCAATCTTTCATTCCTTGACACTTTTAGAAGATAATATTTGGTATGCCCATCGTTGGGGTAATCTGGAGATCATTCATCAAAACCCCATGGACTCTGGTTGCACCCAGGCCCTTCACATCCCCTTAGGCTGGGGAGACTCTGTAAGGTTCCTAGGGCCCAATTGAGAAGTTCGTGCTTTGGTATACATTGACTTTATCATATGTTGTACTTCATTATTCTCTCTTGAAATGTGTTTGTAGCTTCTCTTTAGGAGTTAACTTTCATAGTTTATGGCAGTCTTTTTTTTCTGGTTGATAAAATATTCTTAGAATTGAGATTATATCTAGAAGTACTAAAATAAATTCTTCTACAAGAACGGAAAGAGTGAGATGTTAACATTCAATTACAGTATATCAACAAGCCACTGTAATTGCCATTTAAAAAATCTTTGGCATTTAAAAAATTAAAATCTTTGAACCTCTGTACCTCAAGTACTGATATCTGACCGTAGGTATTTATTATCTGAAGAAACATAGAACTGAATGATACCATTTGGTTCCCACCTTCAATTAAGTTGCTACCTTAAATACTTACATCCAGTATGCTTCCTCTTTATACTTAACTCAGGGATTTTGAAACTTCAGGGTGCCCAGAAATCATCCACAGTAATCACCTAAGGTTTGGAAAGCTTACTAAAAATGCACATTCTTGAATTTTATCCCAATTCCAATTCAGTAGATGTAAGATGAAACCTAGGAAATTTTTTTTTTGTCTTCTGCTTTCCCAATGTTCTTTTTTATTTCTTCAAATTTTATTAAATTTTTCATTTCATTTCTAGGAAAATTAAGATACAGTGTTATATTAGTTTCAGATGTACAATACAGTGATTCAACAATACATTACTCAGTGCTCATCATAATAAGTGTACTCTTTAACCCCCTCCCCTATTAACCCTATCCCCACACCCACCTCCCCTCTGGTAACCATTAGTTTGTTCCCTGTAGTCAAGAGTCTGTCTTGGTCTTTCTTTTTCCCTTTGTTTTTGTTTCTTAAATTCAACATACGAGTGAAATCATGGTATTTGTCTTGCTCTGAATTATTTCACTTAGCATTTTACTCTCTAGCTTCTTAATACCTTCTATCAGACCAAAGTATCTGTTTTGAGCTACTTGCAACAATGAAATTGCATCTCATTTTTGACTCTGTGTGCGTTCTGTACCTAAAATGTTATCATTGGTGTATTAGAGATGTGCAGTTACTCAGTGCCCTGGAAACAAGGGACAAATTTGTGTATCAAACAGTAAAATAATGAGAATAGCCAATGAAGAAAAATGCCAAAATTTTCTTCTGCACTTTGAGTAAAAATATATATATACTTATGGGTGTATATGTACGTATGTATCTGAAGGCTAGTACAAAAATCCTGATTATGCATTTTAGTACCTTTTGTTTCTACTTACAAGGTTGATAAAACGGGAACAAATGTTTGGTTGGTTGATTTTGTTAGTTGCATTACACCATCTCCCAAACAGAACAAACTATATGGCAAAAGGTTTTTATTTATATTGAGGATATATGGACTAAATATTGTTTCTAACAAGAGATATGACCCAAATAGTAATAAAATATAACAAATACAAAAGAATAGAATCTATTAGGATCGAATCCCTATTAAAATGTGATAAATAGATGATGGTGGTCTGTGATGTTTAGAGGATGGAGATGAACTTCTCAAATGTTCTCTTAGTATCAGTAGCCACTACACTGCAGAACCTGTTATTGTAGTTTCTAAAACTGTTTATTGTGTGCTCCCATGACATACAGGAGTACTGGGAAAACATTTGCTCTCTCCCCCATCTCCTCGCTCTTGCAAATATCTGTTTGACCAGGCATCATGCAGTGTTTCATCTTAGGATTTAGGCCTGTCAGTCTCGTTTATAAAGTAAGCTGTGTTAGTAGCTGTTTCATTCAAAGCAAATAATTAATTTTCTTTAATGTCAATTTGGTTTTTGACTAAGTATACTTGCTAGTATGTTTATTGGCAACAACATAAGCTCAAATGAATTCTCTTTGGCAAGATTATGAGCAGGAAAATATTTAAGGGCAGAAGAGTAACAAGGCATTAACTTTTTAAACACATTCAAATACGGTTAGTTTGAACCATATGAAATTCCCTACACAGTAGACATTTAAATGGTTCACTGTAATATATGGGCTATAAAATATATTGCTTTTCATATTTATTTTTCTTCATAGAACATCTCTCTGTACCATTACTTACCAGAACACATTTTGGGAAATACTTGTCATGGATGACAGCTGGCAGAAATTCATGGTAGTGAACATTTCTCAGAGATACCATGGTCTTCCTAAGAGAACAATCTATGAGAAGATCATGGGGCCCAGAAGAACTATTAAAATATTTTGTATTAGGTTAGGAAAATACTGTTCCTTAGTGTCGACTTTGTGGTTCTTAACCTGAGGTTTTTTCCCCTTGTTCTAGAACCCACTAAAAACTTGTGAGATGTACGTTTTCCTAGGAGAGCGGGTCTTTGACTTTCATCTTGTTTTTAAAGTAATATATGAAGAGAAAGAGGATGGTGAGAGAGTCTTGCAAAAGGTTTTCTCCTTTTGGAGCAGGTATAACAATATATATGTTTCTCAAATTTGATAATGCACAAATCTTTTCATTAAAAAATGTTGAGGAGGGGCGCCTTGGTGGCTTGGTTGGGTGTTTGCCTTCGGCTTGGGTCATGATCCCAGTGATAGAGTCTCACATCAGGCTCTCTGTCTCCCTCTGCTTGCTGCTCCCCCTGCTTGTGCTCTCTTTCTCTCTTTGTCAAATAAATAAATAAAATCTTAAAAAAAAATGTTGTAGATCCCCAAGACCACAGTTTGGGAAACTGAGTTATAAAACTAAATTTCTTTCTATGTAAATCTCAGTTTCTTACAGAATTTTTATACCTGCAAGAATGTATCTGTGGACCTCAACTTAAACAATTGTCTTAGACAATGTTGGGTTTCAAATGGCTGTATAGGTAAAACTTCCAAGTGATTATAGCCAGGGATAGAGGAAACATTTAACAGTCTTAGATGTCTAAAAATGTCTAGCATGTACGTTTCTGCCCAATGGGGAATTTCTTTATAATTGACTCTAGATAGGAAATCACTCTTACACTACTAGAAAGAGGCAGTATCTTCAGTTTAACAAATTTAGTTGTCTATGTCCATTCTAGGCATATTGCGATGAGAGGTGAAATTTGACCAAATTAACAAAGTCTAAGGACATTTCTACAAATACTGTCAATGTCCATACATAGGAACAACTGAAAAGGGAAGGACCTGAATGGAACACAGAAAATGATCCAGAAAGATTTCTGAAAGGAAAAATGGAGATTAAGCCAAGATGAGACCATCCAGGCATAATCAACATGGCATTTGTCCGTTTCCTCAGGACAGACGATGTGGAAGTTTACATATAACTATCTGTTATAGTTGTATAATTTATTTTTGTTACAGAAATGGAAAATGTATAGATTGCTCATTAAAATATGAATTCAGTTATGCTTGTTGATATACTTTTTCAGTTTTCATCAATTTTTAGTCAAATAATATATCTAGATACTTTTACATACAGCTCTCTGAACTGAGTGGGCTCTTAAAGATTGTTCCCAGCGTGGTCAAGCAGCAATCTCCCTTTCAAAATGTTCATTTAAAAAGTTTTGTTTTTGTGAATGCAATATGAAATATAATAATAGGCTTAATTCTCATAGAGTACTCTACTTACATTGTCATCATACGCATGACATTTTATTGTAACTGATTGTATTGATCTCCCATATTGAAGTATAATTTCCTTGAGGACCAGCACTGTTTGATCACATCTGTCTGTACTCTGAGCACACAAAAGGTTTTCAAGAGACAGTAATTTCAACCTTGTTGCCAGATGCTTCTTGCTGATTCATAACCTGTGGGATTCTCCTTTGTGTTTCTAGAATACAGTGGTTTATGTGTGTTCATTCCAGATGAATGCCAGTATTAGTGATGATTCTTTTTATTTAATAACTTGAAAGTATTTCTCAGGATATCAGAAATCTATTTTGGCAAAGATTTTCAGGTCAGATGTGCCTCAAAAATGGCCCAGAGAGATCAGTAGAAAATAGATTCACTTGTTTTCGGAACTGGTTTTGATAAATACTCTATTAACACCAATGTGGAAATGATAACATTTTGACAGCAAAATTAATAATCTTTTTTCTCAAGATAATAAAATATGCTTAAAGTTCATACTTTAGATGATATAAAAATATGGCCATCAAATTCTTTATTAAAAATGATAAATTTACTGTGGGGTTTTTGGGCTGATCTCTATATGAGTCATCCAACAAGATTGTATATATGCTGCTCTATCCATAATATACCTTTCAGAGAGCTAACCTTATAGATAGCAAAGAATAATGAATGATATACATATTTTTATGATAAGGTTTCCAGAGAATTTGAAACTGAAGATTAAGAAGAGAAGGCTTGGTATTCTAGGAGATATTTGCTTTTCCTTCCAAATTTTCTCTACTTTGTAAAATGGCTTCAGGATGAGAAAGCCACTTGAGATCATGCACTAGATTCATTTGTAAATATGAGAAAAAAAATAGAAGCACAAATCTTGTGAATCTCTTGTAACAACTGATAGGGAAGTACATGTAATTTGCTGTTAATATTTCTTTGGGTTAAGAACCCTAGTGGAACTTGGGGTTACAGGACCATTGAGCTTTCTTTTTTTTCTTTTCTTTTTTTTAAGATTTTATTTATTTATTTGCCAGAGAGAGAGCAAGAGAGAGCACAAGCAGGGGGAGGAGCAGGCAGAGGGAGAAGCAGGCTCCCGCCTGAGCAAGGAGCCTGATGCGGGCCTTGATCCCAGGCCCCTGAGATCATGACCTGAGCCGAAGGCAGACACTTAACAGACTGAGCCACCCAGGTGTCCCAAGCCATTAAGCTTTCAACTGCTCATTTATTTAATAAAAATTTGTTTTGTGCTAATTATTAGTCATCCATTTGATGCTGGGGATACAACCCTTAGAGTGCAATTACAGGAAATACACAAATAAGGGTACCAGGTGCTGTCTCATACAAGTATATGTTCGTATGGAGTATGGTGGGAACATAGAGGTGAAAGAGGTCAATTCTACCTTGGGTAGGAATGGGGAAAGGGAGAAAATAGGGAATAATTTACAGAGGACATGATTCTGAAGCTGATTCTTACAATATAAGGGATAAGCCTGAGTAAAGCTGTGGAAGTATAAAACAGGTCAACATGTTTAGAAGCCAGCAGACAGATAGGTATGATGGATGTAGAAGCTATGGCTGGAATGGAGGAAACCAATCCCAGAAGCTGGAAAGGAACTGAAGGCCAGATGACAGAGCCCTGGGGGTCTTAACAGGGAGCTCTCGCCCCATAGTTTCACCCTGGGTTACTGACATCTTTTTTTTTTTTTTTTTTTTCCATATCTTGGAAATACCACTAACTGGGAGAACAAGTTGGAGGGACAAAATGAAAGGATGGAAGGAGGCAGATCAGGAAATGATTGATGAGAGCAGTGTAGGGGAGTGATGATGAAGACTTACTAGCAGTTGAAATAGGGATGTGATTTTGGATGATAGAAATTTCAGGAATGTGAATTGATAGGGACTTGCAGTGTTAGGGGGTGGGGTTGAGAAGGAAAGGCCTCTATAATTACACTCAGGTTATGATTTGAGTGACTATGTAAGGAGTTAGTCCCTGAGAAAAGGAATATATTTTGTATGGGTTATATCTTTTAATCTTTTGTGAGATAGGAAATACTATTATAATTTTATAAAGAAGGAAAAGGAGGCCTTGTGAGATTAAGGACTTTATCCAGTTTTTTAGAGGTGGAAATAATGAAATCATATTGAACACAATTGCCTGATTCTAGAATCTGAGCTTGTAACCACCATTCTAGGCTGCCTCATAAGATAATGATAAACCACAAGATTTTCAGAAGTTAAAATTAGAGGAACAGAAAAAAAAGTTACAACAAAACTAAGAAAAAAAACTATAAATTTATGTTTCAGGAGACATTAGTGCTGAGAATTTCTGCTAGAAAATTATCAGCACATATTTAATATACTCTTGATATACCTTTTATATTCCCACATATATCCTTGATATAAGGTCAGACAGACAGAGATACACACACACACACACACACACACACACACACGCACACACAGAGTGGGACAAAAATAATTCAAGTTAATTCAGAGATATAATTTTCTGTTCACTCACTTGTAATTTTACTTATTTTTCTCAAGATTCCATAACCAGAATATTATAGCATTTTTATAATTAAACAACAATATTTCCAAGCATTTCATTCATGTATACCCTGTGGGCTAATGCTTCATAACATTCCTGTACCTATTAAAATAATTAGTTGGAAGTGTGGATTGCTTTTTAAATTAGTTATAAATCAGTTATTTTACAAATTGATGTAGTAAGAAGTTAGAGATTGTTTTTAAAATTAGTATACATTTTTCAGGTTATTAACATCTGACTGTTAATGTCTATTAAAAACTGATGATATCTGTTGCTGTATTGTTTCAATTTTAGGAATTTATTTTGAATATTTTTAACAATAACTTAGACTCCTAAGATCTGTTGAATTGAACGCATCTCTTGCACCTTCATTTTATTTATTATAGAAGAAGCAATTTTGTTATTAGAGGCCATTTGGTGTCATAATGATGATATTAAATTACATGATGATTTGGTAGACATTTATATGTAGTTTTTTTGTTTACCTTGAAAATTATGCGTAGGAAATAGATCTCTAAAAATAAAGTTGATAGAGCAATAGTTAGCTGCAAAATTTTGTTGTACACATACACATAAATAATGTACAACTTATAATATTTTAAATAAGAAAATATCTCATCCTATTAGTAACATTCTTTGGTCAATACTCATATTGATGAAAGAGTTTGACTTTTTATCTTATTTGTACATTTTGTCTGTTTAGTCATTTAAATCAAAATATAACTCACAGGATATGGTCAGACCAATAAGAATTTGGAAAAAAAGTGTTCAGCCTTCAAATAAACTTAAAGAAATGCAAATAAAATTAAGTAGAATACTATTTTCAGTGTACCAAATTGGCAAAAAGTTGGTAAAAAGAAACATGATTATTATACTGTGTTTGACTCAGGCTACAATTAATTATGCATTGTTCTATATACCAATATTATCAAGCTTTATGAAAGGTAATTTAGTAAAATGTACAAAGAGTCTTTCACTAGCCCTTGGTCCTAAGGATTCTACTTTTTGAAATTTATTATGACGTTATTATGAAGAAGTCTGCTTGAACATTATATTCATACAGTTAAAATAACCATAATACTAATATGAGCTAAATAAAAGGATATTATGAATAACTTTATACCAATATATTTAAAAACTTAGATGAAGTAGATAAATTTCTAGAAAAAATAAATTTTAAAAGTCAACACAAGAAAAATAAAATATTAAAAGTAGAATCTGTATGAAAAAAAGAATCTACAGAAAATACTAAATGTTATAGGAAAAAATATGCCATTTTACTGGAAAATAGAAAAAGAAGCAGCAATGTGAGAATTTCTGATTTTATGAGACTAACAAACTTGATGCCAAAATCTGACAAGGACATTACAAAAAAGGAAAATTATAGGTAGATCTCATTTATAAAGATAGATATAAAAATACTACTACTTACAAAATATATTGGCAATATGAGTTCAGCAAATATAGAGAAATGGATACAACAACACTGCCAAGCAGTGTTTATTTCAGGAACGTAAGGCTGGTTTTATATGCGAAAATCAATCAATATTGCTCATCACATAAAAAGATTATGCTGATCTTGTCGACTTAGCACTATTGCTCCTATTTAAGCCTGAGAAATACGTTCTCCAGGATCTCCTTTCTGCAAGGTTCTGGATTAGAGCTGATCAAGGGGGGCACTCATGCAAGACTAGCCAAGGGGAAGTGAAGGAGAGTTAAATACTCTTCTTAGCCCCTGGCCCCAGACATGGTTGACAGATGAAGAGACAGGCCCCAGCTTCTAGCTCTATCCAGCTCCTGGCCCTGCTGACCACCAAGTGCGTTACTACAGTTTCCTCAGAGGTGGTAGCTTTCCACAAATCCACAGATCTCCTCCCCCCCCGCCCCTCCCCCGTTGTGGTTCCGCTTCTGTGGCTGGACATACACAGCTTGAGTTTTCCTGAATGTTCCTACCTATTCCGCCTCTGTCCTGTTAGTGACTTGCTATTATTTCTCAACTCTCTTCATCCTGTCTTCCTTTTTCCAGCTCCCTCCACATTTGTGTATGTTTTAATTTCTATATCTAAACTTTTTTTGCGTAATTCTTTTAATGGTTCTATTTTCCTGACTAAGCCTTGAATGAAATTAAATTTGAGTAGAAGCAATAGAATTTTAAGGATACAAATCTGGAGTTGCTTTTCTGACTAGATTTAAAGGTAGCATTAACCCATCGTCATGGTCAATAAAACAGGAGTAGCCCTTCCGCATGCAGCAACCAAATAGTTAGCTCTTGTTTAGGGAAGACAAAGCTTTAAGTGATCAAGCAGGTGCTACCGTCGAACTCTGTCCTGGGAATAAAGAATAAAGATTTTGCCTTGGGTTGATTGCTTCTAAGTGCACTTGAGGGTTTGGGGAGAGGAAGAGCTGAGCTCTGGAGTTTAAATTCTAATCTCATAGGGAGCCAGAAACGTCTGCCCTGGGCTCAAGTCTTGATCCCAGGACCTGGGATCGAGCTCCTGCATTGGGCTCTCGCTCAGCGAGGAGTCTGCTTCTTCTTCTCCCTCTACCCCTCCCCCTGCTCATGCTCTCTTTGACCCTCTGTCTCTCTCAAATAAATAAATAAAATCTTTAAAAATAAATAAATAAATAAATTCTAATCTCACGATCTGGATATGGGCTCAGAATACTTCTATGTTGTCCTGACACAAACAAAAACAAAAACAACTCCCTCCACAAAGGTATCTTCTGTAGCTACAGGTTTAAAATTTCTGAAAACCAAACCCAAGTCTGATCCTGTGGTTGGCATAACTTATAATCGCAACGGCATGAGTGAATCTCAGAAACATTGTGTAGAGCAGAAATGTCAGACACAAAGAGCATATATGGTTCAATTCCATTTATGAGAAGATGAAAAAAGAAAAGTAAAAACTAGTTAACCTAATCTTTAGTTTCTACAGCTACAAGGTTTGATAGCACAACTATTAGAAGAAGAAGCAAGACAGTAGTACCATAAATGTCAGGAGAGTAGATACCACTAACAGTGAGGAAGGGAATTATAATTGGGAGAGGGCAAGAGTGGGCTTTTCATGGGGCTGGCCATGCTGTTTTCTGACCTGGATAGGGTTATATGGGTGATCACCTTGTGATGACATAATGAGCTGTTCATTTATATTCTATGCAATTTCCTCTATGTGTATTATTTTTCAAAATAAGAAGGATTAAAATAACTCTGAAATGGCTTCTCATCTCATTCAGAGTAAGAAGACAAGGTCCTTAAATGGCCTGCAAGTCCCTCAATAATCTGGCCCCCATTAACTGTTTGATTTCTCAATTCTTCCTCTCTCTCACTCTTTCACTCTTTTCTATATACAGAGTTGAATGTGATTAGAGAAAAGCAAAATGCCATGCTGTCTGGATAGCTTGAAATTCATAACTCCTAAACATAAAATGGGCTCTTAAAGCTGCCTGGAAATGTGCTGTATTTCCCTAGTCCATTCATTGGTCATTCACCTGGGTGACAGTGTCATACCTCTCCTCTAGCTGCAAGCCCTCCATTTCCCCCACCCTCAATTTCACTGTCCTTCCTCACTTCCTAGCCTCTTTGTTCTGGAAAAGAAAGGATTCTATGCAATGCCCACAGAGATGTGTTCTCCATACCCCCACCCCTTCAAGGAGAAAGCCATTAGCCCAGCTGCTGGGAGAACTGGGAGCAGCTATGCTGCCCTGCAAGCAGCTACTGCAGGGTCCGCCTCACCTAGCAAAACCCCAAGAGTGCGCACTTCCAGAGGGAGCCCAAATCTAATGTCTGCTTAGGGACAATGGAATGGGGGTGGCATAAAGGCACCGAGGGACAAATTCAGAGCTCTCTGGAGTTGGTTAAGGCTTCGCTCGGCGAGCATTGTACTTCAAATTTTTCTTCCAGCCCAATCCTGTTTCCCGCCTCTCCCTTCCACAGGTCTTGATCCCTAATGCACAATCACTATTCCAAACTTCAACTCGGATTTGCCACCAGAGAACCCAATCTGTGATACCTCACAAAGCATCCAGATTCCCATCACCATGTTCATCTACCCACCTGCACCTGTTCCAGTCCTCTGTGACTGTCTTCTTCAGAGGGTGCTCATATTTGAAGGCTATCACGTCATTTGTGCACTGTATTTGATTACTAAAGACATTGCTCTAATAGCCCCCCCCCCAACATCAGCAATCTTTCCTCCCTGGAAATAATATAATAATATTACATGTAATATGTAAGAATATATAATAACAACAACAACAACATCTCCTACTGGAATAACAATAGCTTATTTCTATTATTTCTCCCATATTATAATTTAAAAGAAATCATCCTTTTTTGGCCCAACTCTCCTGCTATTGCCCTATTTCTCTGCTTTCTTTTGAGAAAAAAAAAGTCTATTTAAAAGTGATCTATAATCCCATCTCCAATTCTTCCTCTGTTTTCTCTTTAGCGCATTCTAATTAGGCTTTTGCTGTCCATTGATCAGGGGCAACTTCTCTTGTCAAAGGCATCAATGACCTTTACAAAGCAAACCATGATGGTCTAGTCTCTGCCTTCATCACACTGAACTTCTTTTCATGATGGATAATCTTCTACTCTTTGAAGCTTTTTCCACTTGACTTCTAGAATATCAAACTCTCTTGTATATTCTGCCTCACTGGTCATGCTTTCTCAGATGAGCCATCAATGGGCCACGATTCCAAGAGGTGCCTTTTACCCGGACAAGAATACAATTGGTCTCTCCGGGGTCATGCAGTGAGGTGGCTCTACTTCTCTGTCTTTTGTTCTGGTTTGTTCTCTTCCTCTGACTCTCAATGTACGAGTGTCACAGGGCTCTGTGCCTGGTCCATTTCTAAGTACGCTCATCTCTTTTCCAGACTTTGCTCAGACTCAGAAATCCACAGGCTACCTCACATCTTTATTTACATGACTAACAAATATCTGAACATGCCTGAAACGGAGTTGTAAACTTTCACCCAAGCTTACTTCACCAAAGAAAGGAGCCCTCTGCTTGCTCCCTTTCTGCTGGTCCTCATTCCTTCCTCCCTTGATTCTGATATCCATCAATTTGTTTAGCATCAAGTCAATCTTACAGCTTTCTATCTAGAATATATTCAACACCACTCCCTTTGTAAAAACCCACAAAGGGTACATGTGCAAGAGCCGGAGTCACATCTGGCTAGTACATATATAAAGAGATTTTTTTTTGCCGGATACACTTAAGATAAGGAATTTCCTAAGGAGTCTTTGAAAAGTAATTTCTGGGGTTTAACTTAGCATATGTAAAAATCAGCGCAATTTCTAGTCATTGTAGGAAAGAGAAACAAACTCAGGCAGCTCTGTAGCTTTTTTGGGTAGAAAAACCAAAGGCAAAACTAAAAGTCACATTAAAATCTGTAGAAATGCACTGAAACACACAGGCATCGCTTTTGCTTGACTTTAGATTTCCAGAACAGTGGGAAGATAGACAGAGTCCATTTACCATGCAGATTACTTTTATTTTTATTTTTATTTTTTAAAAAGATTTTTATTTATTTAACAGAGAGAGAGACAGCCAGCAAGAGAGGGAACACAAGCAGGGGGAGTGGGAGAGGGAGAAGCAGGCTCCCAGTGGAGGAGCCCGATGTGGGGCTCTATCCCAGTACGCTGGGATCACGCCCTGAGCCGAAGGCAGACGCTTAACAACTGAGCCACCCAGGTGCCCCCAGATTACTTTTAAAGTCAAGATGGTGGTGGGATTTGCAAACGTTGCCATGGCTGGGGACAGTAACAGCAAATCTTCCAGCCTGGTCAGACATTCTTTCATATAGAATAGTTTCCATGGAAACCCTGTCAGCAACCCACAGATTTCATGTACTGTATGTTCTGGCTAGATAAATAATGAAGAGCTGTCTTCTTTCTTACTTAATGATCTGCAGATCTGCATACTCGATAGGGAGGGTGCCACCTCCTATGCCATTTGCAGGGGAGAAAGACAAAATGAGAACACGACAAAGTAAGACTCCATCTCTGCATTTGAAAAGCACAGTCTGTGTTAAGAGATGACATTTTCATTTCACCTCAGATCACAAGCTCAGGCATGTATCACAGGCCATTCTTACCTCCCCTGATCTTTTTTATGGGCCACACTCACACTCACTGAGGACGGCATTCACCTGGGAAGGTGCGCAGGAGTGTGAGGGGTCCTGACAAACACCTTTCTAAGTAGACTGATGTTGGGTTTTTGCTCCCCATGGAAGAACGCTCTGCTTCCCAATGGCGCATGTCACAGAGCAAGTTCGGACATGCTTTTCTGTCTTAGTGAGGTAGGGTTATGTTGTCATCATCGCCTATTACCATCTGTGTTCTTTCTATATGTCCCCAAATGTTACTTTCTGTATGCACTAATTCATAGAAAAATACTTTAAACAAATAATAACCGTATAATAAGAGGGTTTTTTATCTTCCTAGGCAAATTGAAATGTTTTAGACACTAGAAAATAAAGGAGTTTTAATGAATTCAAAGTAAATACTTACAACTGGTTTTTCTCTTTTCCCAAAACAAATAAATAACAATCATGGGCCAATGCTTCAGTATAGTCTAGTTGGCTAATATTAGCTTTTTAGCTATGAAATAATTTTAAGCACTTCCTTTTGAGGTAACTTGCGGTATAAATTACGAATTTTGTGTTGTGATAGAAAATATAAAGCTAGGAGGTAGTGGAGGGAGAAGAAAGAAGTATTCTTGAATTGTATACAAAAGGAGTAGTTTCTCTAGTTATATGCTCTTGGCCCTTACAAGATTAAGTTACTACTTGGATGAAAAGAAGGTGGAAAAGAAAGCATTAAGCCCTGTATAACTGGGATTGTTTTATTGAAAAGCTCGTTTCTTCTCCAAACAGAAATGTCCTGAATGTGATAGGTTCAGATGGAGACTTCTAAATAATTCATTGTCAACTTATGGCAAAGATCTGGGGAGAGAAAAGAAGGAACTGTATCTTCCAGAGCCTAATTTTGTTAAGGAAATATAACCAAAGGGGTAAAACATTAAGCCCTTTTCTAGTGAGGATCTAACCTGAAAAGGGAGGAGCTCCACAGATGGGCAAGAATGAGCAGCCAGCATCAGCTTTCCTCTGGGGCATAGAGCCAGGCACATGATGCCCACGGTGAATATTTCTTGAACGAGCAAATGAATGAAATATCAAAGAGTACACTTTGGCCTGTTACTTTAATTGAATACATCTTAAGAACATTTCAGTATACTTTAAAATCCCCATATTTCTTCTTTTTATTACTCTGCAAAGCATAACAAAGGAAAATATCAGTGCAAAGCTTTATTGTCTTAATTGTAAGAGTTGTCAATTTTTGTCAAAAAACTTTTGATTTATCAAATATTGCAGGAGGAAAATTTTGACTAAATGGAATATCGGTTAGTGTAAATCTTTAGAAAAGATTATTTAGAAATTTATTAGAAATAATATTTAGAAAATATTATTTTCTTTTTAAGGAAATGATTTTAATAATTGAGGGTTGGCAGGGGGGCACCTGGGTGGCTCAGTCGGTTGAACATCAGATTCTTGATTTCAGCTCCGGTAATGATCTCAGGGTGGTGAGATTGTGAGATCAAGCCTGCATCTGGCTTCACACTCAGCAGGGAGTCTGCTTGAGATTATCTCCCTCTGTCCCTCCCTCAACTTGTGCTCTCTTCCAATCTTTCTCTAAAATACATAAACAAATCTTTTAAAAAAATAACTGAGGGTGGGGAATCAGAGATGCTTTCCAAGTGCTAATCTCTCATGTTCAGAGGTTTCAAGAGACGTGGGTAAGCTATTGGCTAATGGATTTGAATGACTGGCTGTTGGAAAATAAAAGAAATGCTATATGCTTTTATGTAGATATCTTGCTCCTTTCCTCCCCTCCTTCCATGTCCTTCCCTTACCCTGTCACATTTCCCTCTGACTCCTACCCCCTCCCTCTTCCTGCCTGTAAGCAGTGACATTGAAAATGCTGGAGTAGAATGACATTAGATCCCGAAGATCAAGATCCAATGACTTCAGATACTGTGACTTCTCAGAAAGCCCAACGAGGTTATTTCCTTACTAAACTACTAATGTATGCAAATTATGATGAACGCAGGAGGAAAAAAATATTTTGCTAATCTCCATACTCAAGCAAGCTACAAGCTATGAAATATTCATGACAGTGCACTGCAACATAAGTAATATGAAAATAGTATCTATTTCTGCTATTTCAATTCCTGTTTATCAGGCATTACCAAGGGGGCAATATTGTTGCTAAGGAGATAAAACTTGATTCTTGGAAAGTGACAAATTCTTACTCTTTTCATGTACAAAGCACAAGTATACAGATAGTAATTATAGGAAATCGAGGTGTTAAAATTTCATGATGGGGGTTTAGGAAAAAATGTCTAGAAAGACTTCTTAAGGGGGCAATAATGAGAAAAAAAAGGTTAAGGAACACTATTATATATCGTGCTTTTAGTTTTCTAAAGATTTTTCTCCTCTCCCAGATTCTGCCTAATGGAATAACTGGTAAAGAACTAGTAGCCCCATGGGAACCAATTATTTAAATAGTTGCACCAAAGCAGGACTTTTAGGTTAAAGCTTATATGTAAAATGTGCCTAGATCTGTGACCGAAGTGAGGTCAGTCATTCTTGTCTGAATTGAAGTCAACTCATTCCTGCAAGATGGTCTAAACTTGAAAGAGAAAGAAAAAAATAAAAAAAAGAACCAACCAAACAAACAAAAGAAAGAAAAGGCTTGCTCCGGGGAGAAAACAGCACAGAGAGAGAACTGTGTACCTGAACCGCGCTTGCAGGAGCAGGCGAAGGAGCCTGTTGCACCTGCCGCATCTGTTGCACCTGTTGGCACTTAGCCATTAGCAAGTGGAAGCAGAGGGGTCTGCTGGGGGGTGGGGGCAGTGGTCCCACTACCAGCGGATGGCTTAAAGAGTATAGGATCAGTCACTTTTCCTAATAAATGTAGGTGTGGAGAAATAATTCTGAAATATACCTTTCTTTTTGAAAATATGAGAAAAGGATGGAGAATTCTCTCTAATATGTAGTACTAAAAATCAAAATGAATTTTGTCTACTATTTTGCCTAATTTACTATTGATGAATAGATCTTCATGTTGGAATTACATTTGTAATTAAATATTCATCTCGGCAGAGTGTTTCAAATATCTGTTTCTAGATATATGTACTCCTATATTCATTGATGTAATAAGTATGGTAGCCAGGATATGGAAACAACCTAAGTGTCCATTGATGGATGAACAGGTAAAGAAGATGTGGTGTATAGACACACACACACACACACACACACACACACACACACACACACAATGGAATACTACTCAGCCATAAAAATAAAGTAAAATCTTTCCATTTGTGGCAACATGGATAGACCTCAAGGGTATTATGCTCAGTAAAATAAAACAAATACTAGAGGATTTTACTTACACGTGGAATTGAAAGAACAAAACAAACAAAACAAAACTCAGAGTCATAGAAAGAGAAAACAGGTTGCCAGAGGGTAGGGGAGTTGCAGGGCGAGTGAAATGGGTGAAGGAGATTAAAAAGTACAAACTTGCAGATATAAAAGAAATAAGTCATGAGGATGTAATGTCTAGCATGAGGCCTATAGTCAGTAATGTTTTGTTAACTCTGTAAGAGGACAGATGGTAACTCAAATTATTACGGCAACCATCTTGCAATATAAACAAATGTCAAATCACTATGTTGTACACCTGAAACTAACATAACCTCGCATGTCAATTATACCTCCATCAAAATAATAAAAAAAAAGAAAATGAGACATCATTTTCTATATTGTTCTCCAATTTCTCAGGAAATATAAGATTACCTTTAAGTTGTTTTTCAAAATTAATTTTTAATTAAAATTAATTATTTTATTTCATTTTGAAACCAAAATCATATTGGTTGATACTCTATTGAGACGAGGAGTGAATAGGTAGAAGAAAGAAGAGGAAAAAAAATTAAGCAAAGGAATGAAAATGAGAGAAAATGAGTAGTTTTCATTACTGTAGGAAATGGAAACGTAGAGCTGCCCGATAAAACTTTCTGTTGTGATGGAAATGATATATACTGGCACTTTCTAATATGGTAGCTGCCAGCTACATGGGGATGTCGAGCACTTGCAATGTACCTAGTCGAACTGAGAAATTGCATTTAAATTTTATTTAATTTCAATTAATTTAAATTTGTATACCTGCTTGGGGCTAGTGCCTAAAATATTGGTCAATGCAACCCCTCAACTATGAGGATTTTTTTTATGTTTAATTTACACAATCAAAGTACCTAGTTTGAAATACTATAAGAACACTGACAAATCATTGTGAGTTTTCCTCGTTACATAGATTTAGGCTCTCAGGCTAATGCCATGTCTTCTGCTAGGACAACTGTCAGTAGCAGGACCCTGGTTCACCGTCCAAATAGACAGGCTTCCTATAGGTGTAGTTAATGAAAATGCATTGATTGTGCATTTTTTAAAATAAAAAACTGAAATCCTATAAATGGTTAAAGTTATATTAAAAGATGTTAGCATTGACATTATATTTAAATGAAATATGTGATTTAGAACAACATGTTAAAAAACATTTCAAGGTATAATTTGGCAACTTCTTTATTATGATTTTCCTTATCCTCAATGATTACTTAACTTCAACTTAATTTTCAGCAGGAACTGAATCAAAGCTTGCATTCGTTGCCAAAACCCAGCAGCCAGCTATTGACCACAGGAAAATATGCATGTTTTCCACATCTACTAAAAGATTTAAGATAAATATAAATCAGACATGTTCCCAAAAATGTACACACATTTTATCTATAAGATAAAATAAGCTTACTTGGTCAAGGCAAGTATATTTTTAGTTTTTAGTTTTTTTTCAGTTTTATTGAGATTAAGTTGACATAAAACATTGTGTAAATATAAGGCATACTACACGTCGATTTGAGACACTTACATAGCACAAAATGATTATTCCCATATCATAAGCTAATACCCCCATCCTGTCATGTAATTACTATTTCTTTTTTTGCTATGAGAACAATTAATATCTACTCTTAGCAACATTTGGATATATAATATTATTAGATATCATCACTATGCTGTACATTAGATCCCACGTCTTATTAATCCTATAATTGGCAGTTTGTGCCCTCGATCGGTATCTCCCCATTTCCTGCACCTTCCAGCTCTCAGTAACCGCTACTCTACTGTTTAAGTCTGGTTTTTTTCAATTTCACATATAAGTGGTATTATGTAGTATTTATTTTTCTCGGTCTGATTTATTTCACTTAACATGATGCCCTTAAGATTTATCCAAATTACCTCAAATGGCAGGATTTCCATCTTTCTCACGGCTGAATAATAGTCCACTGTAAATACACCACATCTTCTTCACCCACTTGTTCACTGATGGACACTTAGGTTGTTTTCATATCATGGCTATTGTGAATAATGCTGCAATGAACATGAAAGTGCAGATATCTCTACTAGATCCTGATTTCAATTCCTTTTGAATATATATCCAGAAGGGAGAATGCTATATCATACAGTAGTTCTATTTTTAATATTTTGAGGGACCTCCATAATCCACCTCCATAATAGTGGATACATCAATTTATATTCCCACCAACAGTGAACAAATGTTCCCTCTTCTCCACACCCTCGCTAACACTTGTTATCTCTAAAAGCAAGCATATTTTTAGGTATTTTATTTTGTAGGGATGAAATTTTGCTCATAATAAGATGAAAATGCCATCCAGCATGTTTATTGTGTTAAGATATTATCATTTCCAACAAAATTTTACAGCAATTATAAAAGATTATCTTCTAGTCTGGATATAGTACAGGCAAGGATATTTACATTCATTGGTCAAATATTAAATAGCTTACATATTTTTTAAGAATTATAGATAACAGATTCAAAAGTATAACTTTCATCTTGTGATTATTCCCCTTGTTTTCCTCCAATTTTTACTTTGTGATCTAATTATAGTTAACATTTATTAAGCATCTAAAATTATATGACAAGCACTATGTTAAGTACTAATTTTATAGATGTTATCTCACTTAATGCTTCTAACAGTACTGTTATAGAAGAGCTATTATAATCTGAATTGTACCCTGGAGTAAACTGTCTCTCGCCATGACAGAGAGCAATTCCAGAGCCAAGATTTGCATCAGGCCCTGCCCCAGTCCAGGGCCCAGGGTTTACATCTTAACCTCTGCACCAGCTACCTCTTAGGAATTTCTGGTATATCACAGCATGTTCTGGTAGCAACAGTAGGGAATCCACAAACTAGCAATTATAAAGGAGGGGGCTGCTGATGTCTTGGTGTAACACTGTG
The DNA here is from genome assembly GCF_024610735.1 of Ursus americanus. Classification (NCBI taxonomy): domain Eukaryota; kingdom Metazoa; phylum Chordata; class Mammalia; order Carnivora; family Ursidae; genus Ursus; species Ursus americanus. The sequence goes on along the minus strand of NC_142139.1, from coordinate 49,994,438 downwards.
AGGGTATAACTTTTAATAATATCAAGGACGAAGAAAGATTTGTGTTGAGCCCAATAATTAAAATTTCAAGTGCTGGTTTTCTTTTTCTCTCCTCTCCACTCCTTTCTTCTCCTCTCCCCTCCTCTCCTCTCTTCCTTCTCTTCTTTTCTTACTTCCTTCCTTCTTTTCTTTTTTGAGACTTAAAATGGCCTAATATGTGAAAAGGCACTGAACAAATTATTGAGTTGTGGCTATTAAGTTGGATTTATCTTATTTGTAAGTAATAGCTCTCCTACTCACTTATATTAAACCACCAGGAATTTCACAAGACTTAATAATCACTCCTGAGGTTGGAAAGACCACTCGACCAGTATTCTCATGGAACCATTTGCTCTGATATTATTCAGGAAGTGAAGCTTGTCATTTTCATTGCATTGTAAATTGTTTCTTGGTGATCATACATTTTGACTCCAGTTAATAAATTAATGAGGTTAAAGAATTGGGGTGGATGTGTCTCCTTAAGTATAAATGCCCATTCTTGCCACTTTAATACAGACGAGTAATTTGAGAAACAAAAACAGGAACATCTTGGGGCACCTGGCTGGCTCAGTCGGTAGAGCATGCAACTCTTGATCTCGGGTCATGAGTTCGAGCTTCATGATGGGCATAGAGGTAACTTAAAAAAAAACAAAATTATTATGTTCATATTTTGTTATATATATTCTGTAAAACTAGGAATAAAAAGAAATCATATCTATAAAATATAACAGAAAACAGTGTAACATTATGTTTTTATGGACATCTCTACAATAGCATTTCTTTTCTGCACTGAGTAGTTGGGTTCAATTTTATTAAAACCCCATTTTTATGAAATGCTCAGTGTGCCAGATATGGCATTAATAGAAAGTACAACCTTCACATGTTTGTTTTTAGACGTGTAAGTTATTGCGAACACCCAGTGGATACCATACATTGTTGTACGCATGGTAGTTTGGCCAGGGAAGTAGAGAATATATTCCTTATCTACAACACGCTTACAATCTAGCTTTAAGCAAACAACTAAGAAACAGTCTAAGAAAAATTCCAAGTCAATGTATTAACAACTCAAATGTTCATAATCATAATTTATGCATCTCAAAATCAAGCAGCGCTGCTGCTATTGTTTTAATAATAGAATATTCAGCAAAGACTCAAGTGAACTGGCATATTGAATAAAAGGGAAAAAAGTAAACTCCCTGGGAGCCTGCGAGTTCATTCATTCATTCATTCATTCTTTCATTCATTCATTCATTCATTCCTTTATGTGTAATTTACATTTCACCCTTCTTTCTGCCTCATATGTGGAAGGTAAAAACATAGGGAGAAACAATCAGAAATAAGAGGGGCTATTTTTTTTCCCCCTTTCATAGTTTGTCCTCTGAGAGATGAAAGAGAAAAACACAGAGTTTGAAGTCACAGCCTGCCGCAGGAAATAAAGCTTGGAGGAGTTTCCTCTGAAAGAAATTTCAAAGATCAGTAATGTTAACGTCTTGATGTCTCAGAACTGAAGCCTGTGAAAGAAGTCAGGAGCGTCTCTCTGAACCAGAAAGAGAAGAAGTGGTAAATAACGAGAATACAGAAGTTTAGTGACAATGGCGATGAGTTTTATTTAGGTTTTGAATTAATTTAAATGGTTTTTCTATAAGATGATACACTTGACTGTTGAATGGTTAATTTGATTTGATTTAGCAAAGGTTTGCTTTTGAAAAATGGGAAAGGCCTGCTTCTCTTGCACTGAGACCAATCATTACAGTAACATGAAGAGGCTTTGCCTTTCTCTTGGGGTTGGGACCAATGTCAGCTGATGGGTAGCACGCCTGATTATACCGGAAGTTCCCCAAATTATAATTTCTTCTTGAGCAAAATGTCTTGAAACCTAGTACTGCATGATTCAAGAAAGCTAAACTTCAGACCTCTGGGGTAATATGTGCAGGCTGCCAGAACCAAATACCAAACTGAGTGGCTAACACAAAAACATGTGTTTTCTCTTTGTTCTGGAGGCTGGGAACCCAAGATCAGAGTGCTAGAAGTTTGGTTTCTGCTGCAACATCTTTTACCGGCTTGCAGACAGTGGGCCTCCTTGCTGGGTCCTCACGTGGCCTTTTTCTCTGTGTGCATTGCCAGTGTCTCTTCCTCTTCCTATAAGGACACCCATCCTATTGGATTAAGGTCCCACCCTGATGACCTCATTTCATCTTAGTTATCTCCTTAAGATCCTATTTCCAAATACTGTCACATTGGGGTTTAGGGTTTCACCATATGAATTTGGGGAGAACGCAGTTGAGTCCAGAACATCCTTCATCTTCCTGATGACCCTGTGTTGCCAAGTTTATTTTGATGTGGCTGCGCCCAAGTGTGTCTGGGCAGCTTGTGATGCTGCCTTCTCCCAGAGCCCCCCTCTCCTTGGTCTTATCTCATGAACATCTCTCTCTCCCTCATTCTCTCTCAGTCTAGAGAACCTAAGATTTGGCACACATGAGAGCATTTTCCTCTTCTCTCTCCTCTCCTCCAATCTCCTCTTTTCTCCTCTCCTCTCCTCTCTCTGTCTCTCTCTCTCTCCACAATCACCAGTAAAAGAATTTTCTCTACATCATTTCTTCCCACCCTCTCTCCTCTTCTTCTTTCTGACTCTGGCTAAAGTTTAATGACAGATAGCAGTTCCTTCTGTACCCTATAGACGTGCCTGTGAACTAAGTTCTTCAAAATTGATGGTTGGTATGCTAGTGAGAAGAACAAAATTAATTTTTAAAACTTTCTCTCAAGTCTGTCAGTGTGGTTATCGTCTTGTTGCATAATCCCATTCTTTGAATCATAAATTTAAGCCTTCTCAGGTGGTGTATGTTTGTGTGATTCGTTTTATAGACGTGACTAAAAAAAAAAGGAAAACAACTAAACATTTTAGATGTGTAGAAGGTAAAGTCGAATTTAGAATTCAAATCATTCTATTTTACTGTAACAAGAAAAGAAAGGTTTCTCATTTAGGTTCTCGACCTCCCTATTACTCGGTAAGTGAAGGTACTTCATCAGCACGCATTGACGCAGGGAGCAGTTAAGCCAAAAAAGAACAAGTTGAATGAGCTCCTGGAAAACTCTTACGCAGAAGTGCCGATTATCTCCTTGTATCATTGTCTTTGATTGCCAGTAAGGCTTAGAGATGATTAAAAGAAAAGAGGTAAGTGTTGTTAGTACACTTACATACCTTGTTAGCAAATTGTTGGAACTCACTAAAAAGCACAGAAACACTAGTGCTCAGACGAACCCGGAAAATGAAAATCAACCCTTTCCTCCTAAGTCCTCACTAGGCATCACGAAGTCACTCATATTTCTGAAATTTTTCTTCAGGCAGCAATGTGCACAGTTTTTGAGCTCTCTCTGCTATGAGACTTTCTAGTTATTGGAATCCTTCTCCCAGATGACCCTTTATGGGTCCTTCAGAGACGTGTCCTTATCATTTCTGGTTCTCATTAATGGACAAGAAGCAGAAGACTTCCATTTTCATTTGTTTATTCCATAAATATTTATTGAGAACCCGCGTTCCACACATTGCTTTAAGCTCTGGAAACACGCAATGACCAAACCACAAACTATACTCTTAAGAAGCTCACTAGCTATGACAGAGAGAAGCAGAAGCGATTGCCGGAGCAGAAATAATTACAGCCAGCTACTAAAGGAGAGAGCAGGGCGAGGGTCCCACAGGGGAGGTGGTACTGTGCTTTGTCCTGAAGGATGAGTAGGAGTTTTCCAGGCCGGCAAAGAGAAGGAAGAGCACACGAAACATGGGCTAAGACAGAGAGCAGTGAAAAAGCATGACTGTGAGAGCACATCTTTATTTTAGTTATATTCTGCTCGACTCCAGGCAAAATCACGATATTTGTATCTTTCTATCTTTGACCAATCTTTGCCAATTAATCTCTTAACAATTGGAACCAGGGGAATATTTCTATGTTTTCATACCGTGAATGGTCTTGCACTTTGGGGGCGAAGTTCATTCTTAAATTCAGATTGAAGTGGTTTCATCCAAATATTTCACAGTATGTTTTACTTCTGCTTCAGTAAAAACAAAGGCAAACCACATTTAAGTGACAGTGGTGGCTCAGGGAGCCGCGGAGCATAGAGGTCTGCCTTTATGAAGGCGTGCACTTGAAGCTGCCCGGGAAGAGACAGTCTCCAGGGAAGGTGTTCTTGGCTGAGCAAGTGGGGCTGTTCTTTGAGGTCACAGTGCGATTGCTGTGGGAGGAGGACATTTCTGCTCTGTTCTTCCCACTTGCCTTCTACACTCATCTAAAGAAGAGGAGCTGCTGCTCTGATCTGTCAATCTGAGACATCCCACTTCCTTCACCAGGAGTGAGATGGCTTTAAGTGAAAAATACATGTGAGTCCAGAAATCTTTGCCTCTCTCCCTTTTCTATATTTTATGTGACTGGGTTAGAGAATTCACTGATAAACTCAGCTGTTCTCTTCCTAAGTTTTTTGTTTTGATTTGTTTCTTTTTTTGTTGTTGTTTTTGTTTTTTGTTTTTTTGTTTTTGTTTTTTTCTTTTCACCTAATAGCCTCATGTGATGGCCAGGTCCTCCCAAGATACAGATTTGAGTGGGGCGTGGGGCAGTGTGGGAAAAGGTCATGCTTGGCCAACGCCACAAAACCATTGCCAGAAATCTGTCTTTGTCGTCATTGGTCAGTGATTCCACGGTTACTAAAGTGGTTCTTGATTTTCCATTGAGATACATTTCCTTTTATAGAGCTACCTTGGGCAACTTGGGGAGAGAAAAAGGGGGAGGAATGATTGACAGGTTTGGGGCATTTTTCTATTTTTGGATCTAATACCACCAAATACTATCAAAAATATGCTCTCAATTCCTAACTTTTGGGCACAGTCTCAGCAGGCTGGAAAGTCAATGAAGGTACCAAGCATGTGAGAACCAAAACTGCACTTAGAGAGACGGGAGTGATGCCACGTCAGCATGTACTGGGTTATGCCTGAGGTAAGCAAGAGAAGAAATTCATTTGGAGGCGAGGAAAAATATATCTGGTATTTGCTGAGGTTTTAGGAAATAAGAACTCATATATTGTACTAATATATGTTACATGTTACATGTTATTTCATGTAATCCTTTAAGTCAATAATTAACTCTTAAAAATTGGATACAACAAACCCATTAACCCAGAAATTCCAGCCTGAAATTTATCCTTCAAATGTACTTGCACAAGCAGTTCAATATGTTTGAAGATCTTCCTTGCAGCCCTGTTTGTAAAACTGGAAACAACCCGGATGACCATAATAACCAAAGAACTGGTTTAAAATGGCACCATAATTTATGGTACATTGTACAATAAGATATCAAATGTACACTGAAAATGATATTTATGTGGTCTTATTTATTATGCAGAAATTAATTTTTAAATTAAACAAGGTACAAAACACTATTTATAATATAATCCTATCTGTGTAGGAACCAAAGTATATGTATGCTTGCATATTGTAAAAGTTCCAGGAAAAGACTTCTCCCAAACACGCAGTCCTGCTAATAGTTACATTTGAGGAATGGATGAAGTGCATTTGTGTGTATTTTTTTAAAAAATATGTATGCATCGCTTTGGTGATACAACAGTTTTAAGAGGTAAGTAAGGTCTGATGCAAATAACAATAAAAGCATAAGATATAACATTATGCAGATTTGGTTAACTACTTTTCCTTGAAGCACGTTCTTTTTTTCTTTTTTTTAAAAAGATTTTATTTATTTGAGAGAGAGAGTGAGCGAGAGAGAGAGTGGTGGGAGGGGCAGAGGGAGAGGGAGAAGCAGACTCCTGCTGAGCAGGGAGCCTGGCAGGGGACAGGGTTCTGGGATCAGGACCTGAGCCAAAGGCAGACACTTAACCGCTTAACCCCTTCACGGACTGAGCCACTCAGGTGCCCCTTTGAAGCCTTTCTTTACTTGTCTTCAGTGGCATCCCTCCTACACAATATATTTTTCTTCTATGTCCCTGGTCATTCCTGATTTCTCTCTAATATTGCCTTCTCTTCTGCCCTTTTCTAAAGTTTTGTACTGGGCTTATTTTCTCACTGAACTGATTTCCTCCAGGTAAATTTATCTGCCCCACTCCCTCTGGTTTCCCTTACTGTCTCTCTGCTGATGACTCTCAAATCTATTTCTCAACACAAACTCCTTTTCTGAGTCCCAGATCAATAAATCTCATTACCTCCTCAAATTTGTGCCTTACACTCAACACGCGCAAAACAAAACTATCCTCTTACCTTCAAACAGTCCTATCCTTCTTCAATATTTCTCTTCTCAGGAAATGTCACCAGTCAAAAGCCAGCAGGAGACACTGTAGTCAAACAAAGTGGGGCTTATTTACTACAGCAAGGAAGACTGCTCACACAGGGAACGTGGGGCATCTTGGGAAGAGGGTGTTAGAAGGGGATTGATACAGAAGATGGACTTGTGGTAGGTGATTTTGGAGAAGGTATATGGAAGATGGGATTGGCTCTGGATTGGGTGTGTTCATCACGGGCAATTCTATAATTGGATATCTTAACTCATTTTTATCTATTGAGCAGGAGGAATGGAGCAGGGCGGATTCTGTGGTTGGTGGAGAAGCAGCAGTCACTCACGTTTGCTGACAGAGGGTAACATTTGGTCATTTTTGAGGTTTGCATTGTCCAGTGACAAAACTACAACAACTCATAATGAGTTCTGTGTCCTTTATGCAAAGGAAAATCATCCATGGATCAGGAGAGTACCTCCCAAGCAGGGGAACATTCTACTGCATGGATTTTGTACAAGAGTGAGTTTTGTGGAGCATGAGAAGAGGCCACAGAGAAACAAGGCATGGTTGGCTAGGAGGTCAGGGATTTCCTCCTAAGGCTAGCAGGCCCTGTTTTCTAGGGTAAGGTGAGCTAGGCCAAGCTGAATTGGAAGATTGTGAATCATCATGTTAGGATTCCTTGACAGGTGTTTTGCATAAATGCAGGCTGACTTAGTCTTAGATTTGTGACACGGGCTGGGTCACTGGAGTGGCTCCATTCTGTGGGTCCTGATATATGAATTAGCTTTACCAGCACAATGTTCTTATTTTCTTTGTGCGTAGTCATCATTATGGAGGGTCTTGGTTTTGACTTGTACCATCGTGATCACAGAATGAACTTCTTTGATGTTGTACAACTCTTCATGGTCAGCAGAACACCATGGCCAGCTACTTGGCAACAGTTTTGATGCAAAATTGAACAGACTTTTAAAAGAAATGTTAAAGAAAAAGGAAAAGAGTTTTATTTGAGCCCAAGTGAGGACAGCTGCCCAGGATACACAATCTTTATAAGGAAGAGAGTGCTCCGGGAAGGCACATTTGGTGCAGGGTTATACACATTTTTTACATAAAGAAAAAAGTTACAAATCTTCATGACGAAGGACATTCCAGAAAGTTACAGACTTGATCTTATGTTTTTAGTATGGTTGGAGCTGTATGACTTTAATCCTATGGGAACCGGGGAGGTGTTTTTTTTTTTTTTTTTCTCATTTATGTTTGGAATGCTCCCTTTTTGGTTATTTTTTGTAAACAAAGCAGACGTACAATGTGTGCTTAGGGCAGAAATAGAGCCCATGCTTTGAGGTTTCGTGGAGTCATTTTGACCTTGATAAATGTTAAAGTATAGCTTCCTTGAGAGCCCAGGGACCACAAACGTTCAAATCTTCCTTTATCAACAGTAACAGGGATGCTAATTTTTTCTCTCACAGCCATAGATTTAGTTGCCCAAGCCAGAAACTTTGGCATCCTCCTTGAATACTTTATCTTTACCCAGCACATTCTGCCGATTAGCAAGCTCTCCTGATTGTCCTAAATAACTCTAAAATCCATCCACATTCCCTTTCCCCTCTCCACCACAATCATTGCTCACCTTTTCTTCTGTGTTAGAATTCTAGAATTCAGTGCCTCCATTTTGCTTCTTCCTTGCTGATTTTGTTGATTCCTTTCAGAATGTCCTTCCCTTTTAAACAGGTTATTCCTTTAAAACAGTACTTCTCAATCTTGGCTGCCAGTTAGGATCACCTCCAGAGGCTGTAAGACAATACCGACACCATTCCCTTTCCAAAGACGAAAGAATGGCACTAACGTTTAACCACATGCATTTTATGTAGCGATATCTTCTAGGCAAGCAGAAGCCTTATCACCTAGCTAAGTTTTGAAGGGAATGGTGAATAGCTGGAAGGGGACAAGTGGAACGGCAGAGAGGTTTGGGAGGAAAAGAAAGACGAGAAGCAGAGGAGGACTGAGAAGTCCTGCAAGCAGCTTATAGGGGACGTGACATTGTGATTCACAATAAGAAATAAATATTTGGTCTTCAACCCCTGGCACAGAGCTCCCAAACCCTTGGAATTTCTTGGGTCATAAGAGCAATGGGAGCATCTCCTGTCAGAATATTTGCTCTCTTGTCTTCAGTTCCTGAAATCACTTCAGAGCCGTAATGGTGAAATGGTCATCTTGTTATTCATCACCCCTTTCTGCCAAAACTGGGTTTATGTTAATGAGGTGACTTTTGGAAATTCCCAAGGATGGAGCTGGTTAGCAGGGAACCCCCCATGAATAAAGGGTGGGAACTATCAGTCCCAAGCCATGGGCTGGATTTGTCCCACAGCAGTCTGCTGACCCACGCCCTTTCCCCTTTCCAGGTACATCATGCCTTTTTTCTCTCTTGTAATTATTGTCTTCTTCAGTGACTCTCCTCAGCTCACCCTCTCTCGGTTCCAACCCTGGTCCTACTGATCTCATATACTGAAATATTTCATTGTCTACTTCTTCTGGCCAATTCCCATTACCATTGTTTTCATAACCCCTGTCTAGAACGCTGCTTTACTTCAAATCCAGTGAAAGCTGACTCATCCCTCAAGACTCCATCACAGGGCCACCTCTTCCAGGAAATCTTTCCCTCTTCCACCGGTCTTGACCTCTCCCGTTCCTGTACTCAGTAGCACTGTACCTTACTGGCATCCCTGTCATTATTAAATTTTTTGGGCCCCGTAGGTTTTATTTTCTAGTTCTTGAGCCTTGTTTTATTCAATTTGGTATCTTTCGCACAGTGTCTGATTTACCATAGAAGTACGGTGGATGGTGGGTACTTATGTGCTCATGGTATTTTTATTTTGTATCTTGTGTATCTTTTATAAATATAATTTTGTAAGTACTCAATATCTAATAAAAACCATTTTAAATATGTTTATAAATCAAAAAAGAAGTACAGTAAATGTTTTTTCTAAAACAATGGAAGAATGTAAGAGCATCATTTCCCTCTCTTCCTCTGTATTACTAGCTCATTAAAGATGAAAGAATGGAGGATGGGAGAATTGTGACAAAAAGTAGTCCTATGTAAATTAATTGTGTCAAGAAACTGCTTTAAATTTCATTTGGAGCCTGACAGCTATGGTCTCTCATTCTAGGTTGATTTCTGCTTCTAACAGAAAGGGCAGAATATGCGCTTTTCACATGGAATATGGCATTATCATCTATTACCAATTGTGTTGAAAGTGAGGAGAAAAATAAGGGGGAAATAATCTTAATTTTGCTAGGAGTGAGGAAAATATACTCTAAATGATGACAAATATGCTTAGTCATTTGGTTACTTATTTAACAAGTACTATTAAGCCCTTATTATGTGCTCAAAAGTGCTGTAAGAGTTTAGCACAGATGAGGACTGGGCAAAATTCTTTCTTATTTGTAACATACCTGCCTCTCGGGATTCAAAATATCAGTCAATTTTTTTGCCTTATAATTTGTGGGAGCCATCAAAGACAAATGAATATGTTTAAAGTATGCTTGAAATATCAAAAAGCTTCCTAAATGGATCCTATTATCTCTCCTGCTGGCAGTGTCTTCTTTGTGGCATAAAGGGTTTAAAAAGTAGGAACAGGGGCGCCTGGGTGGCACAGCGGTTAAGCGTCTGCCTTCGGCTCAGGGCGTGATCCCGGCGTTCTGGGATCGAGCCCCACATCAGGCTCCTCCACTATGAGCCTGCTTCTTCCTCTCCCACTCCCGCTGCTTGTGTTCCCTCTCTCGCTGGCTGTCTCTATCTCTGTCGAATAAATAAATAAAATCTTTAAAAAAAAAAAAAATAAATAAAAAGTAGGAACAAAGTTTTATTAAGATGTCTTGAGAGACAGAAATGGACAGTGAAAAAAGATGTCAGGTAGAAATTGTACTTAGAGGCTTGTCCCTGTCTCATAGGGACATCAGCTACAGAGAGGTTCTCCCTCCTCCGCCCTCTCCCAGATTATGCAGAAAGGATAGTAAAAATAACCCCTAGCCTGTCTTTTTAAAACAACAACAACTGTGGATGTAACAATGCCCTAGAACTGATCAGGATAAAAAGAAAATGCATTTCTATATACTATGTTTTGGCTATTTGCCTCAGTAAGCTTGTTAATTTCCTTCTCTGTCATCTTTTGGGTGGGCTTGTATAAGCAGGAAACCCAAGCCCGGCAGGCTTTAGGGCTCTGTATCCCCTCCCTGCTAAGAAACTGCTGCAGTCAAGGTGAGGTTCCCTGGGAAGCCAACTGTGGGACAGTGACTGGCTTGTGCCAAGAGAGGAGACGCCCTCAGGTTCATAACTGATGAGAAGAGAAGAAAGCAGGAGTGAGCGGAGGGAATCATCATGGAGGCATTAGTCAATTCTACAAGAGCTCTGAGGGTAAGAGAATGTTTCAAAGTGATCCTGAATTTGGGCAGGAGACCTGGATGTTTCTAGCTCCTTCTGGTACCTGTAGACCCATCTGAGAGCTGCCCTGGGAAGGGAGTGTAGCTTTGGGCAAGGCAGTTGCCTTTAGCTGAGGAGCTGGGACCTGACAATTCAACCTTCCTAGAAACTGGGGGGAAAAGTACTTTTGTCTTGCAAGTCGGACATATGAGTGCACACATACTGCACCTGAAGGAGGAGATGACCGAGGATCCCGAGGGACCCTGGGTTTGTGGGCGAACACCATAAGCATTGAGGTTGGAAGAGGAAGGACATAAATATTCATGTCACCAGGCAATTTAATAAAGAGACTGGTGAGCTCTTGTTTTTGTGCTTGCGGGTGTGTGCAGTTGTGGTGTGACATCCCTCAGTCTCTCCCCAGCGGGCTGCATTCATTCATTCATTCAGTCATTCCTTCACTCCTCAAGCTATTCCGTGATGATCTCTGAAAACAAATTTTGGGGAATTCTTGCTGAGAGAGCGTTCAAGCTTTAAAATTTGAGATTTTAAAGTGGTTTTAAAAGATATTTATACCTTACATAATTTCAGATTATATGTAGTTAATTTCTCACTAAAAGTTGATGGAAAAACATGTGTTTATTGAATAAACTGATACAACTGCAGGTTTGGAATTTTAAAGTCACTGAGTCCTTCAGGATAAAGTGGAAAGTTGATTTCTGAGAATTAGTGAAAATGAAGTAAGGGGAAATTCTATCCTCTGAACACAAAAGCATTGTTTCTTTTTCCTTTTACATTCTTCCGGAAGAAAGGGAGATTAAAGCCTGTGGGGAATCCTTCAGCTGTGGACTGTGAAGTTGGGCATCAGAAGACTAACCCCCACCCACCGCACCCTGGGTAGGAACTGACATCACTGCTTTCTGAAATAAGTTTGCCTAAACTGACCTATTGTCAGAACAAATAGACGGGTTCAATGGGAAGAAACATCCTACCAGAGCAATTTTTAATGTGTGAAACTTTAGAGAAGTTTTGTTTTTTTTTTAAGCGACTTTATTTATTTATTTGAGAAAGAGAGACCGCTCAAGCAGGGGAGGGGCAGAGGGAGAGGGAGAAGCAGGCTCCCCACTGAGCAGGGAGCCCAAGGTGGGAGGTTCAATCTTGGGTCAGAGATCATGACCTGAGCTGAAGGCGGGTGCTCAAAGGACTTAGCCACCCAGGTGCCCCTTCAGAGCAGTTTAAATTTAAGTTTTATCTAAGTAACTCATCTATCTGGCAGAGGAAACATTTACCTGTTTCCATCTTCCTGTGAATATCTTTCCTTCCTTTTGAAGTCCCAAGCCCCTATCCTCTTCTCTTAATTCAGGTTGGCATTTGTACCCCATTATGCCTGACTACCATATCTGTGTGCATTTCCCAAACATATGCTATTAAATTTGATTTTGTCCTGTTTAAAAAAAAAAAAGAACTGACAGAGGCACAAACGGGATCTTAGCCTCAGACTTTTCTGAAACTCTGGAAGCACACACACACACACACACACACACACACGCACACGCACACTCACTCACTCAGGAGCGCACCAGGCTTTTGAGTTGCAAATTAACATTAATGAAATCTATGAAAATTAGGGTTGGGATGAGTGGATATCTGTTAACAAGTAATGAGAGCAGCAATTTTACCTGAGTGCTTTTCTTGGGATATTTTTCAAGAATAAGCTGCTTTATTATGCAACTGGTAACATAATCATAGGACTGATGTCTCACTATATTCACAGAGTCCACCCACACTTAAAAGTGAGGGGCCATACAAGGGAAAAGGTCATTGGAGGTCATTTTAGAATTCTGCCTATTACAATGTATAAAATTTCAAGTGTCAATTACTGATAGTTCCCCAAATTCTTGTCTTTAAATTCCAATTCTTTTAATTCCATTTTTTTTTTTCTTTAAGTGAATATACTTGAGTATTTGCTTTATCTTTGAATTTTCTCCAGTGTTGTAAAAACAAGACAGCCTGAGAAGGAAAACCTGGATTTTTTTTTTTTTTTTTTTTAAGTTACAGAAATGTACTAGTAGGAGGGCCTTGGTAACATTATGCTACTCTTAAATTGTGCTTTTCCATTGTCTCTTTTTGTTGTGTACGTGGGAAGAAAGTGGTCAAATTTCTTCCTCTTTTTCTTTCATGGGATAACTAGGTGGGTCAATAATATTTACCTAATGGTCTACTTTTTCCTCACTGACCTGCAATTCCTGCTCTGTCATACACTAAATTTCCATACACGCAAGCGTCTTTTGTAGGCTCTCCCATTCTCTTTCATCACCATCATGCTTTCTTAATTACTGTAGTTTTATAAGAAATCTTGATTTCTAGAAAGGTAACCACCTGGCACTCCACTTGTTTTTCTTCTTCTTGAGTGTTTTAGCTGCATTTGGCCATTTGCACTTTCGAGTTTTGTTTTGTTTTGTTTTGTTTTGTTTTAAGTAGGCTCCATGCTGGGCCTTGAACTCAAGACCCTGAGATCGAGACCTGAGCTGAAACCACAAGTCAGATGCTTAAGCAATTGAGCCACTCAGGTTCCCCTGCACGTTCATGTAATGTTTTTTTGTTGTTGTTGTTGATTGTTTTTTTAAGATTTTCTTCATTTATTTGAGAGAGAGAGTGAGCACAAGCGGTGGGGAGGGGCAGAGGGAGAGGGAGAAGCAGGCTTCCCATCCCAGGACCCTGAGATCACAGCCTGAGTGGAAGGCAGACACTTAACTGACTGAGCTACCCAAGCACCCATTTCATGTAAGTTTTAAAATCAGCTTGTGAAGTTCCACAGAAAACTTCTGGAATTGCAGTGGTACTCTATTTAATCTGGGAGAATCAAGACATTTATAATATTAAGTCTTCCTAGCTCTGAACACAGTATATTTTTTTACATTTGATTTTCTTTCCTGTTATTTAATACTCTTAAAAAATATTTTCTCCATAATGGTCTCATATATTATTTTAAAAGATTTGTTCTGAGTGTCTTCTTTATTTTTTTATTATATAAATATTATGCTTACTGAAAGTATTTTCTCTAATTATTTGTGGCTTAGGTAAAAAAGATCGAATTTTGTATACTGACTTTGTATTCTGCAAATTCTCTAATTCTTCTTATTAATTTTTCTAATTTAGTAGTATTAGATTTTTTTTATTTTTAAGTATACAGTAATAAAATTTTCAAATAGTGATAATTTTACTTCTTACTTTCTTATCCTTATATTTTATTATCTATCTATCATCTATCATCTATCTGTTATATACCAATCATCACTGTCCTGTTTAGGACCTTCAATGCCATGTAGAATAGATATGGTTTTAATAGGTAATTAGTCTGGTAGGGCCACCATAACAAAATACCTCAGACTACGTGGCTTAAACATTAGACATTTATTTTCTCACAATTCTGAAGGCAAAAGTCTGAGAAGAAGGTATTGGCAGGATTGGTTTCTTCTAAGGCTTCTTTCTTGGCTTGTAGATGTCCATTTTCTTCTAGTATCTTTGCATGGTTTCATCCTCTGTGTGTGTGTCTGTGTCTTAATCTCCTCTCCTTAAAAGGACAATAGTCATAGTAGATAAAGGTGCATCCAATAATCTCATTCTAACTTAATTATCTCTTTAAAGACCCTATCTCCAAATATAGTCACCTTCTGAGGTACTAGGGGTTAGGACTTCAATATATGAATTTTGTGGGGACACAAGTCAGCCTATAACAACAGGTATCCTTGTCTTATTCCTGATTTTAAAACAATTGTTTTACTGCTTTAAGTCACACATAATGTGTCAATTTCAGTGACATAGCTGAAAGGAAATTGGCTCTGGACCCTTCTTATCCCCACAAATACACTGATTCAGCAATAATCGGTTGAAAATTTCCTTTGCGAGAAATCAGAAACTAACTGAAGGGCTGCTGTACTCTAGGAGAACTCGCACTCCAAAGCTGGCAGGAAGATCCTGGGCATCCTCTTGTCAGAGACCTTGCACCCAACTTAGTGCCATATGATCAGGAAGAGACCACCTGGCTTCCAGCTTCACTCAGAGGAGAGAAGGAATTGGTTTGCATGTCCAATGCCCCCAACTTTTTTGAGGAGCTCCTCAGAGGACTGGCTAATGTCTTGCCAGACTTGGAGTTCTGATGAGTCTGGCACAGTCTAGCTGCCTGAGTGAGAACAGAGGTGGTGCCTTGGGCTGGTAGATGCCATTTGTCCTCCCCCAACTCAATACGGAGAGAGTAGATGAAAAATCCCCAGGGCTCAGCCTCCCCCTGGGGAGAGAAAGTGTTGATCTGTGCATCTAGTATCTTAACTTCACCAAGGCTACCAAAGAATGAGCATCTTGAAGCTCTGATGAATCCAGCACAATCAAGCTGCTGAACGGAAGAATGGAAGCAGCCTCTTGAGAAGGGAGATGCTGTACCTTCCCACTGTGTCTCAGTACCAAGTGAGCAGAAAAAATCACAGCTGCCTGCTTGTCCAAAGGAGAGGGAAAGGGTTGGTAGAGGTCCCAGAAATCTCTGGCTGGGATGAGTGAGGAAGGTCTTCTATACAGAGCTAGTTCATGAAGACTGAATAGGTGCCTGCTTTGTCTAATGCACAGACACCATCACAGAGAGTCAAGGAAAATGAAGAATCAAGCAAAGGTGTTTCAAACAAAGGAACGAGGTAAATTTCTAGAAGCCAATGACAATGAAATGGAATTATGTGATTTATTTAACAGAGAATTAAAAACAACTCTTATCAAGGTGGCCACCACAATAAACAGAACAATGCATAAGCAGAGTGAGAATTTCAACAAAGAGATAGATAATACTAAAAATGTACAAAACAGAAACCATGGAGCTTAAGAATGCAATAATGGAACTGAAAAATTCACTGGAGTAAAGAATACAATGACTGTCAGCATAGTTTAGAGCCATTGCTGTGATTCATGGTAAGATGTCAACACTTCTACTCACAATTTCTATCATTGGTGTAAATGTCAAGAAAGTGAAAAAAATAAATAATGCAGTAGATGATGACACATCATACAATGTTCATGTGGAATAGACATCTGTGAATTATACTTTGAAAACTATTGCTCTATAGTATACCAAGAAAGATCTAGTGTGGCCACCACCAGGTCCAGGTTTCTTTTTTTTTTTTTTTTTTTTAAAGATTTTATTTATTTATTCGACAGAGATAGAGACAGCCAGCGAGAGAGGGAACACAAGCAGGGGGAGTGGGAGAGGAAGAAGCGGGCTCATAGCGGAGGAGCCTGATGTGGGGCTCGATCCCATAACGCCGGGATCACGCCCTGAGCCGAAGGCAGGCGCTTAACCGCTGTGCCACCCAGATGCCCCCAGGTCCAGGTTTCTGCCAATCAACCCAGTGAAATGTTAGAGCCACTTCCTCTTACTCATTGACACATTCAATCTGGAATCACTGCTTTGCGAGCCGAACTTGGGCCGATGTTCCATGTGTTCCCCAGGAGCAGCATCCTTAGGACCCATTCTCCTACATGCTCCCCAGATTGCTGTTGACATAAAATGGCAAAATCCTACAATTCCTGATACATTTTGTAGCTCCCCAGTGACCACACTTTTACTTTACCCTCTAGTGCCTTCCAAGACTTGACGGGCTCTATGATGCAAAATGGTGAGAATAGGTCAAGGGTTAGTAGTTCTTTGTAAGGTAGCTGCCTCAGGGGAGGCTGCAACAGTTTCTCCAGGCAACAGAAAACGGATCTTCTCGGAAAGGAATGGAAACTTCTCCTTTTGGCAAAGGAGGCAGAAGAATTTAGGGTTTCAAGAGTTCCTCGATTCGTAATCTTCCAAGAACCTGCCCTGATATTTGGGGGCCAAGTCCTTCCTAATCAGTGCCTTAACTGTAGCATCAAAGACCTTGTGTGCTTGGGAATTCAGTTTGCTCTGTAATTCAACCATGTGCAGGTTTAGTTTTTAGGACTTGTTTTCAGAAATCTCAGTGCTTCAGCAACAGGAAATAAGAGGGGTTTGTTTGTTTGAGGATAATCATACAAAGTATCTGGTCACTTAGTCAGACCTTCAGCTTGGAATTTAAAGACTCAAGTTTTAAGAACCATGACATTCCCCTCTTTTCTTTTCCAGTGCCCCTTGAAGCAACCAACTAACCTCAATGAACTCCGTACTCTTTAAAATACTCAATGATAGCAAATAGCGGTCACCCTAAGCCCCACCATCTTTAGATACTAATAATAGAGGTTTCTGAAGGTGCTTAATTTAAGTAACTGTTTTCCACTGCATGCCATGGTCTGGTTTTAATTCCCTTATCCCTGGCAAAAGGATCATTAAGCCCTTTAATGACCTTTGATCAGACCAGAGAACCAACTCCAGAAACCCCAGGACCACTTCCGAGAACCTATCTTTAAGGCTCTGTTTCCCTTCTGTTACTATTGTTTTCAGATCCTTTCAGATTCATTCAGAGAAGAAAAACCACTGTGAGTGACACTGAATAAGGGATTTGTTATAGGCATTAGACCTTATGTAATTGTGAGATCCAAGGAGGAGGTCTATGAAAGGTCATTGCCTCTGAGTCTGTTGGGGGGCCCGAGATTACTGTGAATCAGCAGAGCCAACAATCAGGAAGACAACCCAGCTATGAAGAGGAGAGAGCAAGGAGACCCTGGAATTCATGAGGACAAGCTGGAAACTAAATCTGCCTCTCACCTTCTCCAATCTCAAAGTCAAAGCAGAAGTTGCTGCAGAAGGAGCCGGCAGTTTTTGGCACCAGAGCGGCACGTGCCCCTGGCTCAGGACTTGGAGAAGTTGAAAGAGAAACTCCTGTGAGGGCTGCAGGAGTGACAGGCTTGGCAGCAGCCCCCTGTCATCAAAAGCAAGCCGGAGAGCCCTGACGACAGGTGAACTGCACCCGTGCTGGGCGCCCTAGGCCAAGCTTCTGAGCGTAATGGCTACTGGTTCACTTTCGCCTTCCCAATCTTCATGGAAACTGTTTTGGTCAGTCTTTGCCTAGAACTATACAGGCAAGGGCGTCTGGTTCCAGGCAGCTAAATGACACAGCTGTTACAGACGTTCTTCATCCCTTCAGAATTTAAAATTTTATCATTAAAAATGATTTATTGATTTTTATATTTGACATAATTTTTTAGTAAATTATTTTTATTGGTCAATATCTAATCTTGCCAACATTTTCTATTTCCCATTCCCCTCATCTTAGTTTTGATTTCTTATTTATCATTCCACAATTAGAAAATATTTGGCTTCATATGTTTATTCTTCTGAGACTCTGCAATTTTTGCAGTCTGGTTTTAGTTCCTCAAGTAGTTACCTTGATTGTTATTACTTTATTTGATGATTTTAGTTCTTATTTCATCAGTAAATGACTTACTGACTACTATGAATGATGATAAAATTAGCATAATTTGACGTTCTCAAACCTCTGTTGCCTCTACTCTCTGATTTTTGTTTTTATTTACCTGGTTTAATATTATTTCTTTTTTGTATTTAATCTTCATAACTTTGAATATATCTCTATTACTTGATTTAGTAGCTATATCTTTTGATCTCAAGTTATGCATTCTCTGTACTTTGACCTCCCAAATTTTATTAGCTACATTACTATTTCTACTAGGCCACAGTTTATAATGTTAAAATTCTCCTCTGTGACTGTAGCTTCTGTAATGATTTTAACCTATGTCTTCTATCCAAGTGGCCTCAATGCTCAATGTCAGCAGTTGTTTTTTTTTTGTTTTTTTTTTTTTACCAGAGTGTCTCCATTCATTTCTTTTTCATTTTAAGTTCATTTTCCAATATATTTTTCAAAAAAAGATCATGTGAATCACATTTTCTGAGTTATATATATTAAAAATATTTTGCTGTGGTCTTTAAGACAGCTTGGCCAGGTAAATTTTTCTTGTGGAATGATTTTTCTTGTGAGGAGGCTGTATGCATTGTTCTACTCTTTCCCAGAAATGACTACTGCTGTGAGAAAGGAGAGGCCTCTCTGACTTTTGGAAGGGAAGTGGTGCCTTTTTTTCTGGATTTTCAAAAGTTCTTTCTTTTCTTGGAAAGTCAATAATTTTTCCAGGACGTGTATTGCAGCTGAAAATTCTGTATCTATATTTTCTGACCCATGTTATACCCTTTTTATCTATGACTTTTTTATAATCTATAATTTTAAGTGCATTTTTTATTTCAAGAAAGGATTTTTGAACTTAAATTTTGTGGACTTCATTTCTGCCATGGTACATTTTCTTTTTCTTTTTTTGAGAGAGAAAGAAAGAGAGAGGGAGTGTGGGGGAGGGGCAGAAGGAGAGGGAAGGAGAGAATCTCAAGCAAGCTCCACACCCTGTGGGAAGCCCAACAAGGGGCTTGATCTCAGGACCCTGAGATCATGACCTGAGCTGAAAATAAGAGTTGGTCAATGAACCAGCTGAGTCACCCAGGCACCCATCTATTTTATTTTCTCTTCTATCTCCTTTATAAACTGCACTTACCGTTTTTCATTTGATTTGGTTGCTTCTCAATTTGTAGTCAAATTTTGTATGTTTCTTGATCTCTTGATTTTTAAATACAATATTTTTGTTACTGTTTTTGAGTTATTACAAATGTTTTTGTTCAATATTTTCCTTTTTTAAGAACAACATTCTTCTGTTTATTTTTCACCCCTCATTTTTTCCTTTTGCTTTTTTCATATATATTTTATAAATCTTATACAATTACAAAGATTATGTTGAAACAGGGGATGTCTTCCCAGACCAGTAATTTATTAGAGGGTGGTTGGTAGAGAGCCAGGGCTCTTGTCTGGGCTCATAGAAACCTTCCTGGTTCACTGTGAAGCCCTCCAGCTGCTTAGCTGAGGAAGATAAGAAGCTTCCGACTTTCTGATCATTCACACATCTCTGCATCACAGCACATTTGCAGAGATGATGTTTTCTGTATATTTCCAAATTTAGCTGTTGCTTCTTTCACACTGTGATGTCAGAAGGCATAGAGGAAGGCATCTACGAAGGCCTCTATAGACAGTCCATACATCCCATTCTTGTAGTTCTAAGTAATGGGTCATCGACTGTGTCCCTCTGGGTGTGCCTCTACTCCGGGGAACCCTGTGCTCTGCTAGCTGCTGGGATCCTCTCCATGTGGTAGGGATTTTGGCTACAGGTGTATCTTCACCATCAAAGATGGAGTTTCTTTTTCTATTTCATGTTCTCCCTATTATCATGGGATGCAGTTTTAAAAGGGAAGGAGAAGACATTTTTCATGCTTCACTCTCAAGCTTAACCTTTTCTAAAAAAATCTATAGAAAATTTCAATGTGTCCTGAAACATTTTCACACTATTAATATTAAGAAAAAAAATCGAAAGAAAATATAGGAAAAGGTAGCCTTACACAGAGCTGGCTTATCCACTTTGTGAGCTCAATAGAAAGAAAATATTTATTTTTCCTTCTGTGTTTCGTGAATGCCAGATAAAGAGGGAAAAGCAATACACAGACTTCCATGAGGAGAGCAGGCAAATGACACCAGTTCAGGATTTCCCCTAGACTCCACTCTGACTCTTTTTGATGAAGGTTCTATATTACTCATAGTAAGTTCTTTGTCTGAATAAGTTTTTGTGAAAAGAAAATATATCTAAGGTTTCTGGGAGTCTTGTCCCTTATTGAGCTCTCAGCATGCAAAGAATATACAGAATACTGAGAGCGTCTGGAAAAGAAGGATGACTCCTTTTCCTTTTTCTCTCCATTTAAAATGCTGTGCTGAGGAGGGTAGCTAGATATCAGAGGGCCCCAGGGTCCTTGGACTGGCTATGTGTTAGGAGTTTTAGAGAACTCGCTAGCAAAGGGGATTGAGCTGTGATCAGAATCCCAGGGGTACAGCAAGACACTGGAGAGGGGGTTGCCTGTGGGAGGGTGATTCGATCACTTTGCACAGTTTCTCTTGCACTAGAATGGCCTGAAGCACAATTTGGTTCTGAGGCCCTTAGTAAGGCAGAAATAGTATAGAAATCCTCTGGCTTAAGGGGCCTTGTGGATCAGCCATGAAGATGAAGGTCTTGGCAAATGCCTACTTGCACAGAGGACATTGAAATCTGAATGTATACACTCTGATTCTCTGGTATTTTGTAAGCCCCTCAGAACTTAGATAAAATCCTGAAGGAAGACCACAAATGGAATGAAATTGTTTCTAATCATTCTAGTAGAATGCGGTATTAAGAGAAAATCACTTGAATAGTACAATAAAATGAATAATGCTTCATTTCTAGCATGCCTGAGTTTGTGGACAGAGTGATTTTTGCTCCAGATATAGCCGGAGACGTTGGCTGGGCAAGTACTTGCAGATAGAATTGTCGATGGGTGGCATTGTCATCCTACAGTTGATATATCCTTTTCAGTTCAATCTTTCTTGTGCCTGAGAGAAATATTTTGGATTTCCCCCCACATGTATGAATTTGAAGATACAATTTTTACATAAGAATAATAAAAAAAAAGGGCGCCTGGGTGGCTTAGTCAGTTAAGCAACTGCCTTCGGCTCAGGTCATGATCCCAGGGTCCTGGGATCGAGTCCCACGTCGGGCTCTCTGCTCAGCAGGGAGTCTGCTTCTCCTTCTCGCTCTCCCTCTGTGTTCTTCCTCTCTCTCTCTCTCTCTCTCTCAAATAAATAAATAAAATCTTAAAAAAAAAAAAAGAGTTTGGACCCTGAATTCCTCCTGTCATAAACTTAAGAGACTTAACAACATATCTTTCAAGCTAAAATAGTCCCAATCAATGGTATGCTGTAGAAAAGGACAGTGTGGGTTTCTAAAAGGGAATTTATTGAATTAAAGAGTTGAGTCTAAGCATTTGACTTGTACCTACCACGAAGGCAGGTATTATAGGAGGGACACATACATCGTGTGTGGTTATATTCTGAAGTTGCTTCATACCTTCATAGCATTCACACCAATGCTGAGGTTCACATTCAGGAAAATGCCTGTGGTTATGGCACAAAAATTAAAATTTTCTTCTGCATCAAAGAGAGTCTAAAAGTTGGCATTGGTAGTCACCTCTCTTTCTTCTTCTAATAGAGAAATAAATCCTCCTTGCTGGGAAAGAGACTGAGTCATCTACATAAGAAAACACCGAGAGACAAAGTTTGGTGCAGAGAAAGAAAACAAACTGTATAGCTCAGTGGTTGAATAAAGAATTTTTAAAGAGAGTTGGAGGAAGGACATATTGGAATAGCTGTAGAGAGTGCAGGAAGTGTCTAGAAGTAAAAAGGGGTATTTTTGTAAATGACAGCATGGATGCTTTATTTGCATGTCCTTAACATTCTGTGATTTAAACTACACTCTGGGGTGCCTGGGTGGCTCAGTTGGTTAAGTGTCCGACTCGATCTCTAGGTCTTGATTTCAGGGTTGTGAGTTCAAGCCCTGCGTTGGGCTCCATGCTGGGCATGAGCTTACTTAAAACAAAACAAAACAAAACAAAACAACATAAAAACAAAACTACATTCTAGTAGTTTATCTAATGCAGCACAACCCTAAGGAAAAAAATTGTGAATCTAAAATACATAACAATTATAGCAACATGTGCATGAATTCAAAGAACGATGACATTTTCAACCAGAGAATTTGGCTCTAAGATCTCCCAGTTGAGTATGACATGAAATTGCCTCCCTGTCTTCCTCGGTAGACTGGCAGCACCAGCCGCAGTGACAGTGGTGCCTCACTACCAAACACAGGGTGATGGGGGTAAAAGCAATCAAGTCCAGCAAAGAGGGCTGAAGTCATGCGGTCTCAAATAGAGGTGAGAGAGCCTTTGTTCCTCTATTACCTTGGTAGGTATTATCAACTGATTCATGAACTTATGTAAGCTCTTTGGGAAATCCTTGTAAGTGTTTGGAAAGAAACCTGGAAAATTTAATATTATGCCAGTAATTTGAGAAGAAGAACTTTTAAAGTTATTGTATACTAGATATAAATATAAATGGGAACTAACCTGTAAATAAAAGCTAGTGCCGTGATCTGTTAGTAATATCTTCTATGGGTCAAATTTTTTCAGGTATATTCCATTCAAGTTATGGCATGCACCAAGAATATTTAGAAGATCTAGAACAGGAAATGCTATATTTTGTGAGCTTATGCTAATAAAATGATCAAGAGACCATTTGGCTGGGATACATTGAAAGGATCCAAATGGTAATGGTAACAATGTCTCACACAATAGTCAGTCCTGGGAAAGTAAGGGGCTTAAAATATGCAATGTAGTTTCGGCCATGATAACAAAAAGTCGTTATGGAACTCCTGAAGTCCTTAGAATAGAAGAAACGAAAGCAAAATTCACTGTGGTTTTAATTCCACATTGCTCTGTGGCATGATTTACCTTGCTTACAATAAAACAGTTCTAGACAAAATTTTCAGTGAAGTGTTGTTATCATTATCTCATAAATCTATTTTTGCCTTCATGGATATAAGATAAACTGGTTTTAACCTGGTGCTACGGTTCAATCTCTTATTCCCAGAGGAAAAACGCACTTGCTTTTGTGTGGTATATGGCCAAAATATCCTGGAAAAGCACTGCGGTCTGGGTCAGGGTTTCTTGAAAAGAAATGACTTGAGATTCGGAATAGTTTACCTATAGCCATTTGTTATGCTGGTAATTAATTACATAGCACAGCGAGGCAAATGGAAGTCCTATTTTATGACAATAAAATCATGTTTAGTTTTCTGTTCACTCCAGAAAAAGGAACTAGGACATTAATCCAACTCATAACTGAAAGGATATCAAAATATAAAGTAAAAAAAGAATGAAGTAAAAATCTAGCCCTACTTCATTTTTCTGGAAGCCACTATTGACTGTAGCAAATCCTGAGCTTCTCTGGAAAGCCTACTAAATTGTTCACCAATATATGAGGGACACTTCACGGAGTTAGAAAACTTTCTTAGTTAAAGATTCTGGGAGTAAGTTGGAATACTGAGGCAAAAAACTGAGGGGGCCTCTGGTATGAGTTCTTGCAGATCCAAGGGGAATAGCGGCTGCCTTGACTTATCTTTCTGAGACTGAAAAAGCATGCAAATGTGATAATGGCAGCCTGCCTGCATAGCATCGGAAGCTTGACTCATCATCATCAGTTGGGATAAAATTATGTACGGGTTCCTCCAAAAGAAGGCATATTCAGTCAGAATTCCAGCTGTGTCTTTCCCAACCTTTTGCTTATGTATCCAAACCAAGTATCCAAGAAATCTTGTAATTACATGGTAACCTGACTGCCAGTGGTGAAGCTTCTTCCCCTCCTAACCCTGTCTTACCTCTACACTCCACAGACTTATACGCATGACATGGAAACTACTATTACCCTCCCTGTGGAAAGTAATGTAGGGTGATACTTGTGACTCTGAATCATGAGGAAGATTATTTAGGGACGAATTGTACTTAGAATATAATATCCCCTCTTCTAAATCTAGGACTTCCAAGTAAAGCAGTGAGTGAGTGGTTCACAGTGCTTTTAAAAGATTACAGACTTTTAAAGGGAGATAATAAAAGCACTTGGTCTGTCCCCAATCTAACCCAGAAGAAAATACTTTTTTTTGCATTAAATTTTGGGGAGTTCATGGATTCCCTGAAATATAGTTAAATATCCCAGGTTAACAAGAATCCAAGGTTTAGGGGTTGGTGAGAGAAGATTAGTCGAAGATGATAGCAGAAAATAGAGAAAAAAGCTTCTAAATGAACTTTCTCACGTTAATAACTATTATGTACATATATTGAGAGTATATTTTATTTTAACTAATTAATCGAACCCTTGTAGAGAGTGAAGAGAATATAATTTAATGTTTACTTTCTGATGATCTGTCTAGATAAACTTACAGAATCTGGAAGAATGTATGATTGAGAGACTGCTTAGATTCTCTCTCAGTTATCCAATGTCTCAAGTCAGCCTTTGACAAGTTAGACGACAATCAATTCATATCCATGTAATGATCAAGGAGTGATTCATAAATGTTAGCTAAAGGAGCAGTAGATTGATGTGAGGGAGAGAAGCCAGAAATTAATTGTCCCCCCTCCTTTTTTTTGTCCTTGATCCCTTTAACTGTGAATATTAGTTCATATTAGACAGAGAGTCAATGTTCATTCCAGTTTTATTTCCTTGTTGCTCTATTATATACTGAAGAAGACATACACTAAGTGTGGTATTTTACATCATGTATGGTGAGATATTTAGAACCTGGTCAATAATAAGTCAATAGGAATGTCTGTGTTTCAGTTGACAATCAATTATTTAAGTGGTCCCACTCTGGTATCAGGGCACTCCTCTCTTTGTTTCAACTCTTGTCTTTTCCTCTTGGTAGTTTTAGGATGATTTTCTAATCAACTACCTCACGTTGCAATATTAAAAAAATAAATAGATTTTCTCATAATTTGAGAGTGAAAAGACAATGTATCTTCTTTTCTCTTGCCTTGCTAATGTATATTGCTTAGGAGAAACTCCATAAATATTTGTTAAATAGTGTGGAATTTTACATAAGAAGAAATTGAAACCAGAGAGATCATGTCAGTTCCTCAAGGTGATTTACCTAGTTTGTCATGGATTAAGGATCATAAATTTGCCTATTGATATAAAAGTAATCCTTTTCCATTAGAGGTGTCATTTTAAGGCATTTTACATGACACCTGAGACCTATAGTGTAATTAGGACCCTAGGAAACGTTGTAGGGAAATTCAAGGTTCCTGGTTTTGCTGAAGTTCTTTTAGCATTGAACTTGAACCATTATAATAGAAGCAAGCACCAATAAAAGAAATTTACTCATATTCATGGGCACTCCCATGACTAAGTTCGGGTGCTGGCCTACTGAAATACCCCATTATCCATTTTAGCTGTCATCGACATTCAGGGATTCATCAAGCTGTACAACCAGAAGCTGGTATTACGTTGATTTGGGGGGAAATTAGCTCTTTCTCCCTTAAAAATATCTTTGTTATTTGGTATGTTGAAATAAAATTGTTTCTTAGCTTCTTCATCATCACATTTTCCATATCAGTTTCATGCAATATACATACCAGACCCAGATTCTTTATGAATAAATCCAGTGCATTCCACCATGTCACCCTATTAGGCATAAAATAAAAGTGCATGAAGAACTTGTGTACAAATTAATGTGTTATTAATTTGACTATTATTTTTTTACTATTTTCACCAGAGAAGAAATGCAAGAACTCATTTGTTTTTCTATTCTATAAGACTTATATATAAAAAAGTAAAATTATTTCCTCATTTTATGAAGTGTTTTATTACCTACTGTCATGAATTCATTAATTAGTATTAATAATACTGGGCATTGTATGTATGGTGAGTCACATTATACAGATTTTTTGTTGTGACTTTTTTTGTTTTCCGCTTTAAAAAACCCTACTGCTATAAACGTTGAGGAAATTTGCTAGTAATGAAACATATAATGGAAACAGATGACTCCACTTATCTTTTCCACTCAGCTATTGGAAGAAATATCACTCCTTATTGTGAGAACAATATGTAACTCTGTTTATTGAAAGGGCCCTAGTGAATGCCTGTTAGGAAGCTAAGTAATGCCAGTCACTCTTGGAGCTGTCACTTCATCAGAGGATACTTTGGTTACGGAACGGAGCAGATGTTCTGTCGACATTTGTGTACTTGAAACACGCTGGAAGCATAATGCCAGGCTAAGAGCACTTGCTGGTGAATGGAAGATGCAAACAACGACGAAAAGGCTAGAGCCACAGGAAGGATTACAGCGCAGCAGATTGTAGAGACCATTTGGCTGGGATACATTGAAAGGATCCAAATGGTAATGGTAACAATGTCTCACACAATAGTCAGTCCTGGGAAAGTAAGGGGCTTAAAATATGCAATGTAGTTTCGGCCATGATAACAAAAAGTCGTTATGGAACTCCTGAAGTCCTTAGAATAGAAGAAACGAAAGCAAAATTCACTGTGGTTTTAATTCCACATTGCTCTGTGGCATGATTTACCTTGCTTACAATAAAACAGTTCTAGACAAAATTTTCAGTGAAGCGTTGTTATCATTATCTCATAAATCTATTTTTGCCTTCATGGATATAAGATAAACTGGTTTTAACCTGGTGCTACGGTTCAATCTCTTATTCCCAGAGGAAAAACGCACTTGCTTTTGTGTGGTATATGGCCAAAATATCCTGGAAAAGCACTGCGGTCTGGGTCAGGGTTTCTGTACCTCGGCACTATGATATTAGACTGAGTGCGGGGACTGTCCTGCGCGGGGTATTTCGCAGTGTCTCAGCTTCTACTCAGGAGAGACCAGTAGTGTCTCCCCAACCCAGCTGTGAAAACTAAAATGTTGTTAGACATTGTCCAATGTGCTCTCGGAACAAAAGTGCCCCCGGCTGAGAATCCCTGCTCTGGGTGCTGGTCCTCTGACATTCTTCTTTAGGGTGATGTGATCTGAAATCTTGGCAGCATGAAAAAGAATGCTGTGGGATGGTGAAATATGGATTTTAATCAACCCAATTGTTCCGATTCTTAAAAAATTTAGAAAAGAAAGTTAAAAAAATATATTAAAATTCACAACTTTATTGGCAATCAAGCAAGGGAAAAAATTCTTTCATATGAATTACTGAATCCTGAGGCACTTTGGTACTCGCCGTGAATAATAGCTATAATCATAAAATCCATTAGCATGCTGCCTTAAGTGCTGGCGTTCGTCTTTTATTCATTGGATAATTACTGACTGCTTGCGTGTTTTACCTGGTGCCTCTAACTGGGAATGTGCTACAAAAGGCTTTCATAGCTATCATACGTGTACCACGTTAGTTTTTACTTTATTTTTCACACAAAGAAGGCCTGCGTGAATTCCAAGATGTAAGAATGATTATCCTTTTCACATCGTAAATGCACTGACACCCCCTGTTGGCACAAATAGGCCTGGTGGTTATGAAATATAATTTGGCATTCTGTTAAGGCTATCGTTTCTAGGACAGGAAAAATCTTAAATTTAAGAGACACTAAATTTGGGAGGGCTTCTTTCTTAAGGGGCAGGTGCTTTTCCACATTCATTCTTTCAAGGTTTATTGAGACTAGGCGTCTAGGCATACAGCAACAAAGCACTACTTGCCCTAAAATTATTTACACTGTAGACAAGGAGAAAAGACTTAATTTTGTGAAAAAGCAAATTACAAAGCAGAACAGTAATATGAGAGCTGATGAGAGGTTACAGGGAAAAAATTTCTCAGAGGGTGTTCTATGTAACAAGTGATAAAATCCAGAGTAGAGAGAATTCACTGCATGCCCTGAAATTGCCACGTGAATTTTGACTAGATCATCCTGAAGGATGAATAAGAGAAAGAAGGACTGGGGCACCTGGGGGGCTCGGTCAGTTAAGTGTCTGCCTTCGGCTCAGATCATGATCCCAGGGTCCTGGCATCCAGCCCTGCGTTGGGCTCCCTGCTCAGCGGGGAGCCTGCTTCTCCCTCTCCTCCCCACTCTCTGGTGGTCTCTGTTGCTATCTCTGTCTGTCTCTCTCTCTCAAATAAATAAATAAAGTCTTTAAAAAAAGAGAGAGAGAAAGACGGATTTTTCAAAAGGGTACAATGGTAGGAGCAAAACGTGAAAGAGGCAATCCAAATTGGGTGCTTAGGGGTATGTGTGGGGAAATATATAGACCGGTCTGGTTTCAGTGGATGTTTAATGTACGGAGCAGAGAGGTTAGTTGGAATTCCGTTAGGCAAGGTTTAAAGACTGTTTTGTTTTGTTTTTAATTTTTTTAAATTTTAAGTATTTTTCTAAAGATTTTGTTTATTTGAGAGAGAGAACAAAGAGAGAGAGAGAAAGGGTGCTCCCATGAGTGGGGGGAGGGGCAGAGGGAGAGGGAGAAACAGACACTCTGCTGAGCGGGGAGCCCAGGAGAGGCTAGATCCCCGACTGGGGCCATGACTTGAGCCGAAGGCAGACACTTAACCGACTGATCCACCCAGGTGGTCCGATTGGGTTTTATTATTTAGGAGAAAGGGAGACCCTCTTGATGAAGGAGGATAACTTAAAACATAACAGTGAGTAACTGGTACTAGTGCATAGTTGGGAAAATAAAATGATGAAGACATGGCAAAGATGGCAGAAGAGAACAATGGCAAATAGAAGAGAAATATGCGGGTATTAAATTTAACTATTTAATTTTTTTTTAAAGATTTTATTTTTTTATTCGACAGAGATAGAGACAGCCGGTGAGGGAGGGAACACAAGCAGGGGGAGTGGGAGAGGAAGAAGCAGGCTCCCAGCGGAGGAGCCCGACATGGGGCTCGATCCCAGGATCCCGGGATCACGCCCTGAGCTAAAGGCAGCCGCTCAACGACTGAGCCACCCAGGCGCCTCTAACTATTTAATGTTTTACCCCACGTCATCTCCAGTGAGAAGAAACAGCAGGACTTGATCCCATACTTTCCCTGCATTCTATACTTCGGTGCCGGCTGAACTGGATGCCATGACATACAGCCCAGATTCCCCTTCAAGCCTGAAGGACCTTGCCCCCGGCTCTGGGGCATACTGCCAAATGCCAGCTACCTCCAGCTGCCAGTTTTCTCTGAGAATTACACTTTGTAGAAGAAAACTACTGTGACCAAGCTCCCACAAACTTCCAGAAGGAAGTTTGTGTGGGGTTTAAATACTCTGCCCACTCCCCACGGCAGGCACTTTTATGAGGAGACAATGAAAAGCTGAGAACAGTTAACTGTCAATTGGAAGTTGACTATGGAAGTCAAAAGGCCTCCCTGGCAGCATAGAAAGAGGAGCCAGAGGACAAAGAAACCTGAAGACTAGGCACAGGACTTAGTAAAAGTGTATCATATCTATACAGAGGGTTAAATTCCCTAATGAGGCAAGGTCTTGGTTCAGAAAGAATGAGATTCTGGGACATGGGATGAGGATATCTGAGTGATGAAACATGAAAATCTTTAATCCCTGCTTCTTCTGAAACTTTGAGCCTGAAGACACAGCCCCCTCCTCTCTGTTAAGGACAACTGCTTCCTCCACTTTCTGTAAAGATGAAACAGATGGCAGTTCCCCCAAGTTATTTTGTGCCATTCTCCAGGTCTTACCCATCTCTTCTCCTAGCCACCATGCCACTAACTACGGTGTCATGTGACTGACAGAATGCTGGGTTTGGTTAACGGGGAAAAGGACTGCAGAAGAGATATAGGACCTATAACCATGCATTAGCAGGAAATGGGAGAGGATATTTGGACTGGACTCTGGAGTCTTGGATCAAGGCCAATATAAAGTTATAAAAGGAGAAATTTATGAAATGGGAACATTTTTTTTCTGGTATATAGGACTTAAAGAACTGGGTAAGAGACGATGCTAACTTGCTTCTAGAATGAATCTTAGAAACTTAAAGAAAGTGTTAGTCCATGCTAAATAGAATAAAAATGTGAGACTGGCCATGAAAGACAATAGAAAGAAGGGCAAAAAGCTTCGATACATGCACATGCCAGAGTGGTTATATTATACAAGGCTGGAGACTCTCTGGGGGCTTCTAGGGGAGGACCCAGAGGACATTCTACTTACCATATCAACAGGAATGGGATGATGAGAAGGCATAGGTATCATCAAGAAGCTCAGTTGTAGCCATTCTGTAAGCCAGGGTTGATGGTAAGAGTGCTATTACTGAAGTATGTTCACTGATAGCAAAGGCAATGATAGGATTCTGACATAATAGAGGCAGATGGAAGCCAGGCAGATACAATTATCATAATGTGTGGTGATCTCTCAGTGGTAGCCAGGGAGGCCTGACTCACAGAGAGTTCTGAAGGTAATTAATAGAACATGGTATCTGTAGGGACTACAGAGATTGTCTGTCAGCCAATAAGGGTATTTCTTAATCTCTTTAACCAGAAAAAGTCATGAGAGGTGATTACGAGGTTGAGTATGAGCATACCAGTGAAGGAATCATGATTCATTACTTAAGTTTTGTACCCAAGTCAATATTCATACCAGATCCTTAATAAGTTCTTGAAAAGAAGGACCCCCACACCACAGTAAATATACAAGTAATAATTGTTCTCATCTTTCGCAAAGGGATAGTGTCTATTTACTCTTAAAGTTTTATACTGGAGAAAAGAGAATGCCTTAAAATTTTTGGTGTTATTGGTCTGAAGTCTGAATTGTCACTGATACCCAGACACCTGAATCATTTTAGTCTCTCTCATATAGTGAAGGCCTGTGAGTTCTATTGTCATTGGACCCATGGATCCATCTACTTGTCATTTCTTCAGTTGCAAAATATATAACTGGAATGGGTACTGTTTGTAGTTGGCGTAATGTGCTACCATCGATTCCTTAATTGGTACTATAATAGGTTTTGTGTTAAAATATTACATTGAAATTTTAAAAATTACTACCTCCTTCCCTCCCTCACACACACACACACACACACACACACACACATGCACGCACATACACACACACACAGAGCTAAGTTAGTATATCGAGAACAATATCACAAATATCACATTTACAGGGCAATGGCAGAGATAAGTGCCATAAAGACCCAAAAGAGGGAAGGTTGGTAGCCCCATCTATCTTCAGTTAATTCACCATCCTGGCCCTGAAATAATGGAAATAATGGTAAAGATGACACTAAACTCCTGCAAGCAGTGGTAGCCCCCATTTCAGCTGCTAGGCCTGATGTGGTGGAAGGGTAAATAGTATTGGAATACTGTGGTGCCCCCTCCGATTCCCACTTCAGAACTGAAGAGCTTATTCCCCCAGCTGCTAGGAAGGACACCCATTAGCATCCTCAGTTCTCTGCCCGCTCCTGCCAGCTTGCCATAATAACAACCCTTCCTCGGGGCAGCAAGCATCCAAACTGTGGCTGGTGTGGAGGTGAGGAATGGAGAATGGGTTAGAAACTCAGTGTCTTCAATTCAGCGGAGGAAACCTCTGAAGGCTCTCCCAGCTTCCAACTTCAGGGTGTCCCTAGTTACGACCGTACCTCAGCAAGAGTTCTCCCTCTGCGATACTATTTTCTTTCCATCCCAAGAGCTGATCCTGAGATTGCATTGTCGATGGTACTACACTTCTTGGACACCACGGCATCTCAAAGTGTGCTCCTTGGAATCCCGTCTGTGGCAATTGTATATTATTTCTCCACCACTCTGTTTGCCTTTACATATTACAATTGGCCTAACATTTCACAACATCCATTGTGGTTTCTTTCCCCACCCCCATTCAGGCTTTAAAATAGACCGAATATTCAATAAAGTCACACTGCTATCATGTGGTGTTCCTCCAAAGATAGCTTTAGCTCGGTCTCCTAGAAAACTGGTGAAGTTCACTTTTACACATTAAACTGTGAAATCAGGTGATGATTTACATCCTCCACTTTTAGAAGCTTAGAAATTGCTCAGATAGTAACTTTTCATTCAAACTTTGTAAGAAGTTGTTATTAGTGACCAATGAAATAAAAATGCAGATCCTTACTATTTTCTTCCTTTATAATATTCATCATGTGATTGACCACTTGTTGATTCAGCGTCATACTCTCTGCCACAAAACAAATCTATCCCCCACAAACTGATAGGCTTAAATATGCTTTTCTATTAACTTATATGTAATTCTTCTGCTAAGGTTCAGAGTAGCTATGTTTGAAAGAAGACAAGATATTAAAAAGTATTATATTTAGTATGTGTTATTTGTACACTCACTGTAATTGATAGAATACTCCACAAAAAAAAGAAAAGAAATAGCTTCTTCCCATTAAAAGTAATAAGTTCTTTTAAGATTTTTGTCTCATACTCTCACAGCTAAGAAAATTACATTTTTGTAAATATTAGCTTACTAAGTAAATAAACGTATTTTCTTCGTTACAAACTTTCAAAGCCCATTTTCTTAAAATCAGAATAAAAACCATACAATTATGAGAAAGCATCAAGACATCTTCAACTTAGTTTTCTATTCTTAATTCATCTGAAGGCATCTTTCCACATGTCAGTTTCAACTTCTTATTTTAAGCACACTTAGAAATAAGCTGAAGCTAGTCTTCATCTCACAAAGTAGGGAGTCAAGACAAAAACGTCTGTGGCTAATAGAACAAGAAATATAAAATTGAATAGATTTAAAAATTTTTCAGTAGTAATCAATTAAGAACTGAGTATTGCAATATTCTCACATTCAGAGAAGATTGAGCGTGGAGGTGGGTATCCATACTAGTGGAAAGAACTCATTTATCATATCAGGATGTTAATACATAAAGTTGAAAGTTTATGAATCAAGAAACAGGGGAGAAGCTTAGAATGTCAGAGGTGATCGCTAGAAAAACTGAAACAGAAATGGATAAGTGATTGCACGTGGGTGCAGAATGGGAGTGGAGAGGTGGGAAAAGGTGGGAAAGATGACTCTCCCTTTGTACTATTCTTACATTGCTTTGATTTTAAAAACTGAATTAATGGGGCACCTGGGTAGTTCAGTTCGTTAAGCATCCAACTCTCAATTTGGCTCAGGTCATGATCTCAAGGTGGCGAGATGCAGTCCTGCATCATGTTCCCTGCTCAGTAGGGAGTCTGCTTGAAATTCTTTCCCTCTGCCGCTACTCCTACTCTCTCTCTCTCTCTCTTCAAATAAATAAATTTTAAAAGAAGAATGAAAATTTATATGCAAAACTTCAAATATCATTTGATATCTGTAGATCAGAAAGCAGCTTAGCTACTTTTCCTGTTAGGAACGATTTGTAGAAATTTGAAAATGCAGAAGGGTGGTCTATATGTTTGTTTACTCTTACCCTGTTTCTTGTGCAAATAATCTCCATTGTCTCACACTACCTGTCTTCTTTAGATTTGATTTAAGACACAGAAGATTTTTTTCCTCCAACATCTTAGTTTTGGATTTAGGTCCAGTCTACGGGTTTCAGACCATCTCTTGTTCTTAGCCTATTCAGTGTTTCAATGCCTATGTTATAGTCCTCCACATGGAGAGATGAGAACTTAGAATTTATAGCTCAGATGATAATGCTGGGCTTCAATTGTAAAATTGACAACTGAAAAGATTACTTTATTCCTTTCATCACCTCAGCATATGTTCCTTTCTAAAACATAGTATTTATGTATTTACTATTTATGGAATGACTATTATATTCACAAGGCTACACAAGACATCTTTTGAGATACTGCGTAGAATACCAACAGTTCTTGCCCCAAACTGGTGTGATACTCACCACGGGAGCTACGTATGATGGCTAAAAGAACAAAACTATTGATAACATCATTAAAATAATTAATAATGTGGAGGGGCTTCCAGGAAGCAGAGTATTCACAGAAAGACACGATGGAGAAGTGACTGAAGAGGACAATGATGGCCCTGATGAGGTAGGTAAGCGGCATAACCATAGAATAGGCAGGGAGACAAGATTCACTGTGAGGCATTCCCACAAGACCAAGATGGTAGAGTAGATTGGGTGGGAAGTAGAAATAAAGCAGAGTTTATAATCACTGAAACACTGCAAGGTGCAGTTGTAGAGGTTAAGATTGTGGAGGATTTTACATGTTAGAATGAAGCATATGGATTTTTCCCTGTGGGAAGTAGGGAATTAATAAAGGTTTTTAAGAAGAGGAATTACATATTAAAATGAAAGGTTTTAGAAATCTGGAAGTGGTTTACAAATGGATGAATTAGAACTCATAGAGGAGGAGAGTGTAGGATAACTTACTTACTTTTTCATACTCCTTAGGTAGTTACTTTGTTCTTATAGATCTTTGAACATTTATTTTATTTTAATTCTTTTATATATACTAATACCCTATTGTTATGCTTAAAAACAACTATCTGCATTTCTGGATACTCTTCTCTGCCCACATTCCATTTAAATAAATATGTAAGTCCATATTATCTTCTACAGTTTAAATTTTAGTAACTTTTGCAATATTGGCAAAGAGTAATTTTATAGGTAGCAAGTATCTCACTATACTATAAATAAAATTTTATTAACAGTGACATTTAAAAATATTCTTACTTCTCTTATATTTTTAAAATGTCCTTATTATGGACATTTAATTATTTGCATTGTAAGGTATCTTAAAGATTTTAAATTAATAATTTTAGAATTTCCTAATATTTTGAGAGAATGTAACTACCCAACATTTGGCAGAAGAATTTGCAGGAAATACTTATTGTAATACTTTTTCGTTACAGTAAATACCAAATATTTATTTTTGGATAAGTGTTAAGCTAAATAAAGCCACCTTTCATGATTCTGGTTTATATCATAATTACTAGCTAAAGAAACTATTTGGAGTATATTGCTAATATATGTTATTTACTCTGTGATTTGTCAATTTACTCCAGTATTGAACATGTGAAAAAGCACTAAAGGTAAAGAATAGGGAGCTGACATCTGGTTCCAAAGTTTATGTTATGTAGTTTTTAGGTGCCTTATTCCAGACATTACCTTCTGGGCTTTAGCTTGTTTATTTTTTCCCCTACAAAATGAGGTGATTGGCCTAAATGGTTTGTAATATCTGATTTGATTTAAAAAGTGCTTCCAGTGATAGATCACAATTCTGTGGAGTCAAAGATCTACACTTGTAATACTATTATTTTGTCTTGATTTCACGTTTCTGTCGATTTTTCACTAAGCTCCCATTCTTTGTATTGATAGAACAATCTAGACATGAAAAGGAGTAACTTTAGGAATGAGCGTAGCTACATCAGCCTTGCTCCTTGTAATACAATACTCAGCTCCTGAACCCAACTCAATTTTATTCTTTCTCCCTGTGATCGGATGTCTCCTACTAACATTTAAGAGAAAATGTTTCTATGATTTACTTTACATTGAAGAAGGAATTCCTGTCGATGAGTTTGTTCTTTCTCTTCCTTTAAGACAACAGTGAAATCTAGTGATTGATTTTTTCAGAAAAAATAATGCAAGCTACTTATCTCTCTTTCCTGCTTCATGGGGTGCAAGCTCACACATCCATCAAACTGTCAGCCATTTTTCTTTTCTTTGGTTTATTCTTCAGTGTCAATTCTATCCGAGTCACATTTTCATATCCGGACTATCAGAAATAAGAACTTAAGCATTTTCTAGTGAAAGTGGAAAGCTTTTAGCAACCAATCAATCACTTTAGTCTTGTGATTTCTAGAATTGTCTTTCCCTATAAACTCCTAGTTAAATGAATCACATCTTCTTTTAAGGTCTGTTCAATGCAAGCCCCGAGGATTTCATTTGCATATACCAAAAAGGTAAAATGTCTAAAGCAATTCGTTCCCTTCCTTTTTTTTTAAGTTTAAAAAAAATGCAAAATATCTGTGCCATCTCTCAGTTCAGGAGTCACCAGTATGCTACTCTTTATGGCTAAAACGGCCAAGCAAGTAGATATGGGACTTTATTCCAAATAGAATGTCTTTTCTTAGCAAAATAAATGACTCCTTGCTGTGCAAGAGAAAAGAAGAAATACATCGATCCCTATGTCTGTCAGTTCGAAGAGCAAAACCAGAAAGAGGAATTATGCAATGTATTATAGGGAATCTAAAACCTTCCCCAAACAACTCTCAGGGTCAAAACTAAAGAGCTGCGTGTTGCTCTGGATCAAATACACCAGAACAAGAGTTAATTTTCCATTGAGCGTATGAATGCGGTATTGAATAGAATGGAATAGAAATAAAGTGGATGAAGAGTAAATGATGCAATCACAAAATCCTTCAGAAACAGAGGCAGGTAACATGACCAACCGCCACCATCTCTTCTACACCTTCACTTAACGAGATCTCAGAGACACAGAAACAACAAGGAAAAGGACTCCTCATATCACTTTTCCCATTTCTCTAATAGAGCTCTTGGCATGTTGCATAATTATTGTCCACCTTTCTTCCTCTGCTTCATGTTTCTTCTTTATGCTTGGTTCTTAGTAAGCATTAAAGAAATATTTGTGAATGAATAACTTAATAAGTGAGTAATTAAGAAAAATAAACAAATACGCCACCTGGTTGACAAAATTTTCTTTTTCTCAACCTTCTATGCACTACAGAGAAGACCTGAATATCTTGCCCATTAAATGAACACGGGAAATTAGCTTAGAGGCTGAATGTAAAGGAAACTAGATTATTGCCTGGGGGCGTTTACCCACTGAAGGACTTACTGCATAGGTCCGAGGCGTAAATCAGGAGAAAAATGCCCCTCCCCATATGTCTATATCATTTTCAGATGACTTAGAGAGAAGTATCAGGTCTGATCTCCCTGGAATGGCAAGAGCCTGAAGGAATGAAGTCAGCATTTGGGGACTTTGCAATATGTGGAGCTTGGGGACAATTATATATAGCATCATATGGATTGCTAGGTCAGAACCAAGACCAACATTCCATAAAACATTCATGATCTAAATGAGGCAATATTTTAAACAGGAGCCAAATGTGAGGCCACGGAGCTTGGGAACTAAAGGAGAAAGTGCTTGTAAAGACATAGAAGGAAAGCAAATCTAGAGAAATTCCCAAAAAGGATCCCAGAAGAGGTTTTTCATGTGCTGCCTTTGGCATCTGAAATATCCTGGGAGCGGATAAAGGTTCCTTGCTGAGTGGGCATTCCTGAGCTTGACATCATTTTCTAAAAATTTCACATGTGTGTTTAATGTAATGTATTTTCAAGATTAAAAAATGTATATTCTGGAATTAGATATTGCTGATGGTTGCACAACCATATGAATATGCCAAAAACATTGAATCTGCTTTTTTTTTTTTCTTTTTTCTTTCTTTTTTTTTTTTTTTTGGCTCTGTTGGCCTTTTTTGTGGGGTAATAAGTTAAGCTGGTCTTTTATTCTTCATTGAGATATAATTGACAAATAAAAATTATATATATGTGTGTGTGTTTAAGCCATACAACATCACTTTCTGATATGTGTACGCATTGTGAAATGATTACTACAATTAAGCTGATTAACATATCCATCACTTTACATAGTTACCTTTTGTGTGTGTGTGAGAATAAGATTTACTCAGCAAATTTAAAGTACACAAGACAGTATTATTAGCTATGGTCACCATGCCGTACATGAGATCTCTAGAATTTATTCAGCCTGCATAACTGAAACCTTGTAACCTTTAACCAACATCTCTCCATTTCTCCCACTCCCTAGCCCCTGGTGAATACCATTTTGCTTTCTGCTTCTATCGGTTTGACACATGAATAGGATTATACAATATTTATCTTTCTGTGTCTGGCTTACTCCACCTAACATAATGTCCTCCAGCTTTATCCATGTTGTCTCAAATTGACAAGATTCTCTTCTTTTTAAAGGCGGAGTAATATTCCATCGAATATATATACCACATTTTCTTTATTTGTCCATCAATGAACACGTAGGTTCTTTCTATACCTTGGTTATTGTGAATAATGCTGCAGTGAACATGGGGGTGCAGGTATGTCTTCAGAATAATGATTGCATTTCCTTGTGTGTGTACTCAGGTGTGGGATTACTGGATCAAATGGTAACTCT
Source organism: Ursus americanus (assembly GCF_024610735.1). Lineage (NCBI taxonomy): Eukaryota > Metazoa > Chordata > Mammalia > Carnivora > Ursidae > Ursus > Ursus americanus. The sequence continues at coordinate 49,956,285 of NC_142139.1, read as the reverse complement.
ATTTTTAATTTTAAGTAACCTCCATACTGCTTTCTGTGATGGCTGCATCAATTTATATTACCACCAATGGTATACAAGGGTTCCCTTTACTCCACATCTTTTCCAATACTTGTTCTTTTTGATTGAAGTATTAAAATAGTAAAAATGCAGATTGCCATGTCCCATTCCAGAGCCACTAAATAAAAGTCTCTTTGGAGTGGGGCTTAGGTGTATGGGTTTCTTCCCACAACTTCTGCATGGGACACCCTGAAGTTATAGAATCAATAATTGAAATTATTTATGTTACCATTATACTCTTAGGATTATCCTCTTAATTGAAGCTTTCAAATTTAAACAACACATAAATCAGCACTTTTCAGAATTGAGCAAATAAGCAATAAATTGTCTCAGAGGACTCACAGCTTTGAATTTTAATCTTGTGAATAAACGGATCAGTGAGTTTGACCTACACAGGCCATCCACTGAGGTACATGAAAAATATAATGCTGTCTACTTTCTTTACACTTAATTTAACTTTTCTTTTGGGTTCCCATTCTATCTGAAGTCAGCTTCCAGGAAAACAGTATCATTTCAAGTTTAAACATGTTTAATTCAAGGTGTGTCCTTCAGGCTTTCCTCTGGAAGACCACCTGAGTTCTGGTAACAGGGGACTTAAGTGGTAGGCTAGCACTGGATGAAGTGATTGGTCTTCAGTGAGTAACTGTCCATCTTGACCTCCCCTGAAAAGACAATACCCTGAAGTGTCTCAGACAAAATTACTCTGCACTGTCAATTTCTAAGGCATTCTTGTTTGTAGCTTGTATCTGGCTGTGATCCATGCCAATTTCCACTTCTAAAGTCTCTCCTTGTGGGGACACCTTATTAGTCTTGTATTTAACTTCTCACTAAATTCTGGACACTCCGGGAACACAGGAAGATTCACCTGTTTTTCCACTAGACCATGCTAATGTGGAGAGCTCCTGCGGGGCTTCTCATTATCAGTGTTCCAGACAAAAAAATTGGGTATAGATCTCCACTTTAGGAAATCCGAGAATCAAATAAGAGCTGCTTTTTCTCTCCTCCTTTGGAGCTTAAGCTTCTATGGCGAGGAGCAGCGAGGGCCTAGAGCATTTCCTAGAGTTCTTCACTAGTGTGTAGAATTTTCTTTCCCTCTAAGTTTCTCTTCCTTTCCCCCTAAGCCATGAGATTTCTGTGCTTTTTGAGCAAGGAGGAAAAACTCTGATTTGTTTTACTCTTATGCCTATCGATTAAGAAAGGATCTTAGCTCTTGTAACTCATGACACACTGGCTTCTGTGTAAATGGATATAAATATTGTGTATTTTAACCAGTTTTTACCTTTTGGGCATTCAAAATAAATGTTTATTTTCCAAAAATCTTGTTTTCTTCTAATTTTTTTATTGCTATAGTTATATTGTTTTTTTTTTATAAAAAGACATATCCACAATGAAATAAAAGCAACTTTATGGGAAAACATATAAATAAAATTAATAATAAAAATAACAAAATAAAACTATAATTTTAAATAGTATCGCCAAACTGAGGTGTTAGACATATGGGAAAGGCCATTTTGGACTTTCCAACTCCAGTCTAGCTACAGCCATAAACATCAGAAAATCCCTTCAGATGGGCTCAGACAACCTATACACAATGATGAAGAATAATAAATTGCTATTGCTTTATGTCATAAGATTGGGGTGACCTGCTATGTAACAACAGATAACTGACAAAGTAGTAAAAGTGTTTCAAAATTTTTATATGAATCGAGCTCTTAGTGGAATCACTTTGGATTAACTAATAATCCTGCAAGCTAAAAACATGTATAGGGAAGAATGAAGTGGTTGTTTAAGGCACAGAAGACTGTTAAAACCAAAGAGCTTGAATATTTAGCAACTTTAAAAAATCAATTAAAATATGGAAAGAAAAGTTAATCAGTATGAGAAAATCAGTATGATTTTCCCGTGTACTTTTAATAGTCATAACCAGATCATCCCATATTGGTCTAAAGTAGTGATCTTCAGAACTTAAAAAAATACGTTTTTTGAACCCAAGTGTGAGGGACAAACTCTAAGGTGACCCACAAAGATCCCTGCCTCTGGTGATCACATCCTCATATAATACACTCTCCCTGAGTGTCGGTAGGATGTGTGACTTGGTTCCTAACCAGTAAGGTATTGCAAAAGTGATAGGATGTCACATCTATCATCAGAGCAGATTGTAGCATCCTTCTTGCTAGAGACTTTTTCTCCCTAGTTGGCTTTGAAGAAGTTCATGTCCACATTGGGCTGTCCATGTGGCAAGAAGATGAAGGTGGCATTTAGAACAACCTCCAGTCAACAACCAACAGAAAGCTGGGGCCTCATTTATCTCTGGTTTTTATTTTTTATTGCTATGGCTATATCCTTTTCTTTGAGAAAGCAAATTCTGCCAGCAACCTGAGTAAACTTGGAAATACATTCTTTTCCAGTCAAGCCTCAGATAGGAACAGAGCCTGACTGGCATCTTGACTGCGGCCTTATGGAATCCAGAGCAGAGGACCCCAGATAAGCTGTCTCCAAAACCCTGACCCTCAGAAATTGTGAGGTAATAAGATTGTGTTATATTAAGCCACTGAGGTTTTGGTAATTTGTTATACAGTAATAGATAATTAAGACATCAAATATTGGATTTTTTCAGTATGAGTTCTAAATATTTATATATTAATTGTAATTTATAAACTACATGTACATTTATTAATAAGCGTTTACATGAAAACACAAAAAAAATTATGAGAGAAAAAATAATTTTAAAATGTTTTTATTTTCATAAACATGAAACACTTTATTTATAATAAAATCTTTATTAGTAATACTTTTTAATGAAAACTTGTGATTAAACATTTTTTAAAATTATAATGTAGAAAAATACAGCCAGTGATGTGTTGCTTCCATTTGTGAATTAGTGAATCTTTTTGAGACACACATACATTTTTAGCTATGAGAGCCATTGAAACCCAGTATCTAAGTAAAAGAAACTTGGAAACTGACTTGCACATCCCTGCATCACAAAATATCAAGCCAATATTAAAAAACTAAGGAAGAATATTTATCCACATTGCTATCACTGAGCATAGTAATCACAAAATGAATGTCAGTGAAAATAAATGCTTTGTATAACAAATAATTAAAATAAAAAAGCATAACAACTTTTATTGAAATCTTCTAAAATATGCATTTAGGGTGCTTGGGTGGCTCAGTTGGTTAAGCATCTGCCTTCAGCTCAGATCATGATCCCAGGGTCCTGGGATTGAGCCCCATGTGGGGCTCCCTGCTCAGCAGGGAGTCTGCTTCTCCCTCTGCCCCTCCCCACGCTTGTGCTCTCTCTCTCAAATAAATAAATAAAATCTTTAAAAAAATAAAATAAAATGTACATTTAAGATTTATAATGTGTATATTATTGCAGATAATGTATAATGTATGCCATTCACCCATAAATAAATATCAAGATTACAGGCTGTAATTTTTCTTAAATTCATAAAGTATGTATTATACCTTTAGAAAAGATAAGAAGGGATACAGTTAGAAAAGGATGTTTTCTTTAGCGTTTTGCACACATGAACACAATCTCTTGAGACCCTTGTCTGCCTTCAGTGTTAAGGCTAGGAATTCGGGACATCCTTCTTTTAACCCATGCTTTTCCATGGAGCTGGAGCTCATTGGCACATCAGGATCCTGGCAGGTTAAATTCTGTGGTTACTCCAGAGATGTGTATTATGAGGCTGTTCTCAGATCTTGAAATTGCTGAGCACTGCCGACTACCAGTGACAGCACTGCACAGACCTGCCCTCAGAACTGAATTCTAGCGTTTATTTGGAAAGTGCTGCTAATGCACCAAATGCTGCCCGTATAACTATATAGCACTGCTTACACACTCAGGCTTTTTCCTTATTTAATGCCACGGGAAGAAAAAAAGCTGGTAAAGAGTGCTGTGTCTCTCTAAATAACATAACATATAATGCAGGGCATCTGTGTTATGGATGATGGATAAAAATCCTAAAATTTCTTGTCCACTCGGGGTGTCTACTTACAATGACTGATTCAGTTATTCATGATAGCTTAGCAAAATGCAGATGACTTTAAAAGAATGTATTTTAGATTATCTAAGCAAAAACTACATTTAAAAAATCAAGAAATAATATGAAAACTCATACACTGAGACTTTTGGATGTAAAAGCAGCATTATCGCTAATGTTCCATTTCTAATGACTTTTTTCCATTTGAGTCACAATGCTTTTTAGTTTCTCTAAGGTTTCCTTGGGGCTGTTCACAACCCTCAAGGACAAGATTCATGTTCAATTAGTGAGCTGCGTACTTTACTGCAGGCTCCTAGTGTCTGGGAACTCCTTTCTACAATTCTAGTTTTGCTTTCATTGATTGCCCTTGATCTCATGCTCACTGATGGTCTGGGAAAGCAATACTGATTTCCAGTCTTAATTATGTGGTAGAGTACAGTGAATGCTATACGATACATTCTGACTTCCAGCTCATTCCAATGTCTTGGGAAGGCAACACATTTTTTTAAAGATTTTATTATTATTATTATTTTTTTTTTTGAGAGAGAGAGAGAGAGAGTGCTCACGAGCAGAGGGAGGGGCAGAGGGACAAGTAGATGGGGCTTGATCCCAAGACTTTGAGATCATGACCTGAGCTAAAGTCAGAAACTTAACCGACTGAGCCCCCCAGGTGCCCCAAGAAGGCAACAAATTTGTGCTAAGTATAGTTCTAGATATAACATTAACAGTTCTGATTTTATAAGAACATAGCATCAGTGTAACCAATTCTCAGTCCCTATTGTTCTGTCTCTCAAAATATGTCTATAATCTACTTCCATGGTTAAAAATGGATTGCATAATATCATGTCCACTCTTTTTCATTCCAAGGATGATAAAAAGCTTTTCCTTTTCTTCATTTTTAGTGTCATAAATTATATCTTTTTTATATGAACAGTCACAACAAACCAGAAAAAAAAAATTCAATTAAATACAGAGAAAAATAAAAATTCTCACAGAACAAATGCCTTTAAAATCCATTTGCTTTTTAAGGACAATAATTCTGGTAGGTTGAAAAGCAATATATCTTTTGCCCATGGCAGGTGTAGAGAAATGATTTATTAATTTGAGTGAAATTTAATAATGCAGCTTCATGAAACACCTGAGTCCATTGTTGACTATATCCAATTATTTCAGGTACCGACAGTATGACATGGTTACTAAAACTGTGGCTTCAGGATCACACTGTGTAGGCGTGGGTTTCAGATATGATGGGAGGCAATTTCCTTAACTTCCTTGTGTCAGTTTCCTCCCCTCTCCAGTGGGTCACAAAGGGCTTTTTTGCAGATTCAATGAGATAATATACAAAATGTAACTGGCATATAGAACCACACAGTAAATGACAGATCTTAGTATTTTTGATGTCGGTGTTGTTAAAGAGCTCTTTTTTATAGCAAGCTGCATTCACCCATGTTTTCCCAACTTTGCTCCTTGTTCAGCCTTCTATAAGAACCTATATAATGGGATTTCTATGGCATTCTAAAGAATGATCTCTCAGCTCTTCATGAATTCAAATCTATCTCCCTGTTGTTCCTGCAGTAGTATTTTTAACAATTAGAGCTTATTTTCTAGGATATGGTATTGTCTTCTGTTAAAGGCTTATGCATCTCTGAGAACTTAACACAATAAGTGATCATAAGTCCTGAATATTCCAATGTTACTTTATCTGATGACTCAACAAATTATAGGCCCCATGTCAAGCTTGGGGTTTTAGTTCTAAAGGGACACCCTTCATTTTACTGGCTGGAGTTCACCAGTGTTTAGTGTTCAGCCCAACCCACAGATTTCTGACCTATTGCCCTCCTGATCTTGGCAGGATTCGAGAAGGGAGGGCTGTATTGTCAATACTATGCTCTTCATTCTTTTTTTCCCTCCGACAGGGCTCTCACATCCGGCTTGGTAAGAATGTGCATGACTCTACTGCCAGTCTTTCCTCTGTTGTTGTTTTCAGAGTAAAATTGGGGGTTGGAGTTTACAATTGTTAGGCCAATTTGGTTTTGCATTTGGGGGTCTCTGAGATTTTAGTGTGTTTCTCCAAACTGCTCTATCATCTTATATTTTGTTCCCTTAAAATCTCCACCTATGGCTGCCCTGTTCTGCCATCTGTATTCCTGCTGCCCCAACATACGGATGCACTGTGGCTCCCTGCACATCTGTGAAAGGTTCCATTCTTTCTAGAATTCCATTCTCTAAATGTTTCCTTTGTCCACTGTTTTCACTAGATGCATAGAGAAGTATGATTTTTATTTTTTCCAGATTCCTCTTATTCTTGTCTTTATTCATCCTAATTGGAAGCAGAAGTGGTTTTCTATCTTTTAGTCTATTTCCTGTTGATGAGAAAGAAATGGTGAATCACAGTTGAAACCTCATTGAAGAATATGGAGTTTCAATCAAATCTTGCATTTCCTTACTTGAGCCAAGTTGCAAAAATGACTTGTAAACCCATTGCTCTTTTCCAAAACATGAGAGAATCATTAGGAACTGAAAATACTCTAAAATTGGTCCCATGTTTTCTGATAGAGGCATGTGAGTCTTCATCAATGCTTTAACGAGGTGGCAGTTAGGTGAATGTTTTCACATTATGAATTAGCATAGCAAATTCTGTGACTCCTTTTTGAATCTTTATAGTACCCTCTTCACCACTTGGTTATTTCACAGAACATATTTTACTGAGACAGCTTCTTGTAACTACATTTTAGTTCACATTTTGGAAGAAAACTCCTATGTGTACTGGTCCTGACTTTTGAGGAAGTTAATGAACATTTGAATTATCTAAAGTCCTCTAATAGAAACATTCTAGAGGTGGTTTGATAACCTTTGGGCACTATGTCTGTTAATTAGCACAGTAAATGTTTACAGTTATTTTTGCTGATGAAATGAAAAGTGCTCAGTCTAAGTGGAAATGGCTAGAATTATGGTACAGCCACTCCCATACTGTCATGAACAGGGAATAAGAATCCAGAGAGTTAAGTAGCCTACACTTTATTGAATAGCCCAGGAAAATTATGGATTACATGTGATTTTTAGGGAGGTTTCTATCACTTGGTTCCATTGAGAAGGTGACCTAAATTTTGACACTAGAATATTATTGCATCTGCCTGGTTTTGTTCCTTGTTGATGGATTTACAAACAATAATCTTAAGTATTCATACCAAGGAGTGCTTGCACCTAGTGTTTGTTCCTAGTGATAGGGAAGTGGCAGCGGAGGAGGGGAAGAAGACATACAAAGTGTGGTAGTTGACATGGCAAAAGAATGTGTGGGATCAATGCAATAAAAAGAAGAGTAGCCATATCTAAATGACTTGATAGAGAAGCATAATGAGGGACTTGGTAGAGAAGCTGCTGCTTGAATTAGACTTTGAAGATGATTAAGTATTCATCGCGTGGACAACAGTGCAGGGGTGGCCATGGCAAGAGCACTGTAGAGTGAAGTTTCAGCACGTTATGTTCACAGAACCGGAAGTAATGTGATGTGACTGAGGGGTAGATTGTCTTCACACGAAGGGCCTTGAATAGCTCACTAAGTTGGGCCTTTACTGCCATTGTAGAATTGTGAAAAGATTTTAAGCAAAAGAATAACATGATCAAATTTATTCTTTGGAATAATTATTCTGACCATGGTGGCCATTCCTGTTGGCAAAGAGATCAGCCAGAAGATTGTAGTAAAGACTGGTTAGCTGTTTAAAAGTCCATTTTCTTTTTTTTTTTTTTCTGAGCACGCAACTAAATTGAATGAGTATTCCTGCCTCTCTTAAAAGTGGGTAAAGCCATATGGCGAGTTCTGGCTAAAGGAAAGTGGGTAGAAGTGATGTGTGTCACTTCAAGGCCTGGCACCCAAGACCCATCAACATGTAATCCTGCATATTCTTTACTCTTAGGAGGTGATACGGGAAGAAGGTAGTGCCATTATTTGATGAAGTGCTACCCAGGAATTTAAAATACCTATTTTGGATTGCTTTTAGAGGGGCTGGAGGGGCAGAGGGAGAGGGAGAGGGAGAATCCCAAGCAAGGCCCATGCCCAGGGCACATCCAATGTGGGGCTCCATCTCACCACCCTGAGATCGTGACCTGAGCCAAAATCAAGAGTTGGATGCTTAACCAACAGAGCCACCCAGGCACCCCACCTATTTTGGATATTTTGTGAGTAAAAAATAAATTTGTTGTTAGCTACTGAGGTTTTGAGGTTAACCTGTTGTAGCAGTTTCTTTCAAATGAAACAGAGATTATCACTATAGTTTGGTAAGGAATGACAAGATCCTGAAATAGTGAAGTGGTTGTAGGGGTAGAAAGAAATGGACTTTTACAGTAGAAATGCAGGTAGATGTAGCAAGTGATATGACTGATTAAGGGTGAAATAAATGGAGGAACAGAAAATTTCAGCTTCTCAGCTTGGGAAACTGGGAAGATGATAATAGTAAAAGTGGTAATGGTAATGTAGGACTCATAGGATAAGATATTTTGCAAAGATAATTAGTATAGATTTAAACCTACTGCTTTTAGGTCTAATCGTCCAGAAGATTGGTTTGTGTATGATTTTCTTTCTTAAAGATTTTATTTTTAAGTAATCTCTACACCCAATGTGGGTCTCTAACTTACAACCCCAAGATCAAAAGTTCCATGTGCTACTGACTGAGCCAGCCAGGGGCCCCCGTTTATAATTTTTTATTCTTTTTTTATCCTTTGCCATGCCTTAATTGGGGTATAGTATACTTCCCTGCCCCATTAACTTGGGACTTGGCCATATGATTGTCTTGGACCAAGGTGATGAGAGTAAGAGCTTCAGTTTGTCAGTTCCAAGCAGAAGCCTTAAGAGACATTTCATATTTTCACCTCCTAGGACTGTCCCTGCTCTCCTGCTCTTCTACCACGAAGACATCATAACCTAGGATTTATTTCTTCAGCCATCCCTTCATGGTTCATGCCTCAACACGATCTGGAGCAGAGCCACCATAGCTGACTCACAGATCCCATAAACAAGAAGTAAATGTTTGTGCTTGTTAAGCCGCATGAATTATGCAGTGTTATCACAGAAAAAAACGGGCCAATTCGGATGAGATACTTGAAATATGTAATAGGCAGTTAGGAATAGTATTTTGGAGAAGAACAAACTGCACATTTAGATACTGGAATTGTGGTGAAGTCATTAAGATGGATAAGGTCACCCAGTAAACCATAGAAGAGAAGAAGTCTAAGGATGGAAGGAACCTTAAGAGTACCAGCAGTTGAAGTGTGGGAAGAGGATATACGGTGGAAAATGAACATGAATAGTCAGAAGTCTATGAAAAGAACCAAGAAAAGGTAATGTAATAAAAATGAAGGGGGGCAGGCACCTGGCTGGCTTAATCAGTTAAGTGTCTGACTCTGGATTTCTGCTCCGGTCATGATCTCAGTGTCCTGGAATCAAACCCCGCATCGGACTCTGCACTCAGCACGGAGTCTGCTTGGTGTTCTCTCTCTCCCTCTGCCTCTGTCCCTGCCCCTGCGCTCTCTCTCTCTAAGTAAATAAGTAAAATAAATCTTAAAAAAATAAATAAAAATGAGATGGCAGTACTTCAAGGAGGTTGTTATGAGCAATATCACACATTACAAAATGCTCAGGTTAAGCAATGTTGAATATAATCCTTTGAGTACAGCAATTAGAAGACATTGCTAAGAGTCATCTTTTATTGTAGGATTTCCACGGACTTAATGTAGTCTGTACACTTCATTAATGTTGATTCAGTTAATGCTTGTTGAGTGAACGCCTTTGTTCAACTGCACTTATACACAGGTTGGGGTAGCAAACAAAAACAATTCTGCCATTTATTCAGCATTTTATACAGTTAAGCTTCTATATTATGTGAATCTAAAATACTGTTGTTGCCTTAAAAATCACTGTTTTATTTTTAATTGTATAAAACAATGATTTATTAAAATAATGTAGTAGAAATTGAACTTAGTAATTTTTTCAAGGAAAATTCAATGCTTACAGGAGAAAATACATCTTTTTTTTGGCTCTTGCTTCAATTTGAAAATGGCTCTACATTGGTAGATTTCAGCCACCTAGGTAAATAATTAAGAAGACATTTAAAAACACCAACAAATCTGATAGAGTTAAAATGATATATGTGCTCTTTTTAATTTGGTCAATTTAAAAACGATGACACATAAGCTCGTTCAGAGCACTAAGGAAGAGCTGGGATACTGTCTGTGTAATGTACTTGATTAATTGCCTCTTCAGAGTTAGAGATTCACAAGCTTTTATGACCCATGTCATAGAAGAAATGTATTTCATTAGGAAACTTTCAGAATGACAGCTAGTTTCCTTAAGGAACTCCCTGGATAATAAAATATTAAACATTTTGCTTAACAATTTGCTACCCAAAAACTTCTGCAATGTGGAATTTTTGCCATGTAGAATAGCTTTGAGGATGCATAGTGGAAAAGATTGTCGGTATTTAATTTACTGAACTGGAAAACACAAGAATAGCTTTTATGTTCCTGAAAGATATTATCAACAATATCTCTACAAATATTTTAAATTATATTGCTATTCTGGTATTCCAAAATATGCTAAATATCTTAAAATATAGGTGACAGCAGTGTTGTCTCTTATGGACTCAGTAATATAATAATTATGAAATGAACAGGGTTTTTGGCAAACATAAGAGCAGCAAAAGCTCCCCAGGCATATTCCCGAGGCATGAAGGAAGTTATTTTGGTAGGCTGAAGGTTTCAGCCTAAATCATGAGAACTATTTCCCGTTCAGGGAAATCAGAGCTAGTGTAGCTGACTCTAACTCCTTCAACTCAGGAAAGATGAGATAGTTCTGAATTGGCCTGGAGAGAAGACCATAGACTACCGAGTTTCCCTATTGAAATAATTGCTTTGTGGATATCTTTCAATGGACATCATCAATTGAGTCCTTCATTTGGACTAATGTCTTCCTTTTCCTTTGTACAATACTGACTGATCCCCATACATATCGAATGTTTGCCTCTAAGATGCAACTTCTGAGCATACCTGTGCACTTCTGCCAGCCTTACCACAAATCAACTGGGTTAGCAATTAAACCTGCTAATGGCAGTTAAATTGCTGTTGTTAACTATGTAACTTAGATATTACACAATAGAGTACAATATGAATTGGAAAAAGTTGTGGTAACATTAACCATTAAGTTTACTACTTGGAAAACGTAATGCATGCATTCAAATTAGGTGTATGCCAGACAGCTGTAAGGTAATAGAAGGAAGATCATGAAAAATCCAAAATCCAGAGAGATTCTGCATTCAGTTTGCCTCTAATGGTCTTAATGTTCTTGCTTTACTTTTAGGAAACACAAGCTAGAAATCTTTGGTAATACATTACAGTTATGGTTTCTGCAGGAAAGACAGTTTGAGCGTCTGATCACAGATGTTTACCCCCCTCAAAAGTCTTTGGCCTGCCTATCTAAAGACTGCTGATAAAGATGAATATATAGATGTTAAGTGAAAACAATTGGATATGTGTATCTCTCTTTTAAGTAACTTTTGATTAACCAATCCTCTCACCCACTTCATGTTTCTATCTCATTGGGAAAGGAGGCTTTTATGATATTGCCCATATCTGCCGAAGCCTTGCCAGCCTGACGAAGTTCTTACCTTAGACTTGACTTAGTCATCGTTTGTCCCTTTGCGACTCGATGCTTCATCTGCACCCGCTTCCCTAGTGATAACTGGTGCTAACATTACCATGCCCAGGTGTGTCCCCACATCAGGGCAGCTAAAACAGACCTAAGCCCTGGTGAGGTTGTGTCTCTGAAGATAAAAGCAGATGGAGGACCATGTAAAACTATGACTTGGCATAAAGCAGTGCTTAATAAATGTTGCTTAAGATAAATGTCTTTGCACAGCCCCGTGGGCAGTGATTCCACTCATAATTTATTTTCCTTTGGAAATATGACTGTTTCTGTAACTTTTTTTCTAAGTCTTAAATTGTTGTATGAATGAGGTTTTTTTCTTTTTTCTTTTTTTGCATCCTGTTATAAGTTAAACAAAGGTTGGCAAAGTTCAAGCATTATCTCTACATAAGAATTGCCATGATGCTATATATATCATTTATAAGTAAGTCTTGTATTGATCTTATGATCCTAATCATAAATCCAGTGAATTGGATGGGTATTCTACTTAAGAAGAGCACTAGACAAAACTAAAAGAACAGATTCAAGTCACAAGTATATCACTCTCCAACAGCTTGACTTTAGGGAATTCATTTAATCTAAAATTGTCAGTGACCTCATATGATAGATAATGCATTTCATAAGTTTCAACATACTAGCGTGGCATAGAGTTAATGTGGGTATTACATAGTTGCTTTGGGTAGGATAACTGTTTTGATTTTTTTTTTAAAAGACTTTATTGTATCTTCCTGAATCTAATGTTTAAATTACTTCATAGTACCCTTCTATAGAATAAATGCTTATCTTTACTTTTTAATTATAGTTTAACTTGGTTGAGAATGGCATTCTTGTTCAACTATAGACTAGCAGAGGGGCAATTGTTCTTTTTCAACTGTATAGTCCCAAATAAGAGTGCTTCTTCCCTGGAACTATTTTTTAATAATTCAGAATTTCATTGTGAACTAGAATACTGGATAGAGAATCATGGGACTTGGTTTCTATTCCTGACATTGTAACTAATTTAGTATTCTTTTAGGACAAGGAGTTTAGCCTCTTTTTTAGTGCAGTTTTACCAGCTGTAAATTGATATAAAAAAATCTCATGTGCTGTAATTATATGCAAAAAGATCTGTCAGGTATAGCTAGGAACTATATTAATTATTAATTTCCATTTCCCTTCAGAGAAAACACATAGAATAAATCTTTTAATTCCTTTTAAGGATATTTTAAAATGACAAAATGTAAAAAGGCATTATTATTTTTCTCCTTTTTTAATAGAACAATGTTTGCAAAGACCAAACTCCTTGAGGGATAGTGTGAGAATCACATGCTTGTCCACATACTGTTCCAGCAAATCTTGGCTGATGGTGTACAGTTTTTGCTAAAATTGGCCATAGTTAGAATTAAGGATGAAGGTTGTCTAAGTCAATTTCCAACCTGAGGTTCCCTCAAAGTTTAAAAAATGTAACATGCCTTCACCATTCTTGCTTCTGATGCCTTGCTTAGCTCCAGCATTAAAGTTACCCTAAGCATGAGACTCTCCTGTGGTATGAAAACAAAGTTAGACCTCTCTGGAGACCAAGGTCTAATAAATCAGATGTGCTCGTACTTTCCAGCAGTATTGCTCACATTTTAACTCTTGCAATTGCTAATTCACTTTCTAAAAGGAGACAGTATTTACAGTCCCTACAACTAAAATTGCTAACGTAAGCCTAGATAATTCATCTAACGTGTCTGTCATTTCCTATTTCTAACCGCTCAGAAAATACTGCTCCTGTCAAACCACAGGCTGCTGGGAGTAACCCCGTGAGAGTTCCAGAAGTGTCTTTGCAGAGCAGAGCAGAGCAGAGCTGAGCAGAGCAGAGTGCTTTCCTTTCTTTCCCCAGCCGTTTGTAGTTAGCAGACTCTGGGAAACTGAAGTAGCCAAGTTTTACGTCAGAGATGAAAAGATTCTCAAATTAGTTCTGGGTCTCCAGAGGGCACCTCAAGGACTTAATGTTATTACTATATGTTTATTATTAGGCAGTCATCTCAAGCTCACTACTTATATTTTAAAAACCAATAAGAAGGAATTATTTTCTTCTGAGAAGTTAAAATGCTAACATTAACCCCCCTGTCTACAAAAAAGAGAAGGGAAGGAGGGAAAAAGGAAATTACTAGGAGAGAAGAATGGAGGACAAACAGTTTGCTGACTAAAATAAAATACAATTTAAGAGTTCTGGAGAAATAAAGAGGATTTATTCCTCTTCAGCTTTCCTCGGACTGCACTGCCTACTTGAAATGTCCATCCTTCCTTGTATGGTTTGAGAGTACTAACAATGACTTACTCTCTGACGGAATCCCTGATGTTTCAATTCAGTAGATATCAAAATACATAAAGATCCCCTCCCTATCAATAGCAGGAATTGTGTTCTACGGAATTTCTGGTGAACTCAGAAAAGACATCAGGAACATTTTTCCCCCAAGTTGTTAAAAAAAATTGTAAATTTTTCTTTCCTCCAGTGACTACAGGTATTTTGATTCAAATGTCATCTACATGGACTTTCGAATACAGGTATATTTTCCCCTGCAAGTAGGCTAGAATGGGCCAATAGAAGCCATGCTATTTACCTACTTATGTAACTTGAGAGAAACAATGGTAATAGACTATTCCAGAAAAGCTTGGCTAGAATACTATAGTATTTTTGACAATCAGATTAACTTTAAGTCTGTTATAAGATGCCTGGAAATCTCATGATATTGTCTCTTCTCTAGTAAATCTAGGACATTAATTCATATTTAACACACACACACACACACACACACACACACTACACACACACATTTCCAAAATGTGATTCATTTCATCTAATAAATAGTGGCAAATGATCAAAACAATTAGGATGAAACAGAAGACTTGATGCTTCAGATCTATAAGCAATTAGGAAAATCAGGAAAGGGGGACTTGGGAAAAAAATGGGAGAGGTAAAAAATAAAATTCGTTTAGGTAAATGTGGAGAATGTCTGTGCATTCCAAATCTTAGAAATATGTGACAAATATGTGATGAGTTCTAATTCTCCCAAAGACCTAGTCAGAACTCCATTATTAGAAAAAATACAGAAGAGAGCATGAGGAAAGTTTTGATTGCTTCTGTAAATCTAGCTTATTTACACCATTTCAAACTGAAAGTAAAAAGTATGAGTAACAGAGTCAAATTTTCCTGTCTGGCACCTAAGTTATTATTTAGTTGTAAATTAATTTATTTTTAGTGTAACTCTTTTTGGTTACATAGAATTCTAGCAGTAAATTCTTCATTGGGCAGCAGATGCTAGTAGTTAATAATGGTCTAATGTCATTTAATGGAGTTTTGTCTCACTTTGCTGCCATCCTCACTAGACAGTTTAGGTAAGTCCTGACTCCGCATCTCACAAAGGACTCTCCTATAGTTTTTTCTTAGAGCAAAAAAAATGAGACCTTGATATAGAAAATGTGTGTATGTGTAGCAGAGGGATTGTGTCCTTGTGTTATTAATCCTCCCGGTGTGTCATTTCCCGTACTTGAGTACTGGGAGTAATAGTACAACCTACCTTATATGACAGCTTGGAGACTTAAGATAAAAATTCTAACCTGCCTCAGCTATAATGAGCATACAATGAATTTAGGTAGTTCAGTTAATGTTACAATTAGAAGTGTTCATTAATATTCAAATATTTGACTGCCTACTTTGTAGTAGACACTGGTAGTATTGTAAAACTTTATGTATTCTCAGTAGCCCAGTCTCATAGATTATAATTGGTATGTAATGTGTGATTCGCATGCCAAATAATTCTGCACACTAGAACGTCAAATGCAGGCAAACCTTTCTGGGAAATTCATGAAGAACTATAGAAATAAAGCTAATGATATTTATCTTAGCTAGAAGTAAGAGAGTTCTCAGCTTGAGTAAAGATTTCTCTTAAAAAAACACCATTATGGACAAAGAAAATGTCACACACACACACACACACACACACACACACACACACCACTGGAATGTTATTCAGCCTTAAAAGAAGGAAATCCTGCCATTTATGACAACATGGATGATTTTGGAAGGCATTATGCTAAGTGAAATAAGCCAGATAGAGAAAGAGAAATATTGCATGGTATTGCTTACATGTGGAATCAAAAAAAAAAAAAAAAAAAAAAAAAAGAAAAGAAAAGAAAAAGAAAAAAGAAAGAAAGAAAGAAAGAAAGAGAAAGAAAAATTTAAAAGTCAAACTCAAAGAAGCAGAGTAGAAAAGTGGTTGCCAAGAGATGTGGGATAGGGGAAATAGAAAAAGTTGGTGAAAGGGTACAAATTTTCAGTTGTAGGATGAATAAGCCCTGAGAATCTAGTGTATAACATGGTTACTATAGTTGATAACGCTGTACTGTATAATTGAAGTTTGCTGAGAGTAGAACTAAAATGTTCTCACCAAAACACAAAACAAAACAAAAACAACAGTAAATATGTGAGGAGACGAGTATGTTAATTAACCAGATGGTCAGGAGGAATCCTTTCACAGTGCGTACATATATTAAATTATGTTGTACACTTTAAATATTTTACAATTTTATTTATCAGTTTATATCTCTACAACTGAAAAAAGAAAAAACATAGTGTACAAGATAAGTACTTTTTCTGTAGTTGCTTCTTGTGTCCTCTGTTAAAAAAAGAGCTGTAGGGAAGCCTGGGCGGCTCAGTCTGTTAAGCGTCTGCCTTCAGCTCTGGTCATGATCCCAGGGTCCTGGGATCAAGTCTTGCATTGTGCTCCTTGCTCAGCAGGGCGTCTGCTTCTCCCTCTGCCTGCTGCTCCCCCTGCTTGTGCTCACTCTCTCTCTCTCTCTCTGGCAAATAAATAAATAAAATCTTTTTTTTGTTTGTTTTTTTAAGAGATGTATACGATTTTGTCAGTAAAATAATTGTGTTGGTTAAACAGTTATCTTCTATATCCTTTTGATAAAAGCACAAGACCTTGGATTTTAGTCCAAAAATAAAATTAAAACATCAAACAATTGCCTTCATTTACATGAGATCTCCTATTTCTTTTTGGTTGCAAACAAGCATTCCTAATTTTTTGTTAGCATCTAACAAACAGAAGGACAAATGAAAAAAAAATTCCAGTTCTGCGAGATCCTGTGCCTATTTTCTTTTTCATAGAGTTGGAGCCATAGTTCCTATCTTGTTTAAAGCAAGTTTCAGATAAAAAGGCCTCTGAAATGGAAGAGCCCCAGGCAGGAAGTCGATGTCACGGTGAACACCTGGCTTATTACAGCAGATGCATCAAACAGTCTCATAACTACAGTCAAAGTAAATGAGAACACTTTTCTTTCTGTCTTTCCTTCATTCTTTCCTGCTCTCCCATGGCTCCCTTTCGGTTCTCTCTTATTTTTAATTCTTTTCCATTTTTTTTTTCTTTCTTAATTCCTTCTTTCTTCTCTCCCTACCTTTCTTCAGGTAATGACTATTATGGCTCAAGGACTGGTATACCACTTTCCATCACATGTATGCTTTGGAACTGGAATTTGGGAACACAGTCTATTTCCCTTTTATTCCCAATTAAAAATGTCCTGGTCTCTCATAAAGAGGTGGTTTTTCAAAGAAGCCTGGCCATGGACTGATTTGATTTTGTTTTTCAATGTTTGTATTTTATTTCAGACTGCTGCACTTATTAGCACTGTTCAGATGTATACCATCCCTCCACACTGAGTTTGTTTTCAAGCTTAATTAAAAAACGCTGGAGTATATTCACAGAAGATTTTGAAAAAATACCTGGTTTTGCTCCATGGGACTGTATCACGTTGGACCCACCTCTGACAGTGGGGAAGTACTGAACAATTCTAGTATTGGTTTGAGATTTTACTATTTTCTTATATACTAGAGATGTTAATTACTGAAATAAATTATACAACTCAGAATGATTATGTAGAGATTGGGGTAAAACTTAATACGGCCAAGGGTGCTTGGGTAGTGCAGTCGGTTAAGCGTCCAACTGTTGGTTTCCGCTCAGGTCGTGATATCAGGGTCCTGAGACCGAGCCCCGCAAGGGCCTCTCTGCTTATCACAGAGTCTGCTTGTCCCTCTTCCTCCCCATCTGCCCCTCCACACCGGCCCCAGCCCTTCATGGCACATGTGTCAGTGCGTGCTTTCTCTCTAAAATAAACAAATAAATCTTAAAACAACAACAACGACAACAACAACATATGTGACCATAACTATAATCCTTGGAACTGAAGGGTGAGGTGAACTGAGACGATCTCAGGTTGTATGGCAGTTTCTTATACATCAGACTGAATAATCTTCTCTGGTATGAAAATATAATAAATTTTTACTAGATTGTAAGGCAGTATATTTGCAAATTAAATGACCCTGACCACAAGATGGCCACATACATTGGCCAAATTACTAACAAATTGAATCTGTAAGTGTTAGTAAAAGAGCCAAACATTCAAGGTATTTTCAGTGGGAAGGAATTTAATGTAAGGAATTGGAGATCTAGAGAGCCTTTGGAAAGAATGGGGGAGTGGAGATCTGGGAAAACTACCACCAGTGCTCAGGAATTCATGAAACTGCATAATTCACAGGAAACTACTGCCTCTGATCTCACCTGCCTGAGGCACTGAAGGGAGCTTAATGCTTTCATATTAGGTGTAGTTTTCCTAAGCTGAATGCAAGAAAAAATCACAGGAAAATTGAGCTAAGTTGTTGTCACATTTATTCCCTTGAGTTCAAGTTATAGCTGAACATCACAGAAAAGACTGATTACAATTTGCTTTATATTCTAATGATGTCTTCAGTAGTTGAAGAGATTGGGCTTAAATGCCATCAGTATAAACATGACAACTACAAAATGCCCAAGTCTAAGATAACTCTAATGGCAGTTTCTAGGGCCAATTTAGAAAATCAAGCTTCATCAAGAGACTGCAAGAAGGTTGTGCTGTAGGCTTCAGTAGCCCTCAGAGAAAGCAGTCCCATTACGCCAGAAGCAAAGCAGTCTCTAGAATGGGGCTACATGTTTGGAGTTGAAGTGATTCGAATGAAGGTCCCTATTTAGCTGTTGCTAGACGAACTATGCTAGCACAAAAACAGAGGAAAGGTAAAACTTCCAAATGCTACTAAAAAATCGGAGACTCTTATGTCCATAATTTTCCCTGGCCCCTTTCAGTTAAGTAGTTAATGAGTTTACTTATTCAACAAATATTTACAGTGTCTACTATTTGCCAGCATGTGGTAGGTCATGGGTAAAGCAGTGAGGAAGATAGAATAAAATCTTCTCAGTTGAGCTTCTATTCTAGAAAATCATTTTTAAAAAATCAGTTTGACATCTGCCCCTTCTCTTGTCTCTCTGATCTGCCGACATCTGGATGAGGTGAGGAAAGCTGAAGAAAACCGTAGCCACAGATTTAAAGGACATGACACGTTTTCATTCTTAGAAACATAAAGCATCTTATTGAGGCAATTAGGAGTCACAGTTATAAACAGGAAATTCTGCCCAAATAGAAGAGACATTTCTAAATATCGTTCCCATCTCTCTTTGTTTTTCATTTTTATGGCATTTACTTCATTTTATGGCCTTTTATGACTTTTTTATGGCACTAAAACTACAGAAGCTTTTTCAGCACATTACAATATCCGAAAACAGCCCTCATAGATTATTGAATTTTCAGAGTTGGTTGTAACTTAGAATATATTCAGTTTAACCCTCAAATCATCTCTTTTCAATAGAAATAAAAGCTATTACTACTATGAGTCATTTAGTCTCGGATGTCATAACACTGTAAAAATCCATAGTCAGGAAAGGTGTGGGTGGCCTCTACTGTCTGGTTTGTTCATGGGCACTATACTTACATTACTTGAGAAATTGTTTTTCTCAGACACTATTTCTCTTCTTGTTTTTTCTTCTTCTTTTTTATCTTAGCTTTATAAGTGGCCAGGGGCTCTAATATTCTGAATCATTCAAACAGTATTAATGGGACATTTTATGTTTAGAAGATGCAGTAGCACCAGGGAGACTGTGGAATCTTCCTCCCAGGAGAGGTAGTCACACTATTTGGTAGAGTCGCTATGCCGAATGAGTCAGACCTTAGAAAACCAGAGACCGGCCCAAGGGACCTGAATTTTGGGAAATGTAACTATTCTATTGCACTCATTTCGGATTCAGCTGCTTTTGATTTTGGGTGCTTAGAACAAAGTGAAGATTTGGACATGAGTAGCATTTTACAAAGAATTCCAATATTTTTCGAACTGACTTGTATATCAAAGTGAGTTGGTTCATTTACGAGCCATGCAGCAGGATGGGGGCCTGTGGTCATCCAAGTGTCACGGTCCAGAGTTGTGCACACACAGAGTGTGCAGAGGCACAAGGAGAAGGCTTCTTCCCAGGTGTCAACACTCATAGTCTCAATACACACGTGCAAACCCCCCCAACACGCACACATGCACACACGCACGCACGCACGCACACACACCCTTCTGTGCTCAAGGTGGTAGGGAAGCATCAGAGTTTCCCACTCTCCAGGGCCATGGAGTTTGCCCAGTGTAGACTGATGAATCCCAGTGATCTTCCCTTTATAAGATATCAGAAAAAGCATGTCTCAATAAAGACTGAATACAAATTTCTTACCAATTTAGTAGTAAAGGGGACCAGAACTCATTAAAATTGATTTGGAAACATTTTTTTTTTAATGTGATGTGTCCCGCTTCTGAGCGTGGTGGTGGTTGTCAATTCACAGCTAATATGTATTAATTATAATGAAATTGTAGAATTGATGACAGAAATATCAAGATAGGTAACACTTTGGCAGGATTAAAGATGCCTTTTCCTGTTATTTTACATGATGCAGGAGAGGATTAAACAGATTTTTTTCTATTTTTCCTTTAAATTTAATCTTGAAATCATGGTTACAGAAACAAAGATTTATTTAAAAAGATCAGAAATGACCAGTTTTCTTCTGTTTATTTTAATATCCAGTTACTGACATTTCACTTAAAAATAGACTTCTATAAAATAACTAATAAATGATTAAGTAGAAATTATGTTTTCTAAATTCTTTTAAAATACTAATGATGATATTTACTCTTAAATAACTCTTAAATTAATAATGCTATATGATTTTTAAAAAGAGAAGAGATATAAAATTGAAAAGGAGTAAGAATAAGAGTGAAGGGAAGCAAGAAATAGTAAAAATGAAACATAAAAAGATGGAAAGGTAGAAATATATTATGATACATTTAGGCAATTGTTTTCAGTTCTTCAAATCGGAGTTTGAACTTTCTTCCTACATTTACCCAAGTGAAATTAAGTAGGAAATATTTAGTGACCTGTTTCACCTAGGACATATTTGGTGTTCTCAACCCACTGTCTTTGCCTCTCCTCTCTAGCATGCGTATGTGTGTATACACATGTGTGCATACATATGTGTGTGCATGTGTGTTCGTGTGTTTGTTTTAGAGAATGCTTCAATATCAATATCCATTTTTATGTCCGTGTTAAGCTCTGCCCATTCCCCAGGTTATTCCTCTTGCCTAACTCTACTAATAAAGACAACTGAGTATCACCTGTAGGCTTAGTTGCCTCCCAGTATCTAAGAGCAGTTCTGAAGTTAGACAAGAGGAGGCTCTCTTATTCAACCTTCTGAGACTCATAGTCAAATTACTCTGGTCTCTAGTTACATGATGATTGTCAGGTGATTGCAATAGTGAGTTTATTTCATTTTCTACCTCTTGTGCCCAGCTCTGGCTTTCTCCCCTAATTGCCTGTTGCTTAGTCTTGGTTTAGTAGCCCGCCAAATACATTTGGAGATACCCTTCACAGACCCATGAAGCCAGCGTGGGCAGCGTTATTGATTTAAACCACCTCTACCTGCTTCTCTTCCAGTCCTTCACTTCTCAAAATGGCAACCTTACCCATCCAGTGGTTTAAACTAAAGACTTTTGTGTCATTCTTTAAATCTTTCTTTTTCCTCATACTTAGGAGGCCCATAATCTAGGGACAGTCCCCTTACATTTGTGTCCTCAGCATAAATAATAAGAGTCTTCATTTTCAAGGTGTTCTGACTTGGGTAAAAAATTATATGTTCGCTCAATTTCAATTGAATGGAATATTCCATATGACCCATCAAAGTCCTATTGGCACTAGCTTCAAAGTGTATCCAGTACCCATTCACATCTCCCCATTTCCAACACACCATCATAGTCCACATATTATTCTCTCTTACTTATATCATGGAAACAACCTTCAATCTGGTCTTCTTGCTTTTATAATTATTCCCTTATAGTCTATTCTCCACCCAGGAGCAACCTTACATCACTCCCTTGCTACAACATTCCAGTAGCTTCCTATCTGAGAATAAATCTTACCATCTTGTCCTGCCCTAAAAGAAAAGTCCAGAAGTGATCTTGCCTGTTCGTCTTCTATTACGTGCTAACCTTCTTCTTACCTGTTTTTTTCCCCCAGCTGCAGTAGACTTCTTGATGTCTTGCAAACACATTGAACTCAACTCCCATCTTTGCAGTTTTAATCCTTTCTGCCTAGAACTCTCTCCCCTGGCTCTTTGCTGGAATACAGCCCTGCCTTCATTCAGGTGTTTCTCCACTCAACGATCAACTCATCTTAGAGACTTCCCTGGCCACTATTTTTTAAGTAGGTGTCCTGATTCAGTTCAGCAAACAGAAATAACTGTAGGTATTTCAGGCTGAAAGGAATTTAATCTGAAAATTAGAAGCTTACAAAATCATTAAAAGGAAAGAAAATCAAGGCTCATCACTGGACCCCTGGCTTTAGGTCATGCCGCTGCAGAGTTCAGGATATGGCTGATGCCAACGTTGCTTCTATGGCAGCTGCCATGACCACCTCACACTCAAGCAGATATTAGGTAGTGGACGCTGATGCCCAGCAGGGCACATGTTCACATCTGCTGAAGTCTGCATCAGTTGCCACCAGTGCAGGAAAATGGCCTCTACCTCCCTGAATCTTCCATATCTTATGCAAGGGTGTCCTAACTGCCCTTAGTGAGCTGGCTAAAAGGGATTCTGGGAGATGCATTCTTTATTCTTCAAACCTAGTATAACTAGAGGACATAGAAGGGCAGGACTGGAGGCAGAGTACCAAGAGACTCTATTTAGCACATGCTCTCCTGAGCCCTGTCATACTCGCTTCCTGCCTTGCTTTATTTTTCTCCAGAGCACTTATCACTACCTAAAATATTTATTTGTTTGCATGTTAGTCTCTGTCTTTTCTAATAGAATCTTAAGTCCAGGACGGAGATGAGAAAGTTGTTTGTTGGCTCAGACAACAGCACTTGAAAAATATGTGCTGTGGGTAAATGAATAAAGAAATCAAACAATACATATCTGCTTTGGATGGATAGTCATATTCAAAATGTTGTGAAAATAAATAGCATATTCTACATTGTATAGGAACTGTTATCAGAGGATGATTCCATTGGATGGGAAAAGGGGAAGCCATTAAAAGTTAAATTAGTAAATTGAGGAGAAACTCAATTTTAGGTCAGCAAGATTTTGTGGGGAAAACAATCAATTAATCATACTTCTGTAACTATAACTGGAAATTATGTTTACGTCTTTTAGAGAAGAAAAAGGAACGGCTATCTGACACTTGGAAGTATGAGTAACTTTCCATTACTTTTTCTACCTCTCTACTCTCCAAGAGGGGTTGATCTGGCTGATGCAACTGTGAAAATCCTGCATATGCTGGCCTAGCCTTTCTCTCACTCTCAGGATCTGACCACTGTCAGGCCAAATGTTAGAAGCCAGCTGGGCCAAGCTCTGCCCCGGCAGGGAGGAGCCTGCCACTGTCTAACTGTTGTGACTATGCCTGAGGAGTTAATTCATGTGCAAAGAAACAGAAATTTATTTTGACTTCAGGGATGAAACTATGTTCTTCAATAACGAAGCAGGTTTTTTACACTTAGTTGTCATCGTGTTTATTATAGCAGTTTCCAAACTTATATACACATAGGAATCACCTAAGAACTTTCAAATAGGCAGACGCTTGGGTCACCTCCAAAGATGCTGATGTAGTTGTTTCACAGTGCGGGCTCAAGAATTGGAATGTTTAAGAGCTCCCAGGTGATTCTTATCATCAGTCAAGCTTGCATGCCATTGCTTTATGGAAAGGAGAGTTAATTGGTATCGTTAAAACCCAACAGAATAGATTGAAGTCGATATGAGCTTATTGCCTATCTTATCTTATGGGTTGAATTGTGTCCCCCACGAAGATATGTTGAAGTCCCAACTCCTGGTACCTATGAAGGTGGCCTTATTTGGAACTAGAGTCTTTGCACATGTGGCCAAGTTAGGGTAAGACCATTAGGGTGGGTAATCCAGCATGACTGGTGTCTGTAAGAGAAGAGGCACAGAAAGGAGATTGCCACGTGAAGACAGAAGCAGATACAGGAGTTACACTGTCGCAAGCCAAGGAATGCCTGGGGCTCTGGAAAGCTGAAAGAGGCAGGGAAGGAGCCTCCCTTAGTCCCTTTGGAGGGAGGTTTCTGGGTGGACTTCTAGCCTTCAGAACTGTGAGAAAATAGATTTCTGTTGCTTTAAGCTACCCAGTTTGCAGTATTTTGCTATGGCAGCCCTAAGAAACTAATACATGTTATTTGAAAATGCTTTTTCAAAACACTTTTGAAGACTAGCATATACTTAGAGATCTCATAATTCCAAGTACAGCCTTGAAGCAAGCTGTTGGATGTTGCTAAGCTCTTCATTAACCAGAACCCTCGTGTCACCTAGAGTCTACTATCGCTATTCCTCTAAGACTGTACTTGCAGAATCCCCCGGGCTCTCACTTAAAGAAGTTAATCATACTGCATCCCTCGAAAGAAAAATGGAGACTTAAAAAAGGACTCAATTAATAATCAATACTCATATATATACAAATTGCCTTTTCCCAAGTCCATCAAAACTATTAAATTCCTAATAATAGTGACCCCTATAAATCTAGGTAGTTATTTTGTATTGATATATATAATCAGATGTCACTTCTGTAAAATAAATCCAGCCCTCCTAGAATTTATGCCATCTAGGCACATGTTATGTATATGCCCTCTTCCTACCTACCAGGTGATTGGACCAAAGCATCCATATGATCTAGTGATAACTTGCTTATATTAGCCTATGAAATATGTTGTATGATGAGACATAGCAAGATAACCTGAATGTATCAAATTACCCTCAGATAATTTGAACTAAACAAACAGGGACAAGAGAGAGACCATAAAAATACCTCCATTTCTGAATTTGGCTTCCATGATTCTAGTTCTAGCCTAACTGTAACTTTTGATAGACTCTTTTAAGATAGTATAAGTCTCCATTTGCAACCAAAGACCCAAATCAGAATACTGTATGTGGGGGCGCCTGGGTGGTGCAGCGGTTAAGCGTCTGCCTTCGGCTCAGGGCATGATCCCAGCATTCTGGGATCGAGCCCCACATCAGGCTCCTCCGCTGGGAGCCTGCTTCGTCCTCTCCCACTACCCCTGCTTGTGTTCCCTCTCTCGCTGGCTGTCTCTATCTCTGTCAAATAAATAAATAAAATCTAAAAAAAAAATAATACTGTATGTGTGGTAAGTCATTTACTTAAATGTAATCTACTACTCCAGTTTATGTATATGCAAGGTCAGTGCACCCTTAAGGATTTCAAAAAGGTAATTAACTAGCTATCATACACTTTGGAGAATTTCTTCCTATTTCCAAAGTACATTGTAATAGTCTCATGCCCAAATCAAAAGTGGAAATGTTGGGCCATGGGTACAATTTCACCCAGTGATATCTGATTGGCTTATTCTATATTTTAAATTGAATATTTATACATAAGAAAATCTGGATTTCTGCCTTCTCTTAAAAAATTAGGCCTGAGGACAATATGCTAACATTCCTGTGGGAAAATAGTTTCCTGGATTAGAATAGAGGCTACCTGTGTTGCATGATGCTTGTATTTTCCGGTTTGCTAGAGTGTATGAGAGTATCAGTTTCCCCTTACAATTGGTTTTGCACTATTTGTCTTATAGTACCAAGGCCTGTATTTGTGTGTATGTTAGGGATGTGGATACAAACGTTCCTGCAACAAAAAGGAGGCAAACATCTGGTGGTTGTTGTTGGAGTTAAGAATATTTTGGTATACTTAATATAAAGACAGAGTATGCTTTATTTTTACTTTACTCTTACTTTTTTACATTAAAATGTAGTTTACAAAAGATTTAAGAAAGTTTGAGGGGCACCTGGGTGGCTCAGTCGTTAGGCGTCTGCCTTCGGGTCAGGGCGTGATCCTGGAGTTCCGGGATCGAGCCCCACATCAGGCTCTTCTGCTGGGAGCCTGCTTCTTCCTCTCCCACTCCTCCTGCTTGTGTTCCCTCTGGCACTGGCTGTCTCTCTCTCTGTCAAATAAATAAATAAGGTCTTAAAAAAAAAAAAAAGAAAGTTTGAGAAGGATTGGTGTTGATACTTCTTTAAATGTCTGGTAGAATTCACCAGTGAAACTATCTGGTCCTGGACTTTTCTTCATTGGAAGATTTTTCTTTACTGATTCAATCTCCTTAATTGTTTTTGGTCTATTCAAATTTTCTATTTTTTTCATAGTTCAGTCTTGATAAGTTGTACATTTCTCGAAATGTATCTCTTGTTTGCAGGCGATTGTCTAAAACAGTGTTTTCCAGGGGCTGTGGGACCATGGCTGAGGGACTGGGATCAGTTCACAGGCCACTGCAGGGTCTCAATTGGGACTGAGGTCTATTGGCCTATTACCCTATGTACAGGTCGGGGATGCTTCTCCTGGACCCCCTGGTGTGTGGTACTACATCCCATACTTCCCACAAAAGCACTTTTATCCATGGATGGAAGCCAAATATCTGTTGTTGAGAGGAGACAACAATTTGTTGTTGAGAGGGATGTCTCATACTGCCATGATGCTAAAATCACCCCCTGGAGCTGTACTGAAATCATCCTTTTTTTTTTTTTAGATTTTATTTATTTATTTTTCAGAGAGAGAGAGAGACAGACAGAGAGAGCACAAGCAGGGGGAGTGGCAGGCAGAGGGAGAAGCAGACTTCCCCTGCTGAGCAAGGAGCCAGATGCAGTGCAGGGCTCAGTTCCAGGACCCTGGGATCATGACCTGTGCCAAAGGCAGACACTTAACTGACTGAGCCACCCAGGCCTCCCTGAAATCATCCATTCTTTAAACGTTAGATAAAGCTTAACTGTTAACTCACCCGGTCCTTGCGACCACTGAAATGGATACTTTATATACTCGATGAATTCTAGTTTCCCAATTATTTTTTTGTATTAATGCTTATCATTTATAGTTCATTAGGAAATTGACCATTAAATTTTTACCAGAGTTACATTCCTAAACTTGTATTATTTTGTTCTATCTCAATTTTTGTGTAATAAGCTTATCCTATTAATGAGATTTTACAGTTTTATTTATTACCTATATATTTTCCTGTTTAATTAAATTCAGTTTGATAGACATCCATAATCATTTACTTCTTTGATTTGGGTTCACTTTTTTTCTAAATTATTAGTTAAAATACTAAGATAAATACTTGTTTTTTTCTGTCTTTACCTTATTATCAAAGGCATCACAAGTTGCACATTTTTACTAGGTATAGATTGTTCTGTCTCTCAAGAGTTGTATTTTCCTTTTCATCCCTCCTTATATAATTTGTGAACTCTCTTTTGACTTCTTTCCTGGTCTAAGGATTATCTTAGCAAAATATTTATAAAGTCCTTAGTAGTTAAACTAATAATTTTAAAATTATTTATTTCGAATCCATCAGGATCCTGAGCTACTAATATGTCTATCTATCATCTATCTATCTATCTATCTATCTATCTATCTATCTATCATCTATCTATCTATTTATCATCTCTCTCTATCTATCCTCTATCTAGTTTTGAAGTACATAATAAAATTGTGTACATATTGAATAAACTTATTTATATGTCTATTCAATCAAGTCAATTCATGAGATTATTCTATTTGTTTTTGTCTATATTCAGCTTTTTTACATTAAATCAAAACAAGCGTTTTGTTGTTTTCAAAAGTCTCTTTTTGTATTCGTAATCATTTTGCTTTATGTACTTAGCAAGCAAGTTTTAGTGTGTGTGAGTTCATGACTACTGTGATTTCATACATTGTGTCTTTTGTGGCTCATTCTCCTGTGTTGTTTTTCTTTCCGTATCTTTCTTTTATAGCTTAAATTGTACTTGACCTTAGATTGACACCCCCTAGTTCTTTTTGCTGTGTTCATTTGCCTGATTCTTTTGGCCCGTCACTTTGTTTTCAACCTCTCTCTAACACTTTGTCTTTAGAATTTCTTGAAAATAGCGTGTCGCTGGGATTTATTTTTAGTCATCCCTTTAAACAGCATGTTTTTGCTGTTTCATTATGTTTACCATGATGGTTGATGCACTTGTTTCTCTTCCAACTTACCATTAGTTTTAATTTTATATTTTGTTTTTCTTTTTCTCTTGTTTTTCAAATGTGCGCAAGTTTCTATTTATTTCATTTTCTTTCCTTGTTAATTTGGAAACTTAATTGTATGGTTCAATTCCGTAAATGCTTATAATTCCTTCTCCTATTATCATAATCAAAAATATATTTTGAATACTATTATTTGGCAACAAGATAATGTGACTTTCATCCGTGAAGATGCATCACTAATCCCTTGCTTACCGGTCGTTTGGTTTTACATTATTAGAATTCCCTTTAGAGAATGTCTCTCCTGCTTTAGAAGGAGCTCTTTGTACTTATTTTCACATTCCCCAAACATCTTTATCCACTTATACTTTATTTCATAAATATTACCACCTGCAATATTGTTTGTCCTAAATATATTTCTTTTGTCTTATTGAGTAAATGCATCTCAAGTGAATACATATCTCTTGATCTTAATCTTCTTTCAGAAATTGGTAGACGTGGGCCTCCTGGCTGACTCCGTCAGTAAAACATGCAACTCTTGTTCTCAGGGTCGTGAGTTTGAACCCCATGTTGCATGTGGAGCCTACTTAAAAAAAAAAAAAAGAAAGAAATTGGTAGATGCTATTTTACCACCTTCTTGTGTCCAGTGCTACAGATGAGAAAATAAGAATATTTTCTATTTATAGGTAATTTGTTTTTTTGGTCTGCAACTTTGCAATTCCTTCTAAATCTCAATGCTCAGGCATTTAACCATCTATGCAGAAGTGTGCATCATTTCCTACCAGTTCTGACTAGAACTGAGTGAGAACTGCAATCTGTTTTCTTTCTTCATTTCAAGGGGAAAAAAATAGTTATTTTTTTCTCCTCTATTGATTCCTTTTTATTTTCCTGGGACTTTTATTATTTACATGTTATGCTTTCTGGATCTTACATCCTAATCACTTACCTTTTCCATCATGATTTTTTTTTTTTATATTTTTGCACAATGCTTTGAAGGAAGGCTTGAATTTAGTCTTCTGAATTATTTATTCAGATCTCAAGAGTGACCAGAATCTTCAAATTGTCTACTAAATTGTTTGGTTGGAAAATTGTGCTGTATTTTAAATTTCCGAAATGTCTCTTTTGGGCTGAATCCCCATAAGTGCTCTATTTTTATTCAAGTTATTATCTCTTTCTAGCAGCTCGAGTTTCCTGGAATGGATTCTATTTCTTTTGTTTGATAATGCTCTCTGTGGCTTCTGGGCACCTTAAACAGGCTATTATATTTTTCTGTTGGCTCAGTGGGGTCAAATCTGGCTGATGGAGAACCCTGAGTGACAGCAGTTATACGTAATGACATAGTATCTTTCCCTTGGCCTGACAATGTAGAAGGTTTGCATCTTGAGGAAACCTGCTTCCATCCTTGTCCCCCTCACTAGGGATAGGGAGGGCTCAGTCCATTTATTTGGCTCCTTTTCTTTTTGGTATCAAAAATATCTGGAGTGCCTGGGTGACTCAGTGGGTTAAGCATCTGCCTTCGGCTCAGGTCATGATCCCAGGGTTCTGGGATCCAGCCCCACATGGAGCCCCACATCAGACCCCCGCTCAGCAGCAAGTCTGCTTCTCCCTCTCCCTCTGCCCTTCACTCCTGTTTATGCCACTCTTTCTCGTGCTCTCTCAAATAAATAAATAAAATCTTTAAAAAAATATCAGTCATACTGATGCTCCAAGGGATCCATTGGATTTCTATAAGCAAAACTTTTCTCAGGATCTGTCACTTCCTGCTTTCCATTTCTTACCCAGGGGCCCCTGGTCCTGGTCTGAGAAGCTAGCCTAGGCCAGGAGTGAAAAAGCTCTGCCCACTTGTGTCTGTTAGCCTTCCTACAAAATCCAAACCTACACTCACACGCAGCTTCCTGTAGTCACTAGCATCTAGCCCAGAAGAAGCAAGCAGGTTAGAGCCGAGAGGGAGAGAAAAGAGCCCTATTCATGTGACTGTGCTCAGAAGTCTTCTCCCCACACTCAGCCATATGTGAAGCAATATAGCGAGCACGTGTCATCAGCTAACTATACTATTTATTTACTTATTTATTTAATATTTGAAACACAGGCATAGGTAAAGGGAAATGTGTTCTTCTTTCTCAGCTCAGAGGGAGTAAAAACAACGCTAATCCTCATATAGCAATTAGTATGTTTCAGACATTATTCTAGGAGCTTTGCCTATCTCTGATGTACCCTTAATAAAACCCACCATCCCCAGATTACTAATGAGGAAATAGAGGTTCAGTTTCAAGTCCAAGATCACATATATGAGGGGGAGATGGGAGACAGAGCAGGATTCAAATGCTGGAAATCTGACTTCAGAACCCACACTCTTAGCCATTACTCTGTTATCCTGCTGCCCATGAGGGTGTTCTGTCAAGAGGAAAGGGAACAATCGATTATAAGCATCTTTTGTAAAGTCATTGGTCTTCTTTGCTAAACTGAATTGTGATTGAAGAAAAAACAAGAATCAAGTAAGATTTAATATTCCATGTAAAGTGTGATGGCAGAACCAGCCCTTGGCGACATTAGGAAACCTTAGGATTTGTTTATATTCAGTATTTTCCCAATTTCCTGAGATCCCACTTCATCATTCTGGAACATGGATGAGAGGAATCCACCCATGTTGGACCTCTAGGCCAGCAGTTGGTAAACTATGGTCTACTGGCCAATTCATTCCACTGCCTCTTTTTGTAAATGAAATTTGATAGGAACACAGCCATACCTGTTCACTTACTTACTGCCTCTGGCTGCTCTGCACTACGAGGTCAGAAATGAACAGTTGCAGTAGAGACCAAACAGCCTGCAAAGTCTAAAATTTTTCCTATCTGATATTTACAGAGAAAGTTTGCTGAAACTCGCTCTAGTTTAATATATTCTCTTTAAAAATTATTCTGGGGATTTCATCTTCCTATCATTGCAATTCACTTAATATGAGTCTTATTTCACTGGACTTTTGTTCTCTGCCTTCCAATGACAGAGCTAGCTATCTAAAACCTAATATATATAAAGATATGAATATTGATGCTTGTTTTTATTGGTTCCTCTTGAAATTCTTTTATGACTTCAGTCTTGGAAGATTGTGTATTTCTAGAAATGTATCCTTTTCTTCTATGTTGTTCAATTTCTTGGTATATAATTATAGTAGTGTCTCATGCTCCTTTGTATTGTCACTCCTATGTTGTCACTTGCAACTTCTCTTTCATTTCAGATTTTATTTATATGAGCCTTGTCTCTTTTTCTTCGTGAGCCTTTAGGTTTGTCAATTTTGTTTATCCTTTCAAAGAACCACCTTTTAACTTCATTAATCTTTTCTTGTATTTTTAGTCTCTATTTTATTTATTTCCATTCTGATTTTAATTATTTCCTTCCTTCTATTAACTCTGGGAGTCATTTGTTCTTCTTTTCCTAGATTTTTTTGGTATAAAGTTAGATTACTTGAGATTTCTCTTGTTTCTTGAAGTAAGCCTGTATTGGTATAAACCTCCCTTTTAGAACTATTTTTGCTGCATCCCAAAGATTTTGGATTATGGTATTTCCATTTTCATTTGTCTCAAGGTATTTTTTTTAAATTTCCCCTTTGATTTCTTTTTGGCCCATAGGTTTTTCAGTCTCATGTTGTTTAATCTCCACATATTTGTGATTTTTCCAGTTTTCTTTGGAACTGATTTCTAGTTTAATATTATTGTCATCAGAAAAGATGTTTGATATGATTTCAGTCTTTTTTGGCTCTTTCTCTCTCTCCTCCTTCTGGTAGCCCTATAATGTAGATTATTTCTCTTATTGTCCTATATAGGTCTCTTAAGCTATCTTCGTGTTTTAAATTTTTTTTTCCTTTTTGCTCCTCTGTTTGGATCAGTTTCAATATCGTCCACGTCACTGATCCATTCTTCTGCTTCATCTAGTCTACTGTTGAAACCCCCCCACCCCAGTATATTTTTCAGTTCAGTTATTGTATTCTTCAGTTTTGTTTGGTACTTTCTTATATTTTCTTTGCCTATGTTGAAGTTTTTGGTATGTTTATCCACCCTTCTTCTGAGTTTGGTGTGCATTTTTATGACCATTACTTTGAACTCTTTAGCAGATAGATTACTTATCTCCATTCCATTAAGGTCTTTTCCTGAGGTTTTATTTTGTTCTTTCTTTCGGAACATGTTCTTCTGTTTCCTATTTCGCTTGATGCTCTGTGTTTATTTTCTGAGTATTTTATGAAACAGCTACCTCTACCAATCTTGAAGGAGTAGGTTTGTGTAGGTGATGAAACTTATTGTTCAACCTTGCCCTAGCTCTTGGTTGCCTTTGTGATTGTCTAAGTAGACTGATTTATTCTTGACAATTCCCAATTGTCGAGGGAGTATCAAGACCTGTCAGTGTTTCTAAGACAGTGATCTTAGTACCTAGTCAGTCTGATTGGAAGCCAGATACTCAAGCAGCAGTTTTTACATACATAAATATGTACAGTCCTATGGGCCCACAGTTGTAGACCATACTGACCTCTGGACCAAGGAGATCTGCAGGTGTCCCCTGGCCAACATTTGCAGGAACTGGGGCTTCAGAAAAGTGTATAGGCTCCTGAGATGTATCATTGAGCTGTGGTATGCTGCCCAAGGCATGCCTAAGGCCAAGGGAGGTTACAAAGATGGTTTCTCTCTGCCTATGTTCCCTGAGGGCACCTTTGTAGCCTTTAGATGTGCGGTAAACCTGAATCCTGTCCCTCAGGTTGAAGTTCTAGGACATGGAAATGGGCCTTTTTCACAGGCAGACTGAGGGTGAGTTTCACTCTGCTGTCTGTGCAATAACCTGGGTGTGGTAACCTGCCCTGAACTGTCTTTCTATAGTTGCAATCCCATGGCACCCAGGAAACCAAGCCTCCTTGGCCACCAGAGCCAGGGAATTAAGAAGCATCCTCCGTGTGGACTGCACTCACCTTCCAGCTTTAGCAAGGTTGGGGGAGAGTGTTGAAGGTGGATCATGTCCACAGATTTAGAAGCAGGGGGAGAACAGTTGGAACAGGAGAAGCCAGTGGCCTTAGCAAGGCAGGGAAAGATTGCTGGGAGCAGGGCATGCTTTTGGCTTTACTGAGGCAGAAAAGTGCTGGGGGTTTGGCATGTCTGTGACTTAAGCAATGCTGGGGAAAGAGTACTGGGACTAGGGCATTCCCAAGACTTTAACAATGTAGGAGAGGAACACTGAGGATGGGGCACATCTGAAGCATTAACAAGGCTGTGTCCACACATACTTACCTGTGTTAGCAAGGTAGATGGAGTGAAAAAATGGCACTTATCAGTGCCTCTGTCCCCAGAGAAAGTCCCAACTGGTCCCTGCGCCTCTGGCAGAAGCTTTAAAATGAACAAATGTGTATCTTTCACATATAACTCAGTCACCAGGGGTGGGGTTTTTGGTGAGACCAGGTCTCTGCCTCTCCCATCCATCTTGATGTAGTCCTTTTATCCCTTGCTGTGGAGGGAGCTGATCAGCTAGTTTTCTGTTATTGTTCAGTAGGAATAATTCCATATGTAGCTGTAGATTGTTATGTCTCTAAGAGATTATGAGTTTAGGGTCTACCTATCCTACCATCTTGGACTGCTGCCTCAGTTTCTAATTTCAGAGCCTGCAGCAAATTAGGAAAGATCTTTCTAGTGTCTCTCTAATTACATTACCTACTCCACTTCTGATCTTATTTACCATGCATGTACTTTATTTGCCTTGTCTAATATTTCATTCTCTGGCTGCTGGACCCTTAAATGAGTTATTATCTTTTCTATTAGCTCATTGACTTAAGTCTGGTTGTTGCAGGACTATTAGTGGCAGCAGTCACACAAATGATGGAAAATGGCATGGCCTTTGCCTCTATGACCAGCAGTATAAAAGCCACTGCACTTCTGTTCTGTTGATTCCAGAAGAAAGAATTCATGGAATAGTTTTATTTATAATGAAAAAAATATGGAACTAGAGGATAAATATTACCTGGAAGAAAGGAGAAGAAAAAGCTCTTGTGGTAACGACAGCTGGCCTGTAACTGTAAATATTTATATAAATTTTTGAAGCTTACAAAGCCCTTTTCAATGCTCATTTAATCTTTTCTACATTTTTGCTAATGTATTTGTATTCCCACTTCACAAGTGAGATAACAGGCTCAGATTAAATAGCTCATAGGTGACAGAGGTAGAACAAATCTGTTTTTAGGTTCTAAATATCATGCTCTGCCAGCTTCCGTTTCATTTTTATTGGAAAAGAAGTAGAGAAGCGTGATGGAGAGGAGTAAAGAGACTCTGTGGGGACAGGGCCAGGCAGGGAAAAACAATTTTCCTCCCTTCAGAAAAAGGCAATTTTCTTCACTGTAAGGAAAAGAAAATTAACAGAATTCTTCAGAAGTTTGTCTTTCATTTATCTGCTCATTCACTTACCAAATACTTACTGAGAACCTATTATGTGTCAGATGTTGGAACTGGAGACACAGCAGTGAACGGCAGATCTCTGTCCTCATGAAGTGTATATTTGGGGGAGATGGGCAAAGAAAAAGATAAACAAAATACATAGCATATTAATCAGTGATAAGAACCCAGGAGAAAAAAGCAGAGAAAGGGGATATAAAGTGACAGGGTATTCATTTAAGATTTTATAAAGAGTGGGGCTCCTGGGTGTCTCAGTCAGTTAAGCATCCAACTCATATTTTCAGCTCATGTTGTGATCTCAGGGTTGTGAGATCGAGCTCCATGTCAGGCTCCATGCTGGGTGTGGAGCCTGCTTGAGATTTACCCTCTGCCCAACCCCACAATTAAAAAAAAAAAAAAAACTTTTTAGAAAGAGCGGTCAAGAAAGACCTCACTGAGAAGGTAATTAAGAAATTATCTAACACACTGGAAATGTTATTTTGATTAACTTGCCTAACATTACAGTTCATTTTTCCTTTTTCTCTTGGGAGGTATCCAGTACCCATTCTATTCTTACTAAAAGAAATCAATTATTCATTATTGAGTGTTTCTGACTAATTATGTTTACTAGTTAATTAATCCATGACTTCCTTTTTTAAAAAGATTTTATTTATTTACTTGAAAGAGAGAGTGAATGGGAGGGAGGGAGAGAGAATCTGAAGCAGATTCCACACTGAGCTCAGAGCTGGACATGGGGCTCCATCCCCTGACCGTGAGATCGTGACCTGAGCCCAAACCGAGTCTGACATTTAACCAGCTTAGCCACCAAAGGCGCCCCAATCCATGACTTTCTAATACATTATTTTAACAAGTGACAAACTTGATAAGATTGAGACTCTATATCATATGAATTCAGCAATATCCCGGACAAAATGTTTTTTTATGACTTTCTGTGTAAGGAACTTGTATGTGAAAAACTGTAGTTTCCAGTGCTGTTAGACTATTAACTTGGATAAAATGAATCATTATATTGTTTTGCACAATGGTCTTTGTAATGCCAGAAATACAGAAGTAATAAAAATACAAAAGTTAAATTTATCACCTTCTGCTATGCTAGAAGGCAGTTAATACCCCATTTTCCTTCCTGCAATCAGTGGACACCCATATTACCTTCTGGAACATTCATATATATCTGCTGTCCTCTTTTGGGGCTCTTGAAGCAATTTACAAAAAGAGGTAGCTGTTCTTGATATTTGAGGGAGCTCACTAAATAAATAACAGTCCTTTTTTCCTAGCACCTGAATTTGGAACCAAATGACATAGGGGTCAAAAATATCGGCTTCATTACTGAGAAGCTGTGTGGACAATATAACCCAGATTTACAGACAAGTGTTTTTGCTACTGTTGCTCCAAAGCATTAAATTTATCCCCTCAAATTATGGGACTGTCTGCCCTCCTGAGCTTACCACATGGCTGAGAGCAAATAACAAATTAACCTCTCTGAAGACAATTAGGGCCCTTAAAGAAGGGCCAGATTCAGGGCCACCAAATAGAATACAGTATAAATGGTATTTCCATGGAGTTGTGAAAACAGAGCTCCTGTCCTGAGTAAAACATTCTCTTAAATTCCTTTGGGAAAGTGTGAGATTTCCGGTGAGGAACGAATACCAGAACAAAGAGGCTGGAGTGTTACTGTAATAGAATTTCTTCAGTCCAGGGAGGGTTAACGTTCCTTCCT
Organism: Ursus americanus; assembly: GCF_024610735.1. Lineage (NCBI taxonomy): Eukaryota > Metazoa > Chordata > Mammalia > Carnivora > Ursidae > Ursus > Ursus americanus. The sequence goes on along the minus strand of NC_142139.1, from coordinate 49,919,989 downwards.
AAAGGTTTCATTTATTCTAGCAACATTTTCTCACATTACATCAGTAGGGAGATAGAAAAAGACTTATTATTTGCTCCCTGAAATTAATTTGGTCTTAGTTTTAACATCATTCAGTCAATTCAAGAAGAAAGAAGATATGCAAAGATACTTGTGAAAAAAAAGGATATATTACTATTTCCCAGGAAATGTTAAGTGAGTGCCAAAAAATGCTCCCAGCACTGTAGTGCACTAGCTTCCAAGGGTACTATAGAATCAGACGCAACCTTTATTTTCAAAAAAGTTGTAACAATAATAATAAACATAAAACAATAGTAAGTAATACAACACAGAATATTAGCTGTAATTGATGTGACAAACTAAATGCACCATAGGGATTGAGGACAGCAGGACATATTGTAGAAATCCCTGGCCGGAGAAGCAAGAGACCAGGATTCCTGTTTTAATAAAATCTGAGAAATTCTCAGCAAGTCTTACTTAATCCCTTTAGGTTTCAACTTCCTATTCTATAAGATGAAGGATTTGACTAGAACATAATCTATATTAAAAATTCGTTTTTTCCCAATATAATAGTACCAAAATAACTTTTGAAAATTTAAAGTTTCAGGGGGCACCTGGGTGGCTAAGTCCTTAAGTGTCTGCCTTCGGCTCAGGGCGTGATCCCAGCGTTCTGGGATCGAGCCCCACATCGGGCTCCTCCGCTGGGAGCCTGCTTCTTCCTCTCCCACTCCCTCTGCTTGTGTTCCTTCTCTCACTGGCTGTCTCTCTCTCTGTCAAATGAATAAATAAAATATTTAAAAAAAAAGAAAATTTAAAGTTTCAATGAATTAAGTCTCACAGCTTTTGTTTTCCGTATCAGATACTATAAGAGAAAAAATGAAAAGAAAATGTAAATTGGTTAAAAGGTAATTAAGAAATACAGAAATAAAGATGACTAATCAAAGAGACTAAGGAGGGAATCCAAGCATAAATATTTCAAAGGCTCAAATAACATGTGTTAAAAGAATGATGACGAAGAGTTGTGTATTTGGTGTCTCTGCACTTCAGCTGACGAAGGGAAATGCATCAATCACTCTGCAGAACGGGTGTGCAGGACCCTTCCCTAGAGTGTAATTTTGTATAAACAAGGCTGGGAGGTGGAATCTGATACACAGATTTTTTTTTTTGGCCGGAGCCTGGAATGCTAAAGCTTCAACAGACTGAAGTGTTGTCCTTACTGTGTGCATCTTAATAAGAAGTGACGGAAAAGATAGAGACTCTTTCTTCTCGTGTTCTCCATTTTCTCTAGCACTGCTTTATATCTTATAGAATGAGGAAATAAAAATTTGGGGTTTTTTCTACTGTTAAAGAAAAACAGGCAGTTCCTTGAAAAAATTTTTTAAAAGGTTATGTTTAGGTGATCTTGACAATCACTGAGAAAGGGTTGCTGTACTTGAACTTGCTAATACAGGCTGGAGAGACCCTCCCAGACCCTGACTGATTTGGGGAGAAATGAATCCCTTACTGGTTTTGCACACCACCTTGCCAGCATCTCTGAGACCAGCCTCAAAAGGAAGAAAGTGTATGTGAAATGTAAGCATTTGAGGGAACCAGAAGAAAAGCAGGCAGAAGTCCTCTCTCTAAACAAACCCAATGTCTTCTTTGTGTTTTTGTTATAACTCTACTCCAAAATATTTTGCAATATTTTTGCAATAATTTTACAATATCTTGAACGTCTTGTGGAGCTCCTGTTTGAGATCAAGAGGGCTAATATTTCTAATTTGATTTTGTGTAAAATAGTAAGAAATAATCAACCAAGCAACTGTGATTCAGCAAATGAGGAGAGTCAGTTTCTCAAAATTCCTTTATGCTTTCAGAGACTATCAGTGGGACAGTTTGCTGTCAATGGATTTCATCTTTACATGAAAGAAAAACTTCAGTTTCATTTCTCTATTGGTGTATATGTCTTAAGTTGGAGATCACAGATGACATCTTTTGTTTAGGGAAACATTTTAATGATCCTTTTGCTATGAAAGACAAGGAAGTCTGGAAAACTAACTTCCTCTGCTTAATTGCTTAATAAAATAACAGACATTTTGAGTTTTGGGTTTTGAGTTCCTAGCTATTGCTGGGCAATGCAAAGAAGATATGATGGGGTGTTAGTTGTGGAAGATAAAAACACAAAAATTAAAAAATAAGCAAACAAATAGCTTTAGAATAAGGGCAGCTGGTGGGAAGTTTTCTATGGTGATGATGGTTCAATGCCATTAAGGCACTGATATCTTGTGATAAATTAAAAATTGTTTTCTTTTATGTACTCTGCTAGTGTCCCCTTATTCTGCCAAAGCCCAAGTAAAAGTTGGTTACACCAAAAAGAATTCCAATGGAGGTTCGAAAGAAGGAACAAGGGATGAGATATACTTACAGAGTGATGGGATAGGAAGAAAAGAAAGAAGCTATAAGAGTTGAGATGGCCAGCAGGGATCAAACCATTCAGTAATAACTGGAATTTAAGTCTGGACATGAAGATGACAAAGAGAGCTGCAGCACCTGCTTCCAAGAACTTCAGAAAAAATTGGGATAGCGATACACTGCCCAGAGCGCTTGGGAAAAGGAGAATTGAACTATTCAAAAAAGGGAAGGAACCCAGGAAGTTGGAGGGCTTGGGGCCACTTGGGTAACACTTTCTCTTTAGTGCCTATGGTATACAGAATCTCTCAGCCTCCGGTGCTCAGATCTCACTTTTGATATAGAATTATTAATCATAATAAGCAAACACAATGCAAATTATCGTCAGGAGAATATACTTAAATAAGTGCAATATATTCTTTATTTTGGGTAATGATTTTGCTCTTCTTGGAGTTACATAAATCTTATCTTACACCCAGTGAGTTACCAAATGTTATTGCTAATAGTTTACAAATTGAGATTTGAATTTTATAGATTGAAATAAGTGTGTTTGTTGTCCCTGTATGTGTGCAGGTGAGCATACATGCATATATACCAGTGTGGGTGCATGCACTTTAGAAAGAAGAAGTTAAATTAGCCCGCTGAACTAGAAAACACAAGTTCTTCTCTCTCCATCTAATGGATGGAATGTCAACCTGAAGCCAGGGATTTTTAATATGGCTGGATGAACCCGTGTGTTGCTTATGCATTATTCATGGTAAATTCTGGGATTTCAGTGCTTGGCATTGCTGTCAGAAGAAAATGAAATACATAGATCAAAATGGGCATTAACTTTTTTTTACATTGATATAGTTGATAGTTTTTCAATTTTAAAAATTGTATTACTGAGCTATGTCTCTAGTATGAGCTTTCCTCAAAAATAATACTCTTTGGGGACACTATTCCCTTTATGGACATATTTGATATCGGCATTCACAGATTGTGGTTTATGCTTCCTACTGCTCAGCCATCTCAAATGGCTTTGTTTGCAGAAATGCCATATACATGGGGTATATAAACAATATAAAATCTGTCAGGTTGGATTTCTTTTAATGTATTTTTGCCTAATACATTTAAACTGTATCAGTATTATAATATGCTTACATATAATACTTTAATTTTAACTTACCTTCAAAAAATCTATTAACATCTCTTTCATTTTCTTCTTGTTTCAGACATAAACATGTGGCTAGCTTCTCTTAATTTGCATTAACGAAGTAACTCTGATTACTTCAGTCTTAATATATCCATATATATTATATCTATATATAACATATCTATTTATATATTATCTCCATGCTAATGGATTAATTACACAAGTGTAGGATGTATTCAAAGCTATGGACTCAGTTGTGGAGAGAAACAGTCTCAAACAGGGAAGTGGAAATGATAGAAGAACTTGGCCATTGGCATGAATGAATGAGAAAGTTGTCACATGTTCTATATTTTTAAAGAAAATTGGACAGCGGTACCTGGGATCTCAGTGGGCTGGGTATCAGACTCTTGGTTTTGGCTCAGACCTGATCTCATGGGTTGTGAGATGGAGCACTGCGTAGGTGGCCCAGCGCTCAGTGGAGAGTCTGCTTGAGATTCTGTCTCTGCCCCTCCCCCTGCTCATTCTCTCTTTCTCTCAAATAAATAAACTAAAAAAATAAAATCTTAAAAAAAAAAGAAAAAGAAAATTGAATATAGTTGTCATTTTCTCATTGTCCTGGATTTTAGGGTGGAAGTAAAATGATGTAGTGAAAAGATCATGAATGTTGAAGTTTTGAGCTTTGGGTACAAATATTAGCTCTCTGTTTTACCATTTACATTACTTTTGACAATTTGTTAATCTCTTTGAGCCTTAATTTCCTTATCTGCAATATGGAGTTAATACAATTCAAATTATGCACTTGTGAGAATTATCTAAGATTATGAATAGAAAAGGGTCAATATAATAGAGGCCCTCAGTAGTTGTTATTCTTGGTGTGATTTCTTGCCTCAGTGGTTTCTAAAGCACAGCTCCATCTTTGTCTTGGCTTCAACCTGGTTATTCAACCATTCCTCCTGTTGCATATTTTACTGAATATCTGCACACCCCACTAGATTCTTACCTTGGACTGCAGGGGACCAGGACGTTATTGTTTATCTCTGAATATCTGGCATTTAGCACAGTGTCTGATCTGGTATACAATTATTATAAAAAACAATAAATATTTACTTAATTGAATGTGTATACTCAGTAAATTTCTTTTTCTTTTTTTTTTTTTTTTTTCCCTAAGCTAGTTTTCTGTGTCTTTCAAAGGAAGGGGTTCTGGAAAATGTAAACATTAAATACTGAGAAGTGTGATATTTAAGTCCTCAATCATCACATGCAGAGTTGCCTGACTTAAGGGAAGCTGGGGGATGGGGAGTTTCATCATGTCAGTCTGCTAAAAATTGGCAATCCTTGATATTTGATAGTGAAGCAATTGTTTATTTGGAGCTTTCAGGAAACATTCTAGGAAAATATTAGAATGTTGGAATATGTTGGCTACTCTTGGCCCCTGAAATGCTTTGAGAAGACAAACTTCATTTCAAACTCCAAATATCCATCTTAAGGTGGATGGGGGAACACAGAGCAAAGATGCAGGTTTAATTAAGAGAATCTTGTTTCAGGCTATATCTAAGCAATTGGAGGCAACACAGCTTCAGATAAATCATTTATCTCCTCTCATTTTATACTTTCTCTGTAGACAATTTTATCCATATGTTTGGTGTCGATTAACAGCTATATGCAAATAAATTCATATGCTTAGCCCTGATTTGCTCTCTGAGCTCTAGATCTTTATCAGCCGTAGACTATTAACATTTTTTTACTTGAACTTTCAGTGGTACTGAAAGCTGAACTTGTCCGAAATTGAGCTCGTGATTCTTGCTTCTCACTTGGCTTTCACTTGCTCACTCCCCAGTCTGTTCCTATTTCAGAAAATTATACCAATTTCCATTCACTTGTATGCCACAAACAAGATTGCAACCTTGCTTTCTCTCTCTCCTTCACTCAACGTATAAATTTTTCTATTACCAAACGTTATTTTATTACCTCAGAGTTTTGTAGGAAAGAAGTCTGGCACAGTGAGGCTGAACTCACTCCTCAGGATCTCATTGAGCTAAAAGCCAGGTATCAGCCAGTTCTTTGGCCCTTACCTGGTTCTCAGGGTCCCTTCTAAGCTTACATACCTTCCGTATGCTCCTCGCCTTCTTCAAGCCAGCAATGGCCCACAGCAAGCCCTGCTTATGCATCGACTCTCTCTGACTTCCTCTTCTGCCACATCTTCCTTTTTGTCTTGTTCTTCTTTTAAGAGCCCATGTGATTACATTGGGTAGCCCTGGGTAATCTTGGATATTCTCACTATTTTAAAGTCATCTGATTAAAAATCTTGATTATATCTGCAAAATTGCTTTTGCCATGTAACATAACCATTGGAGTAGCACCAAGGGTTGGAGATCATGGGGACCATAATTTTGCCTGCAACACTCTAACTTTCTACATGAGACCTAATAATTTTTAATTCTAAATATCTTTCAAATTTGTTTACTTCTGTTGAGTTCTACTACCAATACACTATTTCAGGTTGCCGTCATTTCTCACATGGACAAGGCAATTACCTGCTAAGTTGTCTTCCTTATGCAACTTTTGCCCCACTACATGTTTCTACACTGTCATTATGAGTTAAATGCTTCTTTCACAAATTAATGGCCTTTAAAATACACACAATATATCCTTTATAATGCATCCCAAACCCAGTCTTTTTTATTTATTTTTTTTAAGATTTCATTCATTTATTTGTCAGAGAGAGAGAGCAGAAGCAGGGGGAGCGACAGAGGGAGAAGCAGGCTCCCTGCTGAGCAAGCAGCCTGATGCAGGACTCGATCCCAGGACCCTGGGATCATGACCTGAGCTGAAAGCAGATGCCTAACTGACGGAGCCACCCAGATGTCCCCCAAACCCAGGGTTGTTTTTTTGGTTTTTTTTTAAGATTTTATTTATTTATTGGACAGAGAGAGACACAGTGAGAGAGGGAACACCAGCAGGGGAGTGGGAGAGGGAGAAGCAGGCTTCCCGCCCAACAGGGAGCCCAATGCGGGGCTTGATCCCAGGACCCTGGGATCATGACCTAGCTGAAGGCAGACGCAGAACGACTGAGTCACCCAGGCACCCCCTCCCAAACCCAGTTTTTTATTGGCATATCAGTGAAACTGGCAGAGAAGAACCTCCTAAAATTTCTTCTTCCATTAAAGCAATAAGGAAACTGATCAAAAAGGTTAGAATTAACCTTCTCAAAATTCTGGAAATTAATCGAAAGCTTGCAGCAATCAAGGGGTGTTTATTCAATAAAAATGGCTGAATCTCGGGGAGCTTGGGTGGCTCAGTCGGTTAAGCGTCTGCCTTCGGCCCAGGTCATGATCCCAGGGTCCTGAGATTGAGCCCCACTTAGGGCTCCCTGCTCAACGGGGATTCTGCTTCTCCCCCTCCCTCTGCTTGCTGCTCCCCTACTTGTACTCTCCCCACTCCCCCGTCAAGTAAATAAATAAATAAACAAACAAACAAACAAACAAATAAATAAAATGGCTGAGTCTCCGTAAGAACAGTGAGATTTGTGGTACCTTAGCTTGCCATAACTCCATCCTCTTCCCAAGCACTCTGGTAGCTTTGAAAGCCAACAGCCCATAATCACAGTGAAAACCAGAAACCTAGCTGCAAATGGAAGAAGCAGAACAGGTTTGGAGCTCCTTCAAAATCTTACTGTCAGAGAATTATGAGCATTTGATCTGTCAGGTAGTTCTATGGAAAACCCCACTTTCAGAATTGTTTTTATTGGCTCTGACATTGAGTTCAACCAGTGTGAAAAGCCTCTTCCATGGGGACATTTGTTAAATTGTTAGAGACAAATGGTTTAGTTTTATAGCCAGCTGAGGAGATAGATAACAGTTAGGGCAAACAATAGGTTCACCAAAAGCTTAAAAGCAAAAGTTAGGGAAGGTGATGTCCATAGCAAAGGAAAATCTTTGACATATTCCTGGGTATCTAGAAGGCCACATGCATATCCAGGGCTATGCACATACTCAGGAAAGACCCAAGAAGGCCCTAGGAACTCAACTTTTGCTGACCTTGAGGCTCTGTGCAATCAGAAAGTGAAGGCTAACATAGAACTGTCAGGTACTTGTCTTAGTATTCAAGGTGTGTCCCAACACAGAGCCCTCTGGCAAAGGTTAGGAAACTTACTGTCTCAGTAATTTGAAGAAATCTCTTTCCAATTATGAGGTGATGACTAACCAGAGACCACTAAGCACACACAATAAAACCATACAAGCTTTATAAAATTAATTCTTAAAAGTCACTAAGCAAGTAACAGCAACAATAACAAATGGGTGGGGAGAGGGGATAGACTCTGACTTCCAGAGTTTACATTATGTTATCTAAAATTTCTGTTTTTAACAAAAATGAAAAGACTTGCAGAGAAATAAGAAAGTATGGCCTATATACAGAAAGAAAACAATCCGTAGCAATCAGTAGAAATCAATCTCTTGTCCCTAAGGAAGCTGAAACATTGGACTTACCAGAAAAAAAATATTTAGATCAGCTATTTTAAATATGTTGAAAGAACTAATCTTTGAATAATTTCTTTATTCATGCACTCCACACTCATTTATTTATTTAAATATATTCTTTCTTTTTATATCCCTATACCCTGCTTCAGATTCTCTTCGTCCTTGAGGCAAGGTCATTTGTGCTCCTCATTTTTTTAACCCCATTCTGCCTAACGTTCCTGTGGGCTCTTCCCAGATACAGTGCTGGATATCCTGGGTACTCTTGGTCCTCTGATCCTGCCACCTGACTCTCTCCTCACCATATGCAATTTATCCTTTAACAGTAGTTTTGCACTTTCACAATGCCTAGAAGAGCGTGTCCCATAGTTACTGTACAACAAATGCTTTCAAATTGAAGTAAGAGATGGGCTATTTACTTTCTGTAAATTTTTGCCTTTCTGTTTTTTATCACAATTTCAAAGTAGAAGCACATGTAGGTGGGAGATGATAGAGGAGATATTACTCTTAAGGGAATATTTTCTTCTTTCTCTGTATTTCTGATGTTCCCCAAATTGTCATTCTCATCCTTTGAGGAATATTCAGAAGTGAACTCCTGCTCTTACTTATTCTTTATTTTCTCTTCTTAATTGGTGGAACTGGTGCATGCATGGCCCAGACTCATTGCTTCCCCTGCCTGAAATCATGTTTGCCCTTCACTACTCCTGCTTCTGCAGTTTGCCAAGTTGATTAGAGCAAGTATTGCTTCTACTACAGATTTCCAGTTGCCCAGCTGTGCCATCTAGGAATGTTTGGACAAGGCCAACTTGGGGAAGAGTTAGTAAGTAGACCTTAGCTGTGTCTCTCCAATCCAGCTTCTTTGATATCAATCTCATATTTTGATCTTAGTCAATCTTAGAGAAGAAAGAGGCAAGATAAAAGGACACATTCAATCTACAATATTTTTCTGTAAAAATGATCAGAAAAAATTTGGAAACAGGTGAACAAAGAAGAGAAAAAAATAGGGTTTTTTTTATTGTTGTTGTTGTCCACTGTGAAAACAGAAGTATAATGTGTTGCTTAAACATCATTTTTTCTACTTTTTTCCCAATATCAAGCAGCAATAAATACATCTTCATCATCATTAAGAGTCACACTGTTAAGGAATAGGTCATATCACAATACTGTTATGTTAATTAAGGAAAGCTCTCATACTTGTTCAGGCAGAATAATCATCTGCCAAAAGATGCTCTAATCCCTAGACCCTACGAATAGGTTACTTTCCATAACAAAAGGGATTTTGCAGACAAGACTAAGTCAAGAATATTGAAATGAGGAGAGTGTCCCAGTGTAGTCACAGGGTCCTATCAGTGAAAGAGGGAGGCAAGATCCGAGTCACAAGAGATGTGAGGACGGAAGCATGGTAAGAAGGGTGCAACGCTACAGGCCAAGCAATGTGGGTTGTCTCTACAAGCCGGAACACAGGAGGGACACAGCCCTGCTGACATTTTCATCTTAGCCAGTGGAATCCATTTTTGGATTTCTGACCTCTAGAAATGTAAGATAATACATTTTAATTGCTTTTAGATTCTAAGCTTGTGGCAATATCTTACAGCAGCAATTGCATATTAAAATACTCCAAATTTTGCATCTGTATATACTTATGGTCTTACTTTACTAAAAAATCAGAATGACTCAGGAAGTTAGAGAACAGGGTATATATGAATATATAAATCAGTAATAAGTCATTGATAAAGTATTATACCGGAAACTGTATAGGCTCTGGAGTGACCCAAATCTACATTTGAAGATAATTTTCTTCACTTACTAGCCATGTGATCTTGGGAAAGCTACTTGAGCCACAGTTTCCTCACCTTGAATTAGGAAGAGTTCTAACTATATGACGTTGACATTGGAAAGAATAGAAATGATATCCATAAAGTGTATGGAAAAGTAATGGGCACATAGTAGGTGTCCAGTTACCTTTAGCTTTTGTTAGTTTCATAAATTTTGTTTTCATAAAATTCTGGTCACATTTAAGTACGAAAAGTTGGAGAATTATTGAATGCATTAAAATGTTGCTTGGTTTGTATGTTAATAATTCATTTATAAAGTCTAAGAAAAACAGCAGAAAACAGAAGGCTACTCTATTTCAAAAATTTCCCAAGGAGATGAGCAGCTGCTGAAGCTGCGGGAAGAAAGTATAATGTAGAAGGTAGAGGAAGAAACAGTATTGGGGAAAAAAAGACTGAAACACTGGTAAGACACTCCTGTTAATATAAAACAACTAGAATGGCCTGAATATGCATGGTTCTGATGAGCTGGAAAGATAAAATGACCTGCATGGCAAAGACAGGTATTTCAGAGAGCTGGTCAAAAACAATCGGAACTTTAAATCAATCCAATTTTTCCCTTGGTTTATTCTCAAGGTTGGAATATAAAAGAATACATCACCAGAGTTTATAGGGATGGAAGCAAGGGAGTAAGGGCAAAACAGTTTGAATAGTAATAGCGGTGTCAGATCATTACATTGTAAGTCTGGAACCCTAGGGAAACAAAATACAAACTTTAATGATGTGGGCTGGAAAGAGCCTTTAAGTTTGACCCTGAAAATGATGCCCCAGGCAAAGTGATGATATCATGGACTTTAGGTTCCTTGCAATTGCAGGACAGACTGGGGGGATTAAGTAGGAACAAAAATGATATTTGATTGGCACCATTAGAATATTGAAGCGCACCTGAAAGATGAAAGGTCTGTAATTTCTTGACACATCCTAAGAAATTGTCTAGGAATCCACATAACAAGGTCTAAATAAATATTATTCTATTATTTCACCTAATAGCCCCTTTATGTCATTCACTGTGTAGTAGACTCCCATTAGGTACCTATCTCATTGTGTGCCTGCCACCCACTTCTAGAATTTACCTCTTTTCCTCCTCCATCTGCACGATTGCAACATATTTGTATTTTGTGCATCTGACCCTTTGGCTATAGTTATTTTGGGGACAGACATTTGGCCTAACAGAGGCAAATTGGTTTCTATATTTGTAAATATGTATTGCAAAAAGCAGACAGAGGAATACGGGATCATGTCACATTGATTGCATAAACAAAAGGAGCTGAAATAGAGGGAGAGGGAGAGACAGAAGAAGAGAGGGACAGAGGATTGGAAGCAAAGAAAAATGAAGCATATCAGGAGAAAGAGGTTGAAATTAAGTATAATAAAGACTTCCTGAGCAGTCCCAGTTCCAGTTCTGTGCTAAAGCCTTGTTTCATCCCTCTCCTTAGACTCTGTAAAATACTTGGAACCCTTCCAGGAAATCATAGTTTTTCTTTAGTTACTTGCAACAGTGAATACCAACATTCACTATTTCATTTATTAGTTCCACAAACATTTATGGAGCTCTCATGTGTGTTGAGTACCTTGCTCTTGCTGGGGACACAGATTCTTGCCTCCATAGGTACAAGCACTATGAAAGGAAAATGAAGGCCTCTTTGGGAATGATGTGTGAGGGATATTAATTTATAGAATTCAGAGAGCATGGTCTATATTTGTGGCTAATCAGAAATTGAAGAAGAAGCAATACTCCTGTTTTCTTAGGTATTATCCAATTAGTGGATGATTATTCTGACGTTATGGTTTGGCATACAAGAGAAAAGGGCATATTTAATTTATATTCCAGAGGCAACACTGAAGAGGATGACTTGGAGCAATCAATCACTAACAACTTGCTACTTTTCCAGGGATATAGAGGACCACTGAACAGCAGGTGCTAATTAAAAAAGAGAAAGGGAGGGAAGGTTCCAATAGCATATAGGAGAGACAGTTTGCATAAAAAATAGTGCAGGGCAAGACTAGAAAATAGAGCTTTCTGTACTCAGTTTTAATGGGCATGAATTTCAGTCTTTAAACAGCGCAAAACTGTAAAAAATAACTGTAGAGTAAAAATGTCTGAGGCCAGTTAGGTCAGGATTTCTTAGGCAATTCAAGCTTTAGCTTTTTGCTTAGAAGTTTTACATTTTCTCTTGGTCCCAGTAATGAGACCAATCACTTGTATTTACTGCTCTGTATTTCTCAGTCATAGTCTCTAGGGACTAATTTCAAAAAAGGAAAGAGAACAGATAATGACAGGATCCAGCTGCTTAATCAATAGAGTGGTGGCCTTCAAGGCATTGTCTCTGTCAAACCTTGAGGAAGCTAATACGCAGTCTCCGCAATAGCTCTAATTAGATATTAGACTTCAAAGTGAGCTGTGTTATTTAACTTTACCAATTTTCAGCAGCTATTCCTTACTGTTTAAAAATGGGGTAAAGGTTATAAGCTCTTTAAAGAAAACCTAGAAAGGGGGGGATTTACACAACATTGGGGAGGAGTAGGAGGGCCAAACCAACTTAGATTTGCAAACTAAAAGAAAAATGAAAGAACAGCAATATGAATGAATGAACCAATAGCCAGAAATAGGTCAAGTGATGTAAATTTCAACAACACTGAAGGATAGAAAAACCTTGGATGATTCTCCAAATGTGTGAATTCTTGGTTTTGTTTAACTCAAGCTTCCAAACTACAAATATGCATTGGTCATTTTCTGCCTTAAAAAGATCATGTTGGCTTATTCAAGACTTTCAGAAAGAGTTAAATTGCTAGTTTTAAGAATTTTTTTATTACTTAGTCGTCTTTTTTTGAAATTTTGCTTGTAACTCCATGCACACTTAGAGTCAGGTGAACGCATCCCCACGTCCCCTTAATTTCAACAAGTTGGCTGTACTTTCTGAGGAAAAACATCTTTATACATTTGAAAACTGAGCCATAGAATTCATTTTGACTGGGTGCATGATGGCAGGAGCTCAGTCAATTCAACTAGGCATCACCAAGCATGCTGCTCTCAAATGGGAGTTAAGATAGTAGAACCAGGAACCTCTCTCACGATCTTCCATTTACTGTCATCTGTAATATTTCTATAAATTGAGCATTAGAATCCTTTTGAAAACCATCTCTTAGTCTTCTGAGGTTATGGGCCATGTTGGTTGTCAGGGCATCTGAAAGCTCCTAGCAACAGTGGCAGCATCCATGGCACTAACAGCGAACTGAATCACATAGTTTAAGAATTTCTCTTAACATCTGAGATCCAAATGGAGATGTCAACTTGGAAATTGTGTTTATGAGTCTAGAGGTCTCAGATGACATCTTGGCTGAAAGTACAAATTTTGAAATCAGTAGGCTGTAGACAGCCTCTAAAACCTTGGGAATTGATAAAGTTACTGAGGGAGCAATTAGACTGAAGTAGAAGAGGTACTAGAACAATTTCTGCACATTCTAATATTTGGAAATTGTGTAGGAGAAGAGTCAACAGTGAAGAATTTTATTTATTTTTATTTTTATTTTTTAAGATTTATTTATTTATTTGAGAGAGAGAGAGAGAAAGTGCGATGGGGGGGAGGGGCAGAGAGAGAGGGAGACTGACATGGGGCTTGATATCATGACCTGAGTCAAAGTCAAGAGTTAAACACTCAACCGATTGAGCCACCCCAGCCCCTCATAGTGAAGAATTTTAAAAGAGCTTTCAGTGAGGTTGGATAAGTGTGCTGCATTGGGAGATGGAATAGGGGATATTTCAAGAAGAAAGGAATGGTTTCCTGTGTCTCGTGCTGCAGAGGTACAGAAAGTTGAGAAAATAAACTATCCATTGAAAATGGTAAAGGGAGGTCATGTTGATTTCACAATAAGGAAAGGAACAAGCTCCAGATTGTGGTCTACTGGAAAATGAGTATAAGGTGAAGGAACATAGCCTGTACGGTCAGGCACGAGGAGAAATATGGATGTAGACAAAGAGAGATGAGAAATTTGTTTGCTTGTTTGTCTTGATTTGTTTTCAGATTGGGTAAGTGTGATTGTGAATTTATGGAAATAATTTAGTAGAAAGAGAGAGAGTTATGAACATGAGGAAAGGTAAAGGAATGTTTAGTAGATAGGAAGGGAACAGTGATAAGAGCATAAGATGATGAATTTGAGATGCTTCTTCTTTAACAGATGCAAATATATATTGACAATGTTAGACTTTATGAGCTCTGGGCTCCTAAAAACGATCGTTAAAAATTCCCCCTACCCTTTAGTGTTTCCAGAGATAGGGTTTACTGCAAGAAACAACCCTTCTGCATATGACTTAATTACTAATGATGTCCCTCTTGTTTACCTATAATAAGGTCAGGCAAAGACACTCTAAATTCCCATTCTTTGCCTCACAAAGGATTAGCTGAATTGTTTGTCAACTCTGATCAATTGAAAAAAATTTCTTATTAATTTACATGGCCAAATTTGCTTATCTACTTCCTCCAGGTCCCTGGTCTTTGACTTACATTCAACCTGAGCTAGCATACAATTTCTCCTTAATGGCCCCTCCTGAGGATCAGCTGACCATAAGGGAAGACATCTTCTGATCAACTGTTTCATTACAATCATGCCACACACTTGCTCACACTCAGCACAAGCAGTTCTTTCTCACCTTGTCTCTAGCCTTTATAAAAGAAATTTCCTTTCTGTCTGACCTCTTAGAAACTTGCAGTTTTCATGGTCTGAGTGTTCTTGCTATTACAATAGGCCCTGCTGCCTTTATTTCAATAACCCTTTTGAATAAAGTTTCTCCTTACCTAAGTCAGATTTGTTTTTTATTTGACAGTGCAAGAGATGAATAAGGATACAAAAAGATTATAGACTTAGTGTATGGACATAATTAAGTTTCTGTCTGACAATTCTTATTTTCTTAAGGAAGTGAAGATCAATTGAGCTTCGGAAGGCATGAGTAGATGTTGGTAGTATGAGAAGAGAGGGTGCCATGTGAAAAACACATTTTTGAGAGTGAAAACTGAGCTCACTAAGGAAACGTAGTAGGATTACAGGGTAGATATTGACTTGACCATTTATAATTTGTGATCACGGATTTAAACTTAAGTCAACCAGCTTGGTGGCATGATATCCCCTATTAATATTTAGCTTCCTGGGTGCTAATAATAAAACAGAAAAAATTAGGATTCAAGATTTTTTTAAAAAGCATATCAGGGTGGTATTCATATTAATGAGTTTATAGCAGTACTTTCATGAAATAAGATGTTCTCTCCACTGGTCTTTGTTCAGGCTGTTTTTGTTTTGTTTTAAGATATTATTTATTTATTTGTCAGAGAGAGACAGAGAGAGAGAGAGCACAGCAGGAGGAATGGGAGAGGGAGAAGCAGGCTCCCTGCTGAGCAAGGAGCCCAATGTGGGACTTGATCCCAGGACTCTGGGATCATGATCTGAGCAGAAGGCAGACACTTAACCGACTGAGCCACCCAGGCATTCCTGTTCAGACTGTTTTATATAAATATATATAAATATAAACTTATAAATATGTATATATGTCTCCAAATAGTTTCATCCTATCTACTGATGACATATCAAGGAGCAATACTCATGTAAGCTGCATACATTTTTTCACTCTGTTTACTAGAATCTTCATTAATAAAATGTTTCAAAAAACTTACTGATCCCAAACTTTATAATTTGTCTCCTGTTTCTTTGGCAATTACCAGGTAGTAGATTTATTTTGCCTCAAAGCTTAGTTTAATGAAAGAGTGCTTTATTTGGGCTTCCTTTTAAAATAAATCTTTCATATTTTGCTAGTCCTTTAGTCATAAATGGCAATAATTAAAAAAGAAAAATTCAAACTAATCTCTTGAAATCCTTTTTTCTTTTGAAAAGGGCTGGAAGTTTCATTAGCATGGTTTTATCAAGACTCAGAATTATAGTTGACTGTTGGAATCTTATTCACTTAAAAGTAATTGTACTCTAAGCATAACAGCTTCCAGACAATTCTTTAGGATGAGATAAAAACTCAGTTTGGAGATGAAAGCTATTCAGTTTTCATTAGATTTGAATTAATTGGTGTAGAAACCCAAAGGAATACAGGTGGTTACCAACTTAAACAGCCAAATCGGGATGGTATAAGCTCAAGAAAAAAATACAAACTTAACAATGTAAATGAAAATATGTTTTAGATGTAATTATTTTTAAATTACGTGTAATTAACATAATTGTAAGTTTTTTTGTGTAATTTTCTAAAGAAATCCATGGAAGATTGCTCACTAAGAAATAAAACAATCGATCCTATTTGATGTTTACAAATAAGCCCCAGATAGTAATTTATATTATTTTTAACTGTTTTTTAATGTTAAAAATAAGTAAGGAGGGAAAAGGAACACTTTTTTTGGGTAAATTCTGATATGAAATTAACATACAAAATTTAATAGTATTCACGTGTCAGGTGTTTTTTCTGCATGTGTTGAGAGGACATATAGTTTTTATGCTTTCTTTTATTAATGTGGTGTATCACATTGATTGATTTGTGAATATTGAACTAACTTTACAATACAGGAATAAATCCCACTTGATCATGGTGAATGATTCTTTTAATGTACTGTTGGATTCAATTTACTAATGTCTCGTTGGGAATTTTTATATCCAGGTTCATCAGTTATATTGGCCTGTAATTCTCTCTTTTAGTGGGGTCTTTGTCTGGTTTTGGAATCAAGGTAATGCTGGCCTCATAGAATGAGTTTGGAAGTTTTCCTTCCATTTCTATTTTTGGAACAGTTTGAGAAGAATAGGTATTATAACTCTTCTTTAAATGTTTGGCAGAATTCCCCTAGGAAGCCATTGGGCCCTGGACTTTTGCTTTTTTGGGAGATTTTTGATTACTGATTCCATTTCTTCACTGGCTATCAGTCTGTTCAAGTTTTCTATTTCTTCCAGCTTCAGTTTTGGTAGTTTATCTGTTTCTAGGAATTTATCCATTTCTTCCAGATTATTCAATATGTTGGCACATAATTTTTCATAATATTCTCTTATTATTATTTGTATTTCTGTAGTGTCAGTTGTGATCTCTCCTCTCTCATTTGTCATTTTATCTATCTTGGTCCTTTCTCTCTCTCTCTCTTTCTCTCTTTTGTTGAAAAGTCTAGGTAGGGGGGTATTAATTTTATTAATTTTTTAAAAGAACCAGCTCCTGTTTCATTGATCTGTTGTACTGGGGTTTTTTGTTTCTATGTTATTTGTTTCTGTTGTAATCTTTATTATTTCCCTTAATTCTGGTGACTTTAGGCTTCATTTGTTGCTCTTTTTCCAGCTCCTATAGGTGTAAGTTTAGGTTGTGTATTTGAGATGTTTCTTGTTTCTTGAGGAAGGCCTGTATTGCTATATACTTCCCTCTTAGGACTGCTTTTGCTGAGTCCTAAAGGTTTTGGAGCTGTTGTGTTTTCATTTTCATTTGCTTCCATGTATTTTTTTAATTTATTCTTTAATATCCTGGTTGACCCACTCATTCTTTAGTAAAATGTTCTTTAACCTCATGTATTTGTGGTCTTTCTGAATTTTTTCTTGTGATCGACTTGTGGTTTCATAGCATTGTGGTTGGAAAATATATATGGTATGATCTCAAACTTTTTGTACTTGTTGAAGCCTGAATTGTGACCCAGCATGTGATCTATTCTGGAGAATGTCCATGTACATCCAAGAATGTGTATTCTGCTACTTAGCATGAAATGTTCTGAATATACCTCTTAAGTCCATCTGGTTCATTGTGCCATTCAGTGCCATTATTTCCTATTGATTATCTGCTTGGATGAACTGTCCATTGATGTAAGTGGGTTGTTCAAGTCCCCTACTATTATTGTACTATTATCAATGAATTCCTTTATGGTTGTTGTTGTTTTATATATTTGGGTAGTCCCAAGTTGGGCATAAATATTTAAAATTGTTAGATCTTTCTGTTGGATAGATCTCTTTATTATGATATAATTACTTTCTTCATCTCTTGTTACAGTCTTTGGTTTAAAATCTAGTTTGATATAATTATTGCTTTCTTTTGATGTCCATAGACATGAAAAATATTTCTCCATCCCCTCACTTTCAGTCTGGAAGTGCCTCTGGTTTAAAATGAGTCTCTCGTAGGCAGTATATAGATGGGTCTTGCTTTTTTTTTTTTTTAATCCATTCTGACATCCTATGCCTTTTGATTGGAGCACTTAGTCCATTTACAGTAAGAGTAATTGTTGATAGATATTAATTTAATGTCATTTTATTACTTGCTTTGTCACTGTTTTTAGAGATTTCCTCTGTTCCTTTCCAGTCTTTGTCACTTTTGGTCTTTCTTTCCCACTCAAGGAGTTCCCTTTAATATTTCTTGCAGGGATGGTTTAGTGGTCACTAACTCCTTTAGTTTTTGTTTGCCTGGGAAACTATCTCTCCTATTCTAAACGATAGCCTTGCCGGATAGAGTATTCTTGGCTGCAGATTTTTCCCATTCAGTACATGGTATATATCATGCCACTTTCTTCTTGCCTACCACATTTCTATGGCTATATATGCTGCTAACCTTATTTGTCATCCCTTGTAAGTTAGGGACTTCTTTTGTCTTGCTGCTTTTAGGAATTTTTCTTTATGTTTATGTTTTGCAAATTTAATGCAATATGTCTTGGTGTTGGCCTGATGTTGTTGATTTTGTTGGGAGTTCTCTGTGCCTCCTGGATTTGGATGTCTATTTCTTTCTCCAGATTAGGGAAGTTTTCAGTTATAATTTCCTCAAATAAATCTTCTGCCCCCTTTCCTCTCTCTTTCTCCTCTGGGACTCCTACAATATGAATGTTATTATGCCTTATGGAGTCACTGAGTTCCCTAAGTCTACATTTGTGGTCTAATATTTTTCTTTCCCCATTCTTTTCAGCTTCATTATTTCCCATAATTTTATCTTCTGTATTATTTGTTCCTCTCCTTCTCCCATCCTTGTGGTCATTACATAGAGTTGGTTTCAAATCTTGGTTATTGCATTTTTCATTGCTGCCTGACTGGTTTTTAGGTCTTTATCTCTGCAGTAAGAGACTCCCTGGTGTCTCTGATGCTTTTCTCAAGCAAGCCCAGCTAGTATTCTTATACTTGTTGCTTTAAATTCTGGATTAGTATATTACTTATATATTTTTAATTAGATCCATGGCCGTGACCTTTTCTTGTTCTTTCTTTTGGGATGAATTGCTCCATCCTGGCATTTTGTCTAGGTCTCTGTCTTCTTCTGTGTGTTAGAAAAGCCTGTTATGTTTCCTGCTCCTGAGAGTAATGATGTAATTAAGGTAATGATGTAATTATGAAGAAAAGGTCATATAATGTCCCGGGCCTGGCACTTCAGGAAGTATCTCTGGTTCATGCTTCATGCACTCTGCCACTGTTTTATGGCTGTTCTATCCCTCAGGTCAGTCTTCTGCAGGGTTTCTCTACAGTGGGGAATGTTTGGAGCTTGACCAGAGTGTGGTGAGTTTCAACTAGGTGTGCTCTGGTCTGCTTATTAAAAGAGATCTGATGTTATCTCCATTACAGCTGAAGCTGTACTAGTGTATGCAAGGGTTTGTGCTGGTCTTCTGGGGGAGGGCCTTGCTGTGCTGGTTCTCAGCTACACTTGCCAGAGAAAAGCAACACCAGCAGAGGACAGGGGTTTGGGATTTGGTGTAAGTGGTTTAGGCCACCACTGCTGGCACTGTGCTCTTTACTGAAATTAGTTTATGCTGAGGGGCAGGGGAGAAAAATAGCACCAGTCCCCTACCTCATCCCCAGAGAGGGGAGTTTGAGATCACTGCTGTCAGAGAAGCCATCTCAGAAGAGCAAATAATTTCCCCTGTGCATCATAGGTGTTCTTCAGATCGCTTTTTTCACAATGCCTGTGTCCGGGTTGCTTGCCTGCTTGGAGCAGTGTAGCACACTTTGGGCTCTATCCCAGCTATGTTGGCTGAGGTTTAAAACTCCAAACTTTAGGGACCCAATGTAGCAGAGACCTGCACTGGTCTTCTGGGGCAGGGTCTCGCCATGCTGTGATTGACGCAGGTTTGACCCAGAAGCACCACAATGCAGGGGCATAGAGTTTGGAGTAAGGCACAGAAAAGAGCCAATGTCCAGGTTAGCTGCCCTTAGCAGATGTCTCTGCACCTATGCTGAGGGATAGAGGAGGGAAATGGCACCCATTGGCTCCTTTTTCCCTGGAGAGGTAATGCCATCTCGTTCAGATGTACTCAAGGAGGGGGAACTGTCTCTCAGTGTGTCTCTGGTGATCCACAGATTGGGCCATCATCCCCCCCCCCCACATACACACCCAGGTTACCTGCTTGCCTTCTCTATAGGAGCACTGCAGGGCCCTCATGGCTTTGTGCCAGCCACGCCAGGGACCTCTAAAACTCCAGTGTTTGAGCCCCACTGGTTGCGAATACTAATAAAAATCAGTCCTCATTTTCTCAGTCAGTGGCTTTGGGGAAGTGTTCTCCTTGTCTGATTCCCTGTGCAGTGCACTCTCTCATCTCTCTCCACAACCAGGGTTCTCTCCCCTCTGCAGCACCTGCGATCCATTTCTCTCCCAAGCCACACCTCTACACTTCCTACCTTCCACGATGTGGCTTCTTCTCTTCCTCTAGCTGTGCAGTTTGTTCTGTCAGTACTCAGTTTGATTTCTTGAGTATTCAGAATGATTTGATTTTTATCTAGCTGTGTTCAGGGAATGAGGCAAGCATAGGGTCCTCCTACTACTATGCCACCTTACCTCCTCTCTTTATTTACTTTTTTGTCCACAAAAACCACACTTCTCTGCATCTGCTGTGAAGATATACTTCCAAAAATACAAAATAACACATAAACAAAGTTACTTATTACAGCATTAATTGTAATAACAAATTATTAATATCACAAATATCCATCACTGGGAGATTGGTTCCATGGACTATGGTTCAATCTCATAATGGAACTCTGTTCAGCTGTGAAAAAAAGGGAAACAAATCCATTATCTTATATGTAGTGATTTTTACATCATATTGTCAAGTGAAAAAGATGCAAGCAACAAAGTGTATAATTTATGCAACTGATATTGGTAAGAAAGAAGGGAAAATAAGAGTATCTATCTATCTATCTATCTATCTATCTATCTATCTATCTACTTATCATCTATCTAATTTATAATTGCTCATTTCTCAATGTGAAACACAGGAAGGACAAACCAGAATCCAAACAAGGACCAATTGGAAAATGTTACCTACAAAATATTGATAGGAATGAGTGGAGGGGATGAGAATGAGAATGAGAGCCTGAATTCTCTTTAGTTCTCCTATAATAAGATATGTGCATTCCAAAATATCACTGTATTATACAAAATTGCATAATAAAATTCACTGGGCTTGTGGGAAATGTGGGGTTAGAGGCACAACACTCAAAAACTTCATAAATGACACATTTTTAAAAAGGCAGGAATCCATAAAGTGGCAGCACAGTAATGCATATGTCAAATGGTTAAGAAATACCTAAATATTGTAATAAACATGCTGTAATAAACATGTAATAAACATGGGACTGTACATGAAACAGACCTAAAGTTTGCTGGTGGAAGTGAGCATCACAATGCTTGTCCTAGGAGAGCTGGAACTGCGGATGTGGGTGTGTGTGGCTCATAACAGGCAGTCAGCTGAGGGAGCTGGTAGAGGTTTTGGGTTTGTGCATATGCTTTTCTTCATTCTTATTCAACCTGGGTCGACTGGGTGACATTTCCTGGTGACAATATTGTGCATAAGCAAAGACAAAATTTGTGTTATACTCAAATATGTAAATGGTGCTGGAACAAATTAGTATTTTCCAAAACAAGCATTAAGCAATTTTCACTGATGAATATTACATATTAAATTGTAAAATCATATCAAAAAGGATGAAAGGCACTCCGAAAATGTAATACAAAGAAACAAATACATACCTGTCTCACACTGATAGCAAAACTATGTGGAGAAAAGCATTATTTGGGGCAACATATGGAAGAAACTGCTTTGACTGCACACTCTTACTCTACAAAAAATATCTTAAACATTATTTATGGAATACTTATGGATTTATTATTAATATAAATGTTGGTAATACAATTTTGAGACTGTTCTGTATATATTATAAAATACAAATCAACCAGTGTATTGAACTAGAATTCTAGGGAGAAGAATATATGAATTTAAAGGAACAGAAGAGAGAAAACCCTTTCTAATTTTGATTTTGAAATGGAAATATTAATGAAATCTTATGCTTGCTAAACCATATATTTCACAATAATTATTTTTTCTTCACAAAAAGGGGCTAAAAGAATACCTTAGTGGCAATTAGCACACTGGTTGCCTGGATCTTGGTTTCTAATGTAAAATTCCTCATGAAAAGAAACAGGACTTCTTAGAGAAGTACTGATTTCTGGCCTGAGACAGAAAAGCACACAGTGATTCTGAGATATCTTGTGCCAGAAAGAAGGTAATATTAAAAAATGACACAAGACCCACCTGGAAGGGGGGGGGTCCCCTCTTGACAAATTTGATCATTTGAGCACCAGAAAAGAATAATGACAGTAACTGTTATGCACTCAACAGCAAAGAAAAGTCCATTATTCCAAGTGCACAAAGTATAAACCATAAAAGCTAAGATTCATAAACGAGCTCATCAAACCTAAAAGCTTCTGTATATCAAAAGACACCATAAAGAAGTGAAACGGTAAGCTTCCAAGTGGATGCTATTTGCTTTATGTACAACTGACATGATTGGAGTCCGAAATATATTTTTAAAAGTCTAAATATTAATGGGATAAAGAAAACAACCCAGTAGTAAACTTAGTTATGAATAAGTAGTTCAGAAATGAGAAAGCACAAATGGCCCATAAACATGTGAAAAGACTTCATATCATTACTAAGTAGTGAAGTGCAAACTAAAGCCTTACAGACTTGCTATCTCCTATTGACCAGACTGGCAAAGTGAGAGTCTGATAGTACAGAGTGCTTTTGAGAATGTGGAGCAATGAGACCCCTCACCTGCTGCTCATGGGAGTTCAAATGTGTGCAGTTTCTTTGGAAAATTTACATTACCTACTGAGGGTGATGACACGTTCCCTACGATTCAGCAAAATTCTGGATGCACAAGATTGATCATGGCAACATTGTTCACTGAAGCAAAAAATGGAAAAGGCCAATAGTCTATCAATACTAGAATACATCAATAATTTTTTTCTGTTCATGTAATGGAGTATGGAGTAAGAGGAAAAGAAAATAACGAAATCTGTAGGATCAACATATTTGAATTTTGTTAATGGACTAGTGAGTGAAAGAAGCAAGAAAAATACACACAGTTGAGTCTATCTAAATAAAGCTTAAGAGCAGACCATCAAACAATACATTATTTTGAGGTTGCATATGTAGATAATAAAAGATGGTAAAACTATATTGAAAAATCAAGAAAATTATAAACACAAAGTCAAGATAGCTGTTTCTGGAGAAAGACAGGGAAATGGAACTGAGCATGAACTTGCAGGAGACTTCAGACATCATGGTGTTTTATATATACATGTATTATTTATATGTATATGTGTACATATATGTATATATATTTCTTAGGCTGTATAGTGAATATACATCTGCTTCTTGTAGACCAAGTAGAAGTATGAATTTTAATTTTTATTTTACTGGAGAAAAAGCCACTGTAATGATTTGCACTTAGGATAATAGAACAGCAGGGGAGCCTGGGTGTCTCAGTCCCTTAAGCCAATCCTTTAGGCTCAGGTCATGATCCCAGGGTCCTGGGATCCCTGCTCAGCATGGAGTCTGTTTCTCTCTCTCCCTCTGCCCTCCTCGTGTTCGTGCTCTCTCTTGCATTCTCTCTTCCTCTCAAATAAATAATCTTTAAAATTTTTTTTTAATTTTAAAAAAGATAATAGAACAGCAAACAAAAAGTTGTGGTTAATCTGGATAGAATGTCCTTTCCGGTCACTTTACTTTCCATTTTCAATATGTTTTGTTGTTTGTCATAAAAAAAAAAAGCCCTGAGAACAATTATTTATTAATTTCTTGATCTTGATATTTTAAAAAATATATTATTTTTAAGTAATCTCCACACCCACACGTGAGGCTCAAATTTCACAACCCCAAGATCACGAGTCCCACACTCTACTGACTGAGCCAGCCAGGCGTGCTGATCTTGATACTTTTTGATACAGAAATACCATATCAATTTTCTTTCTAGTTATAATTATTCATATTCTTTCTAGTTATAATCAGAAATACTAACAACTGGGGTGCCTGGGTGGCGCAGTCGTTAAGCGTCTGCCTTCGGCTCAGGGCGTGATCCCGGCGTTATGGGATCGAGCCCCACATCGGGCTCCTCCGCTGGGAGCCCTCTTCTTCCTCTCCCACTCCCCCTGCTTGTGTTCCCTCTCTCGCTGGCTGGCTGTCTCTGTCAAATAAATAAATAAAATCTTTTAAAAAAAAAAGAAATACAACTAAGATGGGGAGTCAGCTCTTGTCCTTAGAAAGTCTTATAAGTACTTAAAGAAAAAAGCAGCAGTTTTATTACTTAAAAATAAACTACTTTTGGGGCACCCGGGTGGCTCAGTCGGTTAAGTGTCTGACTCTTGATTTTGGTGTAGGTCATGATCTCAGGGTCATGGGATTGAGCCACATGTTGCGGTCCCCACCCAAAGTGAAGTCTGCTTGAGATTTTCTCCCTCTCCCTCTGCCCCTCCACCTGTGCACTCTCTCTCTCAAATAAATAATTTGTCTTTCGTGACCAACTTATTTCACTTAGCATAACGTCTTCTAGGTTCATCCATATTGCTGCAAATGGCAGGATTTTCTTCTTTTTTAAGGCTAAATAATATTGTCTGGATATACTACATTTTCTTTATCCATTTTCTTCTGAAAAACTTTTGGGTTGTTTCCATATCTTGGCTATTGTGAATAATGTGGCAATCACACCTGTCAGGATGACTACTACAAAATAAAGAAAAGATAACAAGTGTTACTAACTCAAAAAGATAGCAATAGCCCCACGTTCATAGATAAATCCTACGAGTTCTCATTATGAGGATCTTTATTATTTTTTCTTTTTTTATTGTATTTATATGAGAAGATGGATGTTAGCTGAACCCAACATTACCGGTAATCATTAATCATAATACAAGGTAATAATTTCATAATATATGTAAATCAAACTATTATGCTCTACATCTTACACTTACATAGTGATATATATGAATTATTTCTCAATAAAACAGAGGAAATTTTAAAAAGAATGGTCTCATTATCATCAATATCAGCTAAGTATATCTCTTCATGATGAATCTCATAGTCTCAAATTGTCATTCCTTTTTACCTCTAGATGAGCGGTTTTTACCAAACCCTTCCCAACATACTTGGGTTGGAAAGTTGCCTCTGTACTGGTATCTGTGACTCATAATTTGCAGACCCTTTCAGAGAAATAGATTGTCTCCTTCCATTAATTTTCTAAGTACCAGGACGGGCGCTAACAGTAGTTCCTCCATTATTAGCCTTTACATTGTATCACAGCACAATTTCTGATGAGGGCTTTTTAAATGCACATTCACTAATGTTCTCAGCATGAAATTGGGAGTATATTTTTTTTTTGTCTGTGTCAGATTCGATGCTTCCTAAACTTTCTCCAGGCTACTTTTTAGGTGTTATTTCATGGCAAAATAGAGATAAGAGGTTCAAAAAATGTAGGTCACTTGTCAATCATGCACCTTACCACACAGCTAATTTCTTTGGTTACAGATTTGGGGCCCATTTCAGGCAAGAATGGCAAAATTTGACCCAGTTTCAAGGTTATACAGTGCATTTGAAATGGATACTTCATATTTTTTGTTTAGCCAACCAACTTTTTCCTATTTCAAAAATGTGAGCTAGGAGACGCAAAGCTTGAATGAATCTGGTGATTTAGGATTTAAGCTTGTCTGGAGCTGGATCCAAAATGGCACCAGGGCAAGCTATAGACACATGACAATCAAATTTATAGGAAATCAGAAAGGAGCTCTTTCAAAAAAAATGCTAGCCTACAAATTGTACAATAGAACGGATGGACAGGAAAAAAGTACATTATGACTTAGTGAGAAAAAGAGAAAAAGAGAAATTTGCACACTGATTTTTGCAATTCCTGGGCATTTCTTATGATGGATTGCATTTAGTTGCATTTCTTATGATGGATTTCATGAAATTGTCCTGTATCCTGATAACCAGCACACCCCTTGCTAGAACCTCTTTCAATGTGCTGTTCATTGAAACCAAATGATCTCTGCCTTTGAAATGGGTCTCTCTGTCTTTCCCCCTCAAATTATCTAGTCACCACCACCAAGCTAAGGTTCTGCATATCTAAATTTAGTATTTCTTCTGTCCATTATACCATTGCCTCCCTCCTTAGAGATTAGAGCCAGAGAGCGCTAGCACGGGACAGGACCTTTCTTTCACTTACTTCACTCCTCTCATTTTGCAAAAGTGGAAACAGACCCCTAGGACTGACGTGATAAAATGTCAGTGACAGATGACAACGACCTAGGTAGAACATTTCAATCCCAGAATTGTTTACTTGCCAACCATACGATTATCTCATGTTTCTTGATTTTTTTCTGAAAAGCCAGTGTATAGTACAGTCCCTTCCACAGCCCTTTGGCCTCACCAGCAGTCCCTGAGCACATGGATCACATATCCACTGTGCGTGAGGCTGCGCCTTTGTCTGAGTCGCCTGAGGGATTGGAACCGCCCCAAGAGCCGCCATCCTATTTGTGACGCTGCTAGCTATCCCTTCCACGCTGACGCTTTGCTGCAGATTGGGCGGCTCTTAGAGCATTCCCTTTGTTGTTTATTCTGTTAGCTTCATGTGTGGCTGCTTGCTCTTCCCAGCACACAGCATAGCTTCTGTTTGGCATGTGCTATTGTCATTTCTGTCCCTCACACAACCAGACTAGGAAGACTGAAGCATGTCAGTTGAACCGATCTTATTATTCATGTTCCTACATGATCAGTTAGGATGGCTACACTTTGTTATTTAAGGTCTTTTGTTGAGATTTGGATTTAGTAAATAGTGAGCAAAGTGTCAGAATATCTTTACTCTAGTGTCATCTATATTTGAAAAGAAATATAGCACCAGTTGGAAACAGGTTCTGAGTTGTAATGAATATCCAGAGACCAGAGCATCCTGCCATCCATGCCCCAGCCCACCTCACTCTCTGATGGAATGGGGCTGTATTGGGGCAGATAATAGATATGGATGCGGAGCCAAGGTTTGGCTGACAATGGGTCTGTATGTTCTATAAACCCACTGGGCGGTCATTTCTAATGTCCCTCAATATATAATTGTGTCATCTTCACATTGAGCATTTGACCCATATAGTAAAGGGACATTGTAGTGAGGAAGGTTGAGCACAAATCACTGAAACAGCCCTGCACCTGTGCCCCCAAGAAATGCGTGCCCTTCCTAAGCACTTTAAGGAGCTAAAGGATATAGGAATAGTGCTCCCCATCCTGTCTTCAGTTAAGTCACCAGTATGGCCCCTAAAAAAACTCCAGATGAATCCTGAAGGATGACTACCTAGGCTACCAGAGACTCCACTGAATAGCAGCCTGATTGCAGCCGCCATCTCAGACATGGTGCTGTTCTAGACTAGATTAATCTGGCCTCTGCTCCTGCTATGTTGATTTGGCAAATATGTTATTTTGTACTCAGATCGGATAAAACAGATCAGAAACAATTTGCATGCACATGAAATGTACAACATTAGGCATTTACAGTTTCTCTTCAGGGTTCTGTTAACTTACTTTCCCTCTGGCAGAATATAGTCCTAAGGGATCTGGACCACCTGGTCATCCCACAGAACATCACATTGATTTACTACATTGATAACTCTACGATAATTAAGCTGGTGAGCAAGAAGGGGCTAGCAAAGTGGGAGCCTTGGTAAGCATGTGCATTCCTGAGGTTGAGAGATAAGCCAACCCCACAAAGATTCATGGAGTGGCCCACCACATCAGTATAATCACTAGCAGTCCAGTGCCCAGGGACTGCAAGGATGTACCCTCTAACTTAGAGGATAAATTATTGCATTTTGTGTCTCCTACCACAAAGAAGGAAGCATAGTGCCTGGCAGAACTCTTTGGGTTTAACAGATAGCATAGCCCACACCTGAGTGACGTGGAAAGCTGACACCTTTGAATGGGTCCCAGGGAAGGGAAGACTTTGCAGCAGATCCAGGCTTCAATTAAGTCAATCCTCCTACTTAAGCCATGTGACCCAGAAGACCTTATGATACTAGAAGTATCAGCTGTGACAAAATATGCCATATAGCACTCTCCATTCTTATGACACAGACATACAGGCTTCTGGAGCAAGGCTGTGCCAGATGCAGTGGAGAATTACATACCTTTGAGAAACAATTCCTGGCATAATACTGGACCTTGGTAGAGGTAAAGCACCTGCAACGGATATCATGCATCTTCAATTTGGTCCAGCCCACTAAGTCATAAAGACAGGTGAATCCAGCAGCAAGCTATTATAAGGTGGAAGTGGTATATCCAAAAAAAAGCATGATGTACACAAGAAAGCATGAGCAAGCTGTATCAGCAAGTAAACTAGACCCGCACGTCATCTACCTCTGCTGTGTCAGTGCCCTCCCCTCAGCTCACACCTGTTGCCACAGGAGGGATCTATTATGACTAGCTGGGAAGATAAAAGCCCACCCCTGGTTTACAAATGGGTCAAATTCGTATGTGGATGAAAGCTGAAAATGGCGGCTTTACTCAGGAAAGTCCTTGAAAATAGTGGAAAGTGGAAAACGATATCCTTAGAATGGACAGAGCTTCAGGTGATCCACCTGGCCATCTACTTTGTGTACACAGAGTTTGGGAGGTACAGAGCTCTAGGTAATGTTGAATGCCTTACTTACCAGGGGCTCAAAAGGGAAAAGATGGAAAAGTTTAGATAAGAGGGTTCGATGTATGGGCATGGGGATGGAGATATGGGAATAAAGGTACAAAGTGGGAATGACTTTGTACCACATAGTAGTTCTCACAGGAGAATGTCAAGTAGTAAGATTTGGCCAGTCAGTTTTAGCCAGTCTGTATGATTAGTCACATCAGCATGGGTATGATGAGCACATGAATTCAGTTAATTCAGTGGTCACAGTGGAAGTGATGAAGGCTAAGCATGGGTCCAACAGCATGAGATTCCACTTACCAAGGCTCACTTAGCTGCTGCTGCAACTGAGTGTCCAAACTGGCAGTAAGAGAGACCAATGCCCTAAGTGGAACTATTTATCATGGAGGCCAACCGGCCATTTGATGGTGAGTTGAATAAATCAGATTGGTTCCTTTCAACCTGGAAAGAACAAAGACTTGATTTAATAAAAATAAATATGTATCATGGGGGAGATTTTTCATTCCTGTTCATAGAACCTCACCAGTACAACTATCCAAGAGTGGATGTAGTGTTTCATTCTCCATTATGGTATCCTACATAGCACTGGTCAGATCAGAAGACCTTCTTTATAGCAAAGGAAGAGTGGGAGTGGGTCCATGACTATGTGACCTAATGGTTATATCACGTATACAATAACTGAAGCTGTTGGCCTGAAGGAGCATCAGAAAGTACAGTAAACTACCCTAGAAGCACTATTTTATGAAGAACAGGCTTCAGCCTGCAAGATGTAGTGTATGCATTGCATCAACAACTTCATACAGTATCATGTAAGAAGAATAATTACATCTGAGAACCAAGGAGTAGAGACAAGAGAAACTCCACTAATTATCATTCTTTATGACCCACTGGGTTTTTTATGTCTCCCATCCCCACAACTCTAGGCTCTATGTGGCTGGAAGTCCTAATCCCCAAAGGGTGCAAAATCTTGCCAAGGGAAAATGATGAGAATCCTATTGAACTACAAGCTATGGTTAATACTTGGGCACTCAGGCTCTTTGTGCCCAGAAACCACAGGAAAGGAGTCATAATCTTGACAGGAAAAATTGACAATAATCGGCAAGAAGCGGTAGGGTTCTATCACAGTGGGAGCAGGGAGGAATCACCACCATGTGGCACGTGGTGATTCAGTGTCTACTGCTACTCACTTGCCCAACTGTAATGATAAATGAAAAAGGCCAGCAACCACAATGTGAAAAGGTTATAGTAACCAAAGGTTCAGGGTCTTCAGGGATGGTCCAGATGATCATACCACCGAACCAAACATCAAGGCCATCAGTGGTGGTCTGAGGATGAGGGGGAAGCCATAATGGACAGCTAAGGAAGAAGATGATGGGTATCAAATGGGGTCCCAAGACCAGCTGCAATAGTAGGGCTATAGTTCATACTACTAACCTCCTTCTTCTGTGCTTCCTTTAAAGAGAGGCCCCCTGGAATCCTGGACTAACTTTTCCCTCAAGTGTCTTTGAGGAAACCAAGGTAATCAGTTCAAGGAATAGACTATTGTGAACATGGAGAGGTACCACTGCCCAAAACCCACTTAAAAGAAAGACATTTTGCTCTGACACATGCGTGTGTTAGCCCCTCTGAGTTTGCTTCAGCTTCAGAGAGCTGTGTAATCCAAGAAAGAGCATGATCTCCCTGGGGTGGCCCACCCCCAGTGACTGATTATGAATGAATTATAAAGGCCTGGCCATTTTCCTTGCTGTAAGATATCAGCTCATTACAAGTAATACATACTTCAGAATCCCCTGTGGGGTTAGCTGAAGCTTTGTTGTGCCTGCGCTGTTTGACTTCTCTCTCTCAGCCCAGTGCTGTTTTCTCCATATCCACCACAACCATGGAGGCCTCATACTAGGGTTTCCATTTCTAATGTCTATTTTTCACATTTCTAATGTATTCCAATAAAACTTCCTTTTTAAAATAGTTATCTTATATGCAAAAGCCTGGAATTGCCACCTAGTGAAAGCCAACTATCAGAATTTGAGTTCCTCTTTCTTTGACAGAATTTAACATTTAATCTGTGGCTTAACTAGAAAACAAAAAATAAAACAAAATGCCGTCTATGGAAAAAATTTGACCATTTCAATTCATGGAAAAATCTCATTGTTTTTCCTCTTGAACTCAAGTTCTTATTTTAAAAATCATTCAATAAATACAGTTTGACTCTGGTAGGGATTTTGATTCCCCAAGGGAATATATTTCACTTGTAGTAAATTCAAAAAATTATTCAAAAGTAGCTAGGGTGTGATTACTGTTCTGGGAAATCATAATTCCTGGTTATTTGCAATCTATTGTATTTTTGTGTGGCAATATTGAATGCACTACTGTTGCGTATCTCCCAGAGTTTTTATGAAAGACAAATTTAAGATAACTAGATTGCCGTTCCAGGTTAACTTTTGATTCTGTTTTCTTTTCTTTTAAATTGATCTTGTAATGACAATAGCATTTCTCAAATGGCTGCAGTTAAGTCTTTACATATATTTATTGTTTCTCTTCTTCCTGCAGTCATGATAAAGCACCTATATATTTTATATATAAATTAAATAGTTTCCATAGAATCCTAAATTGATTGATGATTCATTTATTCTGCTTCAACAATATTTACTAGGCTCCCACTAGGTGTCAGACCGTTGGCCAGGTGTTAGGGATGTAGTCGAATAAGCTATGGTAATTCCCTTAAGGAAATTGTTCCTATGGAAACACAGTGTGAATGGTTTCTTAAATGGGGTTTATTCTTCCACCATCATCATCTTAAATTCAGTTTGTCAGTGTTATGGACTGAATTGTGTCTCTCCAAAATGCATATGTTGAAGTTTTATTTTTTTTATTTATTTTTTTAAAGATTTCATTTATTTATTTGACAGAGAGAGAGCAGGAGAGCACAAGCCGGGAGCACTGCAGAGGGAGAGGGAGAGGGAGAAGCAGGCTCCTGGCTGAGCAGGGAGCCTGATGCAGGGCTTGATCCGGGACTCTGGGGTCATGACCTGAGCTGAAGGCAGACACTTAACCAACTGAGCCACCCAGGCGTCCCTATGTTGTTTTAATTCCCAATATGACTATGTTTGGACACAGGATGTTTAAAGAGACAATTAATGTTAAGTGAGCTCATAAGGCTGGGGCCCTAATCCAGTGGGACTGGTGTCCCTATCAGAGGAGAAACACCAATAGTGTGTGCACACAGAGAAAAAAGCGTGTGAGGACACAGAGAGAAGATAAGGAATGAGGCCTCAGGAGAAACTAAACCTGCCAGTACCTTGATCTTGGTCTTCCAGTCTCCAGAACTATGAGACAAACTTTGTGGTATTTTTGTTAGGAAAGCTCTAGCCCACTAATACAGCCAGATACTCCCTTTTTGCAAACTGACCGAGAATTTACTCTGGTAAAGTATGATGACATGTGTGCACTTTACCACTAAGAACATCCTCATTTTAAAGCACTGAAAATAAAATCCTAGTCCCCCCAAAATATTTCACTTAAATATTCTTTTTCTCCATCACTCCAGTGCAGGTGGCAGGGCAGCAGCAGGGAGGGAAACAGGCGTGTTCTCTCTTCTACTCCTCCCCTACCTGAGCTTCTTCCCCTCCCCCACCTGAGCTTCTTCCCCTCCCCCTCGGCCTAGCTCTGATTCTTCTGATCCATCTTAGGTTGGGGCCAAAAAAGGGGAGATGAAAGAAGGACAATGTCACATGGCCCCTTCCATGACAGATGAAAGAAGGACAAATGTCGCATGGCCCCTTCCATGACATCCCATCGTTGAGGCCCTCTTTCCTGGTGCTATAAGTAGTCGTGCTGCTGGGCTCTTCGGAGAAACTCAGAACCTACCCTGGGAAACTCCCACCCCCCTTGGCATGGACACTGATGATGTGCTTTCTTTCTTTCTTTTTTTTTTTAAAGATTTTATTTATTTATTTGACAGAGATAGAGACAGCCAGCGAGAGAGGGAACACAAGCAGGGGGAGTGGGAGAGGAAGAAGCAAGCTCATAGCGGAGGAGCCTGATATGGGGCTCGATCCCACAACGCCGGGATCACGCCCTGAGCCGAAGGCAGACGCTTAACCGCTGTGCCACCCAGGCGCCCCCTGATGATGTGCTTTCAATCTGACTTCTGTTAACTTCTCTCATGCTTCTCCAAGCAGGCATTCCTCTTGCACAGGACGTTCCTCTTTCAACAGGACCTGGTCTTTGCCATTCTGTGAAGTATCACTTGTCTCAGGCAAACTCATATATCCTAGACCCACCCATCTGTGAATACGGGGGCCCCTCTGCTCCCTCTGCTGCCATCCCGCCTCTCCCTCAGGGACAACCCCAGCTGGTAGCCACCTTCAGAACCCACCAGGTGAGATGCTGACATTGGGCTTTCTCCTCATCTGTGCCTCCAATCTCTGGGAAAATATTCCAGGTTCTTTCTGCCAAGAACCCTCATGCAGTACCAATAGCAGCACTGGGCAGCCTCCTTGTCTCTGCTGCTCATCAAGCCTCACCCGAAGAGTGAGATGATAGCCAGCCCCTCGTTACACAAAACACCTATCTCTACAAGTGACTCTCTTGCTGCTGCCCACACCTTATGTGACTTGAAGTGGTTAAGGTGAAGCCCTTTCCTCTTCTTCTTCCTAAGAAAGGGAAGGAATCAATACCATAGTGTTTCTACTCAAATGAATTCCCTTCAAAGACTCCCCAGAATGAATATCTAAACTTTTCTGATATGAGTTGGAGAATTCACTTGGGGATCCTTAGTGTAGGAACCATTTTGGCTGCCTTTTGGCAAGACTTGCATGGACATGTCCAGCATCTCTCTTCAGAATGTCCTTAGCCCATTCCACCGCCATTGTCTTCAACTTGTGAGGCTTAGCTAAAATTATGCAATGGAAAGTCCCATTTCACATCCTGCTACAATACAATTTAAAAAACCATCATACGTTATTCTAACATAAAATGTAGCTATAGTTCCATTTACAAAATAATCATTAAACTTTATAGCCAACTTGGAAGAAGCAAATGATGAAGGGAAGTGAAACATATACTGAACTTATGATAATTTCTATGTACCAAAATCTTTATTTAAAAAAAAATCATCCGTTAAAAGTTATCAGGGAAATTTTATATGATTTTCCTTCCTGATATAAAACTGTAAATACATTTTAAGTAGGCATCTCCTAAACTTTTGATTATTGTTTCTTTGCCTCACATCTCAAGAGGTCTCTCACCCTTCTCTACTTAGGGCAATTGCTTTCCTCTCCTTTCCCTCAGTTCAGCTGTAATATGGAACTCAGTATCCCCAAAGCCCTCCCTCCTTGTTCCTGCAGAAGGCAAGCACATGTCTTAAGAGTACCACGTTAATCACCACGTGGAGCAACCAGTCAAATGACAATGATTCCAGACAGGCTTTTAGATTTTTTTTTCTGACAGCAAAGGCCTCTATTGTATAGATCCTGAGTCTCATTCTGATAACCTAACTTTACTATTTCTTAGACTTCTGATCTCTGCCTTTATCCTGAAAATGGACCTCATGCAAAAAACAACAAAAAGCAAAACAAACAATAGAAAACACTTTCTTTTTTAAATCCTACATCTTCTTAAGGACATAGACCTTGTGCAGCCTTCCATGAACTTGGCAGAATACAAAGGTGAGATCAAGCTATAGAGTGGGTCAGCTCTGTTAATTCCAGTTATAGAAACTTATGCAAATATCTTAATCATCTGAGCCTCCTCACTTCCTTGGCCATGAAAATGGGGAAGATAATATCTACCTCTCTGGGATTGTGAGAATTAAATCAGATAATAAATAAAGCTCCTAGGGGCACCTGGGTGGCTCAGTCGGTTAAGCATCTGCCTTCTGCTCAGGTTATGATTACAGGGTCCTGGGATCGAGCCCCACATCGGGCTCCCTGCTCAGTGGGGAGTCTCTTCTACCTCTTCCTCTGCTACTCCCTTTGCCTTTCCCCCTGCTTGTGCTCTTCTCACTCTTTTTCTCTCTCTCAAACAAATAAATAAAAACTTTAAAAATAAATAAATAAATAAATAAATAAATAAATAAATAAATAAATAAATAAAGCTTCTAGATCATAGTATGTAAGTCATAAACATCTGGTTATTGACTAAAACCCCCAATAAAAATTGGGCTGTTCTTCACCTCATAGGCAGATATAATTAAGATATAACAAAGCTGTCCACTCAGTAGAGTCCATTCCTGACTTCCTCCACACTATCTGTCCCCTGGTTTCCTGTGCTTTGGCCCAGTCCAGGAATGAATCTTCTTGGCATTTCAGCAACGCGACTGAGAACCTCAGGTCTGCTCCTGAGGCAGTGGGGGTAGACTTGCAAAAGTTTTAAGTATGGAGCCAAAGGCCCGATTTTGAACCCTCTTTCTGGCTTCCCCAAACCATGTATGTGTAAGTCAGTTGATGTCTATGAGCCTCCTATACCTCACCTTTGAGTACCACACAGAAGGTACAGGAGCTTTCAACAATTACACATGTACAACATATGATTAGTACCAGAACTAGCTTTGTAACCTCAGTAAATAATTTATCCTGTCTCTGCACCTATTAAATAAGGATAGTAAGTTTGATGATCTTGAAATTATTTTCTACATATTTTATCATTACCTGAAAGGCTACTTTGTGAATACCTATTTTGCTTTGTAACTGTAAGCAAGTGAATGTCATTAGTAATTTATTGAGATTATACAGGATTGCCTAGGCATTTTCTATTTTAAAAGATACAAGTTGGGATGTACAGTTTAAATATTTCATTCTTTTGGTAGTAATTACCACTACTGAATTTTTTATGCCTTTGTATAGAGTAAGTAAGGGGGGAAAAGCTTCAAATACATGCTTCCACAATAGTTCAGTAATTAAATTCAGTAAACACTTCTCTTTAATCTTTTTAATCTTTTTATCTTGTCATCTGTGGAAAAAAATCTAAAATACGCAATATATTAATTAGATACCAATTATTTCTAGTTTATCATTTAGAAATGTGTGAATATGATTTACTAGTTTATAGGGGGAAAATTTGCCACATGAATTAAGAACTCAAGTATGGAAGTACAGATATCTCTCCAAGATTCTGATTTCAGTTCTTTTGGATAAATACCCAGAAATGGGATGGTTGGATCTTATGGTAGTCCTGCTTCTTATCCCTAAAGAAACTTCCATATTGTTTTCCATAGTAGCTACACCATTCTATATTCTCGCCAAGAGTGTATAAGGATTCCTTTTTCTCTACATCCTTACTAACATTTATATTTTTCTTCCCAGTTTTACTGAGAAATAATTGACACATATCATATATATGTGTTTAAGGCATGCAGCATGATGGTTTGATTATATATATTGTGACCACAATATATATACCACAATAGGTTCGGCTAACACCCATCTTCTCATATAGATACAATTTTTAAAAAGGAAGGAAAAAAAGAAAAAGGATTTTCTCCTCGTGGCGGGAACGCTTAGGATTTATTCTCTTAACAACTTTCCCATATATCACACAGCAGTGTTAGCTCTAGTCATCATGTTGGACATGACATCCCTAGTTCTTATTTCTTTTATACCTGTAAGTTAGTATCTTTGACCACCTTCCTCCAACCCCCTGTCCCTTCATGGTGCCTTGCACTAATCTCCAGCATGGGTTTCATCTCCTCTTTTATTTCTTTACCTCTATCTGCACATACCACTTTTACTTTCATCACTTCATGGTGATACTTTTCGTCTTTGGCCCAGTTTTCAAAAACTCTGGTCATGTTTCAGTCATTTCCATTCCTCTTATTATCTCAGGAAAGCCAGACCTCATAGGTTTTCAATGAATACTTGTTGAAAGGAGTAGGAATCATTTAATAAAACACTAGATAAATCAGGGTATCTAGTGTTTGTAGCTCAATATTCTCCTTCTGTTTGCATAGTGATCAGCAAATAACTGGCCTATAAATAAATGGACAATTACAAAATGCATCTGTGGAAAGTAGGCCTGGGAAGTAAGTGTTGGCTTGTTTGCTTTTTCATATACAGTTATAAATTGGGCATAAGACAAGGGAATTACTCAAATCCTTTGCATTTCAGTAGAACCCTGCTCTACTCAGTAACACAGCAAAGGCTAAATATAGTTATACCCTATTGGAAGAGGAGTTAGGTGTTTAGATTTAAAATAAGACATAAAATGGTAGGGATGAGATGAGGTTATCAATAAAATGTATTATTAATAATAAACCTCCCTAAATAATCTAGAACATTGAAATGTATTTGTTTTGTCTCCATAGACTATTGGAATGAAGAGCGCTGAAAAATTTATGTTACCAATTCCAATTTCTTAAACTAAATTTTGACATAGCAAAGGAATATTTTTTCTTCTTGGTATTGAGGTCATGAAATAACTGTATGAAGCCAGATAGTATATTGATTTTGTTAAAGCAGATGGCGGAAGAGGAGGTTATCTGAACAGACTTTTCAGAAAGAAATTAACATTTAATTCTCTGCTGTGGGATTATTACTGTAGAGTGGAAAAGTATTTTTTTTCCTGTTTATTCTTGAGTTTTTGTTCATATACAGATCCAGAAACATGAACAAACACAGCTGTTCACCACATTAACCAGAGACTTATTAGAGTAATGAGACATTTTCAAGCCAAATGTTATATTAGTAAAATGAGAAGTGGTGTGAAAATTGAGTTCCTTGAGCTGGATTAGAGATCTTTGGATTGTGTGACAAGCTCTACTGGGAACACACAGTTTTCATGGAAAGATGTGAGAAATTAATTTCCACAGATACAGTGAGTTAATGTCAAACAAAATTTTTTAAAGACAAACAATTTTTTGATCAACAGAACCAGTTGATGGAGGCAGAGCAGAAAAACTTTTTAAATCAGGAAAAAATAAGAAAACTTAATTGGATAAAAATTTACTTCCTTAAGTTTTTTTCTTCTTGCCTTTTTCTTCTTTACAGTAATCCATCAGTTTAGCTTTATTTTTAGGTTTTAGTTACTGAAAATTTTAAATATTATTAGTGATTTGGGTGTAAGATGTACTTAGTTACAATTACAGTGATGTAAAATTTTTGAAATGTTAGCAATTTAAGCTGAGTGGCTATAACACATCACTATGGACTACCATATCCTAGAAATTTTAGTAGCACATGAAAGGGAAATTTTTAATTTCCTCATTAAATGAAACACAAAATTAAACACCCTCTACTTCATTTCTAATGATGGCATTGTTGAACACTTTCTTCTTGGGAATTTAAAGCTCTCATTTTTGTATCTGGCCATGGAAGTATTCTTTATGTCCTCAAAATATGGGAAAAGTAGTATTAAGAATGCTCCTGGGGCGCTTGGCTGTCTCAGTCAGAAGAACTTGTGACTCTTGATCTCCAGGTCATGAGTTCGAGATCCCCCTGGGTGTAGAGATTATTTCAGGAAGTAAATACACTTTAAAAAATTTAAACATAGTGGTGCCTGGGTGGCTCAGTCATTAAGCATCTGCCTTTGGCCCAGGGTGTGATCCCAGGGTCTCTGGGATCGAGCCCCACATCGGGCTCCCTGCTCTGCTGGGAGCCTGCTTCTTCCTCTCCCACTCCCCCTGCTTGTGTTCCCTCTCTCACCGGCTGTCTCTCTGTCCAATAAATAAATAAAATATTTAAAAAATTTTTTAAATATAAAAAAATAAAAAAGAGAATCCTCCTCATATGAACATTTTTTGAATAGACACCCTTTTAAAATTTAATATGTGACTGCAGTTTAATTATTGGAAGCATAGTACCTGGCATAAAGGAGGTATTTTGTATCTATCTATCTATACCGATGTATATACCATATATACGTACACAACGATATATAAAGAAGATTCTTCTAATATGTATTTTTTCAAATAAAATTTTTTAATGTATTTATATAAATAGAGAAAGCATCTTTGTGGTGACAATGCATTGAGGTTGGGCAGTTATTTCAATGTGCATGTTTTTTATAAATCAGTGTAGAATGTCAAAATAACTGTGAATCTCATAAAGATAAGTTGTGTCAGTTTCCTAAGCATATTGATTTCTAAGGACATATGGATTTAGGGGTTTCTTTGACTCAAATTCTCTCAATCTTTTGATCTTTCGGAATCATTATTCAGATATTAATTTATTATAATCTTTTAATTTAAAAACAAATTAAGGAAGACCAAAATCCGTGTTAAATGGCAGCCGTTTCAAGGAAAACTTTCAGGGAAACCCCTATACTCAAACATAAAAGGCAGTAAATATTATCAACATGCTGTAGTGTTTAGTATGGACGAGGTAGAACGCTCCACCAAAATTATCTCATATACTCTTCACAGGTCTTTGAGGTAGGCGCTTTTCTTATTCTCAGTGAGGAAATTGAATCTTAGGGGGGCAAAATATCCAATGTCACTCACTGAGGATTTAAATAAATAAGCTTATTTATTTTCATTGGTACATTTAAGAAAATAACTTTAAGTAGAGGTGGGAGCATGATCTATCTACACACTCAATGTGAGATTGCAATCACTCACATATACCTCAGAAATGAAAGATGAATCCTTTAAGAAAAATCCTTAATTTTTCATCTACAACAGTCAAAATTAATTTTTCTAATACACAGCTTTCAAAGTGTCAATTCTTTAACTTTTCATCTTCCTTATTTGGTGTAGGATGTGATTTCGAACTTATTTGTTGGACATTTTAAAATAAAAGAGAAAAGAGAGAGAAGAAAAATGTATTTTTAAAAATTTCTCCACGAATTTTCCCTGTTTTCTCTTGTCCTAATTCCATTTCTATCATGAGAGAATGATTCAGCCTCTCTTGGCCTTGGAGGTGACAGTCATAATGTAGACTCCTGGGAAATAAATATCTACATTTCTCTCTTCTCTACCATATCTTTTTTTGTGGCAATGTACTGTTGTTGAAAAATTGAACAGAAGATTAATATGTAAACAGTATATTTAGGTTGATGTATCTATATTTGTATATGTATATATTTTCTGTTGCTTGACTTGTGAAGACTTATGTAGCTGAGATTTGTAAAATATGTTATTTGTAGTTATTTTCTTAGAGCCAAAGATAATTCTTGGGCAAACTGAAGGCTGTATAAAGAATTTCAAGGCCTTGAGTTCAGATAAAATTAATGGCTGCGCTTCAGTAGCCTGGCAAAGTTCATTACCTAAAGCTAATGATTAGGTCAAACTCGTGGAATTCGAAAGTCTTAGGTTTAAGTCTTGGCTCTGCCTCTTACCAATTGTGTGACTTTCTTTAAGTTATTAAACCTCTCTAATCCTGTAAAACTGTATAACAGTATTTGCTATAGGGGTGTTTTAATTATGAGATAACACAAGAAAATCACTTGGCATTGTCCCTAAAATGTTGTAAGTGCTCACTGCAAACTTGCTCCTGCAATTGCACCCATTAACTCCTTCATCTTTTGTCCATCTCTCCTTACTGTTATTATTATTTAAATTATTATGTAAATCTTCCCACCTTTAACCCCTACATCTACATCTAGTGCTGGCAGATTGAGTCCCAGGACCCAGTGGGGGTCCCACAGAACCAGCTAAGATGTTCCTGGCTGCCTGCAGGCTAGAAAAAAAATGCAAGCCAGCAGGAGGTGAAAGAGTTTATTGAAGGCTTAGAAAGGGTACAGATAGAGAGTCTGGGAGACTCAGAAAGAAAAGGAGGAAGTCTCATCTTTGTTTGGGGTCTGGGGTTTTTCTTGAGGATTGTGGTCTGGTGTATGTGTCCTTTCAGGCATCCAGGAACCCGTTAGAACAAAGACAAGGGCCCAGATGTTACTCCTTTGCACCAAGGGTCTTGGTGTTCAGATGTCTAAAGCTGGTGGTCTGAAATACACTTATCACCTGGTCCTTCCTTAGCTGTCATCTATTCTAAAGAAATCATGAGCTCCCTGTCCCTTACAAGTAGCACATACACTATTTGCATTTTGAGGCATGGGGCAAGTGGGGGTGTGAGTCCTAGCAAGAATAGAAGCAGGAAAAGGAGAAAAACGCATGTTTTTATGGAGTCTTTCAGCTTTCCTCTCACATCTACACCCCTTTCTAGCCCTTGTCCTGCAATCTCTTACAGTAAAACTCATCAGAAGTATTGCTTAAAACACTGTTTGCTCTTTTTTCCCCTCCCATTCTCTTTAACAGACATTTTACTCAAGATTTCATCTCCATTTCTCTTCTGAGGTCACGTCAAGGTTACCAACAACTTTCATTTGACAAAAACAATGACCAGTTTCTAATCCTCATTTTACTGGACTAGCAAGCCATAATTAGCAAAACGTATTCTTTTCTTCTGTGAAAATACTTGTTTACTTGGTTTTTCTCCTACCTCACTGGCAGCTTCTTTCAGTCTTGAATGTTGTGTTTGGTCCTCAGATACTTCTTCTCTCTATCTACCCTTGTAGTCCTGTGACGTTAGGAGAATTAGTGTGCCGACCGCTTCCATAGGGCCCTCTCAATTCCTGACCTTTCTCTCTGTTTCTGCTTATCTGTCTTCTCTGTCTATTCCTGTTGTGTGTGTGTGTGTGTGTGTGTGTGTGTGTACTCCTCTGCTTTCTCTCACATCACATGTCTAGCTTTTCAGTACATCTTGTTGTTTGAACTTACAATGTATATTCAGAATTCACCCACTTCTCACCATTTCAGATGCTATCAAGCCACTGTTAGCTCTTACAGGACTCCTCAAATAGCTCTCTGCTTGTTTTCTCTGTTTAATGGTCAAGGCAATGAAAGAATGAATAACAAGTAGCATCTATCGTTACTGTGTTTTTATATAATAACATCCAAGACTAAAGATGGATACAATTGCTACTATCTTGTGAAAGCCTGCCCTCTGCACCTCTTGTGAAGTCATTTCTTCTTAGCTGGAAGTGACATTGATCTATTCATTGAATCAACAACCCTTATCAAGTGCTTACTATTCAGTAGGATCTATACTAGGGAATGAAAAGATGAATTATTCACATTCACCATCCTCTGGGAGATCGGCATCTGGTAGATGATATGGGGATGGTTAGAGCACCCACAAAACATGAGACAAGACTGTTTCTGATTTTTTTTTTTTGAGTGTCAGTGAGTGCGGCTAAGACCAAAAGCTGCTGTGTAAGAAACACTGCACCTGTGATCACAGATTATAACCTTAGATGTTGGTGATTCTGCTTTAAATATTCAACAACATGAGAGGAATTCTGAAACAGTTGGAAGCAGCACAGACATTGTCAACTTAGATACAGGAACATAATGTCGGATATTTGTTCGTTTAGTGACTGGGTCATTTCCTGCGAGCAGGACACAGTCCCTAGGCGATGGAACGAAGCCTTGATCCAAAACCAGACCATTTGTACAGAGTGTTGGTCCTCAGCAGACAGTGTTGGCACTCAGTCAGGGACAGACTGCGAGTTAAACATCTTGCCCCTGAGGCAAATTGATATCAATAGGAAGTAATACTTTTGGAGGCAGCAATTTCAAGCTCTGCAGGCAATGCCATGTTTCTTTTTAACTGTTACTTATTTTCTGGAATGCAATTCCGAGGAAATTATTGTGCCATTTTAGATGCCACAACTTTGGTTTTCTTCATAAGCACTTCATTTTTTTTTTTTTTTTTTATTGTATGAAGGCTTTTCATTTTGTTAGGTCTGTTCTTTGAGGTATTCTGAGGTGGTATCTGGTGGTGGTGGTTCCTGCTGTACACTCATAAGTAGGATCATAAACAGCAGGTGCAGCACAGCTTCATGAACTGTCAAATTGGGTGTCTTAAGAATATGGCAGTTATTTCACTGAACACAAGCAATTGGTCTCTGTACCCTGGACATGACTCACTTTATTCCCATTCCTGAGACATTATGTTGTTAGATGTCCTAAAAAAAAATTTTATATTGGAAAACGAATTGACAGCTTAAAATGTTCAATCTAAATGTTAATAGTATGTTCTGTCATGTGTCAACTCAATTATTTTAACTTCTGAGGACAGTGTAGTGGACATCTAATGATTTTCTGCTCACTTTCCATCCCCTTAGTTCTTAAATCTATTACTGTCGTTTCAATCATGTGATTCTGGTAGAGGCTACTGTGGCTACAGTGATTGGTCTAGAATGCAGTACCTCACCCAGGTTGACTCCATTAAGATATTCCACTCCCTGACTACTATTATTTGCTCAAAGATGGGCAATTCACTCTACTTGTGCCAATAACCACACTTCCTATGGATTTTTAGAATTAACATTCACCAACAAGCATTTCAGTTCTTTTTCAGAAGTGAAGATTAGAAATATTAATAAGGCCTTTGGTATTCTTGCTTCCAAGTCAGTAGGAGAAACAAGATTGATTGAATAAAGTGGATGCATGCAGAGAACCAGAGGCAAGAAGCG
Source organism: Ursus americanus (assembly GCF_024610735.1). Classification (NCBI taxonomy): domain Eukaryota; kingdom Metazoa; phylum Chordata; class Mammalia; order Carnivora; family Ursidae; genus Ursus; species Ursus americanus. Next base: position 49,876,829 of record NC_142139.1, on the reverse strand, counting down.
GAGGGAGTGGATCCTGGCAATTTTCAAGTCCTTTGATCTAGTCATCCTATGGCTTACATACCCCTGCCCTTAACAAAAGTTGGTTACATGTGCCAGTAAATCCTTTGTATGAAACTAAGTTCAGGTGGATTTCTGTAATTGTAATTAAAATATGTCTGATAAAGACGGCAAGGATGATTTTTTTTTATATTTGCATTCTTTCTCTACAACCAGATGTAATCCTGTGCTCTTCAATGTTTTTCCAAAATATCCTTTATACTTTTTTTTTTAAAAAAAACTGGTCACATGCTTTTCCGATTTTAAATAAACCAAATAATAGCCTGTTCATCTAGGCTGAAATGTGCCAAGTCAAGCATACTCATAAAATGTGCGTAAGTAAAGTCAGACAATTTAGATGTCAGGGACAAAGCTTATTTATTTTCATTGGTACATTTAAGAAAATAACTTTAAGTAGAGGTGGGAGCATGATCTATCTACACACTCAATGTTCTAGATAACTTCTTAATTAGACTAAAACCATTTATAAATGAAGTATCAGCTAACAAAAAAAAAAAAAAAAAAGAAGGCTACCATAAGAACCATTGTTTTCGGTAGTACATCTGTACCATGCTATCATTAGTACTAGATACCTGATATTTGTTTTGCTAATATTCACATAGGACTAAAGAGAGGGGATTTTCTAAACCTTGTTTAAATACTGTTTAAATATTAATCTCCATCAAAGATAAATGTATTCAGGGATCCTCAGAGAAACAGAACCTATATGTATAGAGGGAGCCCTTTTCAACTTGTCACCCATATGCATCTTCTTAAAACATACTTAATTTCCGGGGCGCCTGGGTGGCACAGTCATTAAGCGTCTGCCTTTGGCTCAGGGCGTGATCCCGGCGTTCTGGGTTCAAGCCCCGCATCAAGCTCCTCGGCTGGTAGCCTGCTTCTCCCTCTCCCACTCCCCCTGCTTGTGTTCTCTCTCTCGCTAGCTGTCTCTCGCTCTGTCAAATAAATAAATAAAATCTTAAAAAAAACCCATACTTAATTTCCAAATGAAGATAATAGCGAAGTCAGAATTTCACCTAACATGATACAATTATCATGTGTATAGCTGAAAATGCACACTAATCTTCCCCAGGAGAGGAAGTAAAGTCCTTGAGTCATGTTTACTGATATCCTGAATGCTATGATGCAAATTGATAAAACTTACATACTGTAGTACAAAGTCGGTACATCCAATGTTATGTGATAATGACTAAGAAAGGATATAAAACAGGTAATTCATGCACACATGCACAAATATCTTCATAACAAATTAAAGAATAAAAGCACATAAAAATTACAGTTCTCATTTCTATAAATGGTCATGTAGTCATAACTCGTATTTATAACTACCTTCCTCTATTACCCATTCTGTATTCACTTTACCTTCAGCAAACTTATCAATGGCTGTGATTCTTTACCTGGTAGGGCTGCCCAAACCTTCATTCCTGAAGGGTCTGGACTACTAATAGTCCTGCCTGGATTGAGTTATAGTTTTCCATTAACCTTAATCACAGGGCATGATAATACTAGGAGACATCCTAAGGAATCATCTGTATTCCAGGCATAGTCGTCCTTACATCCATTGTAGAGATATACTCAAACCTTGATAGGATCAGTTGCCCCAGCCAGTATAGCAATCACTTCTTTGTCTGGCAATTCAGAGGCATGAGGAGAACCTATGCCCAGCTCTATAAGGTATTGCCACCTACCTGGCATTTTAACAGACTTCAAAGGGCCATTCTACCATTTTATCAAGGTAGCTGCTTCAGAATGGTGGGGAATATAGTAAGACAAATAAATTCCAGGAGTATGGGCACACATTGCTGCACTTCTTTTGCTGTGAAGCAATGATGTGTGGAATACCCAGGCAATGAATAAGGCATTCTATAAGTCCATGCGTGGCAGTTTTTCCCCAGCTTTATTGATAGATAACTGACATATAACATTGTGTAAGTTGAAGGCGTACATTGATTACTTGATATATGTATTACTGCAAAACGATTACCACAATAAGGTTAGTTAATACATCTATCACCTCCATAATTACTTTTATGTATTTATGTATGCATGTATGTATGTATTTTTGTGGTGAGAACTTTTAAGATTTATTCTCTTAGCAATTTTTTTTCTCTTAGCAATTTAGTATACAATATAGTATTGTTAACTATAGTTACCATGCTGTACATTAGATCCCTGGAACTTATTCATCTTATACAGACTTCCTCCACTATCCAAAAGTAGAATGTTCCTTTATAAGCCCAAATGGCATAAAGTGAAGAAGCAATTATCATAATTTATGTGGAAAAAATTTTGAGCATTTTGAGGCCCCCACCCTCAAAAAAAAAAAAAAACAAACCCTCTCTTAGGCTTTCTGATACCTTAGGATGGAATCCATATCCTGATAAAGGATACACAAAATAAATCGAGATAAAGCACAGATGCCTACACGCATGGTTTAAAACTATGGCAGCTTGATGCTGAGATGCTGAGTGTAGTTCCTAGGAAAGAAGCTTGTAGTGTTACTCTCACTGCTTAGGGTGCACGTTGCCTCTGTAACAGCTTGCTGCAAAACAAATGCTGAACACTATTTTCTCAAATCCTCTTTGGATTTCAAGGTAGCAAAAACAGGCACTAATGCAGGTCCTTTGTAAAAGCAAAGTGGTATAATGTGAACTTTTGAAAAGCAGGGGATTCCTGTGCCCAGAAGTTTTTACCCTTTGACCACATTTATCCATTTCTTTCCTCCTCCTACTGCACACCTAGCAACCACCAATCTACTCATTGATTCTATGAGTTCTTTTTTTTTAAGATTCTACATATAAATGAGACGATATAATATTCATCTTTTCTCTGTCTTATTTCACTTAACATAATGCCTTTAGCATCCATCCATATTGTTACAAATGGCAGGCTATCCTTCTTTTATGATTGAATAATATCCCATTGTATACGTATACGGCATCTTTATATATTCATCCATAAATGGACACTTAGTTTGTTTCCATGTCTGGCTGTTATAAATAATGCTAGGGGTATAGACATCTCTAAGATAGTAATTTCATTTCCTTCCAACATACACCCAGAAGTGTGATTGCTGGGATCATATGGTGTTTTTATTTTTAATTTTTGAGGAATCTCTATACAGTTTTCCATGGTGGTTAAACAACTTACATTCCCACCAACAGTACATGAGGGTTCCCTTTTCTCTACCTCCTCACCAGCATTTGTCATATCTTGTATTTTTTATAATAGTCATTTTACCAGGTGTGAAGTGATATCTCATTGTGTTTGATTTGCATTTTCCTGGTGATTAGTGCTATTGGGCACCTGTCCACGTATCTGTTGGCCATCTGTACGTCTTCTTTGGAAAAATATCTATTCAGATCCTCTGACCAATCGTAAAATTATTATTACTATTGTTTTTTGTTATTGAGTTGTATAAATTCTTTATATATTTTGGATATTAACTCCTTATCAGAAATATGACTTGCAGGGGCGCCTGGGTAGCGCAGTCGTTAAAGCGTCTGCCTTCGGCTCAGGGCGTGATCCTGGCGTTCCGGGATCGAGTCCCACATCAGGCTCCTCCGCTGGGAGCCTGCTTCTTCCTCTCCCACTCCCCCTGCTGTGTTCCCTCTCTCACTGGCTGTCTCTCTGTCACATAAATAAATAAAATCTTAAAAAAAAAAAAAAATATGACTTGCAAATATTTTCCCCCATTTGGTAGTTTGCGTTTTCATGCTGTTGATGGTTTCCTTTGCTGTGCAGAAAAACTAGCAGGTCTTTGGGTCACTCAGTAAATGGGCCAGAATAATGCGCCCAAATGAGGAATGTGTTACCTCCAAAATCCAGAGTGGTCCACTATGCATTGTGCCTCCTTTTTGGTTGTAGAAGGATCCAGATACAATAACTTATATTTTCCCTAAAAGAGAGCTATTTTGCCACGTCCTATACCCCTGGACCCTAGAAATTTCACTAAGGTAGAAGTAACATGAATTTTTGTTGGACATATTTTCTATCTTCTGATATTCATATATCTTACCAATAAGATTAAAGTAGTTGCTACTTCTTGCTCACTGGTCCAGTCAACATAATGTCATCAATGTAATGGACAAGTGTGATATCTTGTGGAAGGGGAAAACCATCGAGATCCCTACAAAGTAAATTATGACATAGGGCTGGAGAGTTAGCTAAAATAGGACAGTGAAGGTATATTGCTGGCCTTGCCAGCTGAAAGCAAACAGCTTCTCATGGTCGTTATTGGCATATATGGAGAAAAAAGCATATGCCAGATCAATAGCTATGTACCAGGTACCAGGAGATGTGTTAATTTGCTTGAGAAATGAAACCACATCTGCTACTGTAGCTGCAAATGAAATCAACACCTGGTTAAGCTTGTGACAATCTATTGTCATTCCCCAAGATCCATCTGACTTCTGCAGAGGCCAAATAGGTGAGCTGAATGGGGATGCAGTAGGATTCACCACCTCTGTGTCCTTCAAGTCCATGATGGTAATTGTTAATTTTTTCAATCCTTCCAAGGATGTGGTATTGCATTTAGTTTACTGTTTTCTTAGGTAGAGGCAGTTCTAATGGCTTCCACTTGGTCTTTTGCACAAAAGCTATTCCACAGTTTAGGGAAACAAATTATGCATTCCAGAAATAGGGAAATAACCACAGATGGGTTCGAGGACTTACTAGGCCCACTGTAAGGTGGACCTGAGTTAAAATTCCATTGACCACCTGACCTCCATAAGCCCCTATTATGACTATTGGGCCTCAGTGACATTTGGGGTCTCTTGTAATTAGTATCATTCAGAACCAGCGTTCAGAATTTCTCAAAGTGTCTGACTATTTCCTTTTCTCCAATGCACAATTACCCTTGTAAAAAATTGTAGGTCCCTTTGGAGAAGGCTGGGATAAAGATTAACAGTATAAATTTAGTAGTGTACTAGGGCCCTTCTTCAAGGCAAACTGCCCTCCCTTTGCTGAAGGAATTCTGGGTCTGTAAACTAGCTAAAGTCTGGGAATTGATTGAGAGGCCAAGACTGACTATATTTATGATTCAGGTTAGACTATTCACTTGACCTATGAAATAAGATCAAATCAGACTTTTGTACACTTTCTTTTTCATTTCCAGAATCACAGTGGTCAATTAACCAATGCCATAAGTCTGTTCAAAGTCAGACTATTCTAATTGTTGCTTTGACTCTCCTGTCCGATTGAGTAACCATGCCTACCTTACCTTTGAATACCTTCCTCTACATTAAGCAAAGGCAGGTCCACCATTTCCAATTCACTTCACTTGGGCCATCTTTTGGTTCATGGTTTAGCCAACTAACCAAGCAAACCCTCTCTTCTTTTACTCCTCAGGTTGTAACATTAAATGCAAAATCTGTTTTGTTTTGTTTTGTTTTGTTTTAAATCCTTTGAGACTTTATTGAACTGCTATAGTACATCATTAGTGTTTGATGTAGAGTTCAATGATCCATTGGTTGTGTATAATACCCACGTTCCATGCAATACGTGCCCTCCTTAATACCCATCACCAGGCTAGCTCATCCCCCACCCCCCTCCCCTCTAAAACCCTCAGGTTGTTTGTTTTGTGAGCCCATAACAATAAATTTGGCCTGATTCAACATTATGTTCTTTCCTCCATTATCCTACACCCTTAGCATCCATTCCCACACATATCTCCCAGATTTCTGTCTCATAAATTAAAAAATTCAAGCAGTTTCTTTGGAGTGTAGCATTCCTACTCATGGGTCACACCTTACCTTTAAGGGCCTGCTGGGACTTGAGTCTGATCACATGGGTAGAAGCAAAGAGAGGAGTGGGGGTGAGTCCTGAGCAGAATCAGCATTGCCTTGTCTGGCAAATGGCTCAGGGAAGGCTATTCCCATTTCCTTGGGCAATGCAGGGTTAATCTCCTCAGATGGGAGTGGAGGCTACCATTGGGTACGGAAAGGCCTCCTCCACTGACCAAGAAGTCTCCTCAGCATTTAGGTGCTCAAAGATTCCAGTGCATTAGGATCTTCCACAATTCCCATTCCAATTTATAGGATCCCATTTGTTCCCAGTCACTGCCCTCACATTAACAGTGGACACTCTATGAGCCTGGGGGTTTATACTGCTTTGTAATTCGGCCAGGCACAAGATCAGATTCGGTGTTTGATTTTCGGCAGTCAGCCCAGCAGCTACTGTGTCTCCTTCAGGGTATGCAGAGAAGCTTTTGTGTCATTTATGCAGCACTTGGGCTAATAATTCAAATTCCTGAGCTCATCCTTTCCTTTCATTACATTGTCCAGTGATATCAACTTCATTATATTTGTTAGTTTTCCAAAATTGTTTGAAAGTGTCATATGTATATTTCCCCAGTTTCTTGCTTCTTATAAGTGGTTCATTAGGAATATACAACAGAGATATTTTGCATATGTCCATTATTCATGCCAGATACCAGTGCTCTCTTTATTGTTAGGAATATAGGCAATATCATCTTCAAATATAATCAGATTGTAAGGCCAATTCCAGAAACCACAGAACTAATTCAGAAAACTCATCCTTAAAATTCTGTTCCTCTACAACCACTTTCAGTACCAAAATCAATGTCAGGGTACTTTATAGAGAGAACAAAACTATATAATATGTATATTATAGGCATGTGATATGGAGACTGAGAAGTCTTTAATCTGCTGTTTACAAACTGGAGACCCAAGAAATTCAGTCTTAGAGTTCTAATCTAAGTTCGGCAAGCTGGAACTAGGAGAACTGATGGTATAAGTCCCCGTCCAAGAGCAGAATACTGATGTCTATGTTCATGCTGTCAGGTGGAAAAAGAATTCTTCCTTTCTTCTCTTTTTCATTCTATTCAGACTCTGAACAGATTGGATGATAGCCATTCACATTGAGGTGGATAACCGGCGTTGCTCAGTCTACCAATTCAAATGTTAATCTCTTCTGGAAACACCTGCACAGATGCAGCCAAAATGTTTAACTAGATATCTGTGTATTCCATGACCCACTCAAGGTGATGCATAAAATTAACCACAGTAAATGTCAGCGAACTCATCTAAAAGGATGTTTTAATTGCTTCTCACTAGAGGGTGATGATCCCATTTGAAATAACAAAGCAATTATAATCCCCTTCTCTTTTTTGGTACCTCTCCTGTAGCAGCTATATTTTTGTACTTTCTATCATAGACATTTTTGGACATATTTCACTTTTTCTTACTTGACCATAGACTCTTTAGGACAGAATCCATATTAGGATACCTACACATTAGGAAATAAGTTCTGGCATATAATAAATGTTCAGGAAATGAAGAAATCTTATTATTCTCACACAATAAATTTAGCAAGAAAGAATATTCAAATTTAATCAGAGGGTTCAGATGGGAAATAAGACAAGCTTAGAATTCTACTTACCACAGAGTAGGAATCTCTGTGTGTGTGTGTGTGTGTGTGTGTGTGAGAGAGAGAGAGAGAGAGAGAGAGAAAACGGGTGTTGGGCTACTTGAACACAAAATAGTAACAGAAAGGAAAATATTGAGAACAATGAAATAAATGAATATTTTTCTGTTCTTTTTTTAGTCCTCTCTTTAGTGTGGCTTAGTAATTAAGTACACTGGGGTCAATGCTTCTATGTGAGTTCTCCATTCTACAGTAATCATCTAGGGAAACCATTAATACACAAAATATTTTGGAACTGTTTCTGGAATTAGTACTTTCCAAATTTGTATCACTTTTTAAATAGCCTTAATCATCATTTTTCTTTTTTAGAATAGAACTGATTTTGGGGGAAAATGTAAAAAGTCAGTATTATTTTATGTTTTCCGAAAAGATTAATATTTGCCAAAGGCTGATGAAATTTTCAAGCTAGGCAATATCATTTGGGGTAAAAAAAAAAATAAGGTACAACTAAACACAACTTAGATTTCATTATATGGCCTGAAAACTGCTCAAAGGAAATATAAATGAGATTTCAAATGTGTTGTGACTAAGGGCAATCACTGGAATATGTGGTTACAATTTGTATATTTTGGACATTTATTCGATACTTAATTGTGGTTTATTTATCAGCTTTGTACCTTACCTACTTTCAAGTAGGATTTAAAACACTGATTTTATGTATATTTGTTTTTAATACTTAAACATATCAGAGCAAAATATTTATGTTTTGTTGACATTTTACTTTAATGAAAATTCTCCTGTGTTGTAACCAAAAGATTTCCTGTCATGAAAATATATTCTGCAATTAGTAGACTTAGAATTAGTCTCCTAAAATCTCTCCTCTGATGACAGTTTTTTTCCTTCCTTGAGATAGTCCCAGATTGCTGATTTAGTCAAGTCAAAATTGTTTTGATTTTTAATATCATGCAAGTGCCCTCTCAGAGATGTTTTCAGAACTCCCTGAGGGAGACCCACAATTTCCTAGGGCAATTTATGATGTAAAAGGACATGAAAGCAGCAGGCTCTCCACACTGAGGAGAGGTTGCTTGTTTTCTCAGTGTATGATAGGATTAGTGGTATTTCCTGATTTTATTCTAAAAGCCAAAAATACTGCTGCTCTGTCTGGAAAATATCTGCTTTTTTTTTTTTTTAATTACTTCTTTGGTTTTTTGCTTAAATAATGAGCTAAACTGTTTCCAAGTGCACAGTAGTACATGCAGAACAATAGAAGAACTTTACATTTCTTCCGGAAAAACACATAGAAATTCTGAATTAATTGTATGTTGTAAATAAAGGGTTATAGACAACATTTATGACATCATCTTGTATCCTTCCATCAGTTGTGACCAGAAACAGTAGTGTGTCTCCTCATTCTCTTGCATGATTGTGTAATAGAGATTTGTTACATTCCAGTTTCCAGAAATAGATAATTGGAAGAGATTTGTAGAAAGTTTTAGGTAGACTATTTTTTATTATAAGAAACAGAATAGGGGCGCCTGGGTGGCTCAGTCAGTTAAATGCCTGCCTTCAGGTCATGATCCCTGGGTCCTGGGGTCAAGCCCCACATCAGGCTCTCTGCTGAGCAGGGAGTCTGCTTCTCCCTCTCCGTCTGCCCCTCCCCCCCAGCTCGTGCACTCTCTCTCTCTGCTTCAAATAAATAATTAAACTTAAAAAAAAGAAACACAATATATGTGCAGTTTATAAGAATATCTCTTTTATTTTATTTTTTTCTAAGATTTTATTTATTTGACAGAGAGAGAGAGAGAGAGAGCACAAGCAGTCGGAGCAGTAGAAGGAGAGGGAGAAGCAGGCTCCCCGCTGACCAGGGAGCCCAATGCAGGGCTTGCTCCTGGGCCCTGGAATCATGACCTGAGCCAAAGGCAGATGCTTAACTGACTGAGCCATCCGGGCATCCCCATAGCTTATTTTATTGTGTTTCACTTTATTGGGTTTATAGTGTGTCTTTTACAAATAGAAAGTTCAAGACTTGAGTGGAGGAAGTCACTGCAGCTGTGGTGGGAATAGCAAAGGAGCTAGAGTTAGAAGTGGAGCCTGAAGATGGGACTGAATTGCTGTGATCTCATGATCAAACTTGAATGGATGAGGAGTTGCTTCTTATGGCTGAGCAAAGAAAGTGGTTTCTTGAGATGGAATCTACTCCAAGTGAAGATGCTGTGAAAGTTGTTGAAATGACAACAAAGGATTCAGAATACTACATAAACTTAATTGATAAAGCAACAGCAGTGCTCGACAGGATCGACTCCAATTTTGAAAGAAGTTCTATGTGAGTAAAATGCTATCAAACAGCATCACATGCTACAGAGAAATTGTTCATGAAAGGAAGAGTCAATCGATGCAGCTTACTGCTTTGTTGTCTTATTTTAAGAAATTGCCACAGCTACCCTGACCAGCAACCACTACCCTGATGAGTCAGCAGCCATCAACATGGAGACAGGACCTTCCACCAGCAAAAAGATTACAACTTATTGAAACTCAGATGACTGTTAGCATTTTTAGCAATAAAGTATTTTTAAATTAAGTTGGGTACATGTTTTAGACATACATAATACCATTGCACACTTAATAGACTATAGGATAGTGTAAACATCACTTTTGCAAGCACTGGGAAACCCAAAAATTCATTCTGACTTGCTTTGTGATGAAATTTGCTTTATTGTGGTGGTCTGGAACTAACTCCATAGTATCTCTGAGGTATGTATTTCTAAAAGCTAGAGTTGGAAAGATGTCAGTCCTGGTGAATGCTCTTGTTCTTCTTCATATGGCCTTTCACATTGCCATTCTGTTTCAAGGCTGTTCCAGTCCCCTCTGTCATCTCCATTTTTCTCTCCTGTGGATTGGCTTCCTCAGGTTATTCACAGGGTTTGCTCTTATAACTTTATTTGAGGGGCGCCTGGGTGGCTCAGTTGTTTAAGAGTCCGACTCTTCATTTAGCTCAGTTCATGATCTCAGGGTCATGAAATCAAGCCCCACGTCAGGCTCCACACTCACTGGGGAGTCTGCTTGAAGATTCTATCCTTCTGCCCCTCCCCCTACTCTCTCTCTCTCAAATAAATAAATAAATAAATCTTTATGATTTTATTTGGGACTTACTCTTCCAGCTCCAGCTTTTTCTTTTAACCAAATTTATTGTCTGGAACAACTTATTTAACATTCCAAGAGAGGGAATCTGGATCAGTTCATGTTTTAGAGCCAAGCTGTGGATTGAAATTAGCCATGGGTGGAGAGAGTGGGCCTGGGGAGTACTATATGAGAAAATATGTCCTCCTCTCATCTGCGCCTACAGTGGGGATTGTGTGCTGAGTAGCTTCTCTCAGAAGGATTAACAGGTAGCTAGGTAATATAAACAAACACAATACAAAGTGTTTTTTCAACTTTCAAGTCATATGGGATGCTGCCATTTAAAAATTATAGTCACTGGGACACCTGGGTGGCTCAGCCAGTGAAGCGTCTGCCTTCAGCTCAGGTCATGATCCTAATCAAGGTCCGGGATCAAGCCCCACATAGGGCTCCCTGCTCAGTGGAGAGCCTGCTTCTTCCTCTCCCTCTGCCCCTCCCCAGCACTGGTGCTCTCTTTCTTGCTTTCTCTTGATCTCTCTGTCTCAAATAAATAAAAATCTTTAAAAAAATTTTAAAAATAAAAAATTATAATTACCTAATCATTAAGGTACACAAATTTTTGACTATAATAAATCAAAATTATTTTTAAGTAAAAAGAAATTTAAATAGTGAGGTGAAATGATAATGGATCTAAAAAAGATACAGAAATGAAACAAAGTTATGTCTAATGAACAGTCAGGAAACTGATTAAATAGGTATTTGTTGTTTTAACAAGAAATCCATAATTGTACATCTTAATTTCATATATGTATTTAAAAGAAAACCAAATAAATTTAATAGGTGTTTATGGCATGAAAATTTAAAATGGAGGCTTACAGTTTAAGCTAGGAGTTTTTGAGTCAAACTTTAGAGTCATATTTGATTCACCTCTCCTTATACCCAAGGAATCACAAGTTTATATTAATTCTACTTTTCTAATATTAGTGACATTTTTTATTAGGCCTTCAGGTCATGTAAACTTTGAATTATTGTTCTGTCTTTATCTGGCACATTTTCTTTTATGTGTCTTCAGAGACATTAAAACATTAAACATTTATATTCACAAATATTATGGGAAAATTAAGTATGTAAAGTAGAACTAACAAAGTTACTAAAGAACATACATGCGGCTTCAAATGATTTTAGACTTTAGAGACAAGGAGATATTAATTTAACTAAACTTTGAGAAATCTTTATACCAGAAACATTAATATAATCATTTTTCAAAGTTGGATAACTTTGCCATAATTAATGTGCTGAAATTATTTTAATAGCACATTCATGTATATTATGCACATTTATAAGTTGGGCAACTTTATCATGATTGATATGCTGAGATGATTTTTAACTGCATATTATGTACCTTATCCCAGGTCCCTTAAAATGATTACATTCAAATTTAAATGGTTTTACTCTATTAAAATGTATTTATAAGCCAACAGTATCAACATTTAAATGTGAAGTCTTAAAACTCCAGAATGCTTAACTGAGATTTTACTGGAACACTTTCTCCAAGTGGTTACTTAATTCACATTTATCAGAATTACCTTAGATGCCTGCTAAAATGGGAATTGCTGGCCTTCCACTTTAATATACATAAAATGGACGCTATTAAAGGTGGAAATCTTATGAAACTATGTTTAGAGCAAGATCCATGTGGACTTCTTATGTACATTAAAGTTTAAGAATCACAGATTATAACATGAAACACATCTTGACCTGACTTCAACATTGTTTAATAAACATCCAAAACGTTTTAAAAACTTCTCAATGCAACCCTGCATTCATGTATTGGTTTTGTCTTTGTTTTTGTTTTTATTTTGGTAAAAACTACTTCAGTTAATAGACATGATTCAGGTAAATATTTGGATATCTTTACTTCCGTGCTAAGGTAATAATTACTTCCAAACTAACGAAGCATCTAAACCTCCTAACGCCACAAAACTCTCAGGATCCCTTGAACATGGTTGATATTAAGACTTAATTCAAATTCTGTATCTTCACTCAGCTGACCTTTTGTTTTTAAGTCAGTTGCTAAGAATGTAGTTAGATGACATTTTAAAATAGGTTGAAGGTATTCTAATCCCCCTCTGCTCCCCCACCACACCCTAGGTCTGAGTAAAAAGTACAACACATGTGGACACACACTCACATATAAATACACGTAATATTTCTTTTATTTAATTGATGAATTCATGTTTTTGGTAGAGAAATCATTTTATAGATTTGAATTTCCTTAGCCAATAAGATACCTCACGTGTATTATCACATTTGCCAACTTATGGATGGGTGCAATTTTATTTTCTATGACCTTTCAAAATTTTTCTATGCTGGATAATCTTCAAATGAACATTTTAACTTTTTGAAAGATAAATACCTAAGTTTTGTCAAAATTACTTTTGAAATTTTCCCTCTTAATATTGTTGATTCTTGGGGCAACTGGGAGGCTCAATCGTTAAGCATCTGCCTTCATCTCAAGTCATGATCCCAGGGTCCTGGAATTGAGCCCTGCATCAGGCTCCCTGCCCAGTGGAGAGCCTGCGTCTCCCTCACCCACTCCCCTGCTTGTTTTCCCTCTCTCACTGTCTCTCTCTCTGTCAAATAAATAAATAATATATATATATGATACATCATATATATATATATATATCTGATATAAATGTAGTAATCCAAAGGGGCATCTGCACTCCAATGTTTATAGCAGCAATGTCCACAATAGCCAAATTATGGAGAGCGCAGATGTCCATCAACAGATGAATGGATAAAGAAGATGTGGTATATATATATACAATTAAATATTATGCAGCCATGAAAAAATGAGATCTTACCATTTGCAATGACATGGATGGAACTAGAGGATATTATGCTAAGCAAAATAAGCCAATCAGAGAAAGACAATTATCATATGATTTCACTGATATGTGGAATTTGAGAAACAAGGCAGAAGATCATAGCGGAAGAGAGGAAAAAATGAAACAAGAAGAAACCAGAGAGGGAGATAAACCATAAGAGACTCTTAGGAAACAAACTGAGGGTTGCTGGAGTGGAGGTGGGGGGAGGGATGGGGTGGCTGGATGATGGACACTGGGGAGGGTATGTGTTGTGGTGATCACTGTGTGCTGTGAAAGAATGATGAATCACAGACCTGTACCCCTAAAACAAATAAAACATTATGTGTTAAATTTATATATATCTATATATCTGTATCTATCTATATATCTATATATAGTTGATTCTTCCTCTTCATCCAAAGTACTTATTATAATACTTTTAGAATTATAAGTTTAAAAAGTAAAGTATTTCAGAGTATCCTTGGTTTTTAGTTTCTTTGTTTACCAAGATAACTTAGTTCTTTTCCCATGGATTACCTGATTTTGTACTATTAAGATTGTGTTTCAATCAGTGTAATTTCTTTCTCTCTTAAATTTTTTATTTGATAAAATATTCCAGTAAATAAATTCTACCTGTTGTAATATATTTCCAGTGATATTGTCTTTTAATTGATCCAATGCAGCAGTTCTCAAATTTTTGGTTTCAGGACCACTTTACACTCAAAAACTTTTGAGGACCCCAAAAAACTTTCGTTTATGATGGTTATATTGATCTGTATTACCCATATTATAAATTAAAACTGCAAAAACATAAGGTATATATTTATTCACTTAAAAATATCAACAAGCCCATTACAGGTTAACAGATAAAATTTTTATAAAAAATAATTATAATGTCCAAACCAAAATTTATTGAGGAAGGGTATTATTTCACATGTCTGCAAATCTCTTTAATGCCTGGCTTAATAGAAGACAGCTGGATTCTCAGATCTGCTTCTGTATTTGAACTATTGTGACATCACATGACTGATCTAATCATTGGAAAACTCCACTGTACTTTTGTAAAAGATATGAAGGTGAAAATGGCAAATAATATTTTAACATTATTACAAAAACTATTTTGACTTTAAATACCCCAAAAAGGTCTTGGGGACTCCTAGGACTGCAGTTTGAGTACTGCTGTTCTGGAGAAGCACACATTGGACCTTAGCATCTTTTATCTACCTAGAATGGAAAGGTCTAGGTAAAACGTATCTCCATCTTTTCTGTACTCTTTGTACATTTCACTGGCACCATAACATAACCATAACTCTTTCTATAGAACAGATCTCTTGGGTCCCTTTACAGATGTTTAGCTAATAAAATTCCTGAAGGATCTCATGATTAAGACAAGCTGAGGTGAGTAATTATTCTGCTATATGTTATTGAGAAAGTATTTTAAATGTGGGTACTTTCATGTCATATAATTGTAAAATGAAGTGTTTGGACTAACTGTTATTGATTTTCCTTTAAAGGAATAACTTTTTGATTCCATCACTTTGACTCTACAAGAGAGATAACTGCCACGAAAGCAAATGCTACCATAAAGAACATTGATAGCAGTATTTAATCTTAGGTAACTTAATTAGTCTTGCTATACTTGGTGTGGTAGTCTCATTCCATTTTTTCATACTTTACTTTTTACTGAATTGTAGAAGCCGTATTTTTGAAAGACCACTGACAAAGAATGATCTGTATAGAGAACAATCATGGAAGAAAAAGTCCTAGAAATCTTTTTTTTTTTTTGAGGATAATTTAATTCTATCAATCTATCAATATATCTATATTAAATACAGGTTTAATTCATGCTGTTCTAAAAGTTCAAGCATTAAAAAAGCATGAAAGTAAAAGCGAATGTGTTTTTCTCCATTAGATTTCCATTTTCCAGATATATTCAATGCTTAATTTCCTGTATATTCTTAGGGGAATTATTAACGAGTGGGAGTGTCCATACATATACACACATATCTTCTCTCTAATCTATACCTTTACCTACTCTCCCACTGAAATCTCTTTCTTTGAGTATTTTCTATGTGAAAAGACTTCTGGTTGCTGATGATACAGTTGTAAGTAAAAACGATCTAACTTTTCTACTTATAATATTAAATTTTCTATAAGTGAGATGGGTACATAAGAAAGAGAAGACTTCTAAAATGGTACTCTGAGGACCTTGGTGAATCTGCTTTCCATGGAAACAATAAAAAAATGGGAAAAAATGGCAAAACAACTAAAATCAACCATTTCATAACTTTGAAAATTATCCAAACTATAGAACAAACTACAGATCATCTATCCATGAGAAATTACTTATCCTTTGGAAGCCAGCAGGACCTGTAGTGCTTTGACTTTGAGTTATTCCCGTCACCCCTCCATCCCTAGTACAGTGGTGTGGGAGTTTATGAAAAGCCAGCAGTCTTGCCTCCCAATGTAAGGACTGATCTGTTTTAGAGTTATATTTAAAAACTGTATCCCCAGGGCACAGTCAATATTTTGCCTGGACGAGCAGCTTCTTAGAAAATATCCATTCCTGAGGTGCTGTGGCTATTTGATTTGACTCAGAGCTCAACATAGCGCAAAAAGCTATCCCTAGGGCATAGCAGTCTGAAAGTAATAGCAGTCTATTGCCAACATCAAAGCTGCCTAAGGCTGTTATTTCAGTTGGGAAAACAAGAGCTTAGTTAAAACTTTAAAGGCAAGTCCTAGAGAACTAAATGACCACTAGGAACTTTGAAAAGCTCCAACATATCCCTGGGATCAAGAAAGAAAGTTACACTCATACAGGACTTTCTGTATGCTCAGGAAAGACCTGGAAAAGGAAAAGGTCCCAGTCACTTACCTCTGTCTGAACTTAAGGCCCCATGTAAGCAGGAAGTGAAATTATAAACTGCTTAAAACTTGAAAGCATGCCTTTTCACACAAATTTCCTTGGCAAAGAAGAATAGACATGCAGGCAAGCATTTAAAGAATTCTGACTTATCATTGCTTGACTCCTAAATTATACTGATCTTGGGCTGAATCCAAGATGCAGGCTTAAAAATAAAAATAAAAACTTACAAATGGTAGTTGGGAACTCAATAGCCACACACTGCAGGGAAAAGAGAATCTACAGAATTGGTCAGAAAAAGTCCTTTAAAATAATTAGAAACAACAAGAAAAGCAATAGCCACAGTAACACAACACAAACAAACCTTCCGGGGTGAGAAAGGAATCTGTTATTAGAGTTGCTACAATGTAATATCTACAATGACCAGTTTTCAACCCAAAATTATAAGATAAAAAAGTATGTTACATACCTAGGGAAAAAGGTAGCCTATAGAAAATGTCACTGAGGAGACCCAGATGTTGTATTTAATAGACAAGGAATTAAAAGCAGCTATTTTAAATATGTTCAAGGAACTAAAGGACACCATGATTAAAGAATTAAAGAAAAGCACAACAATTATGTCTCACCAAATACACAATATTAACAAAGAGATAGAAATAATAAAAAAGAAATCAAATGTACAATCTAGAGTTGACAGTACAATAATTAAAATTTAAAATTCACTAGAGGACATTAACAACAGATTTTATCTGGCAGAAAATAATTATTGAACTTTAAATATGTCCATAGAGATTTTCCAGTCTGAGGAACAGAAAAATGCAAAAAAATAAAGAGAACATTAGAAATTATGGCATACCAACAACTATACCAACATCCACATAATGGGAGTTCCAGAAGGAGAGGAGTAAAACAAAGGGTCATAGAAATTATTTGAAGAAATAATGGTCCCAAACGTCCCAAATATAATGAAAAACATTAACCTACATATTCAAGAAACTCAACAAATTTCAAGTAAACTCAAAGAGATCCACACTTATCCATATCATTATCAAATTGACAAAAGTCAAAGAAAAGAAAATCTTGAAAGCTTCAAAAGAAAAATGATGTATCACATATAAAGAATCCTCAGTGAGATCAACAGGTGACTTCTCACGGAGGCCATAAACCAGAGGGATGGCAATTTTAAAGTAGTAAAAGGAAAAAACCTACTAATTAAGAATTCTATATTCAGCAAAACTCTCCTTCAAAATGAAGGAGAAAGTAAGACATTCCCAGATAAAACTGAGAGAACTCATTGCTAGAAGAACTGCCCTATAAGAAATACCAAAGGGAGTCCTTCGTGCTGAAAAAAAGGGGCATTAAATGATAACTTGAATCCACATGAAGAAATGAAAGGCACTGGTAAAGAGAACTACACAGATAAATGCAAAGACAACATCAATGTATTTTTGTTTGTAACTCTTTTCTTCTCAGTGATTTAAAAGGCAATTCATAAAGCAATAATTATAAAACTTGGTTGGTGGCTTATACTGTATGAGGATGTAATTGTACAAAGTCTGGAGGTGGAAACAGAGGTTATGTTGAAGAAAAATTTTTGTATAATATTGAAATTAAGTTAATATTAACCTGAAATAGGTGATTTTATATTAAGATGCTAATTGTAATCCCCAGGTAACCACTAAAAAATAAAAGAGGGAGTCATATATTTGATGTCAGACATTTCTTTGAAAAGTCACCCATCATAGAAAGGAGAGATCACACTCTAGATCACAGAGAAAGGACTGGATGTTTGAAGTTACAGGGAAGGAGTTTTAACTGCATTACAAAAAAAGACTGAGGGGCGCCTGGGTAGTGCAGTCGTTAAGCGTCTGCCTTCGGCTCAGGGCGTGAATCTGGCGTTCTGGGATCGAGCCCCACATCGGGCTCCTCCGCTGGGAGCCTGCTTCTTCCTCTCCCACTCCCCCTGCTTGTGGTCCCTCTCTCGCTGGCTGTCTTGTCTGTCAAAATAAATAAATAAAATCTAAAAAAAAGAAAAAAGAATTATTGGAATTGCTTGTTAATGAAATGGGATGGCTAAGAAAAAAAATGAGATTTATATCAGCATAAATTTAGTTTTAAGAAACACTGGATGCTTTAGTATGTTAGAAAGAAAATCACAGGCCAAAAGGGAGTCGCTTAGGTCAGGCCATCCACCAAACCCAGGCTTAATGCCTAACCTAATTGTACTTTCAACCTCCTCCACAAAGGTCATCTTAACTGATCTATCAAGAATTTTCTGGTCAGGGGCGCCTGGGTGGCACAGCGGTTGGGCGTCTGCCTTCGGCTCAGGGCGTGATCCCGGCGTTATGGGATCGAGCCCCACATCAGGCTCCTCTGCTATGAGTCTGCTTCTTCCTCTCCCACTCTCCCTGCTTGTGTTCCCTCTCCCGCTGGCTGTCTCTATCTCTGTCAAATAAATAAATAAAATCTTTAAAAAAAAAAAAAAAAGAATTTTCTGGTCAGCACCAATGAGGTAGTCTGTCACGAAGCCTCTCCATCTCCTAAAGGAAGATGAAGTAAACCATCCAATGAGACCCTTTTGTCCCCAAAGAAAGGTGACCTCACCCGAAATAATCCTTTCTCTCTGTTTATGACTTCCTTGCCCTGCCTTTAAAAACCTTTTCCTTTCTGTAGCCTTTTGGAGCTGCCCCCCACTTGCTAGACAGAATGCTTCTTGATTTATGAATTGATTAATAAAGCCAATTAGACCTTTAAAATTCACTTGGTTGAATTGTTATTTAACAAGTATTATTTCAATTTGGAAATGAGGGGTCTAATGTCAATTTTTTTATTCTCAAGGTTTGGTAAAAAAAGAGAATATTTGTCAGTAGAACCTCATTAAGACAGTTTTGACATTTGA
The DNA here is from genome assembly GCF_024610735.1 of Ursus americanus. Taxonomy (NCBI): domain Eukaryota; kingdom Metazoa; phylum Chordata; class Mammalia; order Carnivora; family Ursidae; genus Ursus; species Ursus americanus. The sequence goes on along the minus strand of NC_142139.1, from coordinate 49,857,637 downwards.
AATAAAATAGAAAAATCGTCACAAATATTAAAACCATTTTACTTACCTTTCTTTTTAAAAATTTTTTTATTTAAATTCAATTTAATTAATGTATACTGTATTATTAGTTTCAGAGTAGAATTTAATGGTTCATCAGTTGTATATAACAGCCAGTGCTCATTACATCACGTGACCTCCTTAACGCCTATCACCTAATTATCCCTTCCCCTCACCTACTTCCCCTCCAACAACCCTCAGTTTGTTTCCTAGAGTTAAGAGTCTCTTATGATTTGTCTCCCTCTGTGTTTTCATCTTATTTTATTTTTCCTTCCCTTTCCCTATGTTCATCTGTTTTTTTTCTTAAATTCATGTATGAGTGAAATCATATGGTATTTCTTTCTCTGATTAACTTACTTTGCTTAGCATAATACCCTCTAGTTCTATCAATGTCCTTGCAAATGGCCAATATTTCATCCTTTCTTTTTTTTTTTTTTTAAAGAATTTATTTATTTATTTGACAGAGACAGCCAGCAAGAGAGGGAACACAGTCAGGGGGAGTGGGAGAGGAAGAAACAGGCTCCCAGCAGAAGAGCCTGATGTGGGGCTCGATCCCAGAACGCTGGGATCACGCCCTGAGCCGAAGGCAGATGCTTAACGACTGTGCCACCCAGGCGCCCCAAGATTTAATCCTTTCTGATGGCTGAGTAGTATTTCATTGTACATATATATATATATATATATATATATATATATATATATATACCACATCTTCTTTATCCATTCATCTATTGATGGACATCTGGGCATTTTCCATTATTTTGGCTCTTGTGGACATTGCTGCTACAAACATTGGCCACTTACCTTTCTTTAACATTTGGAATATAAATTTGTTCTAGGCACCTTATCCTTTACACAGAATTTAACTTAATTTAATTTAATTGCATTATTACCACTGATCATGTTAATCTGCAGTAGTTGATATAAGACAACTACACAGGTATCATTTTAAGTCTCCCTTGAGCACAATGTTAGGGAATCTCTGTAGCTTTATCCTATCTTGGCTTCTTTGTTTTCTGGATTTTAGGCATTCTTCTTTCTTATTTTATTCCTTATTTTGATGGAATATTTCTTCTTGAGCTTCCTGAGAAAGCCTGAATGATAAGTATTTTTGTTGTCACTGAGATTTTTCATGTTTGAAGATGTCTTTGTTCTCTATTACTTTAAATTAATAATTTGGCTTAGTCTAGAGTTCTAATTTGGAAATACTTTCCCTTAGATTTTGAAGATATCTTTCCATTGTCTCTTAACTTTTGTTGCTGCTCTTAACAAATCTAATGCTACTATTAATTTTAATTTTCTTCTAAAACCTAAATTTTCCTTTTCACAGATATTCAAGCTCTCTTTGCCCTAGTGTTCTGAAAATTCCAGTGATGCCTATTGGTTTGGTTCTCATTTCATCCATTTGCAGGACCATTAGTGGATCCCTCCTACCCAGAAATTGAAGTAATTCTGAAATTGTTTCTTGCATCATTTCATTATTGATTTCTTCTCCATTTTTTGCTGTTACTTTTTTTTTTTTTTTGAAACTCTTGTGATGTAATTTTGGTACCACCTTCTATTTTGAAAAAGCACTCTCTTATAATTTTCTTGTCCTTTTTAAAATACATTTCTGAGAGACTTCCACAACTTTATTTTCCAAGGTTTTTGTTGAATTTTTAATTTTTTTTCTTTTTGGCTATCAAATTTTTAATACCTAGAACTATTTTCTTATTCTCTAAGTGCTTTTTTTTGTTTTGTTTTAAATCACATCTCTTTCTTGTTTAGTGTTTAAAATTACTTTTATCTCCTTGAAAATAATATATATTCATACATATATTTCAAATTTTTCTCTTCCTCTTTAATTCCTGCTTTTCCAATTGTTTTTTGTTCCCTATACTGTATACGATAGGTTTTCTTCAAATACCTGGTAATATTAAATTTTTTGCTTATATTTAAGAGTGGAACAGTTAAAAGCTGATTGGAAGCCCTGTGTGTATAATGAGTCTTTATCAAAAGATAATCGGGCTGGATAATTTATTGACTATCCTTCAATGTCATTATCTTTAGATACTGCTATCCTGGTCTGATCAGATTCTTATCTCTGATTTGCTATGAGAGCTGGAACAAAGCTGGTGGTCAGAGTTCTGGGTATCTAGTGTGATAATAAGCCCAGAGTGCCCTACGTTCCCTTGGTAACCTTTCTGTATTTTTATGCTCAACTATGGCTGATAGCTTGTGGTTCTGGGACACTCTGTTTTAATCTTGCCAGAAGATAACTCTTCAGCCTTCTGCCTCAGTATGGGGTAGAAGAATTTATTCGGACACACAGGGTTGGAAAAATATTTAAGAATCGAAATGTTCCTAAAGTCTTTAACCAGTTCTCCTGTTTTTAGTTGTCTCATTTAAGAGGTAGCTGGTGCTATGTCCCTTGAGAGTTCCATTGTACCAACAGGTTAATTTAGCTCTTCCACACTGCTGGCTTGCGGGATAGTTACCACCCATGCATCCAAATTGTACTTTGTTTTCCTGCCACCAAAATGTTATTGTTGCCCTCTCCTTTTTTATTCAATTCGTTTATTTATGAATTTATGGTTTCTCATAAAAATCAATTTTCAATAATTTTGTGGATAGTGGGAAGAAGTAAAAGCTACTATGAACATTCAATCCACCAGTTTTTAATCAAAAGCCAAGGGATTGTCTTGTTTTCTTTTGTTTTTCTTTAGAAATGTAACTAATGTAGATAAGCTAAAGCTTATATAATTTGATTAGAGAAGGAGGCTCTGAAATGAATAAACTGCTTGTTTGAATTGAGGTTTTTAAAAAACATCTTATCATTATAAGTAATCTTATAATGAAGTAGAATGTGACTAACACTTTGGTTTTTTGCTTATAATACAGCAGCCACCTTTCCAAGTAATTTATAATATTAACTTACTTAATTTTCACAAAAGTTTTCATGGTATAGGCTACTGTAATCTCTCTCTTTCTCTCTCTTTTTTTTCAAATGAAGAAACGTAAGCCCTTCTTCTTTATATTGTTTCTTATGGTTTATATTTAACAGTCTATAATAAAAAGTCTTATAAATGAGGTGTTGTAACTAAGGCAACGTTAGCAACAAACAGACAAACATACATAACAGTTTAAACACAATAAATGTTTATTTCTTGCTCATATAAAGTCTATAACAAGTGCTGCTGAATTACAGGCAGCTCACTTCCAAGTGGTGATTCATGGCTCAGGCTCCTTTCATTTTATGCCTCACTATGTTCAAACTGTACGTTCAAGGTTTCTGTGCTTACTACATCAAGTTGGAGGAATGGGTTCTAGACAGTGGAGAAGGCACAACTCTTCCTTAAGTGTCTTAGCCACTGATGTGACACACCTCTCTTTTCATGCTCTATTATTGAGACATTTTTACATGTCTAATTTTGAGGAATGCTGGAAAATGTAGTCTTGCTCTGTGCCCTAAAGAACAGATGTATTAGTTGAACTGCTAACCAAACTCTGCCACAATTTGCCCTCCAGTATCCAAACGTCTCTTCTTCCACATATAATTAGGAAATAGCAGGACCAGTCGTGTATGCAAATCCAATGTGCGTGCCAATCCATTGGTAATACCAAGCTACTTTCTCTGGAATGGAAAGGTAACACTGGCTTCTACTGTCAGAAAATTTTATTAAACTCGCTAGTATTTACACTTTAATTTATTCAAATTTTCTAAAATATATTTTGTATGTTTGTCTGTGAAGGATTCAGTGCTATTGAGAGGCAACACCAAAGGCTCTGGAGTTAGATTCTACGGATTTGAATCCTGGCTCCCCTGTTTACCTCTGTGTGGCAGAGGCAGAGACCTAGCCCCCATGCACCTGTAAGCCATCAGTGACCGTACCTAGCGGGTATTGTTGTGAAGAAAAATGAATTGACAGTAAAATGCACAATGCCTGTAAATGTCAACTCCTATTACTTACTTTTAGTAATTCCTAGTAATTCATGTAGTATATTAATAGCAAGGAGCTCTTCGCCATAAGCAAAAGTAAAATTTATGGAAGTAGTCATAATTCATTCTTAATACCTGTAGGCAAGATTTGCATGGCTCGGAAAGACTCTCACAGCCTTCCGGTGAGTTGTGGTCCTTATTTTTGAGAGACAAGGAAAAACAAGCCACCAAAATACTAACAGCAAACTTCTCAGGTACCAGGGCTTTTGTTGATATTTGCATCCCATGCATTTTATAAAATAAGCATCTATTACTTTTTGTTTTTATATTTATATTAACAAAACAGAAAACTTATTTAATATTATTATATTGTTCTTTAATGAAGCCCCAATAGGTTTTGAAACAACAGTTTTAATTTTATTATAGGATCATATTGATTTCAGATTTATTGATGAGCTTGTAGGAAGAGACTATACTGCCAATAATCTGTGCATGTGAGTGAGTGAGTGAGTGAGTGAGTGAGTGAGTGAGTGAGTGAGCATGTGTGTGTCTACGTAGAAAACTTGAACAGATGGAGGTAGAATGTTGCAAGAGCTTTGACATGATGTCTTCTTGTCATTATTTATGTTCTTAAGTGAGATGCAATGTTAATCTGGGAGGAAGGGAGGCAAAAGTTGGGGATGAGAGCCTAATGATGGAATGTTTGTTACAGATTCTTTCTATATGTGTATTTTACTTCTATGTCCTTCTTAATCTTAAAAAAAAGCTTGCAAATTCCTACTTTTTTACCCCTGAACTCTTCTGATGGATGACTAGAAAATCTGGGACCCACTGGTCCATTGGCTATGAGCCCCTGGATAGTAAGCGCCTTCCCTGGTGAAATTTTTGATAAAGGCACTGAGGTTGTATTCTTCCTATTTAGTTTGATTCTCTAAAGTTCAAGGTTGATGAGAGATTGACTATTCAGAGGACTAGTTGAAGTATTGAATAAGGACAGCCCTTTAGGAACTGAATTTTATCACAGATGGGTTCTTGATTCACATGAATATAAGTAAGAAGTGTATACTAATTAAGCTAAACTCAGTCTCTCTAGAGAAATTTTTATTTAGTTATAGAAAAGCAAATTCAAAGTTATATACATACTATTTAATGACAATTCAGAATTTTCTATTTAAAAAATAGGAAAGTTTTAATCAAGTAGTATAGCAACTGTCCAGTTTTGTTGTGCCTTTCCCTTAATTCCTCCTCTCACCATTCATGGGTGTTTTCTGGATATTTCCCTCAGAAATGTCTTGCTTATATTTACCTTCTTTTTCATTCTCGTCATTGCTACTTTTGATAGTATGATGTTGTGTTTAAGAAACTGAACTTTGGGTTAGAGATAAATTCAAATCCTGGCTCAGTCAAAGGTCGACAGTGTGTCCCTAGGAAATTATCCGCCATTTCTGAACTTCATTTCTCTCTCCCCATAAAATGGGGATAATACTAAACTTGTAGGGTTGTTGAGACAAAAGTGGAAAGATGTGTGCAAAATAATTATGTTTAATTTATAAGTCCGTGTTAGGCTAATCTTCAAAAAGTATCTTCCTATCAAGACACTCTCCTGAATGAAAACTCCATTGCCTATGGAATAAAGTCAAAATTTATTTGCCCAGAGGTAAAATGAGTCTCTTCTTTGGATAGAAATTACCTTTGATCCTTATTTCCAAATTTTACCTTATTCTTAGTAAAATCGAGTGTTATTCTCCTGCCTTTGCCTTGCTGTTCTTTCCTAAATGTTTCACTCCTGACTCTACTTGAAGGTACACTACAAACCCTCAAGACCTAGCTTTGATTCTATCTTCCCCACAATATATTTTCTGCCAGCTCGATGCACACTCTCCTTTGTATCTTGTAAAATTGCATATTGCTTGTTTATGTGTCTTCTTTTTACTACGAAATTAATTTTAGTCTTTCAATGCCTGGTATTATACACTTCATATAGTAGAGATAATTTAACATTTGTTAATTTCCTAGATAATTTAACTTTATGATTTGTTAGATGAACAAATGAACAAATACATTAAAAAACAAATATACCATGATAAATGTCTTTATTGGCCTATATGTTAGCTTCATAAACTTAATTACTCAAGGAAGAAAAATAACCTTGATTCATCTAAAATATTCACAGGCTTGAAGCTCTTGATTTAACCCCAGGATATCTAGAATCAGTTTTCTATTACATGGACTGTCAGAATTACAGTCTCAGAGCCAGACACATGATTCCCTTTTGAAGAATCATCACCAAGAAGTCACTCAGCTTCGACTTAATCATTTTTACTTTAGAGGAAATCCCCTGTAAATGCAGGCTGTTTTACTTCTAAGCCAATATAATTATCAGAGAATTTGGGGGTTTCTTTGCTGAAACTTTTTTTTATTACTTTCTCTCACCGATCTTCATTTATTTAATGTCTGTCTTATGCTAGGTATTGCACCTACGACTCCACATAAAATATTCTGTTTGGAGTACTCAGGTGATCACTTATAAGATCAAACTACCTGAAACTTCACTTTCCTGTTTGCACTGTTGGGGTGCCCTTTGTAAGCCTGCCAAGGATTTTACTGACAAAGAAGAACGGTAGCATAATGAAATTTGAGTAACAGTGTTTTGTAAAGTCCATATACCATGGGTAAAACAGAATTGCCCTATCCCTTGATGATTGTTGTTCTTATTTTGAATATAAGTAAAAATTGTTTGCAATGTTTTCTTTCTATGCCATATTTAATTCTCAGCTGTGCTGCTTTATGTCATCCTCTTTGCTTCTGTTCCTTTCTTTCCATCTGCTGCCTATGACCCATTATTTCTGAATTCTTCCTGGTAAGAGCGTGTTATTTCCATGCTTTTCTTCTTCGTCTTAATTACTTGCTAGTCTTGTCCGAATTTCTGCTTGGAAGTTTTCAAACGATCTGCCCGCACTGGGGGTTTTGCCTGTGGAATCTTACCTAACTTGATTATAAACTTTTTTTGGCACCAAATGCTAAGCATTTTATTTACATTATCAATTATTTTCTTAAAAGTGATAAACGTAAGATTAAAATGCATAAAAATATATGTAGCAAAATTATAAGTCCCTCTCCTAACCTGGTCTCTCAATTTCCCTCCTTAGAAGCAAACATGTTTCTTTCATATCCTTCTAGAATTTTTTAAATTAATGAGCCATCATACATGGGCACATCCTTCAAATAATAATGGTTACATTTCATACATTTTCTACTGCTCCTTGCTTTTATTTAAAACTTTTTTTTATTTTCAATAGGTTTTTTGAAGTAAAATTAATATAAAACATTACATAAGTTCATGTTTACAACATAATAACACATCTGTATGCATTACACAGTGATCACCAACAAAAGTATAAATACCATCCATCACCATACAATTGACCCCCTTCATTTATTTTGCCCACCCCCCAACCTCCTACTCCTCGGGTAACCATTAATCTGTTCTCTGTGTCTATAAGTTTGTTTTTATATTGTGTTGTTTGTTCATTGGTTTTGTTTTACCTTTTTAGATTCCACATATAAGGGAAATCATGCAATATTCATATTTCTCTGTCTGACTTATTTTACTTAGCTTAATACCCTCAGGATCCATTCATGCTTTCGCCAATGGTAAGATTTCATTCTTCTTTATGGCTAAGTAGTATCCTATTGTATATGTGTACCACATCTTCTTTATCCATTCATCTGTTGATGGACATTTAGGTTGTTTTCTTATCTCGACTATTATAAATAAGGCTGTGATGAACATAGGGGTGCATATATATATTTTCAAATTCATGTTTTTGGATTATTTAGATAAATACCCAGAAGTAGAACAGCTGGACCATATGGTAGATGTTTTCCTAATTTTTTGAGGACTCTCCATAGTGTTTTCTGTAGTGGCTGCACCAGTTTGCATTCCGACCAACAATGTACAAAAGTTTCCTTTTCTTTACATCCTCTACAACACTTGCTTTTCTTATCTTTTTGAAAATAGCCATTTCAACAGGTGTGACATGATATCTCATTGTGGTTTTGATTTGCATTTCCCCAATAACTAGTGAGATTGAGCATCTTTTCATGTGCCTGTTGGCCATCTGTACGTTTTCTTTAGAAAAATGTTTATTCAGATCCTCTGAGCATTTTTAAATCAAGTTGTTTGTTTTTTATTGTTAAGTTGTGTGAGTTCTTTATATATTTTCAATATTAACCCCTCATCAGATATGTTATTTGCAAATATCCTCTCCCACTCACTAGATTGCCTTTCTGTTCTGATTATCATTTCCTGTTCATCCAGTTTTTAGGTCTTTTCGTGTAAATTTGTGTGCCTGAGAAGGTGAGTTCAGGGTTTTCTTATGCTGCCATCTTGAATCCCAGACTCTGCTATAAATTTTTAGAATCTATCTTTATAAAAGTTTTAAATATATGTTATTACTAAGATCATTTGTTATATATAATACAGGTTGCAAAAAATGGACCAATTTTGACTCAGAAAATTTTTCCTGTTTATTATTATATTGTTTGTAAGAGCCCCACTGGCTGAAAGAGCAATGTAGAGCTCTCATAGCAATTCTTGTTTATAGACCAAGTGCAATAGGCAAAATTCTTCTTTCCTTACCTCCCGATGCAAGTAAGCTAATTTGAACTTTTGATTTACATATTAGCCTTCGCTAACTAGTTCTTGATTAAGCACAGAAATATTTGTTATTTCTAAAGATTCTTTGCCTGAATTGCCTATTGGAGAAAAAGGGCAAATCATTTTTTGTGTACACATTACTCATAAGAATCATATCACTAATGTACCTTGAGAATTTAATTCCTTCCATGTGGAAGATGTAGCAAATGTGAATGATTACATCATTTTGTACTAGGGGATTGCAGGATCATAAAGGGCAATACGTGAGACATAAAAAAATCACCTGTACAATGACTCTCTGTATTATTGCACCTAAAAAGGAAGTTGAAGTTCATGTGTTTTCCGAATAATGAATATGAGGTATACTGTGTTGATATTAAGTTGTATATCTCCTCAAGTGCTTGGTTAATAGCTAGCAGAATTTTAGGAAAAAAAATAGTTTTAGGACAAATTTCCCATATATGAGTATATGTTTGTACTATGTACATATATATGTATATGTGTGTATGTGCGTGTATATATATATATAATGGCTACCTTATTAATTAAATTATTTAGGTTTTCTATGTAATTATATACATTTTGTTCACTTCATATTTCAAGGACTGAGAAACTTGAACTAATTGTCTTATGTCTAGTGTATGTTTTCTTATTTATTGATTGTAGTTTCATGAAGTGCTGCCGTTATATCCTCATTAGGAATTGTTTCTGTCAATATTGTTAGTATTGACCTTCTGGTTTGTGTAACATTTTTAAACAAATACACATTATCTAGTATTATTATGACTTCTGCTTACTTTTCTCTGGTATGTACCTATGTTATGGCTGCTTATCATTTATAAAACCTTGTGTGGAGAACTTTGTTTCAGGTGTATCTCACAGCAGCATGTGGGCTTTTTGCGTGATTTAATAATGATATTTTTAGTAGATGAATTAAATTCATTTACATTTATACTAATGGCAGGAATTCCGGCCTTAGTTCTGTAATACTATTTTGTTACATTATCTATGATTATAGTCCTTTATTTCTCTCTTCATATCGTAGGTTCTTCTCCAGGTACTTCATCCTATAACTTAAACATGTGTCTTTCTCCCTCCATGATCAAGTTCTATACTTGACTGCTCATTTGCTTGCTCTGCTTTCTCTTGATTGCAGTGACACCTAATGTCAGAATCAGAGAGTATCTTTAGCTCAGTCCCTCACATGCATCCCAAATGACTGGGCTCTTCATGTTATAACCTCACTTTCTCAGCAGACAGAACTCTTTCGAATAACTGACGAAAACTGAGTTAAATTTGTTTAAAATAAAAATGGAATTATTACTTGAAGCTATTTGAATCATAAATTTTCAAAACTGTTTCTTGAGAGATGTCACCCCTTTACAAAATTGTATATTTTTCAAAAATATCTGATAAATTACATCAGTCCATCTTACTGTTAAATAATTTTCTTAGTTTCTGGGCTTCGTGGGCTCATGTGAATAATAGGTATAGTAATAAAGAAGGGAACTAATATTTACTGGGTATTCATCAAACATCTCTTTTTATATTCATTTTTTATGTCCTCCAAAAAAGAAGACAACTTGACCTTGTACTCTCTATCTTATCTCCAATAAGTTCAAGAGATCCTGGTCCAGAGGAGGACCACATGTGCAGGAAGGAACTGTTCACTTTCCGTTACTTTTCATGCTGTCTCTCATTTAATCTTCAGAACATCTCTGTAAGAGGAACGTTATCATTTCTTTAGTTTGCATTAGTAACTTGTCTGCGATAGTTCTTTTTAAAGTCTTAAGTATCAGGTCTCACTTCTTTGTGTTTCTGTTTTGAGTATGTGGATCAAAATCTACAACTGGATTATAAATTGCATATTTTCCTGATGTGCGTATTTATTCTTTTATTTAGATAGACTATCTTCGGATTGTTATCTATTTTCTTTAGATAACATCTATCCATAATATGAAAAGCGATTAAAGGTAGCATTTATCACCCTCCTTTCCATTTATTCAACCCTGTGATTTTAGTCAGTAAATACAGTAGTCCTCACGTATCCGTGGCTTTGCTTTCCGTGATTTCAGCTAACCCAGGGTCGACGGCAGTCAGGAAACAGATGATTCTCCTTCTGACCTATGGTCAGAAGGGCAGTAGTAGTCTCACGCTCCATCGCAGTGCGTATGTAATTCACCTCATTTCTTTTCATCACGCAGGCATTTTATAATCACACATCATCACAAGAAGGATGGGTACAGTACAGTAAGGTATTTTGAGAGACCACATTCACATAACTTTTGTTATGGTACATTATTTCGATTGTCCTATTGTCTTCTTATTTATTATTGTTAATCTCTTACTATGCCTAATTTATAAATTTAACTTTATCTTAGGTATGTACATATAAGAAAAAGCATAGCATATATAAGATTGGGTACTATCTGAGGCTTACAGGCATTCATTGGGGGTCTTGGAACATATCTCTCACAGATAAGGGTCATTACCATAATATTTTCTTTTGTTCTTCTTTTCTTTTTGTAATTATGTTTATACTTTTAATGCCTTATTTGAGAGCATTACATCATATTCATTAAATTCCAAATACTACAGATGAGGCAATGAACTGATTTCCTCCACCTATCAATTTTTTTTAAATGTATACTTTTTTTTAAGATTATTTATTTATTTGAGGGAGAGTGAGCGAGCAAGGGAGAGAGAGAGCCATGAGCAGGGGGAGCAGCAGAGGGAGAGGGGGAGCAGACTCCCCACTGAGCAGGGAGCCTGAAGCGGGGCTCAGTCCCAGGGACTCCAGGATCACCAGATCTGAAGGCAGATGCTTAACCTACTGAGGCAACCAGGCACCCCAAATGTATACTTTCTATATTTTAAAGGAATATAATATTACATTCTCTTTTGTCACTCTAATCCTCACATTAAAAAAATACTTAGTCACTCCTCGATAGTATTCTCCACTGTGATCATGACAGTAATGACAACGCTGAATTTGGTGTTTATTTTTCAACCACATGTCTTCATACTTTTTATTGCATGCATATGTTTAGATAAAGAATATATTGTATTGTTTATCTTAAAACCGAAAGTATGTAATCAGTTTCTGAATGAGGGCATTTGGGTACAAGCACAAAGTAACTTTATTTTTTCCCATTGCTGTCTTTACACCTACTCTTTCAATCATTCTTCCCCATCTCTAAGGGAAATCTTGGCAGATTCCATAATCCTTCAAGGAAATTTATGGTATTAAAAACTGAGCTCAATGTCAGATATTAAAAAGTTCCATCAAAGCTAATGTCAACTCTTCAATCTCTAATTCAATTTAAAGCTCTCTCCCTTCCTAGTTCTGATCTGATTGAGGCTCTGAAATTTGTGAAGAGGAAAAGACTCTTGGATTGGTTGAATTCTTTAATAATTTTCCATCTCACTGTTCCATTCCATTCCCATATCCATTGACGTCTTTTGGGTTGAAGTTGGGGGAGGAAGATGGATAGGAAGGAATGTGGAGATAATAGAGGAGAGAAAAGTCCTTCCTTGACTGATGAAGTTGTTGAAGGCTGGCACTGAAGCCATGAGCATGTCTTATGTTCAAATATTGACTCTGCTTCTAGCCTAGGGGATGCTTTCATGGAGGCCTTCCCTGCTGAGCAATAACCTCCCCACTGCCTGGTCACTTTCAGCTTTCTCCAGAGTCAATGGCTTGAATGGATCCCCTCTCATCTGTTCTACACACAGAAACTATCCACTATGTCATCTGAATCCTCGGGGCAAGGTCTTCTTCAAGATGACCTGAGTACAATGAGGCTCATGTCCAAATTCAGTTTTTTTTATTCTATTTGAGAAGCCGTCCAAAGTGCTCTTCCTCTCATAAGTACGGCATATAGTCTACATTTTTATAGACCCTCCTAACTTATACCTTCTAAACTTGCTGAAAACATATTGGTCATTTTCCCAAAGTGTAATAGTAAACAAATAGAAAATTGCTTTATATATATAAATACTACTCTCATGTGCAGAGTCTTCAGTGACTGTCTACAAGAAGAAGCCCTGACTCTGTCGCATAGCACACCAAGCCGTTCATTATCTGAATCTAACCAATCGCTTGGCCTAACAGCCTATTTCTTCCAAGTCACACTTTCATCTAGTCATGCTGGATTACCTGGTTTCCTACAAAGCACTCAAACTTTCATTCTACCATACTTATGAACATGCAGTTTTTCCATTTTTTCCTTAGACAATTAATACGTTATTTATGTCATTCTTTGTGAAAGTGTTCAGAACCATAAGTTTCAGAATTTAATTCATTTGATGTACATCAATTAAGTATTGCTATATACCAGTTACTGTACTAGACACTAAGTATGGTATGCAAATATACAGTTCTTCCCTTCATAAAAGAGTGCAATATGGAGAGACAGACATGTAATAATACACTAGTGCCATAAAAGGTAACTAGGTGGGTAATAAAAAGAAAGTGATCGATTATATTTTATAATGTGCTAATTGTTAGTATATATCTCTTGTATTCCTTTTGGCAGTGAGTTCTGTCTTACCCATTTCTGTATTTTCAAAGTTGGAATTATTGTACGGGTTCAGTAAAAGTTATTGAATGAATATTAAGTTATTGTCCATGTATTCCTGACAAAATAAGTTAAAAGGGTCCACCCATCTGACAAGAAACATGATCAAAAACAAACGAAAACAAACAAACAAAAAATTAATACTTAAGTTGCTTATCTGTTTGGCATTTTTACTGTTTTGTTAAAACATTAATATAATTTGTACTTTTCATCTTAACTTCTCTCTCATTTGGTAGAAATATCTCTCTTACCTTGAGTGGAAGTTGACTACAAATTACTTTTCTGGAAAAGCTTTATATAGTCCATTTGATCATACCAATAAGAAAGCACCACTGATTTTTTTATGCAGTAATTGAGTCGCGCTGCCCCCAACTTTTTGTTTCCAAATATCTGAATGGTGGTATTTCTTCAGCTTGGAATATTCCAGGAAACTTCTGATATGATTTGGTACATCTTAAGTGCAAAGCATGAATACATTTTCTTTAACAGACTCTCACATCTTTTGAATAATAAGATCAGCTGATTAGAGGCGCCTGGGTGGCACAGCGGTTAAGCGTCTGCCTTCGGCTCAGGGCATGATCCTGGCGTTATGGGATCGAGCCCCACATCAGGCTCTTCCGCTATGAGCCTGCTTCTTCCTCTCCCACTCCCCCTGCTTGTGTTCCCTCTCTCGCGGCTGTCTCTATCTCTGTCCAATAAATAAATAAATAAATAAATAAATAAATAAATAAATAAATAAATAAATAAAAAAGATCAGCTGATTAAATTAGGCAGAGACAAGGATAAAATTCTCGAAGGTAATATTCTCTCCTGACTGGTGATAAGGGATGGGAAAAAGAGAAGAGCTGAAGCTCTTTTGTTTATAAATAATAATCAACTTTATTATTATTTTTTTGAAAGGTGGGACTGCCCCTTCTTCCCCTTAGGACAGTTACCCTATTGCAAATTCGCTTTCCCTTCTAGGCTGATCTTGGTATTTGTTTTTGCCCGATTTCACATGTGTGGAAATTGTATGGAAAAATCCAATGTGACTTATGATTTTGTTGAAACAGCTCCTGAAACCAATCAAAATCTCACTGATGCATCAGAAGCACTTTTGGTGGGAGACTAGGGTCTTCCTTGTATGGAGATACAAGGACTTAAGAACACTTGATTTATTGACATGAGAGCTCATAAATGCCACCTCAAATTAAAGGATTTATTAGCAAAAGGAGATGCGCCAATGTGTGGATCCAAAGATCCCAGCGTATCCCATATCACTCAGAAGCAGCTGAACTGAAAAATTACAGGAGGCAATTTATACATGAAAGACATCTATGAAAGCAGGGTGATCACATTGATAAATATGGCTTGTTTTGGAAACTAATGTCTTCTGGAATTTCACTCTCCTGTGTTTTGCAATTGTATTTAATGTGATTTAAAACTTCTAATCTCCTAAAACCATATATTTTCTAAGATTTTATTATTTCCATTGGCAGTTTTCTTACTACATTTTTCCCCCTAATACAACCTCTGAGATTAGTGCAGGCTTTCTTTCTTAAATGTTTATCTTCTCCATGGCATTATTCTAGCCAGCTGTTAGGAGTAAATTAGAATGTAGTCTGTGAGGGTGGTGAGAATAGAAAAGGTTTGAGGCATTTTGAAGAAAAAATAATAGGCATTAAACTGTTGAGATATGGAGAACTAAAGTGTATAAAGATGGCTTTTAGTTTGCAACCTATAAAATCAAACTGACCAGAAACCAAAAAGGATTAAAAGTATGTATAGATTTTAGAAACCAAAAAAACATGTCTTGGGTTTTTTCACAGTGACTTTGGAAGTTTCATTTTGGAATATTCCTCTAACTGTAGAATTATTATGCAAGCTAAATTCTTGAATAAAAAAAAAAAAACCAAACAAACCCACAATTTGTTTTCATTCATCTTCAAAGGCACATTATTCAATAATGCCATAGAAACTAATTAATTTATGTACAAACATTCCAGGCAAATGAGATTGTTTGGCAGTCTCTGAATTCTTTTCCCATCCTCCTAGGCAAGGGGGTTGGGGTTTTCTGTAACTACTATGCTGATTTTGATTCAGTTGTCCTGTCTTGCCAAACACTGAGTGCTGATAACCTGCTTCAGGTAGGGGTGCCACTATTAAAGATTTCACCATGAAAGTGAAACATATCAAGAAAAAGAGAAGGAACAGAAGTCATCTGTGAGGACCTGCAGGCAATTCTAATTGCAAAGCATACTAATGTATGCAAACTTCATTACAGACACACCAGGTATCTGTTGTACTTCCAGGATAGCATAGAAACTCTCCAATAAACAAAGCTCTTGGAGAGAGTATAGACTTCTGATTATTCTAAAATACTGCCTTCAACCATCAACAAAGATGACAGCCTTGTTCACAAAATTAAACATATTTCTGTCTCATGCTCCCTTTCCTTCAGGAGGAATATTTATCTTGGCACGTTTTCTTGGAAGAGAAAGTGAGTTTTGATTGTGTACCCCACTGTGGCATTGGATGACACTGGTTGAACACTCATCTGTTCCGTATGTGGAAGGAACATTTGACCAGGAAGTCAAGATGAGTTCATATTCTGCTTCCATATTTACCAGCCTCATGACTGTGGGCGCATGCAATTCTGTTCTCTGAATTTCAATGTCTTCATTTATGAAGTAGAGATATTATGGTCTGTACCATCTTTCTTATGGTTATAATGTTGGGAAAATCAAATAAAACTACATATGCAAAAGAGTTTTACAAGTCTGGGTATTTACCCCAAAGATACAGATGTAGTGAAGAGAAGGGCCATATGCACTCCAATGTTCATAGCAGCATTGTCCACAATAGCTAAATCATGGAAGGAGCTGAGATGCCCTTCAATGGATGACTGGATTAAGAAGATGTGGTCCATATATACAATGGAATATTACTCAACCATCAGAAAGAACGATTACACAACATTTGCAGCAAAATGGACGGGACTGGAGGAGATTATGCTAAGTGAAATAAGTCAAGCAGAGAAAGACAGTTACGATATGGTTTCAATCATTTATGAAATATAAGACATAGGAAGATCAGTAGGAGAAGGAAGGGAAGAATGAAGGGGGGGTAAACAGAAGGGAGAATGAACCATGAGAGACTATGGACTCTGGGAAACAAACTGAGGGCTTCAGAGGGGAGGGGGTGGGGGATTGGGATAGGCCGGTGATGTGTATTAAGGAGGGCACATATTGGTGCACTGGGTGTTATATGCAAATAATGAATCATGGAACATTGCATCAAAAACTGGGGATGTACTGTATGGTGACTAATATAACAAAAAATATTATTTAAAAAAAGAGCTTGCAAGTCACAATTACTATATATGTATTAGATATTTCATTTTTGCTTGATAAAATCTTGAATCCTCAGATTTCAAGTAGTAGATGTGACTTGAGAGTAGAGGATGCAGGGGCTCAGATATTCAAATTAACTGTAGTTATATTATCCACATTTTTTATGTGATATCTCAAAATTGTGAGTAGAAGAGGGAAAAAGAGAAAACAGAATACTCCAATCTTGTTCTTGCTATCCTTTTAAACAAAAGTAGGTTATAGTTTGCTCCTAGCACGGAACATCATTTGGGAGCAGAACAGTCTGGTATGATGCAGTTTGAATTGGAAGGGGTGGCTGGGCAATGCTCTTGGGTGGTGTGTGAGAAGCCAGTTGGATCAGTTGGTTGGTTGATCCACCTGATTAGATGCAGACCAGGGAAGGGAGCCAGTGTCTTTACTGGGAAATATTAAATGAAAGAGAAGGGACTTGGTTTAAAAAAAAAAATGGGACCAAGATAAAGAATACAGGAAACAAACGTAAGCAGAAACATCGATGGAGCTGTAAACCAAGCATGAAAGGTGGACAGACTTGAGAAGGTTTAGTAAAGTGATTCAAGGAACTGGCAAAGTAAGTTTGGTCAGACCGCCTGCAAGCTGTCATAGAGGATGGCCACCCAAAGTGAGCTGTTTTGTTCTACTGGGTATTGACATGTCTGAGTTCCTCGAAAACAGTCTGAATCCAAGGCTGTGTTCCAGTAGTTCATTTAAGAATGTGCTCCCAGAGTGTAGCTTTGAGGAATAGAGAAGTAAACAGGGAGAGAGAAAAAAATCATATAAAAATGCACAGTCAGGGGCGCCTGGGTGGCGCAGTCGTTAAGCATTGGCCTTTGGCTCAGGGCGTGATCCCGGCATTGTGGGATGGAGTCCCACATCGGGCTCCTCCGCTGGGAGACTGCTTCTTCCTCTCCCACTCCGCCTGCTGTGTTCCCTCTCTTGCTGGCTGTCTCTCTCTGTCAAATAAATAAATAAAATCTTCAAAAACAAAAATGCACAGTCAAATTGTTTACATTAAAGATGATTAGTGCATGATCCTTCTAAGGAGACGTGTGAAGTATGTATGTGGATTGCCTTCCTGTGGGAAAGGAAAAAAGAGGAAACTTTTATCCATTATCCCCTGTCCTCCATCAGTCAAGGGTACTCCAGAACTGCAACTACCCCATATATGTGAGTACAGAGAGGGTGTCCACATGGTTAGAGAAAACCCGAGGGCAGGAAGCAGCAGCTAATGAAACCAATCTGGATATGCCAAGTTGTATTTGTTTGAAGTAAATGGAAGCTTGTGTGGACTAGTCACCATAGGTATGACAGGAGTAAACGGTGGGATTGAAATGAGATGAAGTACCATTTCATGGTACAAAAGGGAAATTGTCAGAGTAAAGACACAATATTTTTTTTAAAGAAAGACATTAAAAATTTTAAGAATAAGCCAAGATGGAGCTAGTACCACAAATTCTAAATACAATGTATAATATTGTATATATGCACTTGCATGTTTATTAGATGAGTAGGGATTTATTATTTTCTGATTTTATGAAAAGAACAGAAATCAAAAGTAGTAATTGGCCTACAGAATGGATAAGAGATTCAAGATTCAAGAGATTCAAATCTGAACTAGTGGGAGTTGAATCTTCTTCAATTTAATTTGAGTCTATATTTTGGGATAAGAGAAGGAAAGCTGTCTCTCAGAAAGAAATCAAATTAATAATTTTATGTAGTGTGTTGTATTTCTTCCACTTGTTGGAGTATAGATGCAGTTTTCTAAAAATAGAACTTTTTACTTTCATTGGACAGTGTTCCTTATTTTGCATATCTTGAAGTCAGAATAGTAAGGATAAATTAACTCATATGAATAAAATGATGATTAAATAATTACAAGGTTTTAATCACTTAGGAGAAGCCATAAGATTCTAATATGATGCTGGATGCTTCATTTAGCAATCAGGATGAATACATTAGCACTTCCTAAATTTTGTGTATTGCACATACACTCATTTGTATTAAAGTCGTCTAGGATCTATCACTAAACTCTTCTGTCAAGTTGCTACGTCTGCTACTTGCCTTTCATATGTCACTATCAACCAATTTTCTTTCTTTTATTAAA
Source organism: Ursus americanus (assembly GCF_024610735.1). Taxonomy (NCBI): domain Eukaryota; kingdom Metazoa; phylum Chordata; class Mammalia; order Carnivora; family Ursidae; genus Ursus; species Ursus americanus. The sequence continues at coordinate 49,838,970 of NC_142139.1, read as the reverse complement.
GTTCAGCTTGGATTTCTCAAGCCACATGGCAATGGTGTCTCTTGCTGTTGGTTTCTGTGTTCACACCGTTTATTCTCCTCTTCTTTTCCAAAAATGTGTGTGTCTGCCTGTGTGTATATGTGGTTTGCAAATTTCCTTATCTGTGTTCTCAACTCTGACACCTAATCCCACACATACTATGCCCTTACTGCATTTGCTTCTTCCAGTTCTTCTCTTACTGATTTTTATCACTCACCAAGACATGCCTTCTATTTTAAATGGGTGATGAAATTTTTAGAAATTATAAGAATATTTAATGTGAAAATGTTTATTCATAGAATATTCTCAGTCTCTGTTCAGGCTGTACCTTCCTCCATTCAAGAAATTACTCCTTTAAGGGGCGCCTGGGTGGCACAGCGGTTAAGCGTCTGCCTTTGGCTCAGGGCGTGATCCTGGCGTTATGGGATCGAGCCCCACATCAGGCTCCTCTGCTATGAGCCTGCTTCTTCCTCTCCCACTCCCCCTGCTTGTGTTCCCTCTCTCGCTGGCTGTCTCTATCTCTGTCAAATAAATAAATAAAATCTTTAAAAAAAAAAAAAAAAAGAAAGAAATTACTCCTTTAAGAGCATAAAATAGTAGTCTGTCTTTATGAAAGTGTTCTTTACCTGCCTCACAGGGGAGATGAAAAGAAGTAAATAAAGCAGAATGTTAAACTGTATAATTGTTATTAAATATATATATAATTCTAACATGTAAAAGATTAAGTCATGATACAATGACTTCAGAAAAAAATATTTTCATTCTAAACAAAGATGATATCCACTAGTTTCACTTTATGCCTGACACAGAGGACATTAGTAATAACTATCTTTAGTAGGTGCTGTGATCATTGATACATAATCTAACGCAACACAGCCCTGTATATCAAGTAACAACCTTAATGGTATGAATGAGAAAGCCCAAGAGATTATTGGATTTACTCAAGATTATTGGACTTACTCAAGATTATGCCATTTAATTCTATTCTGTTTAGAATGAAATCAAACTCCTTACATGTCCTTATTGATTTTACCCTTGCATGCTTAAGAAATGTGCACTTTTGTCTATCTGTGTCATACTTTAGGAAAAATATGAGGAAAGTATTATATAGATTTAATCCATAATTAAAAATCTTGCCATGAAGAAAGTTCCAGAATCAGATGGCTTCATCCATAAATTCTATAAAATGCTTAGAAAGACGTAATATCAATTTTACTCAAACAGTTTCAGATATTAGATTAGTGGAGAAAAGCATTATTTTCCAGCTCATTTTATGAAATCCAGTGATTTCATTCTTAGTTCCCTATTCCATGGTAATATACTCATATGAACACCAAAAAAAGGCAGTGAAGAATGCTTCCAAGAGCCTAAAACTGGGGAGAAAATTCAAGATCTCATTTAAAATAGAATAGATAATAGAATAATGGGATAGGTAAATTATAGTACATTCTTACAGTGAAGTACATGGTAATGAGAAGAAACAAATGGCAGCTACGTGCATTACCACCTACTAATGTGACAGAAATAATGTAGAGTGGGAAAAGCCAGCTGCACACTTTGTTTGACTCCATTTATGTAAAGTTCAAAAACAAGCAAAAATGACATATATTTATATGTATACATGTGTGTGTATATTCTTATTTCTGTTTCTTCTGGTATTCTTTTTACTTTGTCTCAAATACTCATATTTTATCTTCTAAGAAAAGTATTTTTACTGCATATAGAACACTAATTTGGCGGGTTAATATCTTCAAATATATTGAAGGTATTCTATTATCTTCTGGATTTCTTCTGCTTCTTTGGAGGTAATTTGCCTATGTTTCTTTTCCTTGAACTACTTTTAAGATTTTTCTCTTTGAGTTTCAGTAAATGATGTAATTAAGACAACATGTATGATGTTATTAAGGGAGTAAGAATGTGTGCACATGTGGGCGTGAGTATGTGTGGGTGTCTGAAGTGTTTTGTATGTTTTATTTTCATTGATCCTATATGGGTTCATAGCACTATTTGAATATGTAGCCTAACTTTTTTTTTATCACTTTTGGAAATTTTTTAGCTATTCAGTCTTGAAGAGTGCTTTAGGCTCATTTGTTATATCCTCTCATTTTGAGACTAACTAAACTATGCTAGAACATTTTCTCATATCCTAGCACAAAGCTTCTAATACCCTTGTAATGTTCTAAGTGATAAGAGCTCCAAGAGTATCTTATTCTAATATTTGGTCTTTGACCCTGATTCCTGACACACAGAGCATAAATCCCTTGGGATTTCCTGGGGGATAGGAATGCATTTTGTTCCCATGAGGCAACTCTTAGTGGGCTCCTGGATGCCTTTTGAATGGAGGCTGGTCACCAGAAACACCAAGTTATGATTAGAAACTTGGAACTCTCAGCCCTGCCCGCTTTCTCTCGGGAGAAGAGATGGGCTGGAAATGCACTTAATGGTTTACCGTGCCCATGTGATGAAGCCTCCATAAAAATCCCAACAGTGTAGGGTTCGGAGATCTTCCAGGTCAGTGAACATATTCCCATACTGGGAGGGTGGCACGCCCTAACTCCGTGGGGACAGAAACTTCTGAATTCAAGTTCCTTCCAGACCTCACCCTATGTGTCTCTTTATCTGGCTATTCACCTGTATCTTTTATCGTATAATAAACTGATAAATGTAAGTGTTCCACTGAGGTCTGTGAGCTATTCTAGCAAATAAATCCAAGAGGGCAGGCATGGGAAACTTCAGTTTGTAGCCAAGACAGATAGAAGTTGTGGACAACCTGAGGACCTACTATTTGCCATTGGCAATTGAAGTGGGAGGCAGTTCAGAGCGGACTGAGCCTTTAACCTGTTGTGCTGCATTCAATCCACTTAGTGTCAGAATTGAATTGAGTTGTAGGACACCCAGCAAGTGTCACAGAGCGTTGCTTGGTGTGGGAAAATTCCCCACCTCTCTGCTGTCAGAAGTGTTGTGAGTGTAGTAATGTGAAAGTCAAGGAGAAACAGGAAAAGTTTGTCTTTCCAACTCATCACAATAAAAATGAAAGCTATTTTCTTACCACATTAGAGTTGATGAAGATTTCTTGAAATGTTATTTATATTCTTCACTACTTTGAAATTATGGTATGTCCTTAATGTTGTATCAAGAAGCTCAGATATTACTATACCACATTATAAAAGTATTGTAGGGACGCTGAGGTGGCTCAGTTGGTTAAGCATCTGACTCTTGGTTTTGGCTCAGGTCATGATTTCAGGGTCGTGGGATTGAGTCCTGCATTTGGTACGCCTGAGCACAGAGTCTGTTGGAGAGTCTCTCTCTCCTTGCCCCACCACAACTCATGGGTGCTGTCTCTCTCTCTAAAATAAACAAGTAAATAAATAAATCTTTTAAAAAATTTTATGTTTTATGTTATTTTTGTATTTAATACAAGTTTTATATTTTATATGCTTTATTTAATGCATTTCAAAACAGTACTATGAAATGAGCTCTGTAGGCACCACACGGTATATCACTTAAAGGTCAATCAGGGGCAAAACCACCCAAGATTTAAACAGGGAAAGTTTAATATAAATAATTCCTAACACTAATAAGAGATTAGAACAGTGAAGGATTGGCTAGTAAGGAGTAAATGAAACTCTAAAAAAAATAGTAATAATCAACTACTAATTCTAGGGACTAGAGTCCCAAGGAAGAAGTGAATCTCAGAGCCTTCTCTGCCCTTCATCCCTAGCCCAGGGCTGAATCTAGACTTCATTGGAGAGTACCTCACTGACACTCACAGGATGATGAAATTCACGAGACTATAAAGTTATACAAGGGATTTCTGGGGGAGTCTGTCTATTGGAAGATGATGTGTAGGCTCTTGACACTCCACTGTGAAGCCACTGGAGAGGTACTAGGTGAAGCCATTTGTGGGTGATACCAAGCCAGTAGCACTTTCCTGCAAAATTGTCCAAGGGGGTGACAGGGACGTATTCATGCGAGGTGCTGAGCCAGTGACACTCAGGTGGGTGCAAGGGAATCCATTAATGGACAGTAGTGGTCACTGGGCCATGCTAGTGCTGGACACTACAGAGGGAGGGCACGTGTGCTATAGGATCTAAGTACTAGAAAAGCTGCATGTGCTGCTGCAAGAACCAAGTCAGAGGTACACCCAACCCATGACAAGAAGCCTCTTTCTTCTTCAGTGTTTTCTCCAGTAGCCTCTACTGGCAAATCTTAATATTTTGCCACCTGATAAAAGAAAATACAGACCAGGCATTGAAGATTGGATTTGAAACTGTGAGGCAGTAACTGATAAGGGGTACAAAGGGATTCCTGGCCCCCAAAGGTTAAGTATCCCTAGTGCAGGCACAGAACTATGTTTATTATTTTTCCTGGTTATTTGAAAATCTTTATTAATTTAAATTCAGGTCAGGAAATGTTTTCTCCCATTATATCTTTGCTTATTTTTTATGCCTGATTATTATTTGTCTTTTTCATCACAAATTATACTTCGGTTTATAGTTATTCTGATCCCTCATCATTTTTAATCAGATATATTAAGGTATAATTTATGTACAACAAAAATAATCAATTTTAAATGTATAGTTTGATAGTTATTTGCTTTTTTATTGTCCTTAATAATTTACATACATAAAACTCACTAATTATAAGCATACAATTTAATGATTTTGTTAGATGTTTGCAGTTGGGTAGCTAATAGCACAATCAAGGTGTAGAATATTTTTATCAAACAAAAAAGGAGCCGATTTGTAGTCATTTCTTTGCCTCTACTTCCAGCCATCAGTGACCCATTTTCTGCCACTTTAGTTTTGCCTTTTCTAGAATTTTAAATAAATACAATCTTAAGAGTATGTACTTTTTAATACACACCTACTTTCATTTAGCATAATGGCATTAAGATTTATTTATGTTGTGTGTGTCAGTTGTGTGTTCTTTTTAAGTCTCGAATAGTATTCCATTGTGTTGATATAACACATCTTGTTTTTTATGCATTTGTTGATGCAGTTTTATGTTGTTTCCAGTTTGGGGTTGTTATGAACAAAGTTGCTGAAAATCTGATTGAAGATTTATATTTCATTGCACTCAGATAAATACCTAGGAATGGGATTGCATGGTCATAAGGTAAGTATGTATTTCACATTATTAAAAACTGGCAAGATTTAGGGGCACCTGGGCAGCTCAGTCAGTTAAGCATCTGCCTTCAGCTCAGGTCATGATCCCAGGGTCCTGGGATAGAGTCCCACATCAGGCTCCCTGCTCATCAGAGGGCCTGCTTCTCCCTCTCCTTCTTCCTGCCTCTTCTCCTGCTAGTCCACGCGAGCTCTCTCTCTGTCAAATAAAATTAATAAAATCTTTTTTTTTTTAAGATTTTATTTATTTATTTGACAGGTACAGCCAGCAGAGAGGAAACACAAGCAGGGGGAGTGGGAGAGGAAGAAGCAGGCTCCTAGTGAAGGAGCCTGATGTGGGGCTCGATCCCAGAACGCTGGGATCACGCCCTGAGCCAAAGGCAGACGCTTAACGACTGCGCCACCCAGGCGCCCCAAAATAAATAAAATCTTTAAAATAAAAAAATTAAAATAAAAAATTAAAATAAAAAATAAAAACTGGCAAGATTAAAAAAAATGGCTTTGCCATTTTGCATTCTCACATCAATGTATGTGAGTTTCAGTTGTTCTATGCAGTATTGCCATTACAATTTAACCCATCCTAACAGGTATGTAGTGATACCTCATCGAGATTTTAATTTGCCTTCATCTAATGCCTAATGATATTTGGTATCTTTTCAGGTGTGTATTTGCCCTTCTTTGGTAAAATGACTACTTAAATATTTTGCTCATTTTGTTATGGGTTATTTGTCTCATGGAGTTGTTAAGCTTAAGTATAAATTCTGAGTAAAAATACTTTAGCATATATATTTCATATAAATATTTTGTCTCAATAGGTGTATTGCCTTCTAACTTTCTTAGTTGTCTTTTGAAGAGTATATATTTTAAAATTTAGTTGTTTTCCAATTTAACAATTTTCTATATGCTTTTTGTATCCTAAGAAATGTTTGCCTAACCCAAGATCTCAGAAGTTTCTTCTAGTCTTTCTTCTGGAGACTTAAGGTTTTAGCTCTTTCATTTAACTACTTTCTACAAGTTGTGATATACTCCATTTTCATTGTCATGAAGTCCAAATTGTTTTCTCATTTCCCTTGGGATATCTCACTTGTGGGTTATTTCAAAATGTATTCTTTGTTTTTTTATTTTTATTTTTTTAAAGATTTTATTTATTTGACAGAGATAGAGACAGCCAGCGAGAGAGGAAACACAAGCAGGGGGAGTGGGAGAGGAAGAAGCAGGCTCATAGCTGAGGAGCCTGATGTGGGGCTTGATCCCACAATGCCAGGATCACACCCTGAGCTGAAGGCAGATGCTTAACCGCTGTGCCACCCAGGCGCCCCATCAAAATGTATTCTTTAATTTCCAAATATTATGGAGCTTTCTAGATATCTTTCCATTATGGATTTTGTTTAATATCTTATGGTTTGCAAATGTATTTTGTATTATTTTTAAGCTTCTTAAATTGCTTGAGATTTATTTCATAGTCAGGATATAGTATAACTCAGTGACTGCTATATATGCATTTAGAAATAATGTGTTGTGTGGATTTCTCTTAACATGTAAATTAGTTCAAAGAGGTTGATAGTGTTATTCAGGTATTCCATATCCTTACTGATTTTTTGACACTGGGGTCTGTGGTTTCCCTTTTCCATGCCATGGGCTGGAAACTGTCCCCTACCAACAAACTGGAGGCAATTGTAAATCTCAATAGCTTTTTTCTCCTTTTCTCATGAGAAACAGTGTTATGCAGCCTATTTGTAAATGTCCGAAAACATCTTTCCATATATTTATTCACGTCGCATTATTTAACATGGGCTGGTAAATCTAGTCATTGTTACTCTATTATGGCTGAAATTTGAAGAAACTCTCTCATTTCTATCTTTTATTTTTCTTGTGATATCTCATATATTATTTTGATGGCTCAGTTTTTCCCCCAAGTCAGCTTTTTCATTTCCATCACTGTATTTTAGTTTGCCCTTTATTGACCTTACTCACATCTCTTTTTGTATAACACTCATGTCCCTATAAGATTTTCTGATCTCCTTCCTTGGATTTTATATTTTGTACTAATTTTCCAAAAATGACCCTTGTCTCTTCTATTAATGTTTTTTCAGCAGTATACTTTTCTTCTTTATCCTCAGGATAATTTTCCCCATCTTTTTTTTTTTTTTAAAGATTTTATTTATTTATTTGACAGAGATAGAGACAGCCAGCGAGAGAGGGAACACAAGCAGGGGGAGTGGGAGAGGAAGAAGCAGGCTCATAGCGGAGGAGCCTGATGTGGGGCTCGATCCCAGAACGCTGGGATCACGCCCTGAGCCGAAGGCAGACACTTAACGACTGAGCCACCCAGGCGCCCCTAAGCCACCCAGGCGCCCCCCCATCTTTTTTCTTATAATAATTTAATTTAAAAAGGTAGATGTATTTTTAAAGGAAATTTTAGGTTTACAGAGAAATTGAGTATAAAGAACAGAGAGTTCACATCTATCCCCCACTGTCAGTTTTCCCTTTTATTAATATTTTGTATTCATATGGTAGGTTACCATTAATGATCCAATATTGATTCATTATTGTTAACCAAAATATATAGTTTACATTAGTGCTCACTGTGTGAATGAGGCAGAAATGCATGGAACCTATGTAAAAAGATGAATCTGTAAGACACATAAATTATACCTTTCCTGAGATGAATTATTTGTATGTTAAAAGATGAATGGGAGGGATTAAATGATTGAGACTAATAGCTTCAATTTCACTATGAACTGATAGATAAGATGCTGTGCTGGGAAACACACATCAAGGAGGAGGAAAGGCATATTTTGAAGTAAAAGTATACATAAAATAAATAATAAATGTCTATTTTCATCTTCTAAAAACTTTTTGAATAAATTGTTGTTTTTTTTTAAATATCATTGCTCACTTAAATAAAATTGCATTTACAAAAACTCTACTGACATACCCAACTGAGGCAGAAAATTAAAGTAGTACCTTGTTGAGAACTGCTAGTGTCTTCACTCTCTAGGGATGGTTCTAACTGTGAGTAATCTTGGATCTAATTCTCAGGTGCCTAGGGGAACCTTCAAAGGTTAGGTAAGCACTGAATTTCATTGACAGTAAGAGGGAGGTATGTTTGAAAAATTGTTTGACTCTTTGGAGGTCTTTGCAGGTCCAATTTTGTTAATTTGTTCTACAACATACTGAAAAAACAGTTTATGACATATCCAGTCTGAGTTTCTAGGGAAGACATGATCATTCTACATTTTATTTTTCTCAAATATAAGTGAGAGTCAATCTGTGAATTCTAGAATTGATAAAAATATCATAGCCCATATTTTTATAACATTTTACAATTCAATTATAATACTACTTATAGTCAGTATAAAAGTTTTTTCAAGGGCTAGTACTAAATTAATCATGACTTCCATGTTCAATATCTTTATATCGCCATTCTTAATTTTATCACAAATGACAATTTTGTAAATTATTCCTTCATTATAACTTTACTGACTTGGAAAGTAGTCATGCTACTTTCATATTAACACTGGGGAAAAAATCTACTTAGTTAAATTTCTCAGAAATTTTTCTTTCCTAATATATTGATCAAGCACATAAAATCATATCTCTTCAAAATAATTCAAATTGTAATACAAATTAAAGTAGTTTTCTAAATATTAAAATTACCAGTATTTCTTAATTTTATCTGCTTTCCTTATGACTCTAAAGAACTCTCCAGTCTGCTTGTTGGAAATTCCAAAAGAAATTAAACCCAATATGTGATTTACAATAATTTTAATTCTTCCTGGCATTTGTTATTGTTTTTAAATCTCTTACATGGAAAGTTCCAGCAAAGCATTTATTAGACACGTTGTCAAGGGAAAAATTCAGAGAAAACTAACAAAAAGACATACGGTAGCCAGATTGGAAGGAGTGTTTAAGATACATGTACACACAAAAACTGGTATTTTAAATCAATATGATAGAGATTAGTTTTCACAAGTTAGGAATAAGCTTCAATGGCTCCATCAGATATGGAGGAGATGGGATGCAGATAAAAGTTGAAAAGGAATAAGAGTCAAAGGACCTTTGTAAAATGTTGGATTTTTCAGTTCATTTTCATTAGCCAGTAATCAAAAACAAATCTAGATATACTGCTTATTTCCATTAAAATCAGCCCATAATTCCTTACGTCCAAGGCAATGTTCACAAGCAGGAGACATTTGGCAATGATCGGAGACATTCTTGGTTGTCACGACTAGGAGTAGAGGAGTGCTGCTAGCATGCAGTGGACAGAAGCTGGAACAATACTAACATCTTAAAACGTTCAGGATAGGCCACCATCACAAAGAAGTATCCAGAATGCCAGTAGTGCGGAGGTTGGGAAACACTGCTCTAAGGCAAAATGGGAACATTTCTTCTACTTCTAGCCCTCAGTCTGTCTTTTACAGAAATCCTCCTCCCACCCCCTTGACTGTACCCTTGGTGTTCGTTTCAGCTTGATTTCACCTGTAAACAAATGGCATGGGGCAATATGACGATGGATGTTGAGGAGAGTGACAACTCTATAATCACAACACAATTCCCTGAGATGTTATCGAAGACAATTTTTCATATCTTTATTGGAAAAATATATTTCCAAAATGTAATGTTTTCAGCATTTGAAATCTATCACATTTGTTTCTGCCTCATGACATATTTTGCCCTAATAATATATTTTCTCTGTATGATGATAGTTTTCAATTCATTTTCTGACTTGAGGTACATTTTTTCTCTTTAGAACTTGGTTCAGGATAGATGATTTGTTAAATGCTCATTTGCCATCTACATCTCAGGAAAAAGCATTTTTGCCCCTAAAATTTCTGGCATCCATATTCCAGGACAAATGATAGCAACTCCTCCTGCTTAAAAAGAGTTATAAAATATGAATTAAACCACCAAAGTATCAGTAGTGCTAAGATGATTTATCAGACTCTGTTAAGAGTGTTCATGAAGCAAGAGCAGAGGGATGCATTATGTGGACTTGTTCATATCCCAACTATGATGCAGAGCTTTTATCAGAATAAAACCATGTCTTTAGATCTGGTGTATATATAGCACAAGTAATCACAAAGCCCATGAAGTACACCAGCATGCTTATAGGAGGTATCTGATATTCCTGGAGTAGATTGGATTATTATACCAGCTTGAACAGTAGGTGTTGCACTCATTTCTTACTTAAGTAGGGATTAGGTTTATTATTGATTTAACCTATATTTGTAGTATTGCTTGAAACCAAATTAAACTTTATAGTTATACTACTGTCAATTTTTACCTTATTTTTTAGCTAGATTTTTCATGTTTTTTTAAGAAATTACACACAGTCCCAAATATATATGTCAACTATCTACCATATTGAAATTGAATAAAAAGCTATGTAGCATAGTTATGAAGTGACTAGATTTCTCTCCCAGACAAACTGACATTTGATTTTCTGCCCTGCAACTTAATAGTTGGGGAACCTCAGGAAAACGTTCTCACTTTCCAGATTTGGCACATGATAGCAGTCAATGATATTATAGCTGAATATGTTATGTGAGTTTTCCCCCAAATGAAAAGATTTATATAATTAAACATAATTGGTTCAAGTAATTTATGTTTCAGATTTTTCTCTCTCACTCTTACTCCCTTTCTCTCTTTCTCTTTTTCCATTTCCCTCCTCCCCACTCTCTACACAAACACACACACACACACACACACGCGCGCGCGCGCGTGCACACAGACACAATGACATATGTAAAGTTTTTATACATGTATGAGTTTAACATTTGACCTAGTAATAATTTTATGAGGATTAAATAAAACAGTGCATATAAAGTGCTACATTCTTTGTCTTGGATATATCAATAGTTCAATGATTTTCACAAAACCACACTGAGATACCACCTTACGCCAGTTAGAATGGCAAAAATAGACAAGGCAAGAAACAACAATTGTTGGAGAGGATGTGGAGAAAGGGGATCCCTCCTACATTGTTGGTGGGAATGCAAGTTGGTACAGCCACTCTGGAAAACAGTGTGGAGGTTCCTTAAAAAGTTAAAAATTGAGCTACCCTATGATCCAGCCATTGCACTACTGGGTATTTACCCCAAAGATACAGACGTAGTGAAGAGAAGGGCCATATGCACCCCAATGTTCATAGCAGCAATGTCCACAATAGCTAAATTGTGGAAGGAGCCGAGATGCCTTTCAACAGATGACTGGATTAAGAAGTTGTGGTCCATATATACAATGGAATATTACTCAGCTATCAGAAAGAACGAGTTCTCAACATTTGCTACAACATGGACGGCACTGGAGGAGATAATGCTAAGTGAAATAAGTCAAGCAGAGAAAGACAACTATCATATGATTTCTCTCATCTATGGAACATAAGAACTAGGATGATCAGTAGGGGAAGAAAGGGATAAAGAAAGGGGGGGTAATCAGAAGGGGGAATGAAACATGAGAGACTATGGACTATGAGAAACAAACTGAGGACTTCAGAGGGGAGGGGGTGGGGGAATGGGATAGACCGGTGATGGGTAGTAAGGAGGGCACGTATTGCATGGTGCACTGGGTGTTATACACAACTAATGAATCATCGAGCCTTACATCGGAAACCGGGGATGTACTGTATGGTGACTAACATAATATAATAAAAAATCATTAAAAAAAATAGTTCAATGATTTTCAGTCATTATTTCCAAATGCCAAATATATCATAGTGAAATGATTTTTTAAATAATTTATTACAAATAACGCACTTAAGAATAAGAAACATATATTCTTATTAGTAGTAATCTTCATTCCTCTAAGGCTTGTATGTAGTTTTAAAAAATTATATAATAAAATCTTAGATTTTAAGGCAACTTTGGTGTCATTTAGTCTCATCCACTTTTTAAGATGGGGGAACTGAGAGCTAAAGATTTTTCAGAATACGCCAGAATTATCTTCGAAGCAATCTCTGTTTATATTTGATCAAAGTGATCTACTCCCCTTTCATTGAGAAGTCAAGAGGGACTGTCTCCCTTGGGATGCTTTCAGAGGAAAAAGTGGAAACATCAGTCTGGAATAACTGAGTTAAAATGAAATAGTACAATCCAATGAGGAGCATGTTCATTTCCACACTTGTCCAAACTTTTAAATGAATAATAAAATGCTTAGAGAAGGTTTTTGAATATCTCAATCATTTGCAAGAAACAAGCTGTCCTTTATTTGCTCCCTTTCAATTTGATATGTGTTTTCCCTTCAATTTAAAATAGATTTGCATAAGTTAACTAACTAGTAAAAGCAATGCTGACTGAGAAAAAGACTGCCTACTCCATAGCCTGAGTAATCATAATTTAGAGTTTTAGTGGGTAATGAAAATTAAGATAAATCCGGACTGGTTTTAGGACAAATTAAAGCGTGGCTTAGTTGACAGTTCCTAATTTGCAACCTAAATGTTTCTTCATGATTTATGTCTTCCCAAATGTAAATATGCTCATCTATTTTTATGTATTTAAAATGGCTATAATTATTTATATAATGAAAAATTTGTTACAGTCAATCATTAACATACACTCTTGCAGAAATAGGAACTTAAAACCAGCATTTTATTGTTCTACATGCTTGTGTCTTGTAGCTTGTATAGGTAAAATATACCTACAAATATGTCATTTTAATTGCTGCCTTAGTAATCTTTATAACAAGTTATAAATTAGTGTGTGAATGTTTGATGTTGGGAAATGGGGACTAGGTACACAGACCAACCTTCCTGCAGAAGCAAGACATTTATTATAGGTATATCTCATAAGTTTGAGCTGACACCATGAGAGTTACACCTTGGGAACAGTGATGAGTTCATCTTTGAAGGTGTAATTAAGTTAAGGATTTTGAGGGGTGTCTGGGTGGCTCAGTTGCTTAAGCGTTCCACTCTTGATTTTGGTTCAGGTCATGATCTCACAATCATGGGATTGAGCCTCACATAGGGCTCTGCACTTAGCACGGAGTCTGCTTAAGATTCTCTCTCTTTCTTCCTTTCCTTCCTCCTGTTCGCACACTCTTTCTCTCTCTCGCTCTCAAAATAAATAAATAAAATCTTTTTTTTAAAAGTCAAAGATCTGATATGAGATAAGCATCCTGGGTTATCTGGGTAGGCCCTAAATCCAATGACAAGACCTTATAAGAGACACATGGAGGAAAGACAGAGACAAAAGGAGAAGCAATGTGACCACAGAGGCAGAAGTGAAAAACGATGTGGCCACAAGCCAAAGAATGCTTAGCGTTGCCAGAAGCTGGAAGAGGTAAGAACAGAATGTCCTCTCAAATCTTTGGAAGGAACATGACTCTGCTGCCACCTTGATTTCAGTCTTCCAGCCTCCAGAACTGGGGCAGAAGAAGTGTCTGTTGTTTTAAGCCACTAAGTCTGTGGCAATTTGTTACAACAGCCCTGGGCAACTAAACAAAACTGAATAACCTGTATTACTAATTTTGAGAGTGGACTGGTACCCCCTTTTGTTTCCCTATATTCTTGCCACATTAGAAATCCTTCCTAGGGAGTTAAACTTCCTTAATCAGATGCCAAGATGGATGGCGTGGTCCAGTTTGTCAATTCTTTTTCTTGGTTCCTGACACCACATAGTGGCAGAGGATGAATCCAAACCTGTTTCTTCCCACAACAAGCAGCATCATTTTTCTTGTTAGTTTCCCTCCTGCTGGAAACTCACCCCCTCATTCCCTGTGTCTCCATTCCCTTAAAGCAGAATTGGATCAGATTCACCTCAAATGTTGTGATTTTATTTCTCATTTGCTACATGTCTGCTTATATTCTTCTCATCCAAGAAAGAGCCATAACACACTTATAAGGTTTTACATTTTTTAATTTAACATTACAGACTCAGCAAGTTGTGTTGACATTTTAATGACATCATAAAGTAATTTACATTATTAATTTAAGATAGCATGTTATTTTTGGAATATTTTCTTACTTTGCCTGTCATCTTATAGATATAGCAATTAATCAAACAATAATTGTTTATGATGTTTAGAAGATTGAGAAAAATTGTTTTCAATTTGCAATGACTTGGCATCATGTGACTTATGTTACCATTAATGGGTTTATCACTGAGAGAAATTGATTACATTTCCTAATGTACATTTCACATTTCCCATCCTCTAGCCACATCGCAAATCAGTGGGCACCACGTTGTATACTTATCTTTATGGATTCAAATTGTGAATCTATGGTCTTTCAACAGATGCTTTGCCAAACTAGTTTTGGCTCTGCCAACTGGCTGCTAATTTTTTTTTCTTTTCTGAAGTGAAGATTCTCAAGAAATGCATCTACCAAGGAAAGAAGGCTGCTGTAACTTTGTGAGGCAAGCTGGCAAAAATGGCAGCTGATCTATATTCCCTTTTTATTCACATGGTAAAAATCACTACCTTGTCTTTGTTTTTCTTTTCCACGAAAATAAATATATCCAATGCTGGTTGACTGTACATTTAAGACAAAGAAGGCTGAATAGATAACGGATCTAATTGAAGTATTACTAGAAAGAATTTAGTATAGTGTTGCAGAGTATGAGCTTTCGTGTTGTAAAGATCTTGGTTTATATCCTGGATGTGCCACTTAGTAGCCTTATGATCTCAATCCAAGTTATTTAAATTTTGAAGCAGAGTTTTTTCATCTGTAAAATGGGGGATAATTCCACTGATGTTATGCTATCAGATTATATAGGAGTTAAGTGGTTATAAATATAGTATCTGTTCAGTTCCTATAAATGCTCAGTTAGTGCTCGCTGGTGGTGTTTCGTTTGATAATCCAGGCAGAAGGCTTTCATACATCATATCAGGACAGTTCAGCTTTTGAATATATATACATCATAAAACTGGAAGTAATAGGACTTTAAAGGACCTGACTGATAGCTAAGATAACTGAGATTAAGAGTGATTAAATGACATGCTTAGCAACACACACCTGATTAGAGGCAATATTGAGACTAGAATCAAGGTTCTCAACTTCTTGGAAAATGTATTCTCCTAAAAAACTTGTTGGTTTATCCTGAATGCCCTCTTTCCATCCAGGTTTGCCAAATTTAACAAATAAAAAAAAATGTATTCAGGTAAATTTGAATTTCATACAGACATCATCAAATAATTTTTTAGTTTAAGTATGCTCCATGAGATATTTAGCACATACTTAAATATAAAATTATGCGATCATAAATAATAGTAAATGCTATGCAATACTAAATAATACTAAAATATACAAAACTAAACGAATTAAACATTGCAATCTTTACAACACATTTGTACTAAAAATGATTTCTTGTCTGTCTGAAGTTCAAATTGAGCTGAGCATCCTGTATTTCTTCTGACAATCTAACTTCCATCACTAGTGTTTTGTAAACAGTTTTAAGTTTTATATTCATTTTGTCTATTCCTGGCGATCCTAGGTCACTTTGAAGCCATCTAAATTGTCTTCAGAACGATGTGGACAAAGCACAACCATAAATTGTGATAGATCTTCATAAACCCTGTATGAAAACCAATCTCATACTTCTCTGCTATTATCTCATTCTCACCACCAAAAAGTTGTTCCTTCTCCTTCTTGATATGTTTTCCATGGTCAGACTCCAAGTGTTTGTAGTAGGCTGCATAAGATTGTCTTTTAAGTACCGATATATTGGGACTTTATGATCCAAATGGAAAAATCCAGGTTAGGAAAACATTATCGGTTCACTTACAAGACATAAGTCCAAATGATCCTTTTTATTTTGGACTTCACTGTTTTCCTGGAACTCACTTCAATGTACCATTCTTCTTACCAAACTCAAGTAGGGGAAGGCTGAAGTGGTTCTGGCCAATCGATCATTAACTAGACCAAGTAGAAGCAGTTTGCTGCCAGATAGCTTGCCCCCACATTCTTCTAGGATGCTTATCACTCTAGTATGTCATCCTCCAAGTCTGAATGCCTCCTGCAATCAGAGGTCACCACAGGAGAGAGACCTCAGGAACCTATCGCCACATCAACTGAGGTAGACCGATAGCGTGGCTGGCACTACTTTGAAGACTCTTCAAATAGTACCTGAACTTCCCTTTATGCTGTAGGTTTAATTCAAGGACTCTTAGGACAAATTGCTTTCTTGTATTAATTGAGAATTTTTACCCACTCAGAGAGAAGGAGCTGGGTAGGGAGCCATTAATAGGAAGGTTCACACAGCTACGTTAATAGAGTTGTTTGTCTCAGATTTTCCACAGCACTTTTAATTTGTTTCACATGGTCACAGAGCTTATAAAAAGTGAAGAGAAAAATGAATGTGTTTGCACTCAGAATTGTTCTTTTCATTCAAGAAAGGATTAGTTTTATTCACACGTTATCATAACAGTCATTGCTCAGCCTTAGCATCTGAGCAAAAGCATCGTAAGTTGTGAAATTGCATCTTATCAGATATGTGAACCCTTTGGTAATCTTACTCTCTCATGCAAAAACAGTAAACTCCACGAGGCAGCTGTTACTCAGCTGAATTCCAGAAATTCTGACTTCCTATGATTGTATTAGGCAAAATGCTTGTGGTTTAAGGTTAAATAGTATAAACATCGTACTGAGAAGCAGAACGCCTATAGAGATAGGAAATATAGATTCTGAGTCTAGATGCCTGGATTCTAGTTGTAGGATTCTAGTTACACCACAAAATAATTGTATTTACTTGATCAAGTCTCTAATCTGTCTAGAGACTATTTCTTCACTTATATCTATTTCTTCACTTATAAGTAGGGATTGTAGGTTAATAATATTATTATGCTAGGGGAGCCCAGGGGACTCAGTTGGTTAAATATCTGACTCGATTTCAGCTCAAGCCACGATCTCAGGGTTGTGGGATGGAGCCGGGTGTCAGGCTCTGTGCTCAGTGGGGAGTCTGCTTGAGATTCTCTCCCTCTGCCCTTTGCTCTGGCTCATGTGTGCACTCTGTCTCTTTCTGTCAAATAAATTAATTAATTTGAGAAAATAATATTATCATGCTAGTCTTGGAGAATATACAGGAGTAATTCTTCATTCCTGTCTTTCTTGCTTTCTATCATACATTGCATAAAATCTCCTAGCAATTATGTTGCTTATTATTAAAATATATTCTGACTTTTTTTGCTACCTTTACTGCTGCATTCTGACACAAGCACCCTCACCTTGTGCCTAAGTTGTTGCATTAGACTCTCACTGTTTCCCCTTCTTACACCCTTACCTGCAACCCCCTCCTTTTAAAATAATCCTTTAAAAATATGAATCAGATCATGTCACTCCTGTGCTCACCCTCCAGCAGTTTCCCATCTCATTCAAAATAAAAGCCAGGATCCTTGCAATGGCCTAGAAACAAAACTTGGCTTGTGCTGGTCTTCTGTTGATCCCTGGTACTTCACTTCCTTCCACGGCCTCTCTCACATCTTCTTCAGCAGCCAAGCCATCCTCCAACCTTGGGCCTTTGCACCTGCTTCTCCTCTGCCTGAGATGATCTCCATACAGAATTCCCCATCTTTCTCACCTTTTCTGAAGTCTCTGCTCAGTTCTCCTCTTCTTCGTGAGGCCACTTCTAAATACCCTATTAAACAGTGCAACTCTCTATGCCCTACACTTCTTATTCCCTTGTCTGATTTATTTGCTCCCTGACAGCTATCACCTTCCATCCCACAATAGGATTATCTAGGGTTTTCTGTTTCTGTTTTTTTTTTTTTTTAAATAGGCTTCATGCCCAGCGTGGAGCCCAACACAGAGCTTGAGCTCGCAACCCTCAGATTGAGACCCAGAGTTCAAGAGTCAAGACACTTAACCGACTGAGCCACCCAGGTGCCCCTATCTAGTTTTTCTTTTTTAATTATGTCTTTTCCCCACACTAGAATTAAGTCTTCATAAGGCAGTAATTGGTTTTTATTTTCTGTATTGCTCACTATGCATTCCCAAAGACTAGGAGAGTACCTGACACGTTGTAGAATAAATTTATGTTGAGGGAAACAGTGAGGGGATAAATGAACATAAAAATAATGAACAGACCGGGGATGTACTGTATGGTGACTAACATAATATAATAAAAAATCATTATTAAAAAAAATAATAATGAACAGAATGCACATGACACCTTATACATTGTCATGTTTAATTCTTTCAGTAATGCTAGGAGAAGATACTGTTATTAGCTCTATTGTGTAGTTAATGAGGAAACAAGCTAAGAAGTTTGAGTTCACAAATTGACTCTAAGACTGTAGCTGTCAGGCTTCAAAGCAAGTTTTGCTTTCCTTCTACTATATTGTCTTCCCCAAGATGACGTATGATAAATTAGTTTGAAAAGGATAAAGCACTATCCTAAATGTGTAGTCATATTATAATAACAAGTAGAAGGATTCTTTTTTCTGCTCTGAGGAATAAAAAATAAAGCAAGTTAATTTGTCTTTTAATTTTGGTCTCTATTCAAAATTGAACATGTGTTTATGTAAGTACATCAAATACACGTATTTACCCTGTGTGTAATTTTCTACTACTCTTTCTATGGAAACTTTTAAACTTCTATTTCTGGCATTTCGCAACTTTAGGTGGAAGAGGAGAATAAACAAGAAGAGTTTGGCTGAAGTTCATACACTGAGTCATCTTCTTTGTAATATAATCCACATAATCGATCCTGGATGTACAGTTTTCTTGGGAACCATACACTGTTTTTCCTTTCATACGTTACAGAAAGTTTCTAAGTTTGGAGCAGACATAGGTTAGAGCAAGAATGACTTTTTAGGAGGCACTATGATATAATTCAATATCCCAAACAACTCAGTCATTTACAGCTTTCGTGATTTTTGCTTAACTACATTTGAACTGTAATATTGTTTACTTAATATTTGTGTTTAAATAGACTCATTATTTGTATTTAAATTCATAAATACTTAAGCAATAAAATACTAGATTTGAGGTGAGGTACAAGTTATTTTTTTTGCTAATACACCTTAAATAAACAAAAATTAAAATTTTTACACAGTCTATTCGTATACCAATAGAAATGACCAAGCTTTCCACATACAAGGCATGCATTTCATTTATGTTTGCCTGATTTTATAAAACAATGAAAGAATTCAATTGAATAAACCCTTGAGGATACATTGGAAAGGTCCATATGACTGAGATACTTGCATGGTGCTTGTGTATACCGCGCAGCCTAAGGTAGAGGTAAAAAAAATAAATTTTGAGTAAACGTCAAAATGGTTGAGTAGTAAAAAAACAATATTCTGCTGAGGCAAAAAAAGTTCTTTTAAAAATTGAGCTTATGGTATACTAAGAGTATTTTAATCAGGGTTCACTGGAGAAAGAGAAGAATATATATTTTTATTTATTATGAGCAATTGGCTCGCATGACTATGTAAACTGAGAAGTCCCGTTCCCTACTGTCTGAAAGCTGGAGACCCAAGAAAGCTGGTGGTGTAATTCAGTCCAGGTCTGAGGCCTGAGAGCCAGGGAAGCTGATGGCATAAATCCTAGTCAAGGGCTGGAGAAGGTGAGATGAGGTATCTTAGCCCAAGTGGTGAGATAGGAAAAAAGGGGCAAATTCCTCCTTCCGCCTTTTGTTCAGTGCCAGCCTTCAACAAATTGGCTGATGCCCACCCACACTGGAGACTCCACTGATTCAAATACCACTACATCCAGAAGCACCCTAATAGACACATCCAGAAATAGTGTTTAATCTGGGCACTCTGTGGCTAGCTGACATAAAATTAACTATGACAAGGAGACATCTGAAAATGTAAGAGAATATTAATTTTTGATGATTTTCTTACAAAACAAGTTAACATTCAAAGAACCATCAAAATGCTTTCATAGAACTTCAACCTTCTTACTCCGGTGATCTTCACCTACTTCGTTATTCAGTCACACCAGCAACAACTCACCTTTCGAACCTTGTTAAAAATGGATCGACATTCTGAGCTTTAAAAAAAAATCTCCTTTTCCTTCGATAGTTCTCATACACATGTCATTATTAAATTTTCTCTTTGATATTTGGCTTTGGAATCCCTCCTATTCATAGACTGTAGGTTCCTTTCTAATCTCACATTCCAACCTTACTAACATAGACCTGCACATTAATGATATTCTCATTTCTTAATACTTTGTTTTTCTAGTACAACACACTTGTCAATCTGCCCTGGGTAAAATATGCCTTTGAACTTCATGCTTCCATTTCTGAGTTGCCAGCATTGCTGGAGGAAAGCCTTACTGTTTGGTTTCTAAACAAATTGAAATGCCATATTCAATTTTCTTTACACAGACCAGCAATCTTTTCACTCCGTCAGTATCAAGTTCTTTACAGTGCCTGTCAATATTTTGGATTTTCACTAGAATTATAGGTGACCCCACCCTTCCATGACGACCCTAACTAAAAAATTTGACAGAATGTCAATGTCTGGAGTAGATGTCATCAAGGAAGAGTAATTGAGAAATAAATAATGGTTTGCTTTTTTTGGAATACAGTTGGCTAAGTTGTCCATATCAACTCTTCCATAAAAAGAAACAAACAAAAAAAATGTGGATAAGACATTAGAGGAAACAAAGCATCAAAGAGCTCCTTAGAAAGAGTGACAGAGTGATAAGATGAGCACAGAGTTTACCTGTATGTGACAACAAGGTGAAAAAGGGGAAAAAAGTACTGAAATGTAACCACAAGACAGCTTTCTCTTGGATTTGCAGCTTAAATTATATGGTTCAAAAATTCCGAAGCCATGAATGCACTTTGAAGTGGTTTAAGAACATTAATGAGTTTCCATGACTACCTCTCAGTGAGATGTCGTGAATCAGGAGGGATATACGGAGACCTTTGGTAATGTTTTATGTCCAGCAATGTTTTATGTCTTGAGGTGAGGGGTGATTGTTTTCTTTAAAATAATCATTTAAAGTACACATGCATTTTTAAAACAATGTATCTATAGATCATTTTTTTAAAAATGATACTACGTATCATAATGAAAAATGTGTTCTGGATTATTTTCTTTGTTATTGAAAGATATAGGATGGATGTTTTGTTTTGGAGAGTTTTGAAAGGAAGTGATGTCAGTGAAAAGAAGTTTCAGGAAGGCTGAATAGGTGAATAAATTCAGTATGTCAACAATTGAGAATAATGATCTTGCTTTTATAGGAGAGGGTGCCTGATCACATAGTGTAAAGATTTCAAAGAAAGGTATATTAGGGGCCAACTAGTCAAGGGTTAGAGTAAAAAATATAGAATTGGGAATATAGTTTGGTTTTTTTTAAGTACAAGAGAAAGATTTCTATGAAGACTAACAATTGGGGATTGCATGATTGAAGGAGGTTAGAGGGTTAGACAGTAGAATCACTAAGCATTGGCACCCCCAAAGCCTTCATCAATCTTCCCTTCAAGCCTTCCATAATACAACTAAAATCTAAATTAATAAAACCTTTTTAAAATATTTTATTTATTTATTTGAGAGTGAGCAAGAGAGAGCAAGCATAAGTGGGAGAGAAGCAAAGGGAGAGGGAGAAGCAGACTCCTGGCTGAGAAGGGAGCCCAATGCTATGCAATGTGGGGCTCAATCCTGGAAATCCAGGATCATGCCCTGAGCCAAAGACCGAGCCAAAAGGCAAATGCTTAACTAACTGAGACACACATGCACCCTGATAAAACATTTTCTAAGCCATTCCCACCATGACTTCCCTGATGACTATCTTATTTAGAAATCCTGGAGCTGCCCCAGGGGTTAAGAAATATTCCAGAAAACTTATTATCAAGGGTCAGAGAGGGAAAAGGATGAAGATGAAAAGTAGGTACCAAGATTGTGATTCATTTTGCTACTGGATTTGTCTTTGAACTCCTTAATGCATTTTTCTACTATGTAAAGTTGGTTCTTGTTACACTATAACAAAATTATGAAGAGATGCTTATCCATGGTTAATATTGTTAACTATATTTTTAAACAATTGAACATCTGTACAGTATGTATTAATAAAGAATTGAAATTTAAATAGGAAAATAAAGTTAATTAAATAAAAATAGAAAAGGTTGAAATGGAAATTTTAAAAAATAAGCCTGTAGTCCTGACCTTGATATTAATAAGCTACGGCTTTAGACTTACATTCTATGGAATTAGTATCTTCTGTGAGATCATATTAGGAAGCTGGTCTGGATCCATGGGTTTCAAAAAGAGATTTTATATCTGGAGGGTTTTGCTTGTCTTTGTTTTACTTTTTGAAACTTCAGGTGATCCAGAGTGTATTGGACAGTATTACCGGTCCCCAATTCCCACTTCAAATAGAACAGATGTGTTTTCATTTGTTTATGGCCCTGGGTAAGATTTCAATTGAGCAAGCATTTCAGAACTTAAGAAAGCAAGACACTAGCGAATCTCAAGGATCTCTTTCTGAAATTCTGAGAAACATTTTCAACTTTGAAAGTGGAAGAGTGTCAGTGAATCTCAGAGAATATTCTTGTTCAGGATGGAACTCAAATAATTAATTACATTTGTTTAAAATGCCTAAGTGTGCTTTTGCCTTTTATATGAAAAGCTATAACTTCAGTCACATGCATATCTGTTTATTATTTCTTCTACACTTGCAATGGAATACAACAGATGATTTTTGAATATCACTTTCTACAGACTTTTATTAAACATTATTTTGGAGTCCTGAGAAACATTCTGACAGTTTTCTCAAGTAGAATATGTACTAAAGCTCTTTTCATGGTGACAGTGAGCTCTAAAGACATTACTTAACAGATTACACTTCATAGGTTATTCACTAATGTCATTTCAGGAGGAAAGTTGTTTATGTTCTATGTTCTGTTCTCTTATTTGATTTCCCAATATTATAGCAGTGATTATTTTTATACTTTGAAATATATGAAAGAGCTTAATTTCCTGAGGAAAAAAATAGAACTGCAGGATGCGTCTCCTAACTAGGAAGGAATGCAGGGAGAGTCAGGAGGTAGAAAATGAATTTGACACTAACAACAAAATAAGAATGAAGGATTGGTTTGGTAGGGCTTATACACCTTAACTGGGGTGGGGGGGAGCTTGTATAGAAACCAAAGCTAAAGCATACTCTAGTGCTGAAAACCTGTTAAAATGTATACATATTTTGCAAATTTTCCAAAGGTTTTCCTATGTATCTATCTACACACACACACATACACACACACCATACAAAGACCTCTACACACATATGCACATTGGTCAACTCTCTTGCACACATTATTCTATTCAAGGGCTCACAGACAGCTGTCTATCCCCAGGGTGAAAGGAACAGGCAGGACCGTATCACTCTGTAAGCAGAAAGCAGCAGTGATGAGTATAGCCAGAGGCATGAGTCAGAGGTCCAGTATGCAGGTACTTGTTTGGAAGGAACAGCCCAACCTCTAGTCCTGTGACGAACATCAAAAGCTAGAGAAGAGGGAGCTGAGTTGTCCTTTTTGAAAATGAGTGGGTTTTTTTTGCTTCCTGTCACATTGGCCTGATAATGTCTCAATCTTGCTGAGCACCACTATGAAGTTTAGTTGCTTGAAGTCAGGATAATGTGTGCTGGGCAGGGTAAGTGGGGCTTCAGTATAGATCTGGGTATGACTCACTCTAGTCCCAGGGACTGCGCGTAAAGAGCTTGGCAATTTGTTTGGGGTCCTACTGCTCCTGGCACAGACACTTGATAGTTCCTTAATGGTACTTGAAGTGACCTTTTTGTGTTTCCTGTATTTACCATGCCTTTTGGCCACTTATTGAAAATGCTTTCATTATTGTTACTGTTGAACATTTTGGTTTACAGACCCCTCATCAGATGCGGCAAAAAGTTTAGACAAAATCCAATTATTTAGCCTCAAATTTCTATTTTCCCCAAAATGTCTTAAAAGGTATTTATTGAAAATAAATATCTAAAAGTCACTCTTGTCCATAAAGAACTGATTAACCTAGGGCTGCTATTAGAATCATTTTAGCGATGGACATTTTTCACAGGTACATGTCTGCATTGGAATATATATACGCCAATAATTGGCACTACCACCCAAAGAGAGGGAGTTGTTTTTGCTACTAAGTATATTAGGAAACAATATTTTCATGCAATATATGCAAAGGGACAAAAGGGATACAATAAAATTTCTTATAAAAATAACCAAATTATTAACTAAATTTCTTTTCTAAAAATCATTTTAAGTAAATAGTCATAGGAGTTAGAGAAAAGCAAGAACATTAATATACTGACGGATACACTGAATATGATTGAGAAAACTGGAACCAATTTTAATTTTACACATTTCCATTAGGTGTCTGTAGCATCTGTCAGACTGTCAGAAAAGATATTTATCTATTCAATAGTTGTGCAGAGAATGGTGATCTAGTCTGTGTTTCTGAACAACTAATGAGACCAAGTTTCATTTCACCCCACTGAAATCGACCTTGATGGGTTTTTTTCTTTTCATTCTTTTTTTCTTTTCTTTTCTTTCTTTTTTTGGATTATCCAAAACTTCTATGGCAGGTTCTAATAAAAACAAATTTAAAATCATCCTCAAGAATATCTTTTAGGGACACTCTAGTGCTTGTTGTTCTTACTTTAAATTTTTAAGACTTGTCTCTAAATTTTTCTTGGTAATGTGATGGACAGATAGAGATAATTACGAATAACAAGCTTTTGTTTTTAATCCTGGTTAATTAACCGAGAATGCTTTACAGAATCCTGCCTTTAGATTCTGCCTCCTTAGACTGAGAAATAAATGCTTTATGGGGAAATATAAAGCAATAATTGAACGACATTTGGACAGTATTTTTTTTTAGATTTTATTTATTTATTTATTTGACAGAGAGAGACAGCTAGCAAGAGAGGGAACACAGCAGGGGGAGTGGGAGAGGAAGAAGCAGGCTCCCAGCAGAGGAGCCCGATGCGGGGCTTGATCCCAGGACTCTGGGATCACTCCCTGAGCTGAAGGCAGACGCTTAACGACTGAGCCACCTAGGCGCCCCTGGACAGTATTTTTTAAACTTTTTCTTTCTGTTTGTCTTTCTTTCTTCAGTATAAACCATACAGATCTGTCATGATTGCAAGAACTTCATATAGAACTCTTACCAGTTTTCAACTTTTAAACATCCAGAAGTTTGCAGAAACAATAGAACAATGTTTGGAAAAATATTTCAAAGCATGCTTGCTCTTATGGTGAGTCCATTTGTGAAAACAATCAACTGAATTATAAAACACTGAGAAGGAGCCTGACGTGAGAAAAACAGTGCAGACTTCGGAAACAATTCATACATAGTTATATCGTGGATCTTCCCATTAGGGGTTGAGTGACCTTAGGCAAGTCACTTACTCTCATTGAGCTTCAGTTTCTTTTCTAGAAAATTGGGATTAGAGATAAGATACTTTCCGTGCTTGGATATAAGAGGCAGGTTTCCAGAAACAAAGAGACGATATGCTCATGAAGTTAGCTGAAGGTGGTTTAATGAAGGGACAACTTTTAGAACTTTAAGCCAGGGAATCAGTAAGGGATGGTGAAGCATCAGAGCGTGGCAGCAGCAATAAGCCTGAAAGTGCAGGGGACTGTGCAAGAAGGCCACTTGCCAGGGCCTGTGGGCTTTGGTAGGGTAATGTAGCTTCAGCTAGACCATGGTGAGGTAAACAGGAAGCAGGGGAGGAACTAGTCTGCTCTATGACCTCCTACTGTGCTCTAATTTCTGTCTTGTGCCTCCTACTGGCTGAAGGCAACAGGGAGCTAGCAGACAAAAGAACTGAATGATGCAGCTCATGGTGTCCTAGGGCCCAGCGTACCCCAGAGAAAGGCACCCTATGGGTGATGGGCATTGAGAATAAGCATCACACTTACTAGCATGTGTTAAATACCCACTCTACGGCAGGAAGAATGAAAACTCTACTGACGCCCCTTTGCTGCAGTGAAAAATGGTCTTCGAATCTTTCATAAATCTCATACATGTGCGTTGGTATTTTATGGTATTTTTTCCCTTCAGTGAAAATCAAGATAAGGGGCACCATTTCATGTTTGACTTAATGCCAGGGCAGAGATTAAAAAAAAAAAATTACTGCAAAACTCAGAACAGAAAATAACATCAGCAGTGCCAAGAAGTCAGAGCCAGAAAAAGACATGAGGACTCAAGACCCTCAGGGATTTAGAGAAAGTTTTGGATGAACACTGTTTGGATTTTATGCCAGAAAAATGAAAAGAAAGTTTGCTGAGGCCACCTCATCTAGGTCATTAGAACCAAGAAGAACATCTCGACATCTGGATTAAAAAACAAATGATAGCCATCATAAGTATATATTTGGGGGCACTCAATTATCTACAGTTTGGTGAAAGACTGAAAAACTATGTGCTATGTCAGCATTTATAGTGACCCACAAACCCTGCCATCTGTCACTGCCACGCAGAGTTAGCAAAACAGAGAACAAAATTAATTAAAGCCCTAAAGTATGGCAAATGGGCAGAGGACACGAAAGTTTAGCTTGTAAAGCAATAGCAGAATTCCAGGTCGGAGAGAAGGAAAGAGCAAAGTGGACCAGCAGCAATATCGAGTACCGAGAGAGGATGAATCAAGTCTGAGATCTGAACTCACAAGGCAGTAGAGGCTGGCAGGAGATCGGAAGCGTACGTCCTCGGGCAAGTTGCAGTAAGTGGCCAACATTCTGCTACAGGCATGGCACCGTCAAGAACTGTGAAGTACCTGTGATTTCACCTCACTTGGAAGCTAACACGGTAGAAAGCATGAGCTTTCTGGATGCTGGCAGAAGACACAGACTTCTGGGTCAGGTACAAAGGACTTTATTACTCACGACCCAGCCAGCAGCGTGAGCATCCGCGTACTTGTGTCAGTCCCCTTTGACCTCAAGTCTCATGGGGTGATGTGAAAGGGCCCAGCGATGTCTGCACTGCAGTGGTGTTGAACTTGGGGAACACAAACCTCTTATTATGGGCAGAAGCGTGCTCAGCCTTTGCTCCAGAAGCTCTGTCTCTGGCCATTCGCCAGACAAACATCTTTGAAAAGACTATTCACAACAAAGAACGGTTCCCGCCTCACTAATAAGACATGCAGAAATGCAAGAGATCCGTGTCCCAACAGGCAATTTCCATGGTCTGTAGTCAAGCATAGATGTGTGAGTCCAACAGTGACATGGTATTTGGACATGAGTGTGTGTCACAAATCACAATTCCTATTATAAATCTGGCATGTGTAGACATTATTATCAACACAGGATATGAAAAACAGTTTTCTATAATAATTTGTTGTTGGTCTTATAGCATTTAAATATTATATTTTATAGACACAAAATGAAAGAAAAGACTTAAAAAAAAAAAACCAAACTCTTAGCAGTTGGGAAGGATGATTGACTTATTACCAGCTGACTACTTCTGCTTCAGTTAAGGGGGAAAGAAATGCCCAGGAGGCTTTCTGGGGAAAGCTATGATGTCTGCAACTAGAAGATTTAGGCCCAAATCCCGGTGACAGTTGTGTTCGATTCAGATGCTGCCTCCTTTCCTTTAACCCTAACCAGTCTTCCTAAGACCAGCGCTCCATTCTAAATTGGTGCCAAGCCAAGTCCTGTTTTATCACACCAGACCTTCAGAGCAAGGCCCTCAGAAGTTGAGGGGATCCAAGAATAAACACAGAATGAACTGAATGAACAGAGGCCCAAGAAGATGATGCTATGAACACACAGCCTTTATTCCAAGCGTTAGCGATTGTCTGTCTGCTCATTGGGACTGGGCATCCTCTGGCTCTCACACTGATTTTAAAAATCACATGAGTTTTCAACTCTTAAAAATCAGGAGAATTTGGGGTACTGGGGTGGTTCAGTCGGTTAAGCATCCGACACTTGATTCAGCTCAGGTCTTGATCTCAGCATTGTGAGTTCAAGCCCCACGTTGGGCTCCACGCTGGTTGTGGAGCCTACTTTAAAAAACAAAACAAAACAAAAAAACTCTGGAGAATTCACCCAAATAATCAATTTATTGACTTAAAAAAAAAACTCTAGTATACTTGGCTTACATGTTTAGATGGCAAAACTTAGAGTTGCTCACTCAGGTAACTCTGGTGATTTTTTTTCACTTGGTGACAGATGCCATCACTCTATATTGTCCCTTAAATGCTGAGGCTTAAGGTTAGTTAGCATTTTTCACAAACTTAGACTTTTTTTCTTATAGCTACCCTGCATAGAAGAAATTTTTTCTCTAATTTAGCTTGCCAACCTAGTCCCTGTAGACACCTGAGTTTACAAACTCTGCTTTATCCTGTTTTCTCTTGGCTCTGAAAGGCAGTCACTGGTCCTACAACCGTAGTGGGTTTTACCCTGACCTATATGTACTTAGGATTCAGCCAAAACTTGAACTCCTGTGAGAGAATGAAATGAGCCCCCACAGGCCTCCATCTTCCAGGGATAGAACTTAAGCTCTGGGGGTGCCTGGGTGGCTTAGTCAGTTAAGCGTCCGACTCTTGATTTCAGCTCAGATCATGATCTCAGGGTCCTGAGATGGAGCCGCACATGGGGCTCTGTGCTGTGTGAGGATCCTGCTTAAGATTCTCTCTCTCCTTCTTCCTCTGCCCCTTCCACTAACCCTCTAAAACAATAGAACTTAGGCCCTGCATTGGTTTTAGACAGGGAGAACTTGGATCTTCATGTCTGTTGAAGAATTTAACATTTATAATGACAGTATTTTTAGATTTTCATCATTTTGCAAGAGATAAGTACTTTTCTCACAAAGAAGAAATACTCTCTCTGGCTCAGATTCACTGTTTAACTATTGAATGAAAATGTTAAGAATCCTTCTGACATTATTGATGTTTTTTTTGTCTTATCTTTCCATGTTTTTTCCACACTTTTGATGTAATAACAGCCATGGTTCTATCAGTAACATTCTGCTGTGTCCATAGAGTGAGTGGGAAGCTTGGGATGGAGCCTAGACTAGCTGCACTAGCTGTCCACCCACGTCACATCTGTCCTTGGCCCTGAGCCTGTGAGCCAATTTGAGGCACATTATACCAGTGCTGCTACCCTTAGTTCATGAAGTGCTTGTCCACATCAACATGCCTTGTTACAACCTCCCACTGACGTGTTGATGCTATTCGGCTGATTATAAGTCTTTGCTACAGAATTTAAATTTAAACTGAAACAATAATACAATAATTACAAAATGAAGTCAGCAGTATTTACATCACAGTAGTTGCCTGTCAAGATGAGACAAAGAAGAAAGCTGTATTTTTAGGACTACATTATGCCAGTATGGTGAAGCTTAAAAAAAATCCTTAGATATAATGAAATGTCAAGATAATTAAGGGCATGCGGCCCTGTTGTAAATTCAAACTTTAATTTCAAAATCAAATAATTATTATCATTTTTCTTAATCCGAGTTTAACAAACAACAGATTTTAAGGGCTAAAGCCCATGTTGGATGGATGGGGGTGGGGGAGTAGGGGAGTCAGAACTAACACTCAAGACCAGAAGGTGGCAGCAGTGAGCTAGGATTAGTGAGCTCCTTGGCACTTCTCTTCTAGAAAGGGTGGTGGCTCAGCCAGGAGGCAGTGATTCGGCCAGGGCCAAAAGCCTAGGCCTCTACGCATGGTTTGGAAGCCATCGAAGTCCTGAAAATTAGGGAGTTTTGTTTTCTAAACTAAAAGTATGAGGACTCACGAAGGGGCAGGGATTTTAGATTTCGCGTCCCAGGGCCAGAAGTCAGATAGAAGGTGACACAGTGAAGCGTTACGTTAATAGAGCGTATGGTTGGTAGCTGACTTTTAAGCCCCATGTTAGGCCTGTTTGCTTTTAAATGCCCAGAGACCTGTCTATATTGTGTCTTTGGAAGACGGGGCCATGATTGATAGTTAATAAACAATTTAAAATAATCTTTCCTTAAAATTCATGGATCAAAAGTCTAAATATGTAAAAATGTCCAAGGTAAAGATTTGTTAACACCTCCTGATCTGTACAGAAAGAATGCTATCAGAAATAATATGCAGCATTTAGGGGAAGGAAAACGAAGAACTACTGGTGATATTTTTCTAAAGAGTACAAGCCTAGGAAAACTAAGTTTATATAACTGCAAAGAAGAAAATCAGTGTACTATGTCTCAACGTGACAAAAGTTATGTTGTCCTAAAAAGCAACTGGATATATCTCCTGTTACTTGAAAGGTGTTTCTGAAGTTGAAAATTGAAATAAGAGCAATTTCTTATCATTGAGGCCATATTACAAACATGAGAAGAGATTAATTGTACAATAAGAAATAATTCAAGAAACTTTCTCAAAATGCAAGTTGTCTGAAGAAAATATTTGAACAGGAACACAAACATTTGAATGCAGCAGAGATTTACCTTAGAAAATAAATTGTTTCCTAAATAGCTCATTTATTTTTCTAGGTTTCTCTTATATTTTTTAGTGCAATTCTTGGTCCATAGCAGGTGGCAAATATATGCTTGACCATATAGCTGTGTTAAAATCAAACACAAAAGGAAACTAGACTTGAAAATTCGTTAAGCAGACAATAGCTTAATTTAGCTTATTCTGTAAGACAGCCAATGCAAATTTGACCTGGGTCACTTCTTGCTATGCCTCTGAAAATCATAAGTGAAACTTAAATTGTTCTCCAAAATTGATATGAGGTAACCACTAACCAATCCCCTTTCATTAAAAAAAAAAAAATTTAATATTGTGACCAATCACTGTGAAGAATAAGCAGTCACTGCCTCCATACTATGTACCCTTCTTTCTAACAGTACACCTCAGAGCCTCATCCCATGTTTTGGTTTGAGTGCTCCTGGCCTACAAACTCTCTTTCTGGTGTGTGCACAATAACCTTTACTAGTACCTCAGTAATTTATTATTTTTACTTCTCTTTTTTTCCCCCTAACTTATGGCAGCCATGAGTTTTTACAAATTTGCCAATTACCGGCACTATCACAGCCTTTCCCTGGATTATCCACCCTTAATGCGGAAGTAACGTGATTGGGTTCAGTGAACTCTAATTGGGTTCAGTTATACAGTAAAAACTCTACCAGAATTTCATGCACTTGGAAATACATGATGTGATATAATCTTTTTTCTGAAGTAGATATTATTATTCTTTGGTTTTACAAATGAAGATAACTGAGATTCATGGAAGTTAAGCAATTCACCCTAGTCACACAGTAGGTGGCAGATTTAGAATCAGAACACATTTTTCATGGGGCACCTGGGTGGCGCAGTAGTTGAGCATCTGCCTTCGGCTCAGGGCGTGATCCCGGTGTTCTGGGATCGAGCCCCACATCAGGCTCCTCCGCTGGAAGCCTGCTTCTTCCTCTCCCACTGGCCCTGCTTGTGTTCCCTCTCTTGCCGGCTGTATCTCTCTCTGTCACATAAATAAATAAATAAATAAAATCTTAAAAAAAAAAAAAGAAAGAAAAGAAAAAGAACATATTTTTCAGTCTCAAAGCCCATACTCTTTCCAGCTCATTTTAGTCAGGAAGAGGAAAACGCCTACCCTACGGGTATTTTCACTTCTGCAACCCTGGTAGTACCACTGACAGATCTTGACGTGTTTCCACTAATCCGGACTTGTGCCAAGAGTTCTGTTCCACACAATGATTTAGGCCAACACTTCCAATTAAGTAAATATGTCATCCCAGCTGAAAACTCTTGGTTAATTCTGCATGACTACATCTGTCTCCTTCTTTTTAATACATAGTAAATACTAGCTCTTATCACTGAACTTACAATCAAGCCACAGGTGAAGAAATTACAAAATATGATATTTATCTCCTAGAATTATTATGGGAAAGGATGGGAATAAAGATGTACCTGAAAGATAAAAGCAAGTTTTATCTTGATATGTGAACAATATTAATGAACATATATAAACACATTTAAAAAATGATGTCAACAGTGGCACAAAAATTTTCTCACGGACAAAGTTGTCTTTAAGAAAACGTGTTTCTAACCTGCCCAGGATGGAAGGTGAGACCTTGACTGTGTGGATTTACAGAAGATAAACCAAAAAGAGAATTAAACTGCTCAACTTTGAAAAAAGAGAGGGAGGGAGAGGAGAGAGAGACCATCAAGAGAAGTAGATATAAGAGAACATTTTTGAGAAATTATACATTCTTGATGCTGATAAGAAACTGCTGAAATTTTTGCCTGAGAGTTCTGTGCCCTGTTTTTTTTTTGTTTTTTTTTGTTTTTTTTTTTTTTTTTTTTGATTCTATTGGCTGGAACCTGAAACATGGCCTTAGGCACAGGTCATTTATCTGAAAGTGATTCCAGGAAGTGGAAGTAAGGAAAAGAGTGAGACAAGGCAGGGAAGAGGGTGATAAGGGTGAGTTATGAGCTGGGTACCACTGTGAGCAAATGCTGTTGACTTCCTCTGGGGACCTTATGAGGAACCATTCAGTACTTCCTGCATAGTTTTTCACCAAAGGCCCAGAAGCTAGGGCAATGATCCACCAAGTCGTTTTTCCCTTAGGGTGAGAATTGTTCTCAGGGGCACAATCCCCTGCACTTCTGGGTTATGCCTGTATCCTCTGGGTGGTTGTCCTGACCTGACGATGGAGAAAGCGCTTAGGCAGTAAAGCAGACTCCTTGTGACCCAGACGTAGTAAGCTGGCCATGCAGCCACAGACCATGACAGCTGTGCTAAGATCTGATAGACTGAGGGTAAGGAGGTGGCACTGCAAGCATCTGCTATATGCTATAATTTCACATTTCTTTCTGACACTAATTTGCATGGGATTTTATTCATTGAAAACATAAGGTCTTAAGTAGGAAAACCACACAAATAAAACATTGGTTCTCTACAATTATTTGCAATTTTCAATTAATATCTTTCTTTGATAATTTGCATTTTTGTGCTATTTAAGCATACAAGCAGGAAGTCATATGCCTTTGAAGAAAAAGGTAAGCTAATAAATGTAATATGCTCATCTTTTCACTTTAAGAATAAATCATCTTGATACTTTATATTTGAAGAATTATCAGAAATAAGGCCCATGGATAGAATTTGTTCAGTGTGGAAAATATTCTGATATTAGGGAAATATTCAGAGGGAAATATTCTGAATTAGCAAGAAGACTGCAGTTATACCTATAACATTTCTTAACTCTTAAAAACATTGGCAGGCAGAACTTCTTGGTGATTCTTATTTTAATAGTAAGAGTTTGAATTAGTATAGCAAGTGAAATGCAAAATCACTTCAAAATATTTGAAATTTAAGTAGGCTAGCAAAATTCCCTTATTATATTGAAATATTAATATTTATAAATTCTTTATGATATTTAATATTTTAAGAAGGGGCACACATACAAATTAATGGATTTGAATAGCAAGATATTGTTTTACTTTGCCTTCTGCCTTGGTGAAGAGACCTAGCAGTAGTGGAAGTCATATATTATGTGAGCTAAATGGATTTTTCCTAGAACCTTGTACTGCTTTTTGACAATTCATTTAACAACATCACTACCATATATTTCCAAATTCAATTATAAGGGCTTCTCGACAGCATACATATTTATGGGAGTTTTGCCACTTTGTTTCTACACTGTAGTGTTAGCTTCTCATTTTAAATCATTAGTTACTCTGTATCTTTACTTTTAAAACATCAGCATTACTTCAATAATGTCAGAGTCCAAAAAAATTGATAATAATAACCCTTGTTTGGTATCATGCAGATGTCTGTTTCTGTTTCCATAATGTTATGTTTTCTTGATTTAACTAATTATCACAATATACTTTTGGACTAGATAAAGTTGTAATTCTTTGCTTAGTCAAATACATGTGTCTGTGTGTAACATATTTCACAGTGTTTATAGCAGTTTTCATTACTATAAAATCTTAGGTCAGTTTAAAATTTAGTTTGTAAAGAATATAAAGAGCAAGTAGAAAAAGGAAAATATTTAGATTTTTATAAGTCAGTATAAAAGTCCATGAAAGTAAGTATGCATTAAAATTAGAGACAAGATGAAAAAATAATAAGGTTAAAGACAAGAGCAGCTGAAGGAAAAACCTAGGAGAATTACTAGAAAAGCACACAGAAAAAAATGATAGAGCAGTAAAAGACCTAGTATTATATTCTGCCCATAATAAAATACATTTTATTTTGTCGGTGAAAATAAATAATGAAAGTAAAAGTAACTATATTTTTATTCAATTATATTTGATTTATTCAGTGACCAATAATTTATATACATATACACAAAATGAAGCACTGTTTTCTTTTTTTTTATTATTTAATGATTTTTTATTATATTATGTTAGTCACCATACAGTACATCCCCGGTTTCTGATGTAAAGTTTGATGATTCATTAGTTGCATATCACTGCATCACTTTTTTTTTTTTTAAGATTTTATTTATTTATTTGAGAGAGAGAGGCAGCAAGCAAGAGAGAGCACAAGTAGGGTGAATGGCAAAGGGAGAAGCCGACTCTTCACTGAGCAGGGAGCCCAATGTGGAACTCGATCCCAGGGCTCGATTCTGGGACTGCCGGATCATGACCTGAGCCAAAGGCAGACATCTGCTTAACCGACTGAGCCACCCAGGCGCCCGTAACATTGTATCGCTTTAAAAGAGCATTGAATATTTGCCAATTTGGAGGGCATATATGGGATGGGCTAACTAAAATACAGACTATATAATGCGTACGAAACACACCTTCCTTTCGCGGAAGGTCCGGTTAGCATCATATAATACAAAGATAGCAAGGTGGTATGTGAAAATGACAGAAACGTGGCATATGTATTAGATGCCCAACAAAGGGAATACAAAGAGTAATTTTGAATATGATCCTTTAAAATTTAAGAATGCGGATACTTAAATTGTGGTTGTTGAATGACAACGGACTAATTCCCACAGACTCAGTTGAGCATGTCTCAGGTCAGGGTTTGGTAGTCACAGGTCTTTTTTTATTGAAAAACTGTTAATACATATATTTTTAGGCCTGGGGTAAATCAGCTCTTTTATTTAAGGTATAAGTTGATGGGAAAAAAAAGATGACGTGGAGTGTATAGAAAAAGGTACTGAGAGGTACAGGAGTTGCTAGCGTGTAAGGCTGTCTGTCATATTTGCAGGCCATTGTGGGAGAAACATATAATGGAGAATTTTGAAAGAAGGAAGTACCAAACCATAATTTATTTCAGAAAGGGAAATTCAATTTGCAATGCCTCAGAAGTGTAAGAGGGTTATGTGTGGAAATTATCACTCTTACTTTTTTCAAAGATTTTATTTATTTGAGAGGATGAGACACAGAGAGCACCAGGAGGGGAAGGGGCAGAAGGAGAGGGAGAGGGACAAGCAGACTCCTTGCTGAGTGTGGAGCCTGATGCAGGGCTTGATCCCAGGACCCTGAGGTCATGACCTGAGCTGGTCAGACGCTTAACCAACTGAGCCATCCAGGCACCCCTATGACTCTTTCTTATATAAACACAAATAGATAAGAAAGAGACTAAAAATTAATATAAAACCACACAATAGAGTATTTAAATATCATATAGTACATTATTTACCTAAAATTGTGAGTGCTGAAATGGGCAAACTTATGGGTTAAGAAAATGATTCTTCTATTGTATAGAAAAGCGTAATTATGTAAGAAGGCATTCATTAAGAGTATGTGCATGTGTGATTTCATTTTAAACAGAGGCAATGGAAAGAAGTTTATTTTCCTCTCCAAATATTTTCAAAGAGGGAGTTGGCCCACTGCACAGGGTACACACAGGGCTGGGGAAGTTACTACCTAAAGATTGAAAATGTGTAGAAACAAGACAATACTGAAAGATAGGTAAAGATTGGGAGGGATGGATAAAATACATATTTTAGATTTTGTTCAATTTTGATAGGCTTTGGAGGATTCAAGAGGCTATACATAATAAATGAAGACACTTTTAATAAAGATCTGATCTTGTCTTTATACTTTGAAAACATTGTTTGGTTATAAAACTGCACCAATTTAGGAATATATTCACTAACATCTTTTATGTGAAATACTGCATTTCTTTCTTAGTAATGTTTCTCTTACATTGTCAGGGTTATTAAAAGCATGTCCCCAAAATGCTGAAACTGATAATAACGATAACTGTCATTTGATTCATGCTTATTTTGTCTAGATCTTGTTTCGATTTTTTTCTTTTCCTTTTTATCATTTGGCCCATAGAGAAAACATACAAAACATTTACTGAAGCTTAAATAGGTTAAATGATTGCTTTTAAAATGCTCAGCTAATAAATTCTGGTTCAAGAGTACAAACCTGAGGCACCTGGCAGGTTCAGTCAGTGGACCATATGACTCTTGATCTCAGGGTTGTGAGTTTGAACCCATGTTGCTTGTAGAGATTACTTAAAAAAAAAAATCTAAAAAAAAAAAAAGAGTTGAAACCTATGTTGGACATACTCACATGCTCTAGTTTGTACATTACACTGCTTTGAGTTTGAACGTATCAAAATCTCTCTTAATGTCCCTCAATATAATTAAAAATAAAATTGTAAAAGTTTTACATATGTAGCTATTATTGATCAAATGTTTCTTATTTGCTATATACAGGCATATCTCAGAGACATTGTGGCTTCAGTTCAAGGCAACCTCAATAAGGTGAATATAACAATAAAGCAAGTTTAATGGATTTTTTGTTTTCCTACTGCATGTAAAAGTTATGTTTATATAATACTATGGTCTGTTAAGTATGCAATAACATTACGTCTAAAAAATGTACAAATCTTAATTAAAAAATACTCTAATGCTGGGGCACCTGGCTGGCTCAGTCAGTTAGGTGTCCAACTCTTGATTTCTGCTTGGGTCATGGTCTCAGGGTCAGGGTCATCATGGAGCCCACTTGAGGTTCTCTCTCTCCCTCTGCCCTCCCTCCCTGACCTTGCTCTTTCTCTCTAAAGAAAAACAAAAAACAAAAAAACAAACAAAAAACCACCAAAAAACAAAACACATACATACAAAACAAAATAAGACTTTTTTGCTAAAAAATGCTAACCATCATTGAGCTTTCAGCAATTCGTAATCCTTTTGCTGGTGGAGGGCCTTGCCTTGATGTTGATGGCTGCTGACTAATCAGGATGGTGGTTGCTGAAGGTTGGGGTGGCTCTGGCAATTTATTTATTTATTTATTTATTTATTTTAAAGATTTTATCTATTTATTCGACAGAGATAGAGACAGCCAGTGAGAGAGGGAACACAAGCAGGGGGAGTGGGAGAGGAAGAAGCAGGCTCCTAGCAGAGGAGCCTGATGTGGGGCTCGATCCCATAACGCCGGGATCACGCCCTGAGCCGAAGGCAGACGCTTAACTGCTGTGCCACCCAAGCGCCCCTATTTATTTTTTATTTATTTTTAATTTGAGTATGGTTGGCAAACATTATATTAGTTTTAGGTATACAGTTTGGTGATTTGATGAGTTTATATTTTATGCTATGTTCACCACGGTGTAGCTACCACCTGTCCTGTTACATCACTACTACAATATCATTGTATTCCTTATGCTCTGCTTTTTATTCCTGTGACTTATTCATTCCATAACTAGAAGCCTGTATCTTCCACTCCCCTTCACCTATTTTGCTTACCCCACTCCTCTCTGGAAACCATCAGAGAGGATTTCTGTATTTATAGGGCAATTTCTTAAAATAAGACAGCAATGAAGTTTGCTACAGTGATTGACTATTCATTTTACTAACAATTTCTCTGTAGAATGCAATGCTGTTTGATTGCATTCTACCCACAGTAAAGAAAGGTCTAATCTGCTTTATTTATTTACTTATTTATTTTTATGTTCGGTTAGCCACTGTATAGTACATCATTAGTTTTTGATGTAGTGTTCATTAGTTACGTATAATACCCAGTGCTCATCACAACATGTGCCCTCCTTCATACCCATTACCCAGCTACCCCATCCCCTCAACTCCCTTCCCTCTGAAACCCTCAATTTGTTTCCCAGAGTCCATAGTCTCTCATGGTTTATCTCCCTCCCTAATTTCTCCCTCTTCAGTTTTCCCTCCCTTCTCCTGTGGTCTTCCATTCTATTCTTTATGTTCCAATTATGAGTGAAACCATATGATAATTGTCTTTCTCTGCTTGACTTATTTGATTTAGCATTATCCCCTCCAGTTCTATCCATGTCGATGTGAATGGTGGGTATTCATCCTTTCTGATGGCCAAGTAATATTCCATTGTATACATCATGCCAAGAGTATAATATTATATTACATTTGGATCACTTTTGTACAATTTCCATAATTACCCCTCAATTAGGAAGATTATCTGTGGGAGACCATAGCATTTCTTAAGTATTGTGATAAAATAAGGCACACACACGACTGAGCCTTGAGTCATTAATGTTCTTAATGGCATCTAGAATAGTGAATCCTTCACAGAAGACTTTCAACTGACTTTGCTCAGGTCTATTAGAAGAATCACTACATATGGCAGCAATAGCCTTACTAAATGTGCTTCTTAAATGAGACTTGAAAGTCAAAATCACTCCTTGATCCATGGGCTACAGGATGGATCTTGTGTTAGCAGGCATGAAAACAATATTAATCTCATTGTATATCTCCATCAGAGCTCTTGGGGGACCAGTCGCATTGCCATTGAACAGTCATATTTTGAAAGGAATCTTTTCTTCTGAGCCATAGGTCTCAAAGTAATCTTAAAATATTCAGTAAACCATGCTGTAAACAGATGTGCTTTACATTGTGAGGGTAATCTAGACTTTGTTGTTCGATTTATAGAGTATAAGCAGAGTAGATCTGGCATAATTCTTAAAAGCTCTAGGAGTTTTTGACTGGTCAATAAGGATTGGCTTCAACTTCAAGTCACCAGTTATGTTAACCCCTAACAAAAGAGTCAGGCTGTCCTTTGAAGCCAGGCATTAGCTTCTCTGTAGTGATGATGGCATCTTCTTCCAACAGAAGACTGTTTTGTCTACCTTGAAAATCTGTTGTTTTGTGTAGCCACCTTCATTAATTATCTTAGCTAGATCTTCTGGATATCTTACTGCAGCTTCTATGACAGCACCTGCAGCTTCGCCTTGCACCTATTATGGAGATGGCCTCTTTCCTTAAATCCCATACACCAACCTCTTCCAGATTTAAACTTCTCTTATGCAGCTTCTTCCCCTCTCTCAGCCCTCATAGACTTGAAGAGAGTTAAAGCCTTGCTTTGGATTAGGCTTTGGCTTAAAGGAATATTATGGCTATTTTGTTGTCCACTAAAACTTTCTCCATATCAGCAACGAGGACATTTCACTTTCTTATCATTCATGTGTTCAATGGAGCAGCACTTTTAATTTCCTTCAAGAACTTTTCCTTTGCATCCACAACTTCCCAGCTGTTGCAAAAGACCTAGCTTTTGGTCCATCTCAGCTTTCAACACGCATTTCTCACTAAGCTTAACATTTCTAGGTTTTGATTTAAAGTGAGAGATGTGAGACTCTTCCTTTAACTTGAACACTCAGAGACCCTTGTAGAATTCTTAAGTGGTCTAATTTCAATATTGCTGTGTCAGGGAATAGGGAGGCAGAAGGGGAGGGAGAGGGATGGGGGAAAAGCTGGTCAGTGGAGCAGTCAGAACACACATTTGCTGATCAAGTTTGCCATGTTATATGGGCGTGGTTCGTGGCACACCAAAACAATTACAAGAGTAGTGTCAAAGATCACTTATCACAAATCACCATAACAGATGAAAAAAATTGAAATCTTGTGAGAATTACCAAACACTGAGACACAAAACGAGTAAATGCTGTTGGAAAAATAGTGTCTGTTGTTAGACTTGCTCAATTTGGGGTTGCCAAAAACCTTCAATTTGTAACAAACACAATATTTATAGAAGCACAATAAGATGAGGTATGCTTATACTGTGTCAGTTCCTTATATTTTTTACTTCGTATAACTGCTGGATATAAAAAATGTCCTGAGAAGGGCAATGAATCCAGCAAGGGTACTCCGGTAGTATTAGCACCTTGAACATGGAAGAGTTAGGAAAGCATCAAGGTTAAAATGTGGATATGATATCAACCAAAACTACTTATCTGTTTATTAGAAAATTGAGAGAGGATAATCATGCCAAGAGTATAATATTATATTTCATTTGGGTCACTTTTGTACAATTTCCATAATTACCCCTCAGGAAGACTATCTGTGAGAGACCGTAATATTTCTTAAGTATTGTGATAAAATAAAGCACACACATAAAATATAGAACCTTTCAATACTAGTCATTGAAGTACCACTTTCCCTATTCTAAAAGCTTTCACATGCTTTTTAAGTATTTAATTTGAATATTCACAATTTTGACATAAGACACCTGTGGAAATTTGAAGGAATAAGCTGATTTGTTTTTTATTTGGTAAGTTTAGCTTTACACATTTTTTTGCATTAATTACACATTTCTATAGGAAAAGCCTGAATAATAGAAATTCCAATTTAAACTTAAATTTCCAGTTAGCTAAGGCATATCTGAATAGAGCCTAACAGTCTGTGGCAAAACTTGCTTCAATTGTTCCATGTTATGTAGATGAATAAATCACTAACTTATCAGTTATGATTGTTTTCAGATAAAAATTCTGAACAGTTTTGGGGGCCTGGGTGACTCAGTTGGTTAAGCGACTGCCTTTGGCTCAGGTCATGATCCCAGGGTCCTGGGATCAAGTTCTGGGTCGGGATCCCTGCTCATCGCGGGAGTCTGCTTCTCCCTCTGCCTCTGCCACTCCCCCTGCTTGTGTTCTCCTGCTCGCTCTCTCTGTTAAATAAATAAATAAAATCTTTTTTAAAAATTCCAAACAGTTTTTATACTTTTACTTAATTACCTGACATTAAACGTAAGTAGAAACCTTTTCATTATTCGATGCAATCAGGGGTAGAGGCTATAACTGAGTAATTGAAAATACATGTTTCAAGCAGAGAATCATTTAAAGATTTGTAAGGTTTAGATATGTTATTTTAATTTAAACAAATAACTGTATATATCTACCAATATTTTGATTTTGGCCTGAGACCTTTTATTTGAATATGAATCTGTCGATTGGACATTGTCTAAACTTTCCTGCACTACTCACATCTCGAGTGCAACTAGTTTGGTTTACTTTTTTTATTTTTAAGATTTTATTTACTTATTTGAAAAGGGAGAGAGAGAGCAGGGGCAGGGGCAGAAGGAGAGGGAGAAGCAGACTCTCCGCTGAGCAGGGAGCCTGATATGGGGCTTGATCCTAGGACCCTGAGATCATGACCTGAGCTGAAGGCAGATGCTTAACCTTCTGAGCCACCCAGGCACCCTAGTTTGGTTTACTTTAAGTAGACATTATGCTTTAAAAGACCTGTTAGGCAATCTAAGTAAAGCACCTTTCTAGATTTTCCCCCCTCCGCCAGTCATTTAAAATCATCTTCCTCACAGAGAGAGACATAAACCAAAAGAGACTCTTCACTACAGAGAGCACTCTGGGGTTTGCTAGAGGGGAGGTGGGTGGGGGATGGGCTAAATGGATGGTGGGGATTAGGGAGGGCACTTGTGATAAACACTGGATGTTGTCTGTAAGAGATGAGTCACTGAATTCTTCTCCTGAAACCAATATTACACTATATGTTAACTAACTAGAATTTAAATTAAAATGTGGAAAATAAATAAGTGAATAAAATCATCTTCCGCACATAATTAGGTAGTATTTCAAAGCCAAATTACTTTTTATCAGTTTTTTCCAAAGAATTTCACTTGGTTTTCATAGAAATAATAACTCACTTTTTGTACACACATTTAACTTATTTATGTGATATTTATTTGGATTATTTAATAAATTAATACAAAAAATAATCAATACTACTTGACAGGTAGTTGACCTACGAGGACTGAGGAGAGCCTATCAGCCATGTTCTTTCAGACGGGAGGTTTTTCCAAGGGAATAGGGAGTATCTATTGATCTGGGCAGTTATGTAGGACAGAGTAGGTTAGGGAGTTTTTGGTGCTATAGTCCACAGGATTAGACAGGACCTGGATATAGAGATGATTCGGAAACCTCTTTCTCTGCCTGGATTATTACAGCAGACTTCAAGCCGGCCTCCCCATATCTTCTCTGGTGTAGCCTCAGTCTTATCCACCCAGCAGCCAGTATGCGCCGGTTGAAGTCAAAGTCAGATCATGCCACTTGGCTCACTCAAGACCCTCCACTGGTTTCTGTCTCACTCAGCAAGAAAGCTAAAGTCCTTAAACTAACCTATGACAGTTGACAAGATTTATTTCTTTTCACCTAACATCATCTCCCCATTGTTCAGTCTTCTCTAGGGGCACTCACCTACTTGTCCTCATGTGTGCAGATAAGGTCCTGCCTTTGTTCTGGCTATACCCTGCTAGAAATGTTCTTCCTCAGGTATCCACAGAGCTCACAAAGCTCACACCCTCATTTCCTTCAGGTTTTTAGTAAAAGGACAGCTTGTCACTGAAAACTATCCTTGGATACTCTACCTAAAATTATACCCCCTTCCCGTTCCAAAATTATTCCTAGCTCTTCCCTACTCAATTTTACTTTTCAGCACTTAATACAATCTAACATACTACATACTTCATTGAATTTTTTGCCCATTTTCTGTCTTTGGTCCATTGTGGAGGTATTAATCACTATTTAATCTTTTTAATTATGAAGTCTTTCAGATAAAAATTCCAAACCAATGAATTTTTATAGTTTTATTAAATTACCTGAGCTTATACATATTTGTGGTTTTTGTTGTTTTTTCCTAACATCTAGAATAATGCCTGGGACACAGAGCATATAGAATAATATTTGAGGAGTGAATGGACAAATAAATTTCATATTATTTTATTAATCATACACATAAGTTGTATAAAGCATATGAATTAATGTGTAATAAAAAACAAATGCATAATGGAAATTCATGCTCTTCGGATAGATTCTGGAAGCCAGAATAAAAGATATTATTTATTATAAATCCATTACTATACTTCAACTAGGCATTTCCCTCTATTAATCTCTGTCTTCTCAAAGATTTCCTTTCTTTTATTCTGACCAAAAAGAAAAATTGTACCCTATATGTTGTGGGAAAAGAATGGCCTTGGAGCAGGCATAGTTGCCAGTTTTGCAGTTAATATTCTGAGTGTGGTTCAGGAAGCTTCTGGTCCACTTGGAGACTCTCAGTCACTCTTTGTGAAATGAACAAACAAGGTAGATTAAATCATCCCAGTTTTGACCATTTTTGATTTTTTATTGAGTCAAGTATAGTGATTTGCAGCAAGATGGCAGCATGGTGGATAAGCAGGTGAGTAATGCTATAGGACTTACTTTTTTAAAAGATCCTTTGGGATGCCTGGGTGGCTCAGTTGGTTAAGCAACTGCCTTCAGCTCAGGTCATGATCCCCGGATCCTGGGATCAAGTCCCGCATTAGGCTCTTTGTCCAGCAGGGAGCCTGCTTCTCCCTCTACCTGCTGCTCCCCATACTTGTGCTCTTTCTCTCTCTCTTTCTCTCTCTCTCTGACAAATAAATAAATAAAATCTTTAAAAAAATAAAAAGATCACTCTGGCTGCTCTGAAGAGATAGACTGGAGCAGATAGATGGTTAGGTCAGAAAGGTAAGTTCAGAAAAGGCATTATGGAAGAGAGGTCATCTGAGATGGATTTAAGGATGCAAAATATACATATTATGAAGTTGCAAGTAAGTGGAGAGGAATAGGAAGGCTAGGGTTCTAATATAGATCTAATATAAAGCACTAGTAACATTTTGGAGTCAGGAGCTCATAGTCTTGTATTAGCATGCCCAGGCTGCTGTAACAAAATACCACAGACTGAGTGGCTTAAACAACAGAAGTTTATTTCTCATAATTCCGGAGGCTGGGAAGTCCATGATTAAGGTGTCAGCAAGGTAGGTTTCACTCTAAGTTTTTTTCTTCTGACTTGCAGCTAACTGCCTTCTCACTGTGTATCACATGACCTCTTTGAGCATGCGTGGGAAGAGAAAAGGTCTGTGGTGTCTCTTCCTCTTTTATAAGGAAAGCAGGTCTATTGGATTAGGGCCCATCCATATGATCTCACTTAACCTAATCACCTTGTTAAAGGAGCGATCTCCAACATAGTCACATAGGGGTTAGAGCTTTAACATATAGATTTTGATTGAGGCACACAATTCAGTTCATAGCAGTTCCCATCACACTTTGTGAGCTGCACAGTTTCCATAAATTCAAGCGTATTTGACATTTTTCATTCACTGTGTTTGATCAGATAGAGCTCAGGGGCCCAGGGCTATCACACTGTACAAATCCAGGAAACACCATTCTCTTTACGTTACTATGACAATGATACCACCACAACTGTGGAGTTTACAGATTGTATGAGTCTTTGCTGGGGCGGGATAGGACAACA
The DNA here is from genome assembly GCF_024610735.1 of Ursus americanus. NCBI lineage: Eukaryota > Metazoa > Chordata > Mammalia > Carnivora > Ursidae > Ursus > Ursus americanus. Next base: position 49,794,515 of record NC_142139.1, on the reverse strand, counting down.
CCACAATAACTGGAAGACTTCTGACAATAACTCAAAGACTTCTAACAAGATAGGCAAATATTTCATTGACACATTCATTTCAATTTAAGGAAATGAATCTTTGAGACAGAGGGCTACTTTATACCTAAGTTTTATTATTAATTATTGTTCCCACCACAGAAATTTCAGACTAGAGCATAAAAAAACCACAGTATGCTTTTCTGGTCTTAGACTCTCAGTTCTGTAGGTTAGGGGCTAAAATCTCAAGGTTCTGATGTTTTTGACTCTATTTTTCCAGGGTAGTCCTGCTAAAATACCCTATCTCATCCATCACCCCCCTTTTATCATCTTTAGGCAAACAACCTCAGGGTACTTCTTGTTTTTCCAGTTGTAATAAACCCATACACTTTGTTGTGTGTCACAAGTCTCTTATCTTTCTCCCATGTGGCTAGATGCCTCTTACATAAAACCCATGCTAAATTACACCACAGTACTCTGGGAAACAAACTGAGGGCTTCAGAGGGGAGGGGAGTGGGGGACTGGGATAGGCCGGTGATGGGTATTAAGGAGGGCACGTATTGCATGATGCATTGGGTGTTATATGCAAACAATGAATCATGGAACACTACATCAAAAATTAAAAATAAATAAATAAATAAATAACACCATGGTAGACATTCTGCTAGCACACTTAGGTTATCCAGTACTTATTCTTTCAAATGAACAAGAATTAAAAATAAGAACAAACAAGACAAAACACACAACATAAAAAGTCCATCTAACATATCAAAAAACCCAGGAAGCTCAGGTATTCTGCAGTGGTTCTTTTTGACCTTTGGGATGAGCATCCTGGATTTGGCTCCAGGCTGGTCTAATAAACCAACATTCCCCACTGACAACATTAAGCAAACCTAAGACACAGCTAGTTGGAAAATAGAAAAAACAGTGGCTTTCCTCAAAGGCCTAAAGCAAACTATAACACAGTCTATAGCACAATCCATAGGATATACAAACTAAATGACAACGACAATAATAGTTAAAACAACAACAAAGAATGACTTGCAGTTGTTGCAAAAATTCAACTTGAGTTCTCTCCCTCATAGACTAAAACCTGTTTCATAAACTCGACCCCTTTTAAAATCTCACTTCTCTCATCTTTCTTTCTTTCTTTCTTTCTTTCTTTCTTTCTTTCTTTCTTTCTTTCTTTCTTTCTTTCTTTTTCCTTTTTTACTTTTGAAAACAATATTCTGTATTAGTTTTACTGCTCATCCTTTGTATTATATTTAAGACTTACCTTCTATAATTTTTACCCATTTTTAGAACTGTGAAATATGGGACAAGTAAAATAAAGTATGAATACACATATGTAGTCGAGAAGTCAATAATGAAAAACGACTTCTCCAATGCTAGGATAGAGAATAAACATGACTTACAGCACAGAAGGCCTTTGAATGCCCCTTTCTGCACACATTTCATTTCATCTCTGAAAAGAGACCACAAAACTTAATCATGTGCTAATCATTCTTCATATTTGTATATCTATGTGTTTATTTTAAACAACATATTGTTTAATTTGCATAATATATGCTCATTTGAATACTACCTACATACTTCTTTTGTTTAATATATGTTTAGTTGGGGAAATTTATGTAAAAGAAATTGTACTATGCATAATTCTAAGTCTGTTTTCTATGGCTCAATATTATATTCTTGAGATTCATCCATGTTGATATGTATAGCTTTCAATAATTTTCATATTTTTATGATGTCATTGTATTATTCTACTTTTTTTTCCAGACCTCCTTAGCAAGAGGGAGCCTGTAGGTAAGACTGGACTCCAGACTTTGAGAATGAGGGATCAGAAAGAAACTGATTTGATCTTGGTGCATTTCCACTGGACCTGGGCTGTTGGTATACAACAGGAAATGTTAAGATCAAATAACATATAGTTTAGGAGATATATTAAAGCCATTTAATTCTATTCCTGTTGGGCTCACAGAGCCCACAATCTTATACCACAAGATAAGATTTCATCAGACAATAAGGAACTGTTCCACTTCCAAGTGCTGAAAACACTGTCTCCTCCCCTGAAACATAATGGCAATAGAAACGGTCATCACAGGGACAGGACAACCACGCTCAGTGAGGAAGAGCCCTCATTGTCAGCAAAAGCTATGGCTTGGTGCCATGACATGAGGAAAAGTGGGAGAATTAGTGCTGGCTTGTGAGTTTCCATTACCAGAACGCAGAAAAAAATCAAAGAAATGGCTCGTAGTAACATTAAAGGAAGTTATCATGTTGTATTTAGGACACCCACACACTTTTATTAGAATAAGCTATTCACTAGCCTATTCTCAAGCTACAAATAAACAAACAAAAACTAAAACAACATCAGGTATCCTGAACTTAATCTTCCACCTGTATCAGGCCTCAAGATTGCCAACACATTGAGAAAGCCTGAAATGCTGACATACTGAAGGGAGGAAAGGCCCAATTGAGAGTACAAGTGCTCATTCCAAAGTTTGCTCCATAACCATCTAGATGCAAAAGAAAAGAACTTGGAGCTTTCGGTAACACAAACTAGTCCTCAAGCAAATAAATTCTATTTGATATCACTGAGCAGCTTATATTGAACTTGAAGCAAGATAAATTTTTTATCAGGAAAGTCAATTGAAATCCTACTTTTGCTCATCCCCATAGCTTTCTGAATCACATCCTAAATTCAATTGCATATTCACTTTAGTGTTAACCCTAAATATTCATGTTAACCAATAACATCAAAAATAATCGTCTGCTACATTTGGCAACAGTCCCAAAATCTTTCTCTATACTTTTCTACATATTTAGAAAACCCAGCAAATAACACAATGACAATTCTTAAGCATTTCTAAGTAAATTCTATTGCAAACATGTTTCAAGACTTCTAAATAGCTTGCAGAGATGGAAAACCTCATGCCTACCCCTCGCTCTTATAGTCTGTGATGGTATACACGTTTACTACGTGGAATAATACCAAAAAAATCCCTACTTAATTCCAAAAATATTCTAAATAATAATCAATTTACTAATAAAAATTTAACTGCAACAAAACTGAATTCAAAAAGTAATTTGATCCCTAAAATGACAAGTATATAATACTTCCAATTAACATTCTCAAATTTGCATATACATTTTCTAATTAAATGACAATGGTCTCTATAATCCCTCACCCTTTTTTCAAAAGGACTGTTTATTCAAAATTATGCAAAAGTTAGCTCCTTAGTTGCCTAGGGAACTGCAAGATCTAATTGCAATTTCAAACTAAAATTAAAAGAAAACCCCTACCCTGTTTTATTTAGTGGCGTGCATTGGAGGGAGGATCTGAGTAGAGTGCCTTAGCAGGTTTTTTCAATTATCAAAGAAAGAAGCAATATACCTGAGTTCTCTAGAACTCCATATGAATCAGGTCTTATTCAGAGATGAAATTAATTTTTTATCATTTCACCAACCACAGGTAAAGTTTTAAACATAAATCAACTTCCCAAGACAATTCTTTTTTTTTGCAGAATTTTTCTTCCAGCATTTAATATTAAAAAATGTAGCATTCCTCTTCTTTGCCAGAAACTCAACAATACAGTGCCTTCCCATGAGTCATAAAGCTTTATGGCAAGACATGTGCATGCAACCTGAATATCTGACAAAAGACAGGTATTGAAAAGAATGGGCCTCATAAGCTCATCTACACAATCTTTGCTGGTATTTTTTTCTGGCTGCCCTGCTTGGCTCACGGACCCTGTGAATGGCTCTAGTGCATGTGAAACTGCAATCCCCATGTCTCACTCCCTGACTTAAACCCCATCCATAAGGCTTTGTGTGGGGGACCTCACTTCTCAGGATGCTGCAGTGTGTCCCTGTGGGCCCATTTCCTGCCTTGATTGCTACCCGCTGGCTTTCATGGAATTGTAATTTTTAAATGGACTTAGAAAGATAAAAAAGGTAATAGAGTTGCAAGAGAAACATTCTGGTTGCTTTAAAAATCAGCACTCTTGCATTGGAAGGACACTAAATTCGTGTTCTTAAAAATGAAGCAAACTGTGGGAGAGTGGAGAAGAGCAGGGAGAAAAATATTTTTTAATCGATTTTTGAGAGGATGCTTTCACAAATTCTTGCCTTTATATGGCACAGTGGGCTATTGCTTATGACTTTGATCAAATGTCATCATTCTTGTATTCCTCCAGGATTCTAGTATTATTTGCCTATCAATCCATACTTGTGGTATGAATGTTTTAAACATCATTTTCAGTGTTTCCATGGTCTTTTGATAGGGAGACTGAATGCAACACCTCAGGAGCTACTAACCAGAGTCACAAGCTTGTGCTTTCCCCCCTTGCTCAATCCATTACATAATGATGCCTACCCTAGACTACTGAATAATGAGAGGCTACATGGAGAGATAGGCCAGACAACAGCCAGTAGCAAGACCCAGATATGTGAGTGAGGGGGTGAGCCCCATCAGTGAGCCCAGGTGAGATCAGCAGATTTTTCCAGTTGATCCAGAGAGTCATGACCAAAAAAATGTTGCTTTAATCCCCTTGAGTTTTGTAGTGGTTCTTTACATAGCAATTTATAACTGAAGAATAGCACTAAACGCTAGCCAAAATTGTCCTTTTACTTATGTGTATTTGTCCCCACATATAAACACCAGAAGGAGAGACATTGGATTGTTCACTACTGAAATACCAGTTCCTAGATCATAGTCTGGCATGTAGTACCTATTTTATTAATATCTGATAAATAAACACATGTAAGTCTAATCATATTGGTTCCACAGTGAAACATGCTAAAAAGGAAACAGCTCTTGGGATTGAAAAATCTAAATTTCCACCTGCTTTGATGTCCACTAGACAGACGTACTGAATTGGGAACAACAAATGATTTCTAAGTTTTTGTTTTATAACCTCCAAAAAGAGAGACATTAATGCCTGTCTCAAAAGGCTGATTGTGAGTATTAAGTGAGAGAACATCTGGAAGCACCTTACATAGTATTTGTCACATCATTTGTTTTAATAAATAACATTTGTGGTGATGATAAAGCCATAAACAGGGAAATAAAGCAGTGATATAACTGAATAACTTGTATCGTAAATGAAGGGCAAACCGTATTTGAAAGGATTCCATGTTATGAAATGTAAAAAAAAAAAAAAAGAGGGCTATGACTCAGGAATACATCTGAAATTACCACTTCAAAGTTTTAAGGCGTGACTGGATAGCTTTCCCAATAATACCCTGCAATCATCCTCTCTTCTGCTAACTTCCATAAAAAGTTGCATGCATTTGAGAGCAATGACTGACCCTGTAGCATGGCAAAGCTACCTGAGCCACATTGAAGACAGTCCCAAGAGCTTGGAATTATTAGTACAACTCTCTACCCAACAGTGGCAATGAACTGTGGATATTACAGAAAAGCGTATTTTGAAAATATGTGATTTAAGGATGTGATTATCTGTTAATACCTACTTCATAGTACCTAATAGTATTAGGTAGACTTAGAGATTAAGTGGCACAAGACATGCAAAGCACTTAAAGCTTGGCACATAGGGATAATTCTCATTATTTTCCATGACTTTTCCAATATTAAAATATTATGGCATGAGACTAATAGCGTTCAAACAAAATTAAGGGAAAATCCCATTGGCAATAGCTAGAGTTAATTAGATACTGAGTATTTAATGGCGCTAATTTTCATGAAAGTTATTTTGATGGCTTTGAGTAGTTCTAAATAGTATTTGTACTCACTTGCCAGTCCTTTTTCTTTTCAGAAAGTAAAGACTTTGCATTTTGATTTCCTGTTGTTCTAACATTTTCATGTCCAACATACCTGCTGTGTAATGTCCTGTAGAACACATTTAATTTTGACATATTTTGTGAAGCATTAGCTATAAATGCAGTTTTAGCATACTGTGCATAGAGGATTTTTTTTTTCAGGATTTCACTTAAGGAATCAAATTCTCAAATTCTTTTTCAATAGCTAGTTAAATAGATCCAATATGTAAGGGAAAAATCTAACACCCATTGTACCTACATAAGCAGGAAAATTATGAAGACATGTTTTCATCGTTTTTCTTCACTTTTAGCATTTCCTTTAAAACAGTTGTTTGGGTAAAGTAAAGCTCAGTTCGAATGTGACAACTCATGACACTTCCTTAGAAATAGTATATATTGTTAGTTATTAAAATAAACTGCCGGAATTTCTAGTGATCTTGTATTAAATGTGCATTTTAAAGATAAGCCCTAGATGTAGATTTGTTCCATCCAGCTTTCTGAGGTTCTAGGAGTTTTCTAAGAAAATATCTGTGTGTCAAGAGCTGAGAAGGGTCTGACATTTTACTCTATATGACAGCTAAAAGTTAGTCTGCCACAGATCCACAGATGCTGTAGCAGACATAAGACTCCTGTTTTAGAAAAACAAAAACGAACACACAAAAAACCTGTTCATTATTCATAACAAAGACAATAGCCAGAATATCAGCATTTGTAACAGTTACTCAAATTCCAATGCCCACAGGGTAATAGAAGGGAATTGGGTGCCACAGGCACACACAGGTTGCATCACAGAAAAGGAATCCTGAATTTGGGAACCCCAAGTCTTTTATAATGGGCAGTAAGCAAACCTGTCCTTTGCTCGAGAAGGTGACAAACAAACGTAATTTAGAAGATAGTCTGGAGCAAAGGTACTCAATGAATCTCCTTGCAAAACATGAAGAAGTATGAGAGGCCATGGAGGACTGTCTCTCAACATTGTGATTGCCACTTTTTTTCTTTCTTCAGTTACTTCAATTTAACTAATAAGTTAATTAGAAAATGACTTGATTTTTTAAAATATTTATTTATTTATTATGGGGGGGATAAACAGAAGCAAAGGGAGAGTGAGAAAATCCTCAAGCAGACTCTGCACTGGTCAAAGAACCTGACCTGGGGTTCGATTCCGGGACCCTGAGAACAGGACCTGAGCCAAAATCAAGCGTTGGACGCTTAACCGACTGAGCCATCCAGGTGCCCCAGTGACTGATTTTTAGGGTTTTTTTTCAATCTTCTACAAATTTTACCCATAATAAACAATGTATACTAAAAGTTTGGGGTTATACACAATTTTTATTACTTGCCAATACTTCTACCTGTTCATTTATTCAACAACACTAAGCACATGCTAAGTGCTAGGTGTTAAGTATGCAGTATTGAGGGATGCCTGAGGGGCCCGACGGTTAAGCGTCTGCCTTCAGCTCAGTTCATGATCCTGGCGTCCTGGGATTGAGACCCTCATCAGGTTCCTTGCTCAGCAGAGAGCCTGCTTCTCCCTCTGCCTGCTCCTCCCCCTACTTGTGCTCTCTCTCTGTCTCTCTGACAAATAAATAAATAAAATCTTTTTTTTTTTTTTTTAAGTATGCAGTGTTGAGCAAAGTAGTTTACACTGTCATGGACTATAATAGTTTCTAGTATACTAAACATATAACAACAACCACAAAAAATAAATGTCACTTCTCAGGATACATTATACTTTTTGTTTTAAAAATATCTTTATTTTGAAAAATAACACACCCATAAAATAAAATAAAACAATGTGCACAGCCTAAAAAAGTAGTATAAAACAAACATCTGTGTATACACTATGAAGAAAACCATGTCTTTCTATGTAACTGTTTTTAATTACAATCTCCTCCTTTTTCCTCAAAAGTCACCACTACCCTAGCATCTATTTATTTATTTTTATTTCTGTTTTTATTTTAATTCCAGTTAGTTCACATACAGCGTTCTATTAGTTTCAGTGTTGAATAATAATTCAACACTTCTATACATCACCCTGTGCTCATCATGGCAAGTGCACTCCTTAATCCCTGTCACCTATCTCAACTGTGCCCCACTTACCTCCCCTCTGGTAACCATCAGATTGTTCTCTATAATTAAGAACCTCTCTCTCTCTCTCTCTCTCTCTTTTAGCCCCTTTGCTTGTTTGTTTTGTTTCTTAATTTCCACATAGGAGTGAAATCTTATGGTATTTGTCTTTCTCTAACTGGCTTATTTTGCTTAGCATGATACTCTCTAGCTCCATCCATGTCATGCAAATGGAAAGATTTCATTCTTCTTTATGGCTGAACAGTATTCCATTGTATATATACATAGATGCAAACACACACCACTTCTTCATTATCTATTCATCAATCCATGGACACTTGGGCAGCTTCCATATTTTGGCTATTGTAAATAATGCTGCTATAAACCTAGGGGCACCTGTATCTTTTTGAATTTGTGTTCTTGTATTTTTTGGGTAAAAACCCAGGAGTGCAATTGCTGGATCACAGGGTAGCTCTGTTTTTAACTCTTTGAGGAAACTTCATACTGTTTTCCACATTGGCTTCACCAGTTTGCATTCCCACCAACAATGCATGAACATTCTTTTTTCTCCACATCCTTGCCAACCTGTTGTTTCTCGTGTTGTTGATTTTAGACATTCTGATGGGTGTGAGGTGATACCTCATTGTAGTTTTGATTTGCATGTCCCAGATGATAAGTGATGATGAGCATCTTTTCATGTGTCCATTGATCATCTGCGTGTCTTCTTTGGAGAAATGTCCGTTCGTGTCTTCTGCCTATTTTTTAATTGGATTATTTGTTTCTTATGAGTTTCATAATTTCTTTATAGATTTTTGATACTAAATCTTCATCAGATATGTCATTTGCTAATATCGTCTCCCATTTCATAAGTTGACTTTTGCTTTTGTTGATTGTTTTCTTCCCTGTGCAGAAGCTTTTAATTTTGGTGTAGTCCCAATAATTTATATTTGATTTTGTTACCCTTGCCTCAGGAGACATATCTAGAAAGAAGTTGCTACAATTTATGTCAAAGAGACTACTGCATGTGTTCTCCTCTAGGATTTTGATGGTTTCAAGTCATACATTTAGGTCTTTAATTCATTTTGAATGTATTTTTGTGTATGGTTTAAGGAAATGGTCCAATTTCATTCTTTTGCATGTTGCTGATCAGTTTTCCCAACACCCTTTGTTGAAGAGACTGTCTGTTTTCACATTGGATATTCTTACCTGCTTTGTCAAAGAAATTGACCATATAGCTGTAGGTTTATGTCTGGGTTTTCTATTCTGTTCTGTTGATCTATGTGTCTATTTTCATGCCACTACCATATTGTTTTGATCATTACAGCTTTGTAATATAACTTGAAGTCCAGAATTGTGATGCCTTCAGCTTTGCTTTTCTTCTTCAAGATTGCTTTGGCTATTCAGGGTCTTTTGTGGTTCCACATAAATTTTAGGATTATTTGTTCTAGTTTTGTGAAAAAATCCTGTTGGTATTTTGATAGGGATTGCATAAAGTGTGTAGATTGCTTTGGGTAGGATAGGCATTTTAACAATATTTATTCTTCTAATGGAATGTCTTTTCATTTCTTTGTGTCATTTTGAGTTTCATTCCTCAGTATTTTATAGTTTTCAGAGTATAGGTCTTTCACCTCTTTGGTTAGGTTTATTCCAAGGTATCTTTTTATTTTAATTATAAATGGGATTGTTTTCTTAATTTTTCTTTCGCTACTTCATTATCAGTGCATAGAAATGCAACAGATTTCTCTACCTTGATTTGGTATCCTGTGACTTTATTGAATTTGTTTATGAGTTCTAGCAGTTTTTTGGTGGAGTTTTAGAGTTTTTTATATAGAATATCATGTTATCTGCAAATGGTGAGTGTTTTACTTCTTCCTTACTGATTTGGGCTCCTTTTATTTCTTTTTGTCATCTGATTGCTGTGGCTAGGACTTCCAGTACTATGTTGAATAAAAGTGGTGAGAGTGGACATCCTTGCCTTTTTCTGAACTTCAGGGAAAAGTTCTCAGGTTTTCCCCATTGAGGGTGTTAGCTGTGGCTTTCTCATATATGGCCTTTATTATGCTGAAGTATGTTTCCTATAAACCTACTTTGTTGAGGGTTTTTATCATGAATGGATGTTGTACTTTGTCAAATTTCTGCATCTTTGATTCTGTGGCACTATTGAAATGATCATTTGGTTCTTATCCTTTCTCTTATTGAAGTGATATATCACATTGATTGGTCTGTGAATGTTGAACCACCCTTGCAACTCTGGAATAAATCCTGCTTGTTCATGGTGAATGATTTTTTAAAAGTATTGTTGAATTTGTTTTGCTAGCATTTTATTGAGAATTTTTGCATCTATGTTCATCAGGGATATTGGCCTATAGTTCTATAGTTCTCTTTTTTAGTGGTGTCTTTATCTGGTTTTGGTATAAAGGTAATGCTGGCCTCATAGAATGAATTTGGAAGTTTTCCTTCCTGTTGTATATTTTGAAATATTTTTGAAGAGTACGTATTAACTCTTCTTTAAATATTGGTAGAATTTACCTGTGAGGCCATTAAATATTGGTGAGAATTTACCTGGAATTTTGTTTTGGGGAGTTTTTTGATTACTGACTCAATTTCTTTGCTGGTTATCAAGTCTGTTCAAGTTTTCTATTTCCTTCTGTTTCAGTTTTGGTAGTTTATGTTTCTATGAACTTACCCATTTCTTCTAGGCATATAGGTTTTTATAATATTCTCTTATAATTATTTGTATTTCTGTTGGTGTTGGTTGTTATTTCTCCTCTCTCATTTGTAATTTTGTTTATTTGAGTCCTTTTTTTTCTTCTTGATAAGTCTGTCTAGAGATTTATCGATATTATTGATTTTTTCAAAGAACTAGCTCTTGGTTTCATTGATCTGTTCTATTTGCTTGTTTGTTTGTTTGTTTTATAGTTTCTCTATCATTTATTTCTGCTCTGATCTTTATTATTTCCTTTCTTCTGCTGGTTTTAGGTTTTGTTTGTTGTTCTTTTCATAGCTCCTTTAGGTGCAAGGTTAGGGTGTTTATTTGAGATTTTTCTTGCTTCTCGAGGTAGGCCTATATTGCTACATACTTCCCTCTTTGGACTGCTTTTGCTGCATCCCAAAGGTTTTGGACCATTGCATTTTCATTTTCATTTGTTTCCATGTATTTTTTTATTTCTTCTTTATTTCCTGGTTAACACATTGATTGTTTAGTAGCATGTTATTTAACCTCCATATATTTGTGGTCTCTCAGATATTTTCTTGTGGTTGACTTTCCAGTTTCATAGTGTTGTGGTTAAAATATGTATGGCATCACTTTGATCTTGAATTTGTCGAGATTTGTTTTTTGTGCTAGTATGTGACCTATTCTGGAGAATGTTCCATGTGTACTTGAAAAGAAGGTGTATTCTGTTGTTTTACGATTGAATGTTCTGAATATATCAAATGGATTTAACAGATATACCCTAACATTTATTTTTAATAATTTCCTCACATTTCTTTGTCCTTCTGCCATTTAGGTTAACCTTCTTAAAATTTATAGTTTCGTTTGTGCCATTTTTTTAAATATACATAAAGTGGAATCATATAGTATGTACTTTTTCCTGTAGCTTTATTTATTTGACATTATGTTTCTAAGTTTCATCCATATTGCTGCATGTAGCTGTGATTCTTTCACTTGCATTATTGAATGGTTTTCTATTATGTAAATGTGCCACACTGTATTTGAGATTACTTACAGGTTCTGGCTATTATGAAAAATTCGGACATAAACATTCTACTTTCTACATTCTATCTCCTAGGTTTTCCTACTCTGGACTCTGACATACATCACTTGGCACAGTGGCTGGTTTATCTGTGAATTGACACCACTTTGCACAAAACTTAAGAGGTGTAGTAGCCCTATGAAATTTCTGTTGAATAAGAACCAAGAAAGTTATCAAATAAATTTAATGGAATATTTGTGGTGGTAGAGTAGAATTTTGAAGAAAATTGAAACAAATAAGCCAAGGGTAATTTTCCTCACAATTAGAGAAGGAAAATGAATTTTAATGGCAAGCTTTCAAAGGTCAAACTACTCTGTGGCATTCTATGAACATACCCTTCCTATTCCAAATCATAAGTACAAAATTAAGTTCTTACTTATATGTTGAGAGAAAAGACCAGAAAGCTTAGTAGCGTTTGTATGGTAACTAATATAACAAAATAAAAATTATTAAAAAAAATAAAAAATAAAACCAATATTTATTATTCTAATAAAAAAAAGAAAAGAAAAAAAAGAAAACTTAGTAGTGTTTGAAAATGAGAGCATAGTAGACATCTGAGCTGTTTACAAGGAGAATGCTGATCATAGATCACACTGATGAACAGCTTCTACCATCTCTATTCAAGCTCACATCTCACTGGTCTTTATATTAGCCTATTTATTAAGCTCCTTATTATACGCTCAATAATTTATTTTTAGATTTCAAAACTTATAAAGGAATATAGGTAATTAAAAATATTTTTCTATCTGTCAATTAAGTATTCACAGGCATTCCAATTATTTTTAAGTATTCATGATTCAGAGATAGCCTAAGGCTGATAAGAATGTTTCAGAAGGAAGACAGCATTTATCCCCTTTATCCTCAAATTCCCAAAGGGTTTGAGAGGCCATGCAAGCATAATACACATAATGGAATACTAAAATGAAAACAGAAATATAAGAAAGTTAACTTAGAAGAAAATCTGAGAAGATCCAGTTACAGGTTTTGAATAATTTATTACCTCTAGGTAATTCCTAAGGTACAGGGGAACATTTTGCATTATCCGGAACAAATTACATGCTAGAAAATGGACAGCTGCCAAGGAAAAATTGGCAAAAAACAGAATCCTGTTCGTACAGTCCACTTACGTTCAGTTTCAGAGTAATAATTAGAAAAGAGGGGAAAAACTGACGCTGTCTACAAAGGCTGACACCCAAGAAAGAAGACTGTGGTGTAAGCTCCACATTGTTCTAAAACAGAATAATACTAAATCATTGTAATTTCTACAATCCCAATATCACAATATTCTGAAATGAAATGAATGTCATTTCAATTGGGAGATCCTCAATCCCGGTCCCAAAAGGTATTTTAGTACTGTTAATGTGCTCATAGGAATAAATATAAGGGCATTAATGAAGGAAGGTCCTGGGCATGGCAAAACAGTGAAACAAAATGCCAAAATACCATATTTTTAAATTTCCATTTTAATTCTCTTTTTTCTTCTTACCAGGAAATAAACATTCCCCCCTCTGGGGGCTAGGGGGAACATGCTTTTAACTCTTAAAATCCTTACAAATCTTAATCTATGAAGTTTAAAATATTGCTTCACCTGTATTTACTTCCTTTTGTGTGTGTCTGAGAACATGTAAACTCTTAGCTAATTTCAGTTATACAATATGGTATTATTAACTATAGTAAAAAATGTGTTAATTACCTCAGATGGTGGGAATCCTTTACAATGTATACACATACCAAGTCATCTCATTGTACACTTTAAGTATATTACAAATTTTATCTGTCAATTATATCTCGGTAAAGCTGAAAAAATGTAGCTCTACCTAAAGCCTCTTAAAGCAAAAGGGCTACCTTTAATCGTTAGAGGCAGGGTTTTGAAGAGTATTAAACTCTCACTACTGAGCATTCCACCTCATCTGTAACATGAGGGCAGCAGTCATCCCGGCTCAAAGTCCCAGTAGATGGGTCTAGCATAATCAATAAACTAACAGAAAAGATTAATGACTCCATCTTTAGGAAAGACTTTATTTGTGTCCTTCACTAGGAAAACTTATGTACGACACACACACCTGTCTTCCCTTATAAAAAAAAAATAGATCAGCTATTGCGTGAAATGAAATGGGACTTGTCTTACAAACACTGAAGTTTGATCATTTTTTAAATTCAAATGCAATTGATTACCATAAGTGTTCTATAGAATCGCAGAAATTAAAGATAAAATGTATACATATATCAGAGACCTGACTTGAAAAACCAAAGATTGCTCTAACTATATTAGTGAGGATAAACAATGCTCCGCAGTGATTGTGAGAGAATTAAAATAGGAAAGAAAGAAGAACGTTGTACCAAGACAGTCTTCAAAGATAACCCCAAGGACTTCGTGAGAACTTTCCTGACTGAGGAGTTGGTGAGTCTGTGTTCTAGTCCTGACTTTCTACCTCAGTAATTTGGACTTACACTGGTCACTTAGTCTCTTTTCATTTTCTGTTTCCTTTTCTCTTACACGAAGAGATAATACATCACTGAGGACTGCAAATTAGTGCCATAATATATACCAGCAGTATACATTAATTTTCCAAAGCAATCCAAAGCACTCTTTTTAGGTTTTTAGGACCTAAGATTTGTGTTCAGCAGAAAAGAACACTAGGATTACTCTTTGATGTCTGCCATGGTTATGGAAAAGAGAGGATGTTGTATGACTTCCATGCATTTTTCTGACTAGATAACTTCCAGTGTTCTTTACTGTGACACATTTTAAGTTTTACTTCAATTCTTTTGTAATTTGTTCTCTCTTGGTGTTTCTTTTTCACCCAGTGATTTTCATTGCTTTATTAAAAAAAAATTTGGATGTGAGATTAGTAGTGGGAAGTCTGGATCCTCCTTCATGAAAAATTAATATTGTCACCAAGTATTGGCTTGGCACAGTGTCCCCACAGTGGTGCCACTAATCTCTTGCACTTAATTAATCATCAAGACAGCTAGAGACTTAGCTCTTATTAAAGTTCTTTTTTTTTTTTTAAGATTTTATTTATTTATGTGACAGAGAGACAGCTAGGGAGAGAGGGAACACAAGCAGGGGGAGTGGGAGAGGAAGAAGCAGGCTCCCAGCCAAGGAGCCCGATGTGGGACTCGAACCCGGAACGCCGGGATCACGCCCTGAGCTGAAGGCAGACGCTGAATGGCTGTGCTACCCAGGCGCCCCTCTTATTAAAGTTCTTAACAACTTTACTCAACAACAACCTGTCAGTCCTTTCTATCAAATATACAGAAATTTGAGAAATAGAAAAGAATATGGTTTAGTCATTTTTAATGTGATGAGAATAATGGAAATTTACGACCCAGTTATGGTAGAATGGAATAAAAGCACTAACATGTCATACTACAATGAAGTGTGGTAAACAGGGCTGCAAGATAAAAGGATGGTTAATGACATGGTTAACTAATGTCCAGCTAATGTCCGGAACCCACTTCACACTTGCTGTGCTGTACCACAGATGCCATTCTTGTTGGGGAATAGGAATCATTTGTATCAGCCTCTTGTGGCACGGACGAGAAAAAGCCCCAACTAAACACTATCTCTAACGTTGCTTCGGTCATGGCACAAACAGGTTTTAAGCACTCTTCTTCTATCAAAAGATTGTTCAAACACAATTTACAGTGCTTTACCTTCCATTTTTCTAGGTGACACTTCTGTTACTTTTCTTCCATTTCACTTACTCCCAGTATAAGATTACTCCTCTAAATTCAACCTTCCACTTCTGATTTTTCACCCACAATTTTTATTTATGCCCATCTCTTTTACCATATTTCAAATTCTTCCATATTTATATCATCTGTAAGTACAAGTGGATTTTCCTTTAATTTCCACAACCCTTTAGCTTAATTAAGAAGTGGCTACTCTCTCTCTCTCCCCCTCCCCACCACCGACTTTCTCTTTCTCACCAACTGGGTTGATTCTCAGTTTCACTATTTACTTATTATATGACTTTAGACAATTTACTTAACTCTCTGGGCTTACATGTCCTCATCTGTTAAATAAGTATCTCAGTAATCTTTATAAGGTTTTTATGAGGAGTATGTTAATATTTCTAAGGAGCTTAGAACAGTTTGTGAGATACAGTGTTATTATAAATATTTGTTCACTAAATAAAATTCAAATAATAGCCTAACTACTTCTGTGTGGGGAGGACAGGTTGGTGTTTGTCTCAGTAAAACCAAATTTCACATTAGCTGAGAAAGCCACTTCTACTCCTCTTTGTCTCTGCCTTAGAGACGAGCACCTAGTCACTCATCTTTATTCACTGATACTTAAGGATCTGCATTAAAGTCTTTCTTTTACTTTCAAGTCCTGCCACCATTCTGGACTATAAAATCCATAGATGACTAATTCATCACATTGGCTTCTCAGTTCTTCTCAACTACAATAAACTTCCCTTAAACTCTCCTAGCCACACCCCAAGAATGACTGCTGTGTAAGACTGTACAGTGTGTGAACTGCACAAAAACACCAACAAGTGGGTGACCAAGGCCTGAAATTGACATGAGCTGAAGTGATGAAGGAATCCTGCTCTGCTAGCAGAGCTCCGACCCCATGACTCTACTACCCAGTACCTTTCTATCACTCAAATCTAGTAGTCTTCTCAGACAAATAGCCTTGAATTCCCACTGTCCTCAAGCAATATACTATGCTTCCCAATTATTCACTTATTAAATCTATTATGTTCACCATTTGAGCTCATGGAGAATGCCAGCTTATCAATACTCTTCTTATTTCTCCCTACCTATCAGAACCTTCTTTGAATCACTTCCTTTCTAATACAAATTAGATTACATAAATTAATGCCTATACCTAAATTTCCTAAGCTCTCTTACCAGAAAAATCTCAACTGTGGATGAATAAAATTGTCCACTTTATCTGTGTATACACCGGAAGAGCTAAGCAACAATGGAGAATCTTATACATTAGGGCACACTATTGCTATCATAAATTGATGGTCATTAATCTCGGGATTGCATAGTCAACTAATAAATGTAATTGATATTCACTTCAATTCTTTGTATTTACTATAACAAGTTTTCCCCAATATTTTCAATTCAAACCCCAGAAATATCTTTGCCTCTTATTTTTAGTGACAAAGAAAATTTTAGAGAGAAAATACCTCATTTTTTCACAATAAAATATGAATGGTCCTTATTCTTTATACTTCCATCACAAGGATGGAGTTATATTTCTTTCCAGCTAAAATCTATAAATACTTTCCCCTTATTACATTAGTACTTGAGCAGTCTCAGTTTCTATCCCAGAAACTTAAATTATTGATGATCCTTCCATGACTCCTTCTCATTTTCCTTATCTTCAATCTCTTTATTATTACTAGAATATTCCTGTACATATTTAAGCTTATTGCCTATGCCACTTTCATTCTAGCTCCTTGCCTTTCACAGGTGACTTCTTGAAAGAGTTTTATGTACTCTCTGTACTCTCCATTGGGTTATCTCCCATTAACTACTCAAACACAACCATTGGATTTTTGCCTAAATGGCCTTGAGGTAAAAAATCACCTTCATGCTATTAAGTCTAGTTCTTTTCAGTTCTCCTCTGGCTTGATGTTTTCTGGGTTCCCTTTTCAATCTTCATATTTTGTTTCCTAAGTGGTTATTAAATGTTGAAGTTTCTCATAACTCTGCCCTGAACCCTTTCACTCAATACTCTCTCTCTAGGAGAAGATGATGATGATTATGATGATGATAATTTAACATTTACTGAGCATTTAGTTTTTGCCAGGCATTACTCTATGAACTTAATATATTTTGCATAATGAAATACTGTCAATACCTCCATAAAGCATCCACTATCATTATTCCCATTTCTGGGAATGAATGAGAATAGTAAGACATAGAGGAGTTAATAAACTTACTCAAGACACTTCAGCTGATGTGTGTTATGATCAAGATTCAAATCTAGTCAGGACTAGTCAATTCGATGCCAGAATTCATTATCTTTTAAGCTATTTTGAATATCACATGACTGTCTCAAAGAAACACACACACATACACAAAAGAAACATCCAAACCTTAATTAATTGTCTCCACCCACACCTACTCAATAGATTTATTCTCTTCTCTTTCTACTATCAATACAGGCAACTATCATCTACCTAAAAACTCAAGTTAAAATCCTAAGAGTTATTCCCATCTTCTCTCTGTCCTTCGCTTCACACTTCCCAATAAATCAGCAAGACCTGACCATTTTAAGTTCTGTGTATTTACTAAGAGCATCCCATTGATTCCGTTCCTAATGCTACATCCCCAAGCCAAGCCAGGTTGCCTCCATGTCTCACTAGAACTACCGTAGCAGCCTCCTAATGAGGTTTTGAAATCTCTAACCTTAGTTTCTTCTGACTTTTTTTCCTAGACATGTCAGAATGATGTTTTTAAAGTGGCAGTATAGTCATGATATTGCCTGCTAATATCCTTTAATAAATCCTATTCTTATCAGAGTAAAGCCAAAATCCTAATATGGCTCATCTCTCAAGCTTCGCCTAGAACTACATTCTTTCTCATCTCTGTTCTCCAGCCCTACTCCTTTGGCCTTGAAGTTCTTTACAGTGGCTGTTTCTTCATCCTGGACTTTTCCTTCTCTCTCTATCCAGCTAATGTTATTTGTTTTTATGTCTAACTTCAATTTCTCTTCTCTGGGTATTTTTTCTCTTGACTCTTAGACTTTGTTGGTCCTTCCTGATATATTTATATAACACATTTCCTAATTATTAGCTTAGATATGTATATTTAAAAAGTGCATTTTTTACTAAATAAATGGTAAACTCTGTGACACCCATGATTTGTTATTGACTATGTCTCCAGCACTTAACATAGTATATGACATAAAGTGAGCAACTGCCAAATAATTATTTTTGCTAGGTGATTAGTAACCTCTTTATAGGGAAATTGCTTTAGATATTAATACAGCTACTTGCACGAAGTGTCTAGGCTACCTGAATTTAATGACAGCTGGTAACCTACATTGTCTTGCACTTTCAAATTCTTGTCAAATATTACATGTTCTTGATTTAGTGTGTGCACACATACGTGTGTGTTTGTGTGTGTGTGTGTGTCTGCTGTGTTTGAGGAATGGTAAGGCAGGAAAACTAATTACTTTAGTTTTTCATGATTGGGAAAAAGAGTGGTACTTCTTACATATATTAGAAATAAAGATTCCACATTTCTAGTGTTTATACTTCTCTTCTAAAGAGTAATGAGCAGGATGAGAGGTGCTTTCTTTCGTGGTAATTTTCACTTTTTTTTTTCACTTTTTCAATTGAGTTCTGATAAATTCTAGTCTCTCATTTTGTTCTTCACGGTAACCATTTCTGGGCTCTGATGTGTTACCTGGCTTACCTCATTCTTCAGGTGATAAAACTTTAAAAAACGTGTATAAGTAGACAAAAAATAGTGCCTACTTACATTTCAGTTGGAAGTAACAGCTAGTTGTATGTAGCTAAGAAAGGCCAATTAAAGACTTTGAAATTGGTCTTGTTGATATATAGTTGGTCAAAGTATAGTCGAGAAGGTTTAATATATATCTTCTATGCAATAAAAAGTATTTATGTATATATTGTTAAATAACCAAATTGAAGTAATTTATAGATCTAATTGGCTTTATCAAACTATTCATGAATGGGGCAGCACCCCATTAACTAGTAAAAAGGCACTTCAAGAAGTTGTACAAAATGGACCTTTCCTATAGTAGGAGGGTGAGGGCAAGAAAGTTATTAGCAAAAGAAAAGGTTTGTTCCAAGTTAGGACACTTTCTAAGGGGGAAAACCAAGGTGTCTTATCATGCGGATTACCTCATTTTCTTTGGGGGTGGGTGTGGAGAGGACCCAGGTGGCCAACTCATTGACTGGATTGAGAAATTCCTGACTACAGCTTTGAGGGAAGTTGAAAATGCAGTTAGATTATGTACTAAGCACCACTTTGGGAACTCCATCTAAGTGAGACCATTTTGGACCTGTGGGTTTTTTTAAAACAGCAATGGAAATTGCACTGAAAATTGGCATAGTATGTTCCACGCAATGTTACCAAACTGAAAAGAGTTCATATGCCTGTGCAAAACCGAAAGCCAAACATAGTAGCACTGGTCTTTTGCAGAAGGAAAGATTCATTGCAAAACATCCAAGCAAGGAGACAAGAGTGGGCTGTAATCTGTCTCCCCTGACTGAGGTTAGAAAAAGTTTTTTATCATTATAGGGATTGGGATTGCATACATATTGAGGGAAAAGACAGGAAAACTTATGGCTCGTCATGAGGATAGATGGAGCATGTGCATTGAGCAAACGTACATGTAACATGCATCCTATGTTCACTTTGGGGTAGAGACTTAACATTAAAATGAGGCAAAATCAGGCCGCTGACATCAGGAGGTCACCTGTAGCATGTGTATAGCTCTGAGAGCCGGTATTAACTGGATGGGGTCTTGGGCTTGTTATCTTGGGTAAGGAATGAGGCCTTGTTGATAGGCTGGAACCATGTCAGTGACCAGCCATGTCAATAGAGGCCTCTGTGGAGACAGCTAGTGGATTTATCAGTGGGGGCTAAAAAGAAAAAAAATAGTTGATTAGAAAGAAACATTTCTGAAAAACAAGCTTTAAATTTCCTTTTAGTCTCAACTTTCTTAATCCTATGGGGCATGGTTTCAACAAGAGAATACGTTTACCATTAAGATGTAACCCACTAAATCATTATAAAGGAATCATGAGGAAATGCCAGGCCTTGAAAACGTTTGTTTTATAATTCTAACACTTAAACAGGAACACTGTATCTTAGAGTCAATTTTGGACATGTTACTCTCAGAAGAACACTTCAAATCTGGGGAATAACTGGCAAGGATAGTTCATATATTCTTAAAAGGTACTCTATATACTCAACTGGGGACAGAAATGGGGAAAGTGGCTAATACAATTTGGACTGAAATCAGTAAACAAATTCTTAAACCTGGAAGAAGTTCTTGAGGTCTTCACAGCCACACTCTCCATGTTGCAAGTGAGGATGTTGAAATTGAGAGAGGTTTCCTTGATCAAGCTGTGTTTCTGGCAAGCAGCAGATTTGAGTACAATCGCTATCTATTGAATTATAAACTGTGCTTCTTTTTTTCTATTAAACATTTTATTGGGCTAGATTTTAGAAAGGAAAGAAAAAACATTAATGCCATATTTACATGCACAGACTACTGAGCTATATATTTAATTTAGCAAAATACATAGAGCATTTTCTAATTAAAAGTTTTTCTTAAAATAGGGCGCCTGGGTGGCACAGCGGTTAAGCGTCTGCCTTCGGCTCAGGGTGTGATCCCGGCGTTATGGGATCGAGCCCCACATCAGGCTCCTCCGCTAGGAGCCTGCTTCTTCCTCTCCCACTCCCCCTGCTTGTGTTCCCTCTCTCGCTGGCTGTCTCTATCTCTGTCTAATAAATAAATAAAATCTTAAAAAAAAAAAAGTTTTTCTTAAAATAATGTGTTTTATACAATACAATGTGAATAGTTATTAAGGTCATTAAGTCACTAAACAACTAAAAATGGGATATGTAATAGTGAGAAAACCACTGTAAAATAAAAAAAAATTACAGAAGGACATTTTAAATGGTATATTTTGGGGAAACTGATGAGTGATGCAGATAAGACTTGGATATGTAAGCAGGAAGTAGAAAGGAAATTCATTACTTATAATTCATTTTTAGAATAATTCTTTGAGGAGGTGAGATGGCAAAAAATATTTTAGTCAAAGGATTCAGAATTCTTGGCAAATAGGAAATGAATTTTAAATTGTGCCAAATATCTTCTGTTTGCCCTTCCAGGTCAAACTCTCTAAACTTTCCCAAATTGTTCTGTGTCCTGAAAGACTGACTTATATTCATTACATCAGTGAGATCCCAGGCTCTCTGGCTTCTGGCTTCTAATTGGGCTAATGTGCTGGAGACCCAAAGGACTGGGGAGTATGAGCTCAGGCTGCTTATTCTTCTAGTTGTCCTTGGCTGGTTGCATCCTTCAGCAGAAGGCTCCTCCAAAGGCTGCTGTCCAACATCACCCTTTCTCTTTCTGGGTTCAGACAACTCTCCTGTTGTTACCTCATGCCTATGGGATTGACATCACTGATGGGAGTAGTGCGGCATTTCTGCACAATCCCTTTGTTGTCTCTCTACTCTAGCCTTTGTTATTATGTTCTTTGTAAATATCTCCCCTTTGACAGATTTCATTTTTTATTTTTCCATTTGTTTCCTTTTGGGTCCCTGATTGAACAGCAATTGCTCTAGGAAGTGGCTCCAAGATAAAGGTCTTTAAAATGGGATTTTGGAATTTCATTTGTCTTATATTTAAGGAGTATATGATAACTCTCTTTACAGGTAAAAATGAGACAAAGCAATTCATAGTATTGGGGAAAAATCACAAATATTCATGTTATCACCAGAGGGACATGGGATAAAGTGCACGCAGAGAACAAGATCTTGGGGGAACAAGGGGCGGCTCTCAATGACTATGGAGTGCAGAAAGCAGTTAGCATAACAGGCCAGAGATTACTTTCCTTAATAAGGCCTACTTGCAGGATTGGCTCTTGCCTGGCATCTGGGAACTTGGACTTGGGGAGTGTTCTGACTATTTTCAGAACTGCTAAGAGTAGTTCACTGTGCCTAAATTATTTGTGCAATGAGTCCCCCTTCCAGCTTTATTGCAGTATAATTGACAATAAAAATTGTATATATTTAAGGTGGGCAACTTGATATTTTGATATACCAAATAATGTGTTTTACATTGAACATTGGCTTTCCTTTGGGAATTTGGAATTTTGGTACGTCCTGGACAATGAGGGCCTACTTGACTGGCCCTCAATAAGACCCGTAGGAACTGAGTCTCTACTGAGCAACCCTGGTAGATGTTTTGTCACAGCCCATTGCTAGAGAAATGAAGCTGGTCCTGGGTGTCTCCACTGGTGAAGGACTCTTGGGAGCTGGTGCCTAGTTTCCTCTCCACTCCACCTAATGTGCCTTTTCTTTTGCTGATTTTGTTTTGTATTCTTTTGTTGCAATATATGAGAGTCTTGTCATCTTTTTGGTAAATCACTGAACCAGGGGGTGATTTGGGGGGCTCCCCAATACATACAGTAACAAAAAACTTATAGTAATGTTGGAATCACCTGGTTACTTCTTAACACCCTAGAGTACATGAATCAAAAAAGAAAGACAAATTGGAAACCATGACTGTAAAGTTAAGAACACACATGGAGAGCCAAAGGTCTCCAAAGCAATTTTAAAATATTATATTTCTAATAGACACAGCATAGATACAGCTGAGAATCAAGTTAAAAATTGCAAGGGTCTCAAAGTGGCAGTGTGAGTTATACACTATCCCAACAGTTTTCTTACACTAAAATAATGGCACTGAAGGGAAAATGGTGGGGCCCTAAGGCATGGGCTGGAGACCTTTGGGTAACAGTGCTGAAGCTGGGAAACATCAATATCCAAATTTCCTTTAAGTGTTTCATGCTACAGGTGTCAGGTTATTCCCCTATCTGCAGGGTCTTCATCCATCTCTGCATTAAAACTTTCTTGGGTCACTGGCTTCCGAAGCTGATGCTAATTCTCGCAGGACCCACTTTCCTTTCTTTTTCTATAGGCTATCCTTAAGTTCCATCCTGACATGGTCTAAAGTGACTGAGGGGTATAAGACAGGGTCCAGGAGAGGATAACCTGTACTTCACAAGACTTCCCCAATCTTTATCTGCAGGATCCCAAGAAGCATGCGTGCCTGAAGGCTGTACGATACCAAATGGAAGGACAAGTTATGGAAGTCTCAGATAGTTCAAACTTATTGACAACAGGGAACCAAATTAAGATTCAGAATTTAATGTATTGATGTGAGTACCTGGGCGTGATAATAAAAATATGCCAGAATAGTGGACTCAACTCAATAATGGCCTACACTTAATGCAATCAGCATGCTAGCATACTGTATTGGAAGGAAACTGAAAACTCAGAGAATTAGGAATATTGGAATGAATATAACAGGTGAGGGTTAGACCTTAGATGAATCATGTTATTATTTCCATGATCCCAGAATGTATAGCTGGAGTGGATATTTTTAATAACTGATAGATATTAAAATTATCCAATTAAAAAAGTAAAACTAAGGGCACCTGGGTGGTTCAGTCAGTTAAACATCTGCCTTTGGCTCAGGTCATGATCCCAGGGTCCTGGGATCGGGTCCCCCATTGGGCTCCCTCTCAGTTGGGAGCCTGCTTCTTTCTCTGCCTGCTACTCCCCCTGTTTGTGCTCCCTCTCTCAAATAAATAAATAAAATCTTAAAAAAAAAAAGTAAAGGCTATTATAGTACAAATTAAAGTTCCTAGACCCTTACCTGAGAGGATGTACCAAAAGTAATAACACATTCTTGAAATAACCACAGAAATTAAGGACATTATCAGAAACTATAGATATAAGAATGGCAATTCCTAACATATACTTAATATATCTGTTTGGCCAGCAAAAAATAAAAACAAAACCCAGATGCATCATGGAAAATTTCATTAGGTTGTCATGAACTAAAACCAAGTAATGATGCAGCTTACAGCCACAGTTACAGATGTATTATTTTTAGTGACACAGTTCAACACACTTCCTTGTTCCTGAAATTTAGCTATTTACTTGTCAAGTGTGCTCTTCTCTATCACAAGTTAGCAAAATCAAAAATAATCAGCATGTACATAGCACTGACAATATTCATATTTCATATTTCTGCCTTGACTCTCTGCCCATTCTTTTACTCTCTTCTATGATACAGTTTAGAGGGACCTTGATAAACTTGATATTCCAAAAAACGTCCCACAGGTCCACTACATTGATGGCTTTATGCTACTAGGATCTAGTGATCAGGAAGTAGCAAGCATTTTCTATATCTTCGTAAGACATATGTACTGTAGGGGCGCCTGGGTGGCACAGCGGTTAAGTGTCTGCCTTCGGTTCAGGGCGTGATCCCGGCATTCTGGGATCGAGCCCCACATCAGGCTCCTCCACTGGGGGCCTGCTTCTTCCTATCCCACTCCCCTGCTTGTGTTCCCTCTCTTGCTGGCTGTCTCTATCTCTGTCAAATAAATAAATAAAATCTTAAAAAAATAAAAAAGACATATGTACTGTAAGGTTGAAAATAAACTCTGGGAAAATTCAGAAACCTGATCTGTCAGTGAAGTTTGTGGGGCTCTGGCGCTTGTCAGATTCTCTCTTCTAAAATGAGAGATGAGAAGATGCACTTCAATGTCCCATCGTGAAGGAAAGTGGCACAGTAGTTAGGGAAACGTTTGGGTTTCAGGAGCAATATATATCACACTCGGACATGCTATTCTAATCTTTTTATGAGGTGACCTCAAGGCCACAGTTTTGAGCGGATCTCAAAGCAAGAAAGAAACCTAAAACAATTTCAGTCTGGAGTACAAGCTGCTCTGCTCCTCAGATTTTATGAGCAAGCAGGATGGAAGAGGAACATGGATGCTGAGAAATGGAGGTCATGGACTCTGCCAGATAGCTTTCCTTCCACACCCACTCTCTACCGTTCTCCACCAAGTGCTCTCCTCCAGGAGCCAGGCCTGTGCGGATCATATCAACAAGCTCCCATGCAGTCTGGCTTTTGTTTGAATTAAACAAAAGGAAAGCCCTGGCTGGGATCAGAAGGAGGGCGGGAAATGAGATGAGGAGGTTTATTTCTGGGTTTTCTTTCCGGAGAGTTTACCTTGGCCTGGTGGTATGGCTCTACCCAGCTCCGTTTCCTTGTCCTGCCCTCGTCTTGGTGTGTAGGATGGTGACAGCTCTGCTACTGCCAGCCTCTGTTTCCTTCTCTGTTTTTTGTGCTTTCTTCACATCTGCTTGGGTTTTGGTAATTAGTCTCTTTGTAAGTATACACTGTTCAAAAGATCCCAGTTTTAGTGTACTATATCTTTTGCGTTGGGACCCTAACTGAATAAAAACAAAGCTGGTAGCTCTCCCCCCACCCAAAGATGTTAAAAAAAAAAAAAAAAGGAAAGAAAAAAGTGTGCTATTTGTCCCATTGGGGAACTGAAGAAAAGAGCAAGAAACTGGCAGAGACAAAAGGCTTTGAATAGAAAACAATGAAGAAATTGAGATGATTTGCATATGTCTCCGTGGAAGAATAAAAGTAGATGGTGAGTAGCTTTGCTTTTATTGAAAGCGCAATGAACCCTCTATAAAAGTACCTAAAAGTGATGCAAGATAAATCTGGTTTAAGAAGAATGTGACGCTGGTGTATCACCTTCACAATCCTCATTATTAGCAGCAGCAGCAGGAGTAGCATCCTTTGTTAATATCATAGTAACATATAATAACAATAACACCAGAAGTTATAAAATTCTTAGTAAGAATAGTATAAAAAGCAGCAGCAGTATTTATGTATGTCAGGAAGTAATGCCCAGTTTTGGACAAAGCCACAATTCTAAGGTGAGGGAGGTAAAACTGATTCCTGAGATATAAAGAAACAATAAAGGGGATTTGACAGAAAATTAGCTTATTTAATGTAGAATTCTCAGATGACAGCAATGATTTTGAAAGCTATGAAAAAGAGTATTCATTCAGCCACAACTACTTATTGGCTTATTTTTATGTGCCAGGCACTCAGATAAATTCTGAGTCTGTACAAGCGAGCAGAAGAGGCAGGGCCTCATTTTTTAGCTACTTCTATTCATGACAGTATGAACTGTTGCTGAATAGGATTGTTATTGTTATTTTATTTATCCTTGGTTATTCAATAAAGTCAACCAAGAGCTAGTTTAAAGGCCAGTTTTGACAATCATCTAAAGGCCCCTTTCTCTGAACCCTATCTGGCCATTAGGAACTATCTTGCATTGATGTGGTGTATCAATTAAAGACAGAAGCAGAGAAAAGAAAAAAGCTGCTATTTATCAAGGTAAGAAAGTTAAGTATGTAAAGATTAAAACTGGGATTCAAAATAAAATAACATTTTAGATTTCTAAAGCTTGTATTTCTCCACAGTTCTGGCGTAATTAGGAATCAGGCTTATAATAGTTGGAATTAAAGTCTCTATTCCTTTGGAGTTGAGCAACACTTTATGTCATTTACTCTTCTTGTAGAAACCCCCAAATTCTCTTCCTTTTGTTATGTACTGTTTGTCATGTATATAATACTGACACCTGAAATAGTTTTTATTCTTAGATTAATTAAAATATATAAATATTATTCTTAGGTTGAAAATATAATGCTTAATAAATGCAATTAGTTTTGAATTTATAGGATTTTCTCTATTTTTAACCTGATGATGAAAGCAAACATCTTAAGGCAGAACATTAGTTTTATCAGTTGAGCCTGGTTTCCATATTCCTTTTAAAAATGTTATTTATGAGGGATGCCTGGGTGGCTCAGTTGGTTAAGCATCTGCCTTTGGCTCGGGTCAAGATCCCAGAGTCCTAGGGAGTCCTATATTGAGCTCTTTGCTCAGCCTGGAGCCTGCTTCTCCCTCTGCCTGCCAATCCCTCTGCTTGTGCTCTGTCTCTCTCTCTCTCTCTCTCTGACAAATAAATAAATAAAATCTATAAAAAATTTTTTAAATGTTATTTATGAGAGAAAAGTTAAAAATAGGGATTGATCATGTATGTGTCCTTTCTCTTTCCCTCTACTAATAGATGAATAAAATAGTTATCAACAGAGAGACTAAAGAAGAAGCCATTAGAAAATGTGTTCTGTAAAAATAAAGAAGTAAATTCAGAAAGGAAAACTATGAATAATCAAGGAATAGTGTATCCAACACAAAGGGAGTACAGAGAAAATTCGCAGGATGACAGATGTATGGCAAGAGGAATAGTCTAGATTAGAACAGTAGGGTTCGAGGCCTTGAGGAAGGAGATCATGAAAAAGCACACAAGGATTGTGTATGTAAGTGATTTGATGTTTGATTTTTGTTTCTGGAGTATGGGTGATCACATTTCTATAAGAATAGTGATGAAATTACCAGCGAACTCACCAAAACATAGTAGTTATTTCAAGTATGTATTAATTAATTACGTAAGAGTTTCCTTTTTGGAGAGGAGGGGTACAAGTATTAAACCCATTTTTGAAAAATAGAAAAAATGATAACATAAATATTAATATAGCAGAAACCTAACATTAATGGTAAGAAGGCCAAAGAGTCAAACACATTTTTAATAAACTATGCATAAATCTTTTAAATCAACTTCATCATTATTTTTCTATAAGGATCTGCATGAAAACACACTATCTTCAAGGAAAAGTCTTTTCTCATAAAGTCTATTCCTAACATCAAAGTGGAGCATGTCTACAGAGAGTTTTCTTTCCCGATTTACTTGGTGTCGGTGCCAATTCTAGTAATTAGCAGAGTATAAAAATAGGATACAAAGAAAGGTAACCACTGCAACAGTAGAACCCAAAGGCAGATAATTAAGAGTTTCCTCCCCACCCAAAAGACTTAACATTTGGAAGGTGAAAACTTTTCAAATAATAACAGCATAAGTTTTTGAAAATTCATGCCTCATTTCTATCACCACTTGTCTAGTGACAATGGAAAACCAGATCCCCACCCTGCCTGGGTCAGCCACTAACCATGGGATCACATGAGGTACCAAAGCTCCGAAGTCAAGAAAAGAGTGACAATGTTGAACTTTACTTAAGCCCTATACTTCCAAAAAACATCAGAGAGAAAGAAATCCCCCTAATTGTGACACCTGGGTGGCTCAGTCAGTTAAATCAGACTCTTTTTTTTTTTTAAGATTTTATTTATTTATTTGACAGAGAGGGAGGCAGCGAGAGAGGGAACACAAGCAGGGGGAGTGGGAGAGGGAGAAGCAGACTTCCGCTGAGAAGGGAGCCTGATGCAGGACTCGAGCCCAGAACCCTGGGATTATGACTTGAGCTGAAGGCAGACGCTTAACGACTGTGCCACCCAGGTGCCCCAGTTAAATCAGACTCTTGATTTTGGCTCAGGTTATGATCTCAGGTTCGTGAGATGGAGCCCGACCATGCTGGGGGTGGCACCTACTTGAGATTCTCTCTCTCCCTTTCCCTCTACTACCCCCCCATCACTCTCTCAAAAAGAAAAGAAAAGAAAAGAAAAGAAAAGAAAAGAAAAGAAAAGAAAAGAAAAGAAAAGAAAAGAAAAGAAAAGAAAAGAAAAAATCCCCCTACTCTTTGTGTTCTCCAGGAAAGGGCTTATGCAAAGAATCACATGTCTCCCATGTGACCTAGATGAGACTTGGGGATGGCCCTCTTGTTTACCTAGGACAAGGCTGGACACATATGCTACAAGTACTAGTCTGTGTCTCAAAAATGAATAGCTGAACTGTTTGCACCGAGTGACCAATATAGGCAAATTCCCCACTAACTTGACTTTACCATAAATTTTAGACGGGTTTCTCTCTTCCCAGGGACCTAAACTTTGACCCACCCTACTGTGTAGGCAAGCATGGGGAGCTTAAGCAGATGTTGGCATGTGAAACAACCTTCCTCACTCTCAAAGATCCTTCTTGAGAATTGATTGACAGCAAAGAAAGACATTTCTTGATCACACCACCTGTTCATCCCACTGCCCCATACCTGGCCTTTTCTATCCTTGTCTGCTCTTCCTTATAAAAGAAAATCTTTTTCTGTCTGATCTTTGAAGATTTTGTAGGTCTTACAATTGGAGCATTTTGCCTATTGTAATAGTCACTCTTCCCTATTTCAATAATCTTTTCAAATAAAGTCTCTTCCTTAGGTCTGAATTAATTTTTTGTCTGACAAGGGTGTCTCCACATCTGGAGCCTGTTAGTAAAATGAAGGCTTCCTCTGTCCCTCTCCTCTTTCATTTTCAACGTGCCATCTAAATTCAACTTTGTTAATTCAGGTCATATCTACTGTGATTATGCCAACTGCCAAATTTGGTTGATAAAATTGTGGATGAAAATGTTAGCAGTTTGTCTTTTTAAATTTTTTTGAAAATTTATTAAACATCAGGGACTTCATTAAGTACTGATTATCCTATATAATCTCTATGACAACACAGTAGAGTAGGTATTATTACTGAGACCCATTTTACAATTAAGAGATAAAACTGGGTGAGAGTTAAGTAATTTGCCGGAACCACTCTACTACTATATAGCAGACCTACATTTCAACCCAAGTTTGTTCAACACAGATCATACTTAATTTATGTAACTTTTATGCACATACACATATGTATATAGTATACTCACTCTTTAGTGGTCGCCTAGAAGATTGGAGTGACAGAACAATCAAGCATTCTAAATATTAATTGGTATAATTTTATTTATTTTTTTAACAAAAATTTAAAATTGTATTATATTATGGTAGTCACCATACATTTTTTGATGTAAAGTTCCATGATTCATTAGTTGTGTATAACACCAGTTTTTGATGTAAAGTTCCATGATTCATTAGTTGTGTATAACACCCAGTGCACCATGCAATACGTGCCCTCCTTACTACCCATCACCAGCCTATCCCATTCCCCCACCCCTCCCCTCTGAAGCCCTCAGTTTGTTTCCCAGAGTCCACAGTCTCTCATGCTTCATTCCCCCTTCTGATTACCCCCCTTTATTCTTCCCTTTCTTCTCCTACCAATCTTCCTACTTCTTATGTTCCATTGATGAGTGAAACCATTGATAATTGTCTTTCTCTGCTTGACTTATTTCACATAGCATTATCTCCTCCAGTGCCATCCATGTTGCAGCGAATGTTCTGTAATCATTCTTTCTGATGGTTGAGTAATTTTCCTTTAATATATATGGACCACATCTTCTTAATCCAGTCATCCAGAAATCCTTCCACGATTTAGCTATTGTGGACAGTGCTGCTATGAACATTGGGGTGCATATGGCCCTTTTCTTCATTACGTCTGTATCTTTGGGATAAATACCCAGGAGTGCAATTGCTGGATCATAGGGTATCTCAATTTTTAACTTTTTAAGGGACCTCCACACTGATTTCCAGAGTGGCTATACCAACTTGCATTCCCACCAACAATGTAGGAGGGATCCCCTTTCTCCACATCCTCTCCAACAATTGTTGTTTCCTGCCTTGTCAATTTTTGCCATTCTAACTGGCATAAGGTGGTACCTCCGTGTGGTTTTGATTTGAATTTCCCTGATGGCTAACGATTTTGAGCATTTTTTCATGTGTCTGTTAGCCATTTGTATGTCATCATTGGAAAAGTGTCTGTTCATATCTTCTGCCCATTTTTTGATTTGTTTATTTGTTTCTCGTGTATTGAGTTTGAGAAGTTCTTTGTAGACCTTAGATACCAGTCTTTTATCTGTAGTGTCATTTGCAAATATCTTCTCCCATTCCATGGGCTGCTTCTGAGTTTTTTTGACTGTTTTCTTGGCTGTGCAGAAGTTTTTATCTTGATGAAGTCCCACAAGTTCATTTTATCTTTTGTTTCTCTTGCCTTTGGAGATGTGTCATGAAAAAAGTTGCTGTGGCTGATGTCGTAGAGGTTGCTGCCTATGTTCTTCTCTAGGATTTTGATGGATTCCTGTCTCACATCGAGATCTTTCATCCATTTGGGGTTTATTTTTGTGTATGGTGTGAGATAGTGGTCAAGTTTCATTCTTTTGCATGTAGCTGTCCAATTTTCCCAGCACCATTTATTGAAGAGACTGTCTTTTTTCCACTGGATGTTTTTTCCTGCTTTATCAAAGATGGGTTGCCCAAAGAGCCGAGGGTCCATTGCTGGGTTCTCTATTCTGTTCCCTTGGTCTATGTGTCTGTTTTTGTGCCAGTACCATGCTGTCTTGGTGATCACAGCTTTGTAGTACAGCTTGAAATCCAGGAATGTGATGCCCCCACCTTTGTTTTTCCTTTTTAACAATTCCTTGGCGATTCGGGGCCTTTTCTGGTTCCACACAAATTTAAGGGCTGTTTGTTCCAGTTCTTTGAAAAATGTCATTGGTATTTTGATCGGGATAGCATTGAAAGTGTAGATTGCTCTGGGTAGCATGGACATTTTAACTATGTTAATTCTTCCGATGCATGAGCATGGAATATTTTTCCATCTTTTTGTGTCTTCTTCAATGTCTTTCAAGAGTGATTTATAGTTTCTAGAATATAGATCTTTTACGTCTCTGGTTAAGTTAATTCTGAGATAACGTATGGTTTTTGGTGCTATTGTAAATGGAATGGATTCCCTAATTTCTCTTTCTTCAGTCTCATTGTTCGTGTATAGAAATGCAACTGATTTCTGAGCATTGATTTTGTATCCTGCCACATTACTGAATTGCTCTGTAAGTTCTAGTAGTTGTGTGGTGGAGTCTTTTGAGTTTTCCATATAGAGTAGCATGTCATCTGCTAAGAGAGAGTTTGACTTCTTCTTTGCCGATTCAGATACCTTTTGTCCCTTTTTGTTGTCTGATTGCTGTTGCTAGGACCTCTAGTACTATGTTGAATAATAATGGCAAGATTGGGCATCCTTGTCGTGTTCCTGACCTTAAGGGAAAGGCTTCCAGCTTTTCCCCATTGAGAATGTTATTTGCTCTAGGCTTTTCATAGATGGTTTTTATGAGATTGAGGAATGTACCCTCTATCCCTACACTCTGAAATGTTTTAATCAGGAAAGGATTTTGCTGTATTTTGTCAAATGCTTTTTCTGCATCTATTGAGAGGATCATATGATTCTTGACTCTTTTCTTGTCGATATAATCTATCACACTGATAGATTTGCGAATGTTGAACCACACTTGCATCCCAGGGATGAATCCCACTTGGTCATGATGGATAATCCTTTTAATGTACTGTTGGATTCTATTAGCGAGTATCTTGTTGAGAATTTTGGCATCTACATTCATCAGGGATATCAGTCTGTAATTCTCCTTTTTGATGGGGTCTTTGCCTGGTTTGGGGATCAAGGTAATATTGGCCTCATAGAATGAGTTTGGTAGTTTTCCTTCTGTTTCTATTTTTGGAAGCAGCTTCAGGAGAATAGGTATTATTTCTTCTTTGAATGTTTGGGAGAATTCCCCGGGGAATCCATCAGGCCCTGGAGTTTTGTTTCTCAAAAGGTTTTTAATCACTGCTTCTATATCTTCATAATTAATTGGTCTGTTTAAAAAATCAATTTCTTCCTGTTTCAATCTTGGTAGTTTATAGGTTTCCAGGAAGGCATCCATCTCTTCCAGGTTGCTTAATTTATTGGCATAAAGCTGTTGATAAAAGTTTCTAATGATCCTTCCTATTTCATTGGTGTTGGTTGTGACCTCTCCCTTTTCATTCATAATTTTATTAATTTGGGTCCTTTCTCTATTCTTTTGGATAAGTCTAGCCAGTTGCTTATCTATTTTATTTATTCTTTCAAAGAACCATCTTCTAGTTCTGTTGATCTGCTCTACTATGCTCCTGGTTTCTAATTCATTGATCTCTGCTCTAATCTTGATCAACTGCCTTCTCATGTCTGGATTAGGCCTGTTCTTCTGTTTCTGTTCCAGATTCTTGAAGCGAGAACATAAGAACTGCATTTTAGATTTTTCTATTCTTTTGAGTGAGGCTTGGATGGCTATGAATTTTCCTCTTAGGACTGCCTTTGCAGTGTCCTATTGGTTTTGGACCGTTGTATTTTCATTCTCATTGGTCTCCATAAATTGTTTAAATTGATTTTTGATTTCCTGGTTTATCGAATCATTCTTGAGCAGGATGGTTCTTAGTTTCCAAGTGTTTGAGTTTCTTCCAAATTTTTCCTTGTGATTGAGTTCCAGTTTCAAAGCATTATGGTCTGAGAATATGCAGGGAATAATTTCAGTCTTTTGGTATCGGTTGAGACCTGTTTTGTGACCCAGAACATGATCTATTCTGGAGAATGTTCCATGTGCATTAGAATAGAATGAGTATTCTTTTGTTCTGGGGTGTAGTGTTCTATATGTATCTATGAGGTCCATCTGGTCTAGTATGGCATTCAAAGTTCTCGTTTCTTTGTTGATTTTCAGCTTAGGTGATCTATCTATTGCTGATAGTGGAGTGTTGAGGTCCCCTACCATTAATGTATTTTTATCTATATGTCTCTTTATTCTGGTTAATAGTTGGCTTGTGTATCTAACTGCTCCCCTGTTGGGGGCATAGATATTTATACTTGTCATATCCACTTGTTGGATACATACTTTAAGAATAATATAGTGCCCTTCTGTATCTCTAACTACAGTCTTTAGTTTAAAATCCAATCTGTCTTATATGAGAATTGCTACCCCAGCTGTCTTTTGAGGTCCATTGGCATGAAAGATGGTTTTCCATCCCTTTACTTTCAGTCTGGATGTATCTTTAGGTTCAAAATGAGTCTCTTGTAGACAGCAAATGGATGGGTTATGTCTTTTTATCCAATCTGCAACCCTGTGGCATTTATGGGAGCATTTAGCCCATTTGCACTGAGAGTGATTATTGAGAGAGATGATTTTAATGATTTCATGTTGCCTGTAAAGTCTTTGTTTCTATAGATTGTGACTTTCTGTTCTGTATCACTCTTGGGCCCTTTTTACTTTTATAGAACCCCCCTTCATATCTCCTGTAGGGCTGGTTTCATGGTTACGAAATTGGTCAGTGACTGGCAATTCTGGAAGGTCCTTATCTCTCCATCAATTCTGAATGACAGCTTGCTGGATAAAGGATTCTTGGCTGTATGTTTTTCTCTGAAAGAGCTTTAAAAATGCCCCCCCAACCCTTTCTCTCATTCCCAGTCTGTGTTGACAGGTCTGACTTAATCATGATACTTTCGCCTTGGTACATGAGAAATTTCATTGCCCTGGTCACTTTCAATACTGTATCTTTGGATCTAATACTTGCGAATTGCACTGTCTTGTGACTTGGCGTAGGTTTGTCATGGTTGAGCTTGGGAGGGGTCCTCTCTGCCTCTTGGAGACGAATGCTTATTTCCTTTGCTAGATTAGGGAAGTTTTCAGCTACAATTTGTTCAAATATCTCTTCTAGACCTCTGTTTTTCTCCACCCCCTCTGGGATGCCAATGATTCTGACATTGGAACGTTTCATTGAGTCAGTAATCTCCCATAACCTACATTCCTTTTTTTTTTTTTAAGATTTTTTTTTTTTTTTTTTTTTTTTTTGTGACAGAGAGACAGCCAGTGAGAGAGGGAACACAGCAGTGGAGTGGGAGAGGAAGAAGCAGGCTCCCAGCAGAGGAGCCCGATGTGGGACTTGATCCCTGAATGTGGGATCACACCCTGAGCTGAAGGCAGACGCTTAACGAGTGTGCTACCCAGGCGCCCCCCTCCCCGTAACCTACATTCTTGAGATTGGATTTTTTTGAGCCAAGTTTCTGTTTTAGCTTTCTCTTTTACCATCCCGTCCTCCAATTCACTAATTCGTTCTTCTGCCTCATTTACCCTGGCCGTCAGAGCATCTAGTTTTGACTGCATTTGATTCACAGCATTTTAAATTTCTGTCGGATTCGCTCTCATTGCACTATGACGTGACTTGGCGTAGGTTTGTCATGGTTGAGCTTGGGAGGGGTCCTCTCTGCCTTTTGGAGACGAATGCTTATTCGCCTTTAGAGATTCTATATTCTCATTAATATTTTCGTTAATATTTTTTTCAAGTCTACACATCATCTTGACCATTGTTACTTTGAACTCCATTTCTGATAATTTGGTTATATCCATATCCATCAGTTCTGTGGCAGAGGCCACAGACTCATGGTCTTTTCTTTGCTGGGGGGGATTTCTCCTTCTCGTCATTCTGATGAGGAGAGGTTGTGGGGTTTTCCAGAGCCCAGATTATTGACCAGGACCCAGGCAGTGTGCTCTTGTTTTATAGGGACCTTAGGGATGTGGGCTTCTTGATTTTTCAGCCTGTCTTCTGGGGGAGGGGCCTGCCACGCCGATACTCAGGCAATCCTGTTTGGGTAGAGTCTCCCTGTCCCTTGGGAGGGGGAATGGGGATGGGCACAATATGAGCTGGTATTTCTGGGCTTTTGTTCTCTGGCAGCTTTCCCTGGTGGTTTTCTCTGCCTCTTCTGAGAGTCAGAGCAGCAGTGGCCAAATCCCAGACTCTGTCTCAGAACAGAGAGATCACAGTCTGCTCTCCACTGAGCTCTTCTGGCCTCTTTAACTCTGTTTCTGTTGGTGCTGCTAAACCCTGCAGCATCCTGGGTTGTGCCCCCCACAGCCGGCATCCCAGCCCTCACTTCCAGGGCTAGCACGTCTCTGTCCTTTGTGTTTCTAACACCGCCAGCCGCCAGCCGCCCCCACGCACACTCCGGAGCTTCATTTCAGTGTGGTTCACGCACTCCGGAGCTCCGGTTTTCAGGCTGGCTGCGCGCATTCCCAGGCTCCCGGTCTCAGTCTGCTCTCTCACATGTGCCCATCTGCTTCCCAATGCAGGTGGCTACCGCTTCCGGTGCCCGAATGTGGAGGCTCCCTCTCCCTTCTGTTTATCTTCCAATATCTGCGCACGGTTCCAGAGCTCCCTGCTTCGTACCTCAGTACTCAGCACTAGAGATGTTCATTTGTAGAGATCCAGATGTATCTTCCTGTGTCTCAGGCTGATTGCGTGAGTGTTCAGGATGGTCTGGCACCTATCCAGCTCGACTCAGGGGACCAGCTGAAAAAGGGGACCACTACTCCTCTGCCATCTTAACTCTTCCCCCTAATTGGTGTAATTTTAGTATTTTAGTACTCTCTAAATATTTAGTAATACTTAGATAGTTATCAACCTTAGTTAAAGTGGTAGGCGTGAATATGATCACCTGTAGAAGACATACAGAATTAAACACTAATGTTTAAGAGGTAGTCAGAGAAAGAGGAAATTAAGAAAGTGTTTTTGAAAGGGTGTGTGGAAAACCAGATGAAAGTGTAATCACCAAAGCTAAAGGAAAGTGGAATTTCAAGGATAAAAGAGTGGATAGTTAGATGCAGGAAGATAACATAAAAAAGGACTATACAATTTCTGCATTTGGAAGTTAGTCCTCCTTAACAACTCTGACAAAGGAAGTTTAAGTGAAAGACTAATAGAAAACTTAGTGGTTTATAAAAGGGTGAGGCAAGGAAGTGTGAACATAGAGTATAAACTAAACTATTGCACATAGAAACATGACTGTAATGGGTGGGTAGGTAGATATATAGGGCTAAATGTAGGGAGATGTGAGTATAAGGCAAGTTTATTTTTTAAAGATTTATTTATTTATTTTAGGGGGGCGAAGGGAGATGGAGAGAGAGAGTCTCAAGCAGACTCTGCCCTGAATATGGAGCCTGATGTGGGGCTCGATCAAGATCATAATCTGAGCTGCAATCAAGAGTCAGACACTTAACTGACTGAGCCACCCAGGCACCCCAAGATAAGTTTATTTTTTTATTTTATTTTATTTATTTTTTAAAGATTTTATTTATTTATTTATTTGACAGAGAGAGAAATAGCAGGTGAGAGAGGGAACACAAGCAGAGGGAGAGGGAGAGGAAGAAGCAGGCTCCCAGCAGAGCAGGGAGCCCAATGCAGAGCTCAATCCCATGACCCTGGGATCATGCCCTGAGCCAAAGGCAGACGCTTAACGACTGAGCCACCCAGGTGCCCCAAGTTTATTATTTAATGCCCATATTAAAATATGAGCATATTTATATAGAGAGTTTGAGAAACAAATCTAGAGGGAGATGGTGGGGATAATATACTCAGAAGAGAAATAATTTATAGAGTATGTTCACTGCATAGGCAGGAGGTAATAAAGCCGAGTGTACATGCAGAGTGATTGGCCCTTAAAAGGACAAAAAACCAGAGGGAAAGAGAAAATGATGAAGTCCAAGTAAATTGATTTTAAGAGAAAGATGTGGGACTTCATATCTGCCGGACTATATTTTCTCACAGAAATCAGAAAAATGGTGATATGCCAAGAGATGGAGATCATACATAGCTGTATTGGCGGAGATTTTCAAGAACTCCTGGGAGAGTTGGAGAACACACTAAGGATTTGTAGATACTGCTAGGTACTGAATTTTTGTTAAAATTGAAGATCGTGAATTATTAGTCACACTTTTATGTTTGCAGCATTCAGCTTCTAAAAAGATATTTTTTGTTTCATGGGCACCTATTTTTTCTATCACTTTCAATGGCAGGGGATATTTAATTTGAATATCAATTCTTAGTTCACCTCAACTTTATTTTAAAAAACTCGAAGTGAAATCTATTTGAAATGTTAAAGTTATTTAAATGCATGAAATTTTACATCCATATTTATGTAAATTATAAAACTCTGTGTCTCTAGATTTGATAGAAATGTTAGCTGAATGGGACTGTGTTTTCATTTTGATGGTTGTTCTGGAACAGGAAACTAGCTGTGCATTTTTATATGATGATTTAAAATCCAATTTGACATGTACTAAAAAATTTCTAGTCAATAAATCTCTTTGATCTTTTTACTTTTTTCTGAGCCAAAGTTATAAGAATGTTAGCCCTTGTGTCTAAAGTTATTATCATAAAAGGCTTCAAAGTCTTTTTTACCCCTCTAATGTCTGAATAGAAATCAAGTTGAAAAAAGCTATAGGCAATTGCCTTTACTACACTATAGAGATATTATTTGGTTGTTTTTCTTTGAAAGCATGAAGCAAACACTAACACTGTGTGATCCAGTCAAGTTTTATTTCAGTTGAGCCGTCATAGCCCTAAGGTATACAAGCTCTTTTTGAAATGCAAATGCTTAATTTTGTTAAGGATTCTTTAATTCAAATTGCTTTAGAGATTATTAGATTTTAAATGCAATCTTCAGGGATATTAAAATATAACAGGTTATTTATTAATTGTCAGGTTCACAGAGTTTGCATTACCTTTAACATAATTTCAAAGTATACTGTTTCTAAGATTAAATTTTTAAGATAAATATACCCTAAGGTAATTGACTTTGGGGATTTAAAGCTCATAGATATGGATATACTGCTGGGATGTTTAAAGGATTTGTATTACAATTCCTAGAATATGAAGTATTGATTTACTTACTTTGATATAAATATAAACAAATATAAACTATCTTGTGACTAAATCTTATGTGCAGATAAATCTAAAGAAAAAGTTAAACTCTTATTTGGTTCACCTTTAGTTTCACTCAGCATTAGATGAAATGCAAATAGTATAATAGGCAGGTAAACAATGGAAAGATATTCACAATATAAACTGTTTGGGGGATTATCTTCCAAATAATGGCTTTGCTTGTATGAAAATTTGTTAACTGGACCACATAAGACGTTTTGTATTTTGTTGTCATTGCCTGTGAAATAATAATAAACATGAATACGTTTTACTTATGCCTTAGAGTGTCTTGTACCAGATGATGATACATTGGGTGGGAAAAACCATGCCAAATATCTTTGGCTAAGCTGCCATGATGCATATTAAGGGGTCATGGAATAAATAAACCTAGATAGTCCTTTGTGGGGAAACACGAAGGACAAATAATTTCCAAGGTCAGTGCTTTCTAGTGATGACTGACAGAGGAACTGGAGCAACAGCAGAATAGATAATCTCTACCAATTGAAAGATTGATTCAGTGCTTATAAAGGAGTATACAGTAAAGCAGTTTTTAGAGTTTTCAGGGTAGGTGTTAAAAAGAAGAAAATATTTTTATTTTAAATATGTGATTACAGTCGTGTGTGTGTGTGAATATATATAACACACATATAGGTAGATAGAGTGCATAACAATATTACATAAAAAGATAAATTAATTCTTTCTATTGACATAGTACTGTGGCAATTTCATCCTAAATACTTGTACCTTATAAAATGGACTAGGTTTACACTTCCAACTCACTTTCGGCATATTTCCATAAATAGTGTCAGCTGTTTAAGCATTTAGTTAGTAAAAATGAGACAAAAGATTTTGACAGGAAATATGACATGACTCATTGGACAATCAGAGAATATGAGTAAGACAGCCAGTTCATCATGGTGCCGTTTTAGATAATTCAAGGAGCGGTGTATGTTTAAACAATGGTGACAACGCTGACAGATTCCGAATTTAAAGTCTGCAAACCAATTAAATATAATGACGGGTGATGTTTATATGATATACATAGCTAGCTTTAAAAGGTAGTGTTAGAGGATGCTGTCTAGTCACACTATAGTTGCATAAAGAGATGTATCACTAAATCTAATGAACACTTTTATTGATAGTTAACTCACTCCTTTTTTCTTTTTCTCTGATTAGTTTAGCATACTGAATCAAGGGACGTCTAGATAATGGAAAGCCATAGTATCAAACTGTATTAACTTATTTATTCTTTAAACAAACCTTTATTGATTAAGTATTGGGTCTCTGGCACTGTGTGATGAGATATAGTTATAACAGTGAGTAAGGGGACTTATCTCAAGGTGCTTATATTAGATTGTGGTACAAAGACAAGTAAATAGGCTACTCCAGTGTACCATGTGAGGTACTATGGTAGATGGTATATATAGTCCCATGGAAGAAGAACTGAATGGCACCTAACACACTTCCCTGAATAATCAGCATTTATGGGGAGAGACAAAGGATAATTAAGATGCAGCTAGGTAAAGAGGAGGACAGTGTCTATATGTGTGATTTCTTCAGCATTATGGCTGAGCAGGTGTTCTGAATAAGCTTTCCATTGTGGTACCACTGGACAGTGGCTAGGATATACCCTTTATATCCGAGATTTGGAAATATGGGGAAAATAATGGAAATGGGTGATTATTACTCTTCTCAGTTGATACTCTCATAAAAAGGTAAATAAAAGCAGAGAATGATAGTCAATTAAAAGGCAAGTGTAAAAGTTAAAGGCCTCCTTGGTAGCCTATACAAGGGCATTCACCTCCTGCCTCGGAAGAGTAGAGAAAGCTCTAAAGAAGGTTAAACTCTCAACCAAGGTAGATCTGCCATGTGAAGGTCAGCACCCTGTTTGTGAAAAATGGGATGTTGATACATGTGTTGATGAGTCGAAATTCTTGAATCTAGTTTTTGCTGAACTCTGTGAGCCTGCAGAAGTAGCTCACTCCTCTGCACTAAGGGCTGGAGCGCTGCCATTGCTTGAAGATGATACAGATGTCTCTCACCTGCAAAATAACATGCATGCCATCAAGACCTGCACACACATGGCCAACACTTGGGTTAGGTCACAATGTAATCCAGCTGGGGATGTGCTGAAGGAGGAAAGGGACAGTAGCCCTAAGGAACTGCAGGACATAGACAATATGTATTGGCAGGAGCTGTGAGAGTAAGGACAGGACTGACTTCTGAGGGCACTGGATGAAGAGAGATTTAACTTAATTCTGAGTAAAGGCAGGTTATTGATATGAGGACCCTCTTCAGGTTTAATACCCCAGTAAGGACTCTGGAAAACTATGTGAGCACACTGCCAACATAATGTATAGGAGCATGGAAAAATTACGATCTGTATTGAGGAATATAATAATGTCAGTTTTGCTGTGACACTATAGAATTAGGACTAAAGGCAAGCAGAGGAAAGCATGTTGGTATGACTGTATTAGGAGTACATATATTATATAAGGTGTGAAAATCCCCAAAGGCTATATTTCACTATATATCCTGGAGGAGATACGACTTTCCAAAGCAATTATGGTTAGCACTGAGAAGGCCACCAGCATCACTAAATTCAGTTGGTAGGTCTGCTCTCTAGGTCAGAGCTGACAAAAGACAATTCCATTGAAAATTTGTGCTTACAAATAGCAAGGAGGTGGATAGTATCCCCCCCACCCCCAAAAAAGAGGCCTGGTAACAGCATTTAACTGTGGAAGCAATTACTGCAGTAAGAGACAAGGTCAAAAAGACAGCCAAGCATATTTGACCTACAAAGAATTATAGAGCTATAGGGGGTGGTTAATGGTACATGTCATCCCTCAAGCACCAAGCAAGGACGTTGCTCATCTGCACATAGTGCTCAAGCAAGGATGTTAAGAGAGCTAATCTTCCTTTCAAGAAGTGAACATGAGGACTATGAACAGGAAATAAGAGGGTGAGGGAATTATTTGGGGCAGGAACCTAGTGTTCTCAAAGCTTAGGTAGTGTGAAATAAGCCCTACTTCTACAAAGGTGAGATTCCTTCCTCAGAATTTGATTTGAGGGGTGCCTGGGTGGCTCAGTCAGTTAAGCGTCTGCCTTCAGCTCAGGTCGTGATCCCGGAATCCTGGGATGGAGTCCAACATGGGGCTCCCCGCTCAGCAGGGAGTTTGCTTTTCCCTCTCCCTCTGCCGCTCCCCCTGCTCCTTCTCTTTCTTTCTCTCAAATAAATGAATAAATAAATAAAATCTTTTAAAAAAAGAATTTATTTGAGGTTTCAGTGTTTGACATTTAAGCACTAGGTGATATTACAAAATTACACCATGGAAAATATGTAAAGTTTATCATGGAGGATGACAGTAAATTTTGAATAATAAAATGAAGGAGTAAGTGTCAATTCCAAATTGAGGGCATCAGGAGACCCACCTAATATTGCTCTATTATCAGCAGATGAACTCTGTAAAGACAGTACAGATAAATCAGACGTAATTTCCAGAGCATCTCTATGTTTTAAGGAAATTAATACTTTTTGCAATCATCCAAAGATTCCACTTAGGGGAAATCTTATTAGGATGAGATTTTATTTTTCCTTTTTTCTTTTCCAGGAGATGGGTAGTTATGCAATTAAACTCCAGGACAACAGTCACTGCAAGCTAGCATGATAAAAGAAGTTTTGTTGTAAGACAGATAATATTAGTAGGCAATTTATCTTTGTCTGTCACATCTCTCTCTTCAGAATTGAATGAAGCAAGCTTTTTTCCTCATTTATTCCTTCCACGTACAAGGGCTTGAAAGGCCTAATGCCCTCACAACACTAATCTTTATCCAGGAGAAAACTGATGCAGTCTTTGGGTTGAAACCCTCACCAGTGGCTGACAGCAGAATGAAGAGATAGTGTGAGTGTTGTAAAACAGTGGGATATAAAACCCAGGAAAACAGAGAAGAGACTGAGAAGGTGGTGCTAGAAAATGGGTTCCCTAACACCATTTAAAAGAGACTGATAGGTGTCGAGGGGAAATAAACAAAAAGCAATTTTGCATTATCATCTCTAGGTCATGAATATTCTTAATCATGTAATCTGGTGATGGACTATTCCTATTTGATCTTGAAAAAGTTAAGGACATTATTAAAAAGACATAAATATAAATTTAATAATATTAGATCATTATAGGGGCGCCTGCGGAGCTCGGTTGGTAAGCATCTGCCTTAATGGAAGGATCCCAGGGCCCTGGGATCTAGTGCCGCATCAATCTCCTTGCTCTTCCCAGAACCTTCTTCTCCCTCTCCCTCTGCCTGCCCCTCCCCTTGCTTGTGCGCTGTCTCTGTGTGTCAAATAAATAAATAAAATCTTTAAAAAAATATTAGATGCTCTCAAACTAACCAATATTGGCTAGAACAGCAGGTAAGGGGGTGCCTGGGTGGCTCAGTCCTTAAGTGTCTGCCTTTGGCTCAGGTCAGGATCCCAGGGTCGTGGGATTGAGCCCCGAACTGAGCTCCCTGCTCAGCGGGAAGCCTGTTTCTCCCTCTCCCACTCCACCTGCTTGTGTTCCCTCTCTCCCTGTGTCTCACTCTGTCGAATAAATAAAATCTTAAAAAAAAAAAAAAGGAACAGCAGGTAAATAAGTGTTGGTCTGATTTGGATTTTTTTTTCACTCAGAATGCTGGTTCTGCTTCTACTTTAGTGGCATACATATTGCAACATCGTCTGAATTACTTCTTGATAGCACATGTGGTTAGAGTAATATCTTAATCTCTTATAGTTACTCAAAGTGTGTCTCAATAACAATATAATTTAAAATCTCCATGTATTTATTTTTTGTATTATTCTGGCTGTTTTTGTTACTATTGACTGAGATGCTGCAAACATTCATTCAAAACGTGAGAGGAAACAGTCACGATGCTCTTCTAATATGAGTGCTCTGACAAGATCCATGTGAAGTGTTTGTGCCCATGTAAATACTTTCCAAAATTTTATCTGAGACTTTGATAATATAACTTTAAAACCTGTGTTCCCCAAAAAGGAGAGCCTGAGACAAAGGTTTATATGGGAAGGGATCAAAGGGAACTGAAATGAAGGAGGCAAGAGTGAAAGAGAAACAGGAAAGGCCATTAGGAAGATGTATAATTGATTTGGCCATCACTGTCAGCAAGTGGTGATCAAATCATAGGCCAGCATAATTGGTTCCAGTCTCCATTTCACTCTTCCTACAACTCATTCTCACACAAGTTGCTTCCTTTCTGTGCAGTGCTTTCTCTCCTTCCATTCCCTAGTTGGCTAACTCCTGTACTTCTATATAGTCTCAGTGTGTTAGACTGAATGCCATTTCCCACAGAGGAGTTCTTGAACTTCCTTATAACTCTTTCTACCCTCTATTGACACCTTCATAGCAACTGTTCTTTTTCTTTGTAACACTTGTCACACTTGCAATTGCTTCATAATTATTGGTTTCACGTTAACCTTTCTTAATAGGTGGGAAGTTGCCAAGGCAGGCACCATGCTTGTTTTATGTGCTGCAATTAGCACAGTTCTTGGTACATATCAGTATTCAGTATAGTTTAGTGGGAATTTTTAAAGTGATAGGGTGGATGAATGAC
Organism: Ursus americanus; assembly: GCF_024610735.1. Classification (NCBI taxonomy): domain Eukaryota; kingdom Metazoa; phylum Chordata; class Mammalia; order Carnivora; family Ursidae; genus Ursus; species Ursus americanus. Next base: position 49,750,293 of record NC_142139.1, on the reverse strand, counting down.
AAAGTAGCATTTCATATCTATTGTTTGTGAGTTGGGCTAACATACCTAAATACAAATGAATGAGACTGTAAAAGGTGAGATTGTTAAATGTAATTCTTGGTAAGATGCAGTCTTATTACCTCATAGCCATACTAGGTGGCCATCTATATAAATAGCATCTATAATGAGATAGTTTTATATCCCTCATCAAATTTCACATGCATTTTCCATTGACTATTTTATTTCTCATATGTCTATCTATGGCAGTGTGTCTAATAAACTATAAAAAACGATTTCCATTATGGTGCTAATCCCATTGAATATAAGATGTTCTGTTAACTGGTTTTAGTGATGTGTGCTTCCATCGCCTGCCACATTTTTTATTTTAAGTTCAAATTTCTATGATAATATGTTCCTGCAAAGAAAGTTAGTAACCCCCCCCCTTTTTTTTAACCTTGTGTATGTAAAAGCTAAAGTCTAGATATGGGCAAAGATTCTGTAGATATTGAAGTCCTGCCAATGTATTTATTAGGTTTGATTTACCTGTGTAATTCCATTAGCAATCAATGTGAATAAACTGGCATCTCCTTAATTCTGCCTATCAATAAGATATGATGTGCTTAAAAATAATAAAAATGAGTGCATTTTAAGACCTCCTTATTTAATAATGTCACATTTGTCATATATTTAACAAGACAGTGGATGTCTTTTTAGTGAACAAAAATGAAGCAATAAATGTATATTTCTTACAACTAAAATACAAACATGAATTGGATTAAATGCCTAACAGAATTCCTTTTAAGTGTTTTAGATTAATTACAGAGAAACTTCCAATTCTGCTGAGCATCAGGGATCTACAGAGATTTCTTACATATTCTAATTTTCTGGACCTAATGCAAAAGTTCTGATTCAGTATGAAAGGAATAGAACTTAAGATTCTGTATTTTAATACATTTTGAAAGAAGTTCTGATTATCAGCCAGAGTTGTGGTCCTTGGTTTAATACTTACACATTCAATTTGGCCATTTACTATATTCATGCTAGCAATATTTTCATAAGAACACAAAGAAGAGAGATATGCCAGGATGGTTGTTATGCATAATTATCCTCACATAAACCCCTCAGTTGTTTTAGTGAAGGAGCTGATATTCTCCAGACCTGATTATCTCTGTGGACAAAAGTACTAGAAATTTGGTATCTAGTTACACAATTAGCTTTTTCTGAATTTACATAATAATTGCTTTTCTAGAGTCTTCTATTTGAGGAGCAGTGAAAGATTATGTCAGTTTCAAGTGTCAAATTTTAAATATAGCTTGCATCTTTTATACTCAGTTAAATTATTTTAATAATATTTTTCTGAAAAATTCCACAATATTGGCACATTCTAAGAGCTGCCCACTCAGTAAGTGCATATTTTATTTCAGAAATACATATTGTGAAATTTTTAGAAAATAAATGTGCTAGAAATGATATGACTAACACATCATATTTATTTGCAATGTTATTGTGTATTCTTTCTGGGGCTTTTTACCTGTTGATTTTCAGGAAAACTTCCATTCTGTACCAAGTACAGCTAAATAATGAGGGAAATCTTGGAGAAAGTAGGAAAACAAATCCAGAGAGGATTACTTTATAATGGCTTTCAATCTGTAAATGCTTTTCATAATTTATGATTGTATTCAATTATTCTCCAGTTAAATTTATTATGCATTAATATGGTAGGGAAATTTTATTCCAGGACTATATAGAGAAATCTTGGTGTTTGTCAATTCTGCTGGGTGATTGTTAACATAAGCAAGGGATGGTGATGGATGGGCTCACAGAAACCATTAAACAAGAGCCCTCAGAGTCTTCTGTTTTCCAGATCCTGCCTGACTGGGATCATGCCTGACCCTCTGGTGCTCTAAGTTCCAGCTGCACTGAACTCCCTTCAGCTTTTCCAGGGAACCTGATCTCCTGCCACCAAGCCTTTGAACAAGCTGTTACCCCCACATGGCTAATTCCTTTACACCCTTCAGGTCTCAACATAGAGGAACGGGGCTGGCTTTATGGGCAGGTGACCTGGACCTTAGAAGGGCCCCACACTTGATTTAGTATTGTTGCTGTCTTGAAATACTAAATAATTTTTGAAAAGGGCCCTGTATTTTCATTTTGTACTAGGCCATGCAAAATATGTAGCCAGTCGTGGGGCACCTGGTGGTTCAGTCAGTTGGACATCTTGATCACAGGGTCATGTGTTCAAGCCCTGCACTGTGTGCTTGTCAGTTCTGCTGGGTGATTGTTAAGTGGAGTCCACTTAAAAAAAAAAAAAAAGTAGCCAGTCCTATTTTGTATTTTGTTCTGATAAAATGTCCCAATTTCCAATTTCCTTTGATTGACTGTATTTGTAGTCTTTTCCTCTAGTTAAGCTTTAAGTTCTTTAAAGACAGGAACCATTTGGTAGGCTCTGACTTTCCCTTTCCTAACAGTCCTCACTTCCCATTTGGGAATCCATTTTATTCAGAAGGAGCTGACGTCTCTCTTGGGCCAGAGCTGGAACATGTGATTTAGGCTTATCCAATTAGGTTAACAGATCCTTGTGACTCATAACTGGGCATGTGACCAACCTGGCTGGATCAGAGTATACCTCTGGGTGTTTGCTGGAACTGCTGTGACAAAGATGCTCCCTCTTTCCTCTGGACATTAGTGAGAAGCCTGTAGCCTAGAGCCACTGTCAGTTGTCCTGGAACAATAAGAGGATCCAGGCTTAGGATAAGACTGACACGGTGGAAAGAAGAGAAGAGAAACAGAAAAGACATAGGTGCTGGATCAAGCCTCACCTGAAGTTTTCCTCTGATTTTTCAGTTATGTAAGCCTATAAATTACCACTGTTGCCCAAACCACTTTGAGTTAGATTTTCTTTTTCTATCCAGATGTTGCCTATCTGATGTTATATTTATCTAGCTTGTTATTATCTTCCTCTTACCTACTACAACCCGGCATAAAATAGATCCTCAATAAATATTTAATGTGAAGACAGACTTACTGCATTTCCTGACATGAACACAGAAACAGGTACTCCTACAAGGCTGGTCTGGCATTAGAAGTAGACAAATAATGTGGTGCTCATATGGTATGATTATTTCTGGAGAAGCCAGAAAACTTATTTTCCTTTTTCTTCCTCTTGCCTTTCCAGAGTTAACATATTGTAGTTTTTGAGTATACAGATGCTGAAGAAAGTGGGTTCAAATTGTAACTCAGACATTAACTGGATGTGGAAGGAATCTTCAACAAATTATTTAATCTCTCTGTGCCTTTGTTTCCTCATATGTTAATCACATCTTGAAAATGTGAATACCAATAGTACCTACCTCACAGAAGTGTTATGAGGTTGACACAAATTAGCACAATATATGTAAAGTATTTAGAATAATGCAGGTGACATGAAAAGCTCAGGAAGAGTCAGTTGTTATTTTTCTCCCCTAAACCTTAGCTACTTATCGACTAATCCTTGCTTCAAATTTCCCATCTATTTAAACGCAAATGCACCAATGTATGGTTTGGTGTGCCCAAATTCATCAGTCATTTACACCTTAATGCAAATTCAGAAAACTTCCTGGGAGTAGTTTGTTGAGGAGGGGTGAAAACAGAGAAAGAAAACAGTAGGCAACCATTTGAGAGATCAATTCATGGATGTCAGCAAAGAAAAAGCAACACTGAGATCACAGATGTCAAAGGAAACCAGAAGCCCATATAACATGTTTGCACTGGGCCGACGTAGTATAAGAAGTAACAGTATAAACCCGTGGCCACTTCACTTACGTGTCAATGGCAAGAGAGAGCAGTGCTGGTTTTCCCAGTCTCCTGAGCGCTGGAGAGCTTTCTCCAAGGTGTCAGTTTCTATAATTCCACGTGCTGAGGAAACTTAGGTATAGCTATACTGAAAGAGGAAAGACCCAGAACGGATTATTGCTCTCTCTCGTGAGGTAGTGGCCTAAAAGAATATTTGATTTTAGGGACTTCATGGCTCCCCACTAGCTCTCATTGAAAATTCAGGGCTTAGAGTAAAAGAAAATTAGTAGATAAATTAGTAGACAAATAAGATTTAATCAAAAGTTTTTTTGTTTTTTTTTTTTTAACATACAGAATTTGCCCTAGCACAAATATTCTTATATTTTCACAAATTAGGTGGTAATTCATAAAGATTTAGTCAAAGTCCAAGATATTAAAGCTAATATATGGGAATATTGGGAATATTTTATTTCTTGATAAAGTTATCATTTATTTACTTAATTGACTTCAGGAAGTCCACATTTTTATAAAGACAATGCTCAGGATTTGACAGTTTTCCTATTCAAGCTGTTTTTTTTTTTTTTTTCCTTATCTATAGAAGAGTTAGCAGTTGGCTTATTTTAAAATCCACAACACTTACCAGTTACTTGAAAATACAAACTTACCCATGGTTTTCATCTGCTTTGAACAGTAATATTATTTTGTGAAGTTTGGAAGCAAGACAATGACTACCTTTACTTTCTTTCTCTAATTTTCAATACAATGGAGGGATAAACATAGGTATCACACAGGTAGATACTAAATATTCACATTATAACTAAAAAAGAAAAAAAAAACTGGCCTGTGTCGCTTTTAAAGAATATGTTTTCAATTTGTGGTCAAATGGGCTTTTCTTCCAAATTAAATTTCCTTCCCTTTGTTGGGAGACTATTCTCCATGACTCTCTCTTATTTCTCCACATCTTTTGAGCCAAGGGCTTTAGCAGCTTTGTTCACTTCATTCTGGACTATTTTTTTCAATTATGTTAGTGTAGCAAATGGCTTTGGAAGATAGATAATGTCTCCCTTCTGGTTAGAGGGAAGCTTTGTTTCCTGGCTAAGATAATGAAGGTAATGTCCCCCGTGGGGCAAGGTTGGTCAGATGTGCTAGACCTCCCTTGTCAGTTTGGGGGTTTTATGAGCTGTAACAGAAGCCCATTGTGTGTGCAGCATCTACTAGGGCTGCTCTGTCCTACTTCCATGGGACTTAGGGCTGCAAGAGGAAGGAGAATTGTTGTGAACACGAAGTTGATACCACCTGCTAGGCTATCAGTGGTTTTGCATCTTCTGCCAGAATCTAAGAAACGATGGCAGATAACTTGTTAGATTGCCCACTTCCCGATTTGGTCGTTTCTGAAAAAAGAAAAGAAAAAGAAAAAAGGCCTGTATATATGCAAGATTCTTTTCCTGGCATTTGGATGAATTTTTCCTTCAGAGTTTCTCTCTGAATCTTTGGTTTTTTGATTTGAAGAGTGTCAGGGCAGAAAAACATTCAACAGTACCTGTGAGAAAAAAATTAGGAAAAAATGCATAAAAATTATATTTGGAGATATGATCTTGTTACATAAAATGTGGCTCATGCATTTTTTTGTACAAAATCATAAACCTGTATGTCTTCTTACTTAGATCCCCTCCGGGTGGAAGAGCACATCTTTATTGGAAAAAAATCTCATACATCCTTTCAGATTCCTTCCACTACCTCCTTTGTTCTTTCTCTTTGATGACACCAGTCCCTTGTAGAATTCTGTAGAAATTGTACATTTCCAATGACAGGTTTGTTTATTTTTTTAAAGATTTTATGTATTTATTTATGTGAAAGAGAGAGAGTACAAGCAGTAGAAGGGACAGAGGGAGAAGGAGAAGCAGACTCCCCGCTGAGCAGGGAGCCCGATGAGGGACTTGATCCTAGGACCCTGAGATCATGACCCAAGCTGAAGGCAGACACTTAACCGACTGAGCCACCCAGGCTTGTTTAAAATGTCAAATTGGAGATTGTGGAATCTGGCTTCTGGAATGGTTAGCAAGATGAAGTGAGTGAAATTTATGGGGTGAATCTTGACCAAAGAGAAATGTGACACATAAAGGGTAAAAAGGTGTAAGTCCTCTTTCTTTTTCCCCTTTCAAGGTATAAATCTTTTTTGCAGCCCTTCCAACAAAGTACCTTAGACTGATTGCATGCAAGTGCTGAGTCACCTATGGTATAGTGATAATGCAGCTTGTAAAGCAGTAATCCACCAATGGTATATTGATAAAGAAGCTTGTAAAGCAGTAACCAGTGTAGTAACACATCACTTCTCTTTGTATTTTTCCTGGCCTCATTTCCTTTTCCTCTTATCTTCACTGCCTTGGTTTTATAATTTCCAAATAAAGAATTAACATTCCAATCCATCTTAGGCACATTTTTCTAGAGAACTCCAAGACACCAAATGTGTTCTCCAACCTAAGTGAAACTACAAGCACATTTAGGCTCTTGGGAAGCAAGATCCAAAAATATGAACATCAGGGAGAGACAAGAGTTCCTTCTCATGCTTAAGTACAGTAATACCCACTATGTTCTAGTTTCATATCTAAGGGCCTTTCAGGGAAGGTGAAACCAAACCTTTCCCTAGAAAAGTATAGTATTCTTTCTTCAACTGCCACAGCAAGATATCATTACCAAAAATTTCAAAATAAGAAAATATATGCAAAAATTATACATATGGAGTAGCCATAATTGCAAGGAAAGACTTGTTAGGAAAGAGAAGAGTTTGTGTCAGAAATGGACTTGGCTTGTTCCTTAGTTTCTCTGCAGTTTGGGGTGTTTATTTTCAGCATTCCTCTAGGAACATATATTTCAAACAAACATATTGGTATACTTTGGGAGGAAATTGGCAAGATAGAAGGAGGTTTTTCCAAAAATAATAACAACCCAATATGCTATGCTTTTCTATTTCATTGCAATGCATGCAGCCAGGAAAAAAATTATTTGCTCATCTATAATTTCATGCTAGGTAACATTAGGTAAATTAACATGAAACTTCTATGATGCTGCCTTGACAACTGTATAAATATGTTCGATGGAGGCAGCAGCCAAGGTCAACAGATCAAAACTACATAGTTCACTGATTTTACTATAAAGCAGATGCAAAGGTTTCCACTGGCTTCAGAATAGAGATTAAATTCCTTAATCTAGTGTTACAAGTCTCTTTAGGATCTGATGGCTCCCTGTGTCTCCAGTGCCCTCTCATACCACACTCCTCATTCCTACCATGTTCTTCTCTTCCCACCAAAGCCCAGCCAAGTTCACCGTCCTCTAATTTCTTTTCCTGGGGTGAATTTTCTTGTCTTTATTTCCAACTAACTCTTGCACATCCTTTAAGTTTCAACTTAAAGAGAACTACCTACAGATAACCTTTGCTGTCCCCCTGCCGTTCTAGCTTAGGTCTACCAGCTGGATTCTCTGAGCGCTCTGAGCTTCTTCTATTCAAGATTGTATGTTAGTTTATAGTTAGTGCTAGTGTTAAGTAGGGAAATTATGAACATTACATGTTTAGAGACTGTCATCTCCCAAATTACCTATTTCAGCAAGATTAGTTCTGTGTCTTTTGTGATACAGATGAACAAAGGCAGTTCACAGTGTTATCTTGGAGGGTGGTCATAGCCTGGAAATGGGGGAAAGGTAGTAGATTCAGCTTCTCCTAGCTGTCCGTTATCACCATGCTTCCAAGTTAATATGATTACCATCTTGTCATGCTCATTTAGTAGAAGTTCTGGGTTCAATATTGGCAGAAGTGATTTGAACACATAAGAAAGGAAAATTAAATATTCAAGTCATTCAACAATAAGAAAAGTTCAAGTCAGTTATAATACAGATAAAAGAGAAAAAAAAGAGATTCGATTAGAGAAAATATTTTCAACACTCGGGTTTCAGGAAAATTATGTGTGGAGGTCCTAATGAAAATGAAAATATGTTCAGAGATAATGGGATTGTAGAGAATTAGAGTGAAAAATTTATAAATGTTGCTATGAGATATGAATTATAATCCCTTTGTGCCTTTTAAAAGTCTTCATCAGAGAACAAGTTATTTTTCATTTTCTTTTCTGAAAGTAAGACAAGCTACGTGCGCCTAATTAAAAAGGGAGAAAAGAGGGGCACTTGGGTAGCTCAGTCAGTTAAGAAAGGTTTGCCTTCTGTTCAAGTCCTGATCTTGGAGTCTTGGGATCAAGCCTTGCATAAGCTCCCTGCTCAGTGGGGAGTCTGCTTCTACCTCTCTGTCTGCCCCTCCCCCTCGCTCCTGCTTGCTCTCTTTCTTGCTCTCTCTCTCTCTCAAATAAATAACTAAAATCTTTAAAAAAGAAAAAAGAAACTTATATAGAGGGCTGAAGATGAAAATCAACAGTTCGTGACTCTATCTTTTCCACCAAAAATCTAATTGATTTTGTTTTATTTCTTTTGCTGGTTATTTCAAATATCTAAAAAAATACACAAATTCAGCTGCTTTAGAATTATCTTTCTTGTAGGCTATTTAGATAATCTACAGATTTTTTCCTCTGCAAATTGATGATTTTATTAAAAATTCAGATTATTGTGACTTTTCCTTTTTTTTTTTTCTTTCTCAGAATAGCTATAGGGGACATATCTTGCTAACTAGAATCATATCCTTGACTGCTATCTGTGAAGGTTATTGTATGAGATTATACTTCTTTCACTGTCACCTGCTTCTATACACACACACTTTTTTTTTTTTCATTTTCTTGGGTAGAAGAGGAAGAATCTGAGATCTATCTTTATTCTCTTGTTGCTACTTAAAAATATCAGAGAAAATAAGGCAATCTTAAATTAAGGATTATATAATAAAGCTAATGGACTGAACTCCTGAAAAATGACAACGTCAGGAAAATCAAACAGAGCTGAAGAACTGTACTGAATTAATGGAGTATAAAGAGATGTAACAACTTTAGGCAGTATGTGCTTCTTGTTGAATCCTAGATTTTAGAAAATAAGACTATAAAGAAAATTACTTGAGGAATTAGAGAAATTTTAATTTGGGATTGTGTGAATATTAGGTATTAGTATTATATTAGTGTTAAATTTCCTGAAGTAATGCATATAATTTTGTAATGTAGAACACCTTACTTCTTAAGAGATACATGCTAAAATATTTAGTGAAGTGTCATGAGGACTGTTAGTAAGCACCTTTGAGAAGGCATGATGCAGTCATTTATTGTTTAACTCTGAAGTAATAAGAACCATGGAGTTCAGAGAAAAAAACCCTCACAAGTTATAATTAAACCCACTTTGGTTCAAATTCCGTATCTAGCACTTTGTGCTCTGAAGGGTATCATAAAGTTTCTGAAACAACTGCCTTAGTTGGGAAGTGAGAATAACACCTACCTCCCAAGTGGTTATTGGATTAAGTGAAAACCATATGTGAAATTACTTTGCAAAAGGCAAAGTGTTCTGTTAGTTCATCATCATGCTTTTTTCCCTTTGCTTCCTTATTATCATCATTATCATTACCATTGACAATTTGCTCCCATTAAGCTCAGCTAAGATGAAGTCAAAGAACTAGGGTGAAAGAACTGGTATGAATAAATGCAAGAAGCGTTTGTGTGCCCTTCTGACTGTGTAGAATGCAGAATAATAAATAACTTAATCACACCACTGCAGTTTGTGAATCACACTCGGTCATTTGTTATATCCTGTTTTTTTGCTCTAGTGTTGATTAATGACTCTATAAGTGTATGGTGAATGATAATTAAGATCATAACTGAAGCATGATGGCTGTTTCTGAAATTTAATAGTATTAGGAAACACTGACAATTGTTTACAACTATAAAACAAGAGATTATCTTAATGATAAATGAGTCAATCCATACATTAAAAATAAAAGGCAAAGAAGAATTAACAAAAGTAACTTTCCAGATCACTTCCAAAGCTCTTTTCAAAAGTTTGTAAAAGGTCAGCATTGTCTGTATAAAAAAAACAAAACAAGCACTAGCTATCTAAATTTAGAATGTAATCTGATAAAGACCACCATGACATTTTCAAAGGTAACCAGGGGACCGTAGTTTGCTATTGGTTAGAATGGCAGATTGACTGCAGACTGAGCAATGGACAATTTGGCTATACAATGACAACTGCAAGTCAAGTGTGGCCCTATAATACCATTCCTGGGTGAGTCATTTTTATAAATTTCGCAAGTGATCTGATTGACAAAGTGGGAAGTAATTCTGTCAAATTCAGATGATGAAGATTTACCAGAGATCATGCATCCCAGAGAAAACATTATTAAAATGATCTGAAACTAAATGAAGGACTAGAGATCAAGGCCCTCTATCACCTGGTTTCCTCTCTCTTCCCTAAAACCTTGCGAAGGTGGCGGAGGGCGGGGGCGGAGGGCGGGGGCGGAGGGAGAGAAGGGAACACTCAGGCAGAAGTACGTACTTTAAGAGCCCTAGTGTGGCACCACCTATCTCTTGGTAATTTATTTATTTATTTATTTTTAAAGATTTTATTTATTTGACAGAGATAGAGACAGCCAGCGAGAGAGGGAACACAAGCAGGGGGAGTGGGAGAGGAAGAAGCAGGCCCATAGCAGAAGAGCCTGATGTGGGGCTCAATCCCAGATCGCCGGGATCACGCCCTGAGCCGAAGGCAGACGCTTAACCACTGTGCCACCCAGGCGCCCCAGTATCTCTTGGTAATTTAAAGATTATTTCCTCTCCACTATTAAAGACCTAGATATTTCCTTCTAACACTTTTAGTTCAGTAACATTTATGCCAGGAAATAAACAGGGCGATATGGATACAAATCAAATAAAACACAATTATATTAGGGTAAGAAGGACAAATGTGTAACAAATAAATGCAAGACAGTAGGATACATACACTATGGTTATGAAAAGCACTTGGATTTGAGAGGTAGGGAATTAACCCTTTTATCAGGTAGAGCCAAAGGTAAGGGAAGGAATCATTAAGAGGTAATTCAGTATTTTTAGAAGATTAAAATAAGTTTATCCCATTTGGTGAAGGTGATGGTACTTTCTAGGCAAAGAAACTAAATGAACCTGAATGAAGAGTTGCCTACATGGTGTTCAAATCAAGAACCCAGGGTGGCTCTTGGTTAACAGTATCTAAAGGAAAGAAGCAAGAAGTGAGGTTGAGAGGAATTCTGGAGGCAGATAAGAATAACTCATTGAGGTAGGAAAGGAACATGATGTATAAATAGGTAATGTCATATTCAATATTAAAAACAAAAACATACAATGTTGTGAAAGTTGATTATTGTCTTATATATAAATTATTTTAAGTTATCTGAATATCAGACAATCAGGATTTTCTTCAGATTATTTATAGACTAATCTAATACTATGTCTTTTTTTTTTTAAAGGTCCTCTATATCCGTCCATACTATATTTGGTCCTTTTATTGCTTTTAATAATCTCCAAAACATTGACTGCATTGTGAATACTCCAGAAACAAAAAGGAAAGGAAAGTCTATGAATACAAGTAATCAAATGACATGTTTGCTCAAATGACTTTTGTGTGTAACTTATGCCCAAATAATGTTTTGGACTTTAAGAGAAATATAAAGTGCTAAAATTGTCACAAAATGGTATTTATTGAGTAGCAAAGTCATGTAGAAGTCTGTGTAATTGATGTAGCTTTCTAAATAACTTATATTTTATGTTCATACAGTGGCTAATAAATTCTAACAATAAAGACTCACATAAAGTTTTTTTTTTTTTTTCTAGAACTAGACAGATTCTGTAGGGAATTGGAAGCTATTTTCTGGGAGAAGACATGGCATAGAATTAATAGCAGTCTCTGCTATCTTCCTCGCGTGGAAAAAAAAATGAGATTGAAGGTTTCATGAAGTGCACTGGTGAAATGCTTGACGAGGCATGTTTTGTATGACAAGGAATTTTCAGATTAAAGCATTATCAAAAAAATATTTGTTCCACGAATATGACACTTCTTATGAATTTACTCTTGTGAAATTTCTATTTATTGCCATGGCCTAGTAATTTTAAGGGATCTGTACACGCAAAAGAAAGTAATCATGAAGAATACTTTCAAAAAGCAAATTTTTAAAGTAGCAATAAATGAAAGCTTCATACATTTGGATTATACGAATACATATTTTATATTGAGAAAAGGTGATTTTTAGAGTTACGTATATAAATGTGAATCAACAGCACACAATCTGTACCTTTATAAAATTATTTTATATACCTCCTAGGTTGAATGGTGTTTATAAGCACATAAAAGCAAAAATTAAACGATAACAATTAAATTATAAAAAAATCCCTACATTCAGTCATTGATTCTACTTTTGATTACTCAGGATCGACTTCAAAAGAATTTGTGCTTTAGACTGCATCTGAAGAGTTTAGCAAAAATATTGTAAATATAAATGTGGTCACATGGACTAGAGTTTCTATAATAGATTTTATAGAATTTCCATGTATCACCATCTCTTTAGTTCTATTTTCTTTCAATTCTTCTAGGATTGTGTTTTTTAAACATGTAACTTTATAGAATTTAAGTTATTCATCTTTAAGTTATAACTGGAAGAAAAACACAAAGTGATTCAAAATTGTTAAGAATTCTCTAAGATACATCTTTCTACACTTAGCTGGGTTTATGTCCTGATATCCCCATTGCAAGTTAAAAATATCATTAAGTTGAAAATGCATTTAATACACCTAACCTATGAACACCATAGCTTAGCCTACCCTTACTTAAATTTTCTTAGAGCACTAACATTAGCCTATGATTAGGCAAAATCATCTCACACAAAGCCCACTAGATAATAAAGTGTTGAATATATCATGTAATTCATTAACTTCTGTACTGAAAATGAAAAACAGAATGGCTGTACGGGTACAGAATGGTTGTAAGTGTGTGGGTTGTTTACCTTATGATTGTGTGGGTGACTTGGAGCTGAAGCTTGCTGCCACTGCCCAGCATCATGAGAGAATATTGTACGCATGGTGCTAGCCTGGGAAAAGATCCAAGTTCAAAATTCAAGTATAGTTCCTACTGAATTTGTATCATTTTCACACCATCATAAAGTCAAAAAATTATAATTCACATCATCATAAGTTGAGTACTGTTCGTACTATGAAATATTTATTACAAAATAGAATTGAGATAAAATTTCAATTACATGTGTTTTTATTTATGAAAATGAAATAAAATTATTTGTTTGGTCCCCTGAATACTACCTACCACCAAGTACCATTGATTGGTTAGTACAGCAATTAATTGTTTTGATTTTAACACTTTCAGTACCTTAGTTTAAACTCATCCAACTCATAGTATTCATATATGTCAATTGAGGAAATATATATTATTTAGAATGATAGACTAGAAAGAGGCTCTTTTGCTGTATTTCTCCAAATTAGGCAAAGCTCACTTGAATAACAATTTGTAACTGAAATAATTACATTACACTTACCATCTATATTCTCTGGACCTTCCACGTAGGGCTCAACAATAAGGTCTGAGTTTCAATAGAAAAGAGATGAGGGACACCTGGGTGGTACAGTCGTTTGAGCATCTCACTCTTAGTTTCAGCTCAGGTCATGATCTCAGGGTCCTGAGATCCAGCCCCAGGTCAGGTTCTGTGCTCTGTAGAGAGTCTGCTTGAGAATTTTCTCTCTCTCCCTCTGCTTGCCCCTGCCCCTCCCCCCAATCTCTCAAATAAATAAATAAATCTTTAAAAAAAGAGATGAATTTGATGAGATTGATTAGAACTTATAAATTGAGATGAATAATATTGAATAATAAAAGTCACCATTAATTGCATTAAGCCATCAGTCTTCATGATAATACATTTAGTGTGTCTGATATCTAATAATCTTGTCAGCTAATAAATCACTTGGGATCAAGTGTTCAGACAAGAGTGAAATGTAAAACTAAATGCAAATTTTATCAGCTACTACTTATTTCAAATTTCCTGATCATTTTTGTAAAGGGATTTTTAATCTGCTGTAAGATATTCATTGTCCTCTTTTGACTCCTGAAAAGTTATAGTTTCAGAAAGAATTACTTTACAGTTCAGGGTGTTTTTAACACTCCAGTGAAAGCACAAGGCTGTAGATAGTCCAAAGACATTTAGCCATCTGGCGTGGAAAGATAACTCTATTTCCTTTAGGTTATTGCTTTGAAACCAAATCTAACTTAATGCTTCTTAACTTTTATAAGTAAGCTAACAACTTAGGGATCATTTTACCAAATTGATTGTGAGTGTGGGATGCAATGGAAAGTTTTGAGTGACTGATTTCCATGATACATCATGCAATCCGGAGAATGGAGTTGGTATCTTTAAATTGTTCAATGAAGGAGTTAAAGTAGATGTCCTAACTAAAGAAGTCAGAGAAGAACGTGCTTAGTGTTATTTGTGACCAATGGATAAGGAAAACCTAACATATTTTCCACTCCCTTCTATCTGGATGGGAACATGAATGTTCAAAAATTTAGTTCCTCCTACTTCCTTGGGGTACTAGAGTTATAAATTCATTATTCTTTCTGGTGTCTTCTGCTGCTTCTTCACCACCATTTTTCTCTTCAGCATATAAATGTGATTAAATCCTTCTAATCTTTACAATTTTCACGATGAATGTCCCTCTATGTTTTGTCCCATTTTTTTCCTCCATTGAAAATTAAGCTGCTAGAAAAGTTAGTGTTAAGTTCAGTTCCTCCATGTTCTTACCTTTGATGCATTCTTGCAATGACTGATTTCTTATTTTGGCTGCTAATAATTCAGAAAACTCTTTTTTTTCACCAGTTAGCTACTAGTTCTATAAAACATACATGCGCGCGCGCGCGCACACACACACACACACACACACACACACACACACACACACACTTTCCCTGCAGCTATAAAGTCTTTGTTGATCAGGCCTGTCTATCCTTCTAGCCTTATTCTCCTTGTGCTCATTATCCATATATCTTCCATTGCCCACTCCTTTCCATTCCTCTAACATATCATAGCTCATATTTATATATTTTAACATGTTATTTTTCCTTTGACTAAATATAGCACTCCCCTTTTCTCATGCAGCTAATTTCTACATTTCCTTCAAAACCTCTTCTCATTTAAAAGTCTTTTCTTAATGTCTAATCAGATTTAATGGCACCTTTATGGTCCTATATTCTTGTATACACAGATATATCATAGAATTCAACAACAGTATCTTAGCTGTTTATTTACTTTTTTATTTAAGTAAGTACAGGTATCACATTTTATTTGACTTTGTGTTTTTGGAGCCTAGCACAGATCTTGTAATATAGTAGGTATTAAATAAATGGGCCTTTTATCCCTATGTCTAAAGAATAGACTGGTGGTGAACAGAAAGGTTTCTTGCTTAGGAATCTGAAAAGTTCAAAGAGCTATTTATGGGAAAGGAAAAATATTTGGAAAAAATATAATGAATTTGGTTTGAGCTATGCTTGAGGTGCCTGATGAATGCCCAGTTATGTATTCAGCAGGTGGGTTACCCAGAGAAATTACATCCAAGGAGAAGTAGGACGATGTAGGATGGTGTCATGGAAAAAATATGATACAATTTTGAGAAGAAAAAGGTCTAAAATGGTGAAAAGAAAGCCTAGAATACCTAGTATCATAGAAACCAAGTAGACAAAGCTAGATTCAGGGGAAAAAATGGGAGTTACCCGAAAAGATAGTAGTATAATAATGGGCTTAAAAACTCCCCCAGATTTCTCCCCTGCTACCTTTCTGAAACTGGCTGAAATGACCAAAAGAGACAAATTTTATAGTATTTTACTGGACCTGAGGTCTCACCTGAGACTATTTAAAGGTGTATTTTTGTCTCCTCATTCATTACTCTGTTTCTCATATATCTGTTTGCATAAAAATGGAGTGAAGGGTGGGAAGGCTGACAAGCTGAAGACTATGCGCCCATCGACTAGACAACTAGTTTTGCAGACTGTGCTCTTGAGTACTCCCTTCCAGGCACTGCACTGAGAGCAGGGAATGTAGAACTTAGTGTAAAAGACATGATCTCTGCTGGTAAGGCATTGGGAAGGAGGCTTGAGAAAGCAAATAACTAAACAGATTAATAGCACTCCTGGAACCATGTGAATTTCTTGAGTTAACAAAATTGATAATAGTCCTTACCTCACAAGACAGCTTTACTAAGCTTTTTTACAGGAAGGATAAAGATGTATCTGAGAAGGAACTTATCATTACGACGAAATGAATCTGATCCAGCATATTTTCCTCTCATCAAGACAAGAGGGAAGTGCTGACCTCAGAATTCATCCCAACCCACCAACTCAATGCTATGGAAGGCGTTTGGAGTAAAATGACAGACTGTATGTGGGTTGATACCACCAGAAAGCTTTAACACATGGGGGCAGGCAGTTTTGCCCATCATGGGACTCACACGGTTCACATAACACAAAAGGAAACTCACCTCATGGAAACATCTTTGCCTCATGGAATCAACAGATCTTTACCATGAGGTCCAACTGAGACACTTACATTTAGCAAAAACCCCACTATGGTGATGGGTTTCCAGATCTAAAATGCTAGAAGTGGCAACAGTAAAAGTTATGCTGGCAGCAGGTCTCTAGAATTTTTCTTGGCAGCGAAGTGATTATGGCAAATGAGATTAACAATGTGTGTCATGAGTGTGTATGTACGTGTGTGTGTGTGTGTGTTTGCGTGAGAGAGAGGAGGGGAGTGTATCAGGGGCAAATCCATTAATTATGGAGCTAGCTGAAAGAGCTCAGTATGCATAAAATAAAAGCATAGGAATTGTATTTTCTAAAGATTAAATGAAGGCAATAAATAAAATCTGTGTAGTTACAAAATACAAATATACTCTTATTTTACATTTGAGAAAGGGCAAGTAAATATATAGCATCGATGAGCAATGCATGTTTTGGTTAGTAATTAACCTGTTGCAAAAAACTTATTGCTTGAATAGAGTCCCAAGTAAAAATGAAAACATGAAGCAATTTAAGGCAAATAGTAATATAGACTACATTACAGAAAATGAGTTTCAGTTCTCAAGTAATCAATAGGTACTGAGTTAGGAGAAAGTTGAATAAATAAACAGTTGTGCACCTCCTTAAGTAATGTCAATGTAATGTGGAGAGAAAAACCTTAGAACATAAAGTCATCTATTTTAGCAAAATGATAGAGGATAATTCCAGATTTTAATGGAACTTCAATTCATTCATCATCACAAAATGGGGAAGTCTTGAGTGCTTCTTACTTTGAGAAAAAAATCAGTAATGCCAATCATTTAGCAGAAATTGCAAGTAATTTATGCAGTATATGTGAAATTCAGAACAAATTGAACTTAGGCATCAGGATTCAACACACAACTGCCTTTGAGCGAGACTGGTAGAGTATTTTGAGCATTAAGAAGAAATCTGGCAAGTCATATATAACTCACCCAACTGGAAGGAATGTATGCTGGAATTGTGGGTAGAACCTAAATGATATTGAATCCAATATCTAATTGGATGTTGGAAGCCACCTTATACATCGCAACTGATAATAATCTGAGGCCCAAATTACAAATGTAGGAAAAATACTAGTATCATCACATATTTGAGGAACTGCCATGCAGAAGTCTGTCAAAAAAGTGGTAGAGAACAATATTCCTCTTTTTTTTATACAAGATTTTATTTATTTATTTGAGAGAGAGAGAGCCAGCAAGAGGGGAACACAAGCAGGGGGAGTGGGAGAGGAAGAAGCAGGCTCCCAGCAGAGGAGCCCGATGCGGGGCTTGATCCCAGGACTCTGGGAGGCACCCCCAAAATCCTTGTTCTAAAACAAAAGTCTCATGTCATTCCTCTGTTCAAATCTCTTTAGAAGTTCCCTGTCACCCACCTGGTAACTGTGTAAGCCCATAGCATGGTCAAGGAGCTTAGCACTTGCCTACCTGTCCAGCTCCATCAGCTGGCATTCCTCTCTATTCCAGCCACTCCCTCCCCCTTTATTCTCCAACAGGACTTGGAATGCCCTGAATATGTCTGACTTTCTCAGCCTCCATACCCTCATGCTCTCCTTCATTCTTTGCCTCCCTATCTATCTGGAAAACTTCTTTTCCTCCTTTGAGAAGCCTTTCTACATTTCTCCAGGCATACTTAGGTGCACCTTCTTTTATTCTACTGGTTCATGTTATCCCCATTTCTGTTACAGTCCTAACTTCATTTCCAGCCACCCAGGTGCCCCGAGACCAATATTCCTGGAGACACTTCCATACTTGTTTTACAGTAAAAAAATACATGCAGACTCACTAAATCAAAAACAAAACACAACATTTAGCTTATATGCCTTTGCACTCTTGTAGTCAGTTATTTCTCAGTCAGGGGAGTCACCTGGAGATCAGAGTGGATCCCTGCTGTGAAGAGAAAGGGTGCTTTCAAAACTTGCTAGAGTGGTATATTGTACATGGCAGTACTGTGGTGTCAGATTATTATGCAGAAAGTCACAACAGAAATGAACACAGTTCTAGCTTTTACGACCTCCATCAACAACTGAGACTAAATATAAGATTATATCTTCTGGAGGTGCCTGGGTGACTCAATTGGTTAAGTGTCTGACTCTTAATTTTGGCTCAGGTCATGGCCTCAGGTTTGTGAGATTGAGCCCCTCATTGGGCTCTGCCCTGGGTGTGGAGCCTGCTTAGGATTCTCTCTTTCCCTCATCTCTTCCTCTCCCCTCCTTAAAAATTATATTTACTGGCCATCATAATTATATTATAGGGGCTTAAGCAAAATGTTGTCCAAGTAAACATGGAGTAGACCCATCTAAACTTCCCTCACATTATTTGGGCAAAATTTGAAGACCAGACTAGAGTTATCTTGATTCATAATTACCTAACAGGACAAAAAATGACTTCTGAAACATTTTGCAATAACAAGCATTTAAATATAGCATATAAAAATAATTAAAAATGAGCATATTTAAAGAGGTGATTTCACAAAGTAATGAATAAAAATGGTAAGCAATTACTTTGCATTCTTAAGAAAATACTTACAAAACAAGATACACATGCACATACGCACATACACACACACACACACACACACACACACACACACACACACACACAAAGCAATAACAAAATCACAAGTCAGCTGAGGAGAGAAGGTCACAGAAAGAACTAAGAAAAAACCAGAACATCCAAATGTAGAATTTACGGTAAGATTAGTATCACCTCTTTGGAAAACAAAATCAGGGCTTCATGCCAAAGTTCAAAAATAAAATCTAATTTTAGAGAAGAGGAAAAAGAGGTAAAAAATTGGGGAGACACTGATAGCTATGGAGGATAGGTGACAGATCTAATGAATAGATTTCCTGGAAGAAGAAAACTAAATGAATTGAATGGAGAATTCTGCTTGTTGTAGATATAAATAAATGATGAGGGGCACCTGGATGGCTCAGTTTGTTGAGTGTCTGACTCTTGATTTTGGCTCAGGTCATGATCTCGGGGTCCTGGGACTGAGCCTTGGGTTGGGCTCCAAGCTCGGTGGAGAGTCTGCTTGAGGATTCTCTCCCTCTCCTTCTGCCCCTCCCCCTGCTCTCTCTCTCTGTAAAATAAATGAATAAATCTTTAAAAAAATAAAATAAATGGATGATAGGTAAATGATAGAGACTAATCTACTTCTATTAGGCATAAATATGCATATAATACATATGCATATTTTATATATGTATATATCTATTGATCTATGTATCTAAAATTCAGAAGGATTGGCATAAAAATATTTAAAAAACAAATGACTGAATTTGTTTTAGAACTGAATAAAATTGTTACATTACATGTAGAGCAGGATAAGTAAAATAAATACACACCTAAATAGATTATGGTGAATTTGTAGCATCAATGAGAAAGTGAAAAATTAAAAGCTTCCAGAGAGAGAAGATTTTCTACAGTGGAAAAGCAATAAGACTGACAGCAAAATTTTCATCAGTAGCAATAAATGCCAGTAATATTTTCAACCTTCTAAGACTCCATTACTGTCAACCTAATATTCTATTCCTAGAATAAAACAAGAGTTATCAAGATTGACAATGAAATTAAGTAATTTCAGACATTAAGGACTAACAGAGTATGCCACTCACAGTAACTGCTTGAAAGACAAACTGTAGCCTAAAAGAAGTATGATATAGAGTTATAAACAAGGTCAGATAAGTTACAAAATATACTGACCTTTAACTCTTAACTATAAAAATAATGCTTTTTTCATTTAAAATTTGTCAGAATGAAAAATCAATGCATAAATTAAAAATTTGGGAACAAAATTATACAATTAAGTAAAACAGGAAAATAAATTAATATAAGATTATTTTAAAAACAGCAGAGAACTTGATTTTTTAAATTTAGAATCTGATTTTTTTGAAGAATATAATAATATAAACCTCAGTATCTCTATCTCAGGGGGGAAATAAAATACCAGATGCATGTGTTCTTACTCATAATTTTTTTTTAAAAAGTTTATGCTGATTTTTAAAACGCACAGGGATTAAAGATGACCACACGTTTGCCAGTCTGGAGGTGACTTACTGTTCCTTTGAAAGAATAGTGTGAATGGAAGGTGGGATGAGAGGAGAGAGGCAGCAGGAGCTTCTTCTAAGACTGACTGAGTAGGGAGACAGAAAGGTTAACTGATTTGAGATGGAGTCCCTTTTGGCTGACCTCCCTTGAAAGACCTAAATCTCTGAAAACCTCCATAGAAACTAGCCATAGCCCAGTGTTCTAGAAAAATCAGTCCTAGTCAACAGTCATGTTTGGACCCAACATCTATGCTACCAGGATGGAGTCTGGTGCTTCCCCAAACACAAGCACAAATTAGAAAATGTTCTCACTGCTTTACCTTGCCACCAATGGAAAGTGGAAACCTCAGACAATGACTTCTGATAGGCCTGATGGTGAGGCTGTTCTTCACACCTAACATGAAACCTGAGATGGTACAACAGGGCTAAAGCAGACATTTTCCCCATCTCATATTGTTTTGTGCCCTGTACTCAATTTCACCAGGGAAAGAGCCAGTATTTCCTTAGCTGAGCACTTTGAAAGCCAAATAGCCAGGGGTAGGAGGTTTCAAGCCCAGAGTCTGATATCCAGCCCTGCTTGCCAGACTTCTGTGCACTGCAATAGAAGGATGCTCTGTGCATCCTATTGCTTCTGTTTCTAAAGTTTTCTCACTTAATATTATTGCTATAGGAATTTTGTATAAAAAATTAGAATATGTTGCTACAAAAAAGGAGTAACCAAATCACAGGAAAGTGTTTAGTTCCTTTGGTAGGTTCAGTCGTAAAATTTCTCTGCCCAGTATTCCCTCCATTCCTCTCCCTATTTCTATTTAATATTTACTATATAACAACATATAAGTTGAATAATATAGGATGGATGGTATGACTGAAAACTTGAATAACATTGTTTTAAATAAAATAATGATTTATTTTTCTTTTTCAAGAGATATCCAGAAATAGGTAGCCAATGGATACTATGGCAGTTCCACAGGCCACCAAGATTCCAAGCTCTTTCTCTTTTGGTTGTACATCCCTGCTTAGCATGTTTTCTCCATCCCCTGCATGGACTCATTAGTGCAGGCCATCCATCACACAAGATGTCACCACCATGTCCAAGTTCAGAAGGAGGAAACAGAGGGCAAAAGGGTATACCTATCAGCTGAGTTAGCTCCCTTAAAGAGGTGTTTTGAAAACCTCTCCAAACTATTTCTTTTTTTTTTTTTTTAAAGATTTTATTTATTTATTTGACAGAGATAGAGACAGCCAGCGAGAGAGGGAACACAAGTACGGGGAGTGGGAGAGGAAGAAGCAGGCTCCCAGCAGAGGAGCCCGATGTGGGGCTCAATCCCATAACGCCGGGATCACGCCCTGAGCCGAAGGCAGACGCTTAACCGCTGTGCCACCCAGGCGCCCCTCTCCAAACTATTTCTATTCATACTGCCTCAGCCACCCCCTTGCAAGGCATTCTAGGAAATGTAGTTTTTTTTCTGGGATCATAATGACCCTAATAGAGGAGTTGTGTTTAAGGCAGAAGGGATGATTTTTATGCAACTAGGCACCATCAACAAAGGTTTGCTATAGTGCTTTACTTTTAAGATATTGATATTCATTTGATTTAAAATCTATTATTTAGGGGCACCTAGGTGGCTCTGCTGTTTAGGTGTCTGACTCTTGGTTTCAGCTCAGGTTGTGATCTCAGGGTCATGAGATCAAGCCCTATGTGAGGCTCCTCACTCAGCATGGAGTCTGCTTGAGATTCTTTCCCCCTCCCTCTCTTTCCTCTTCTGCTCTTCCCCTCACTCACACTCTCTCTCTAAAATAAAATAAAACAAAGTATATTATTAATTAAGAGGTAACAGGTGATTAAAATACTTATATTGAGATAAAAAGGAATGAGAGAATGCTTATAATATAAATTAAATCAACATATATTATTATGATAAGTCAATAAGCAACTACTGAGAAGTCAGTTTTGACCATTGACAGTAAATCGATTTTAAAGGCATAAAATGGAAATGTCAAGACACAGTATAAGCAATTATTTCTTGTTATGAAATAAACCAAAAGAATTAAAAGCATATATAGTTAAGTGAAGGAAACAACTGACTCTGGGGATGAAGCCTAGCTTTGGGGAAACATAGACAGGGAGCATTAGTTTTCTTTATAAACCCAATTTTATAGGTACTATGTTTAATGTTTTATAGTGTACTGTTTTTGTTTGCTGGTATTTTTTTTTTTTAAATCATGTTCAGGTATTACTTTCCTAAAATTCATTTTGTAAAGCCAAAGAATCTTGTCTCAAAGCACATGTACTTTATACTTCTCAGACATTCATTTACAGTATATTAGAACTAATAAGGGAAGATAAAAATTATTAAGTATTTGTGTCTGACCTTAAAAACACTAAAATTTAGTATGGAAGCTAAGACACGCATGCAAATATATGTAATACAAAGTAGAAATGGAAAAGTACTCAAAAATGCAAACAGGCATTTAGGAGAGGAAGACATTCTCTATTATTGAATATATCATAGAAGGCAGATGGATTTATTTTTCCATAATAATCATTTCACAACACGTTGTTTTCATTGGTTTTACATGCTTCCTTAGGTTATAATCGGAAATTCGCGCAGTGATTTTACAAACTTAACAGGCAAATTAGAATGGTAGTTTCGGAAGCAATAGAAACTAACCTACCTGGAGCCAAGATATTTGGTCATCAGGTATTCACCTACAAAAAAAGAAAGAGCTTAAGTATTAACTCGAACATCACAAGATGCACGCTGGACAGACCACTGCGTTTGGAGACAGCAGAAGTCCCACCAGACCATTAAGGTGAGCTACATGAATTATGAGAGCGCCAGCACAAGCAAGCTTGGCTGTGGAAGCACTGACACATTTCGATACAATAAAATAACCGATACTCACAATAGAATCCTTAACACAAAAACAAGCGTTAAAGTCAGTTTCGTTTACTAAAAACATAGTTTTTTCTTTAAAATTCTGCTTACATCTGTTAAAAAATAAAGTGAGGCGTATTAAATATTTTAATGGCTTATTTAAGCAAAAATGGATTCCAGTCAAACAGCGCCAAATAGTAAATGGTGTGAAGAGATCACTCACAGGTGCCTTCTAGAGGCTTTTATAGAGAAAAGGTGGAAGCCAAGGACGGAAATTACTGACTGGCTACAACTTAAGGCCTACGTGGCCGTGATTGGTTGTTCTTGTGCGTCAGTTTCCTAACCTTGAAGCGTTGTTGGTTTGCCAGCAAGTCGCAGCTTCAAAGACGACAGCAGGCGGAAGGAGAGCGGCTACACGCCCTCACACTTTACGGCATCAGTCCGGTTACGGCACTGTTGTATTAGTTCACACTCCCAGGAAAGTCGGAGATGATCGGTCTTCTCAGTGGCTCTCTACCAGCAAGTTCCCAGCTGTTTGGAGTACCCTCACCTAGATCTACTGGCCAAAGTGAGTGGAAAGTTTTCTTTTCTTTTTTTCTTTTGTGTTGTTTGTCCATTGACGTAGGCTGGCGTAAATTTTCGTCACGAACACGTAGGACTTTGCTGTTTAATTGGAGTGGAGGATACGGTTTTTGAAAGCTGGTTGTTGGCCTCGTTGATGTTTCTTTAAAAAAGTCTGTGGTGATTAATTCAACACTTAGTGTGCTGTAGAAGGAAATAGCCCAGGAAGTGGGGCTTTAAAAATGGAAAGGATGCTAGTGGTCTTTAAGGAAATTACTGAATAAGTATGCTTTGTGAAGTAGTATATGTTCTCCGAGAGCCTGAGTGTGAAAACAGCATAGTTTCCATTTTGTTATTTCTGTGCTTAGCTGAGATTTCAACTGCCCCAGTTAATGTACTTAGTAATTTACTGTGTGGTAAGTGGTTTTATCTCAAAGATTACATAGAAAATAAGAGAAAAGAAAGGGGCAGAGTTCTTGAAGGAATGTTTAAACTGTTTTTCCTCCCTACCATGCCTAGCTCTATATGGTACAGTAGTAAAGTAAAATGGATATGGGGCCAAAAGAGGGGAATATTATCTTTATTTAGATTTTTTTGTCCTTTGCTCTTGATAAGGGGAAGTCTGAGTGTGAACCTCTCCTGAGTAGTCAGAGGGAGGTTCCCCCTGTGGGATTGTAGGTAGAAGTTGGATATGAATTTATTCTCTTTTGTTTTGGCTTGCTCAAGTTATTTTTCTCATACTGGAATAAGCCTTATGTTGTGATCTGGTAAATATGCGCCGTGTTCATTAATTCCAGCTGTGGAGTCCTCCCCCTAGGTAGCAGTCTCACGCTCTCATCAGTAATTTTTGGCTTATTCTCTATTATCTTTTATGTTTTTTGAGCCTCTGCTTAGACAGATGAAGTATTCCCTGGCCATTGTCTTGGCTTCTAAATCCTACGTAGTATTTTAGTTAATAGCTTGCTCTTTCTTTCTTTCTTTTTTTCCCTTAATACTATTCTTAATTACTACCTAACACCGTTTACATCTTTTATGTTTTGATGCAGATATGGTATAATGATACAGAATTTTGGATAGAATGGGGGAGAGAAAGGTAGAGAGCCTTGCAAATCTCCAAAGCCTTCTCTATTACAGTGTCTTTTTAGGGAATTAGCATATGTGCCAAATATGTTGTTCCTTGGAATTAGTCTGGACAGGTTCATTTGTTTGTGTGTATGAACAGAATCCTTAGTAGGCTACTTGCTTAAGGCTGTGGAACCTGGGCAAAATTTTCAGATCCACATTGCCCTTTAGATGAAAAAATAATTTTCTTTTTTCTGGTTTTGAGATACACCTTCTAATCTTAATATTTTTTTAATATTAAAATATTAAAAAAATATTTTTTAGATGGGAAAAAAATCCTTCTGAAACACAATAAGCTGCTTCAAGAGCTTTTGGGGCCAAGAAAATGAAATATTATAAAACGTGATCAAAACTGATAAGAGCAAGGTGGTCTTTTAAAGTGATTATTATTTTTATTTATTTTTTGTTTTGCATTACAATATCTTACATTGAGGTCATGAAACAGTCTATATTAGCTACCTGAAAGTGATATAAAACTGGAAAGATGATGAAATATACAAAGTCTTAAGTCATCTTGGGCAAACAAAATTTAAGTTTTAATACAGCTAGCCTTGCATCATGTTTTATTGATGATAAGTATATACATAGATATATCACTTTTCTTCTCATGAAACCACTGTGTTTAGTAACATTAACCTCTGTCAGAGCAGAGTTGTACAAGTAGTACACACATATTTCATTCACTGGCCAGTGATTGTTTTTAAAGGTATTATAAAAAATCTTGTATTTGCAAAAAGCTATCCTAAAATAGCCTTACTCCAGAGTTCTGGTGGAGAAGAAAATTCAGAGACCTCTCTCACAGGTCTCTGAAGGGTTAGTGAAGGGTCTCTGTGGAGCTGAAAGCATAATAGAAGCTAAAAATTAGAATAGACAGGAGAATGTGGTAGCTCTACAGCTTATGGTATTTATTTAATCAGAAACTAATGCCAAGAATACCAAGGCAGTGTTTACTTTGATGGAAAAAAATAAGACATATTATCTTTGGGAAGGTTCTAAAATATCAATGTCTTGTTATACTAATTCTTAATTGTTACATTGATTCTTGCTACAATAAACACATCTGCGGATAATTCTGTTTGGAAATAAATAAAAATTGAAATTTTTTTCCATGTATGGAACCAATATGTTTTCCCTTTCCTATTGTCTATTTGATGTCAGCCTCAATAATCAGTGTCTGCTCTATGTGTGTGTGTTTAGTTTTGGTTTGACAGATTTATATACTCAGGTCCTTAATGGCTATGGTATGTAAGAGAGGGTGTGAATAGGTGTTAAATCTCCCTGAGTTAAGTTCTGGAAGTGCAAGCAATAAAGTTTTCTAGAATAAAACATTCATGTAAGGCATGAAACTGGAAAATAAATTGTCCATATGATATAAGTCTGTATGTTCCAAGTTTCATAATTTATATTTAACATACTTTAGAAAGGGTAGCCACTGGAGGAGCACAGGACCTTAAGGTAAAAGCAAATGTTATTCAGATGTCCTATGCATAATAGCTTAAAAATAACTGGATATTACTTTGTACTAGGAGTGGTTTCAGGTACTAGAATGGTTTCATAACCTCCAAACTAGGTAGGATGTTACACCTTTTACTTTCTCTGGTCATTCAGTGCTTCTGTGATATAACATGGCTTATACATAGTATTTGATATTTAGTTTTGTTGGACATGACTGCTTCTGATGAGAAATGTTGGGGTATTCATTTTTATCTATCTTGAAAATTTAAGCATTTCAGAGTCTTTTAAACTACATTCACCTAGGGGTGCCTGGGTGGCTCAGTTGGTTAAGCATCTGCTTTCAACTCAGGTCATGATCCCAGGGTCCAGGGATCAAGTCCTGCATCAGGTTCCCTTCTCAGTGGGGAGTCTACTTCTCCCTCTCCTGCTGCCCCTCTCCCTTGCTTGTGCTTTCTCTCTCTCTCTCTTCTCTCTGTCAAATAAATAAATAAAATCTTAAAAAACTTTTTTTTAAGTACATTCACCTATAGGTAACTGAATATTCTCAGATTATTAATTATGACTACACAGAAAGTTTCCAAAGGTATTCCAGTAAGGCCACAAAGCTGAAAGCTCCCCCACTCCTTTTTTTGGAGTGAGCACATCCTTATATCTGTGACACCAACAGCCATCATCATGGCTTAGCTATGTCTCTTTTAATTCTTTTATTTTTGAAAAATAAAAATGCAAAAAAAAAAAAGAAAAATTAAAATGTACGCATAAAAATAAGGTCAAATGTCATGTCAGTCCAGTTAGTGTGTGTGTGTGTGTGTGTGTGCATGCATGTGCACACACACACCTGCATAGCCCAAAGATTTTTACAGAATATTTATAGCAGCTTTATTTATATTAGCTTCAAACTGGAAGCAGTTCAGGTGTCCCCTAATAAGAGAATAAATTAAAAATTGGATAAATTTATACAATGGAGTTCTACTCAGTAAAAAGGAACAAATTATAGATTAAAGAGTGAAAGCATCTTATACAAATGTACATTATGTATGATTCTGTGTATATGAAGGTCTAGAATTGGCAGAATTTTTCTAAGGTGAGAAAAAAAACAACGGTGCTTGTTTCTGGGGTCTCTGGATACAGAATGGATGGAAAAATGAAGGAAGTTTGGGGTCCAGGGCCTTGGGGCTTACATCTTGAGAGTTTTGGAGGGTTACGTATCTGTGCACTTGTCGAAATTCAGTGAATAGTCACCCAAAGTTTCTGCATTTCATTATATATACGTTTAAACTTCAAAGAAAATGAACTTGCAAACAAATGCTAAATTCTAGCAAATGATATGCAAGATGAAGTATTTAGGGAAAATCTGCTATTGCCTGAAATTTACTTTGAATGCAACAGAAAATAAGATTGATAGATGGATGAATAGAAGAGTGGATCATTATGTTATTAAGTAAGCATAGTAAAATGTTTAAATATAGAAATTAGTTGATAATGAGTATATTGATGCTCACTGAAAAATTATTTTAACTTTTTCCTATTTGCAAATTTTCACAATTAAATACTGGAAAAAAGCTTATCTTTTTTGTTTGCTTTTACTTTACTATAGCACTGAACAAAATAGCTGGTACTTAGTGAGTGCCCAATCAAGTATTTGAAAGAAAGAAATAATAAATGGATACATCAATTAAGAATGGAAATTATGAACATGAAGCCCCAGTAAAATATTCAGTTGTCAAGGCTATTTTCATGGTGTTTTACTAATCATCTCCATGACCCCAACTAAAACTGGACTCTATTTTTCACTTCCTTCCCTGGACAAATGGTGCCGTCCTACCATTGCCAAACAGCTGACATAATTCCAAGAGAATCACATTCTTTCTTAACCACAGAGGATCAACAGGTCTTTTAGATGGCCTCTAGGATTGAGGAAGAAAGGAGGCAGATGAAGGAGTAACAGAAAGAGGTTATTGTTTTGGGGGCGCCTGGGTGGCTCAGTCGTTAAGCGGCTGCCTTCGGCTCAGGGTGTGATCCCGGCGTTATGGGATCGAGCCCCACATCAGGCTCCTCTGCTAGGAGCCTGCCTCTTCCTCTCCCACTCCCCCTGCTTGTGTCCCCTCTCTCGCTGTCTGTCTCTCTCTGTCAAATAAATAAATAAAATCTTTAAAAAAAAAAAAAAGAAAGAGGTTATTGTTTTGACCATATTTTCAGAAATGCTATAATCTTAGATGGATTTAGTAATTTGAAGTTTTTTATTGTTGTTTTAAAGTTTAATATTCCTTAGTTAATGGCTAGTCGTTCAGATTTGTCTCCTCTCTCTTCTTCTGTCCAAGATGGAGCATGGATTTAAGAAGGAGGGGTATAGTTACGAGATCTCATGGTGATAGGATGATGTGACTGTGGTAATCCAGTTTTGTGTAGGAAAAGCTGGTCTGGGAAGCTCCTTGAATTGCTGACTCTGATACAGTATTTGTCTTCTCTGAATATCCTGATTGCTAAAATCCATGTCTTTGTTGAATTGTGATCTTTTCTCCTACTTGGTCATCTTACCATCTTCCTTTGACTATGTCTATTAATTTCTTAGGGCAGCAAAAACAAATTACCATAAGCCTGGTAGCTTAAAGCAACAAGAATTTATTTATTCTCTCACAGATTTGGAGGCTAGAAGTCAGAACTCAAGGTGCTGGCGGGTTTGAGTGTTTTTAGAGCTCTGAGGCAAAAATTGTCCCTCTTTCCTAGCTTCTGGTGGTTGTCAGTAATCCTTGGCATTCCTTGGTTTTGTAGATGGATCACTCTAGTATGCCTCTATGTTACATGGCTTTCTCCTCTATATGTCTCTTTGTCTTTTCACATGGCTTCTTATAAAAACACCAGTCATTGGATTTAGGGCCCACCCTGATCTATTTATCTTAACTAATTACATGTGGAAGCATCCAATTTCCAAATAAGGTCACATTCTAAAATTCAGAGTGGACATACATTTTTGGAGGACACTGTTCAACCCACTACAAGATCTCAATGTGATTCTTGCTAGCTTTTTTTGAATCCCTGAAATCTGGTTTTAATTCTCAGACCTGGTATAGGGAACCTACCTTGTAGCCCTCAGGCTCAGGCCACTTTTCCCTGTGGAAGTAACCACATTTGACATACTCCTCAAATAGATTTGAGCTGATATTTGTGTCCCTCTCCATTAGAAATGCAGGATATTCTGTTCTTTATTCTTATAAATCGCAAATAATAAAGTGCTGTTAATGCAGGGACTATACTTTGCGAATCACTGCTCTAGACTTAGCTAGATATTGGATATTGGTCTGAAAAGATCTGGACATATTTCCCCATACCCCCTCTCAGATGGAAGGTCCAGGTTTTACGTTTTCTACCTTCTCTGCATATGACCCCTTTTATCTTAGCATAACAAGCTTCATTGGCTAGCAGTTCTCAGAGGAAGTGATATCCTAACCATCCTATGGTAGAAAATATGGACTAGTGGCCTAGACTGGCTGTCAATATGTAAAATGGGAGATAAAGAAATTTATAGAATTCTTTCTTCTAGAGAAATCCTCTTCTAGAGAAATTTCTCTTCTAGAGAAATCGATTTAGTATTATTTTTAGTCCAGAAGCTGAATTTTAAGTTTCTTTTTATTTGCTTTCCAGTTATCTAAACAAACTAAATTTCTACACTATTAAAAGACAAGCTGAAGTACATTGAAATTTTAAAGAGTTTATATGAGTAAACATTAATTTGAATCTGGTGGTGCCAAGTTGAAAATATTAGGGGCTCTCCACCAGCAGGAGGTAAAGGAAAGGCTCCCCCCCCCCGTTACCCCCTCCTTCCACCTCTTTCCCTCCAGTAACCCTCAGTTTGTTTCCTATGATTAAGAGTCTCTTATGGTTTTTCTCCCTCTCTGGTTTCATCTTGTTTTATTTTTTCCTCTCTTCCCCTACGATCCTCTGTTTTGTTTCTTAAAATTCCACATATCAGTGAGATCATATGATAATTGTCTTTCTCTGACTGACTTATTTTGCTTAGCACAATACCCTCTAGTTCCACCCATGTCGTTGCAAATGGCAAGGTTTCATTTTTTTGTGGCTGTGTAATATTCCATTATATATGTATACCACATCTTTTTTATACATCTGCCGATGGACATCTGGGCTCTTTCCATAGTTTGATTATTATGGACATTGCTGCTATAAACATCGGGGTACAGGTTTCGGATCGCCACATTTGTATCTTTAGGGTAAATACCCAGTAGTGCAATGCTGGTCCTAGGGTAGTGCTATTTTCAACTTTTTGAGGAACCTCCATACTATTTTCCAGAGTGGCTGCACCAACCTGCATTCCCACCAACAGTGTAGGAGGGTTCCCCTTTCTCTGCATCATTGCCAACATCTGTTGTTTCTTGACTTGTTAATTTTAGCCATTCTGACTGGTGTGAGGTGGTATCACATTGTGGTTTTGATTTGTATTTCTGGGATGCTGAGTAATGTTGAGCATTTTTCCATGTGTCTCTTGGCCGTTTGGATGTCTTCTTTGCAGAAATGTCTGTTCATGTCTTCTGCCCGTTTCTTGATTAGATTATTTGTTCTTTGGGTGTTGAGTTTGAAAAATTCTTTCTAGATTTTGGATATTAGCCCTTTATTTGATATGTCGTTTGCAAATATCTTCTCCCATTCTGTGGGTTGTCTTTTGGTTTTGTTGACTGTTTCCTTTGCTGTGCAGAATCTTTTTATCTTTATGAAGTCCCAATAGTTCATTTTTTGCCTTTGTTTCCCTTACCTTTGGAGACATGTCTAGCAAGAAGGTGCTGTGGCTGAGGTCGAAGAGGTTGCTGCCTGTGTTCTCCTCTAGAATTTTGATGGATTCCTCTCTCACATTTGGGTCTTTCATCCATTTTGAGTCTATTTTTGCTTATGGTGTAAGGAAATGGTTCAGTTTCATTTTTCTGCATGTGGCTGCCCAATTTTCCCAACACTGTTTGTTGAAGAGACTGTCTTTTTTCCATTGGATATTCTTTCCTACTTTGTCAAAGATTAGTTGATCATACAGTTGAGGGCCATTTCTGGGTTTTCTATTTTGTTCCATTGACCCGTGTGTCTGTTTTTGTGCCAATACCATGCTGTCTTGATGATTACAGCTTTGTAATAGAGCTTGAAGTCTGAAACTGTGATGCCACCAGTTTTGCTTTTCTTTTTCAACCTAAGGAAAAGGATTTTGTAGAGCAAACCCTGAAGCAAAGCAAGGAAATTATTTGACTGGCTGTAGCTTAAGTGATTGTCTTATTTGGGAAAGCCTAGTTAGCTGTTTGTGATTGCTTATTCTTAAGTTTTGATTTCTTAACCTTAAGGCATTTATGATAATTGACCTTGGTTTAGATTTTTGTTTGCTTATATAGGCTACCAGGGTATTAGAGCCACCTCAATTTAATGGCCTCCTTGTTTAATTACTTTAGTAGCACCCACCCACAAACCAGGGGCAAGTGGAAACCTGAGGCCAGCCTGTTCATGCACATGACAATGCAGAAGGAAAAGTGATTGATAAAAACAAAATGCCATACCTATCACAGATATTCACATTTTTGATTTTTAAATAAATACTTACCAATACCTAATGATAATCTAGGCCATATGTGTGTGATATTTCACATATACTAATTATTTTAATAACATACAACAGATGGCTGTATCCTACTATCGCATATTGTTTTTCAGTACTCCCTAGTTGTCACAGCATTTTTCTTGAATTTTTCTCATTTGCAATTCATAACTTCAAGAATTATAGCACTTATTTTTAGCTGCAAGCATTGAGGCTCAGAGAGGCATAAGGTCATAGAATTATTACAAGGAGAAATCAGAAAAATCTCAGCTTTTATGAAATCTAATTTAGTGCTCTTTACATCTATCCCTAGGGAAAGATTATGTAATTCTGCTTTTAAAAATAGTATTATTTTAGGCATCTCATAGAATTTCTTAGCCTGAGGTTTGTAATGTGTATCTCAAGCAAAAGTAGAGGAAGAGAATTGTCTGTCTGCTCCATAGAATTATTAAAAGAATTAAGTAACAATTACTTGAAAGATTTAAAAAACTTTTTTTTTTAAAGATTTTATTTATTTGACAGAGAGAGGGACAGCCAGAGAGAGAGGGAACACAAACAGGGGGAGTGGGAGAGGAAGAAGCAGGCTCCCAGCGGAGGAGCCTGATGTGGGGCTCAATTCCAGAACACTGGGATCATGCCCTGAGCCGAAGGCAGACGCCCAATGACTGAGCCACCCAGGTGCCCCTAAAAAACTTAAAATGAAATAAAGTTATTTTGTTTTAGGTTTACAGGTATTTTTTATAGTATTAGCTGACTACCCTAATATTCATTTCTTCCTTATTTCATAAAAATAAAACTCTGTTTTTTTAGCTGTTTAAAAATAAATACAGAAAGATTAATAAAATAAGAATGTCAGCAATTTGTAACCTCTGACAAAATAGTAAACCTAGGCAATAATCTTCAATGGCTTCCAAAGCTTTATGTTGAAGATTGCCAGAAAAATTTATTTTGGAAGAAAGAGACTGACAACACCTGAATTCTTTCCAAAAATTGAACCTGAATTTTATCTATGTAAAAGTGTACAGAAAATATGGAACATAGAAAGCCAGAACCTTGGGGTTTTTTGCCATTTGAAAATCTAAAATATGGGAAATTCTCCAAAACAAATTACCCAGTTCCTTTAACAAAATGTTTTTTCCCCCAATTTTTTTAAGAGAGGTAGAACCTACAGATTAAAATTAATAAGCATGTTAATCACATGCAAAATGTGGGCCTTGTTTTGATTATGAATTGAACAAATAAACTGTAAAAATATAAATTCAGGGAAATTTGAATAGTGACCAAATATTTGATAATGTTAGTCATTATTGTTAACTTTTAGTTGTAATATCTGTTATATTTATGTTTAAAGAAAAGTATTTTTATCTTTTAGAGATATGTACTAAAGCATTTACAGATTCGAAGTTATAATGTGTGCTTGTGCTTTAAATCTATATGTGGGGAAGGACTGGTTGGTATATATAGAATAAAATATGGTAGACCATAAGTTATTAATTGTTTAAGCTCAGTAATAGATACATATCCGTTTCTTTCTTTATTATATATTTGAAATTTTCCTTATTGAAAATTAAAACTCAAAAAAATAAAGAAAAACCAATCTGTTTGAATTTTTAAGCCCACCTTTATTTTATTTTTTATTATTGTTTTTAAAGAGTTATTTATTTGAGAGAGAGAGAGAGCTCACATGAGCAGGGGGAGGGGCAAAGGGAGAGGGAGAGAGAGAACCCCAAGTAGACTCCTTGCTGAATGAGTAGCCTGACAAGCAGTGCTGGATCTCAGGACCCTGAGATCTTGACCTGAGTGGAAATCAAGAGTTGAATGCTTAACCAGTTGAGCCACCCAGGTGCCCCAAGCCTATTTTTAATTAATTCATGGGTTGAATAATTTTATCTAAATGAAAAGGAAAACATTAATGTAAAAACATGTGGGATTTTATTATATTAGGAAATGTGATAGCCATATATGTTTGCAATAAATAAAAGACCAAAATTTATTTAACTAAAATTCCAATTGAATTAGTTAAGAAAGTAATAAAAGAATAAACTCAAATGATGTAGAAAATAGAGTAAATACAAAAAAATTTAAGGAAATGGAAAACGATGCAGGGATATCAAGAGTATATAGATACAAACTTTCAGTAGGTGATTACAATTTCTTGGCAAATTAGGAATACAAGGGCATTTCTTTAATTTGATAAAGTGAATCTACCAAAAACCTACAGCAAAAGTATTAATATTAATATGAAAACATAAGTGATCCCTTTAAAATCAAGAACTAGGTGAGCATACTTAATATCACTGTTTCCAGGCAATATTGATCTGGAAGGTCATAGCTATGTCAGTAATAAAGAAAAATAAATCAAAGAAATAAGTATTTGAAAGGAAGAAACTATACTCTCATTATTCACAGATAATATGCTTATTTAAAAAGAAAACCCAAAATTGTATACAGAAGAAATACTTGAGTTAATAATTGATTTTAGAAAGGTGTGGAAGAAATGTGCTTACTGAAATTCATTCGCGTTTAACTGTGGGGTTTACAGGTTTGTGTAGTGATTCAGAGGTCAGAGGGAAGTTTCCTAGCTTTTCTCACACTGTATGAGGTCAGGCATTGAAGGTGAACTTCACTGACCCTGAAGGCAGCGCTCACCATCTAATCTTTAAGAGAGGAGGTGTCAACATTGACTGCTTGTTAGAATCACTTGGGAGCTCTCAAGATTTCTGGTGCCTAGGTTTCACCTCCCAAAATTCTGATTTAATTGGTCTGTGTTATACTCTGAGCAACAGGATTTTAAAAGCTCTCAATTGATTTTATCATGCAGTTTAATTGAAATCTGCTTTGAGAAGAAAGTGGAAAGTAAACAATTTCAGTACCTCTCTTCTAACCTCAGGACTTCTGCCCAAGATTCTTGGCTTGTAGTGCTTATCTTCATATTGTGCACCAAGGATTTCATGTGAAATGACTCAATTTATCTGAGTTGGACCAGGACTTCAGCTTAGTTTGGGGCATATCCGAACTAAAGTGTTGAAGTTTATTTGTTCTTTGTGCAGCATTTACCCCAATCCCCTGATAATTAAGGTTGTTTATTAAAAATACATATTTCTAGATGATTTTCAGACTCTGAAGGATGGAGGGGTTTGGGAAGATGCATTTCAAATGAGAGCCCCAAATTCTTCTTATAATCAAGTAAGTTAAAGAAAAATGCCTCATAAATGAAGCCATTAACACTATTAAATTTTAGTTTATACTTTACCATCTTATTTATCTATTTTATTGATAAAACAAGTAAAGCTTTGTTTTCTACCAGGAAAGATACTTACCTTTAGTTACTTCAAGAGGTACATAAGGACATAGAGGCATCCTTGTCCTTGTGATGTCCTCCAAAGAGAGGACAGTCTTGAACTCATGACAGGTTTTGCTTCCCCAGGACAAAAAAAGACATGACATCACCATCATGGATCTAGATAAACAAAGGCTTTTAAATAGTAAGTTTTGTAAAGATTATTATATTCAAGCAAAATGCCCCAAATGTTTATTTCAATGGCCCGTAAACAATATTCCAGTATGAATTATAACCTTAGCAACAGGAAGTATCAGACAATGGTGACCTACTTTAAACATTTTATTTTAAGAAAGCCTAAAGTTGGCTGGCTTTAACTACAGGAAAAAAGAAAACCAGCTAATTGCTGTTAGAGCAAGTGATCATTCTGATTCCTGATAGAGATTTCAATTACATTAAACTGTTTTCGATCTGTACAGTTGGTAGGGAATTATTAGAATAGTATTATGAAATTCACTAATATATGTGCAAATATATGTAAGGACATATTTCAAAGCATTGGATTTGAATGAGAGTGCTTCATTTTAATTGGGTTTTGTGATACCTTATATGCTAGAGAAATGTCTGTATGAATGTTTCAGCTAACATGTAAATCTCATATTGTGTGAAAACACCTGACTATTTTTAAAGCACCAGATAACTTGGACTAAAAATATGTAAGTTTCAGTTATAAGAAATTATAGTAGTTTGGGTGTACATAGGTTTTGAATAGTGCAATATCTCTGGTCTCTGAAATAAGTTATATGTCACAAAAAAGATGCTTTGAATAGGGTGAAAATATCACCCTAGTTGTTGAAGACTAATATTGCTTTTCCAGAGCTAAATATCTCTTTATTAAGTAATGTAAGAACCATTCATTCTGATAAAATGGTTCTTTAGGATGCAATCTGAAATAAGTCTAATTCTTCCATGCATGAAACTCTTTAATGACTTTAGGAGGAATTACAAGCATTGGGCAAGAGGGAAATTTAGGTGGAAAGACTCATTTTTTTCCTCTAAGTGAAATATATTGTGAAGATACTGAAAATGTTTGCATAACTCCGTTAAACTGTCTCTTTCAAAGAAACGGCTATAAATTAATCAGAAGGAAAGGCATATTTTCCAACCTATTAAATAGGTGTTTTTAATATTGGAAAAGAAGTTGGTGCGCTGAAATAAACAAACAAAAATGAAACCAAGAGAAATAGAGGGTGTTATGGATTTTTATCTTTGATGGCAGTGCTTTTAAGTTTTCTGATTTTTTTATTGCTTAGTATAATTGGCTAACTGATTTTGCAAGGTAAAATGAAATGTAAATATGCATGTCTTGATAAGTTGGGAAATTTCTCCAATTATCTTTCCTATGAAATTTGTAATTTTAGTGTGTATATATGCATAAATGTATGTGTATATGTATGGCTGTATGATATATATGAATATATATGTTTTTAGAAGGCTGAAGCTGAAATTTAAAAAATACATATAATTTGAAAAATCAAGAACAAGAAGCTTCTCAATGACTATTTGCCCCTAAATTTACATTGATTAACTTTATGTAGAGTATTCTATTCATTCACATTATGAACTTGCTGTGTTAATTAAAAGAAAAATGTGTATATCGATTTCTTGGAATGCACATGTGTCATTGCTGCTTTCAGGGAAAATATATGGCAGTACCATTAGAAAAATCAAATAAACTTCAAAGACCCTTTTATTAGTAACGGTATCTTTAAATTGGGTGGTTTGAAGGTACATTCACTTCTTAGAATAAGAGGAGATAATTTATTGTACTACAGGAGTATGTAATGCTCTGTTGGCTTCAGTTTGTATCTTACCCTACAATTTTAAATACATAGTAGACAATGTTAATTTGTGAAATAAGAATGGAGGAGGAAAGGTGACTGCAAAATATTAAGCTTCATGTAATAGTGATTGGTTGTTTGTCATAAGAATGAGATAACAATGTGGGCAAAACACAAAGTAGGCTGTCAGTAAAGGCTAGCTGTATTGGTTTAATTCCCAATCCCAGATTTAGCCAACTTCTGGTTTCCACGTATATGTTTGTCAAAACAAGAACCCTGTGAAACTCTGCAGCTAGATCCATTCAAACCTCTTGCTACAAGTAAACAGGAAAAAAAAAAAAAGTACACCATACTATTGGTAGCTGGGTTACCATTTATGGACTAAAAATGGCATTTGTTCCCAGAAATAAGAAATGAATTGATAGGGGGGCACCTGGGTGGCTCAGTTGGTTAAACATCCACCTTCAGCTCAGGTCATGATCCTGAGGCCCTGGGATGAGCCCTGTGTCCAGCTCCCTTCTCAGTGGGGAGTCTGCTTCTCCTTCTCCCTCCTCCTTCTCCCCCTGTCTAATAAATAAATCTAATAATCTAATAATCTCCCCCCTCTAATAAATAAATAAATAATGTGAGGAGAAATATAAAAAAATGAGAAATAATGACAGCATACTTGATATGATAACAGATGCAAAATAGGGAGTGGTTAAGATAAAATGTACTCATTTATTAAAAAAGAAGATAAAGCACAATCAACAGTGTATTCATTTCAAGGAATAGATACTTATTTTGACTTTAAAGGAACAAATTCAGAATATAAGTTTCTCTGGATATATCATTTGAAGCTATTTTAGTGAGATCAATATGAATTGCTAAAATAATTTTGACACCATGGGCTGATGAGTTCAGTTGGATGACAAATATTACATTTGATAATACATCTACTTTGCTTAGTAGGTATTATGTTATTGATGTAGTGGTCAAAGGTTACTAATTCTTCTGAAGTTCGAGAAAGAGACAAGATAACAGAACAGCTTGAAGTACTTGGCACAAGAAGGGTAGCATCTGAGTATCTTGATATTACAGTATAACCAGTGATCCTCAGAACATTTCTTTCTGTAATCTTTGTATCAGGAATAATCTTAAGTAATGGAATTTAAAGGCAGTGTTTTCTTTGTATACTTCCAGCAAAATAAATTTTCACGGATGTCCTGAACTAGTGCATGGGAACTTTTTTTTGTTTGGTTAAACATCTGATTTCAATCACCAAAGTCTGTTGCTTTACTTTTATGCCCAACAAAGAGACGGTTTCTTCTATCAGAAGCGTTTATTGATGTGCTTTTTCGCGATCATTTTTATTTCCAAATTTCAGAAACTTTTTTATTATATTCTAACAATTATACTAAAATCATTAACTAGTATTGTTCTTTTAAATGAAAATTTATTTTTAATTCAAGAAATTATCATGCTATATTGAAAGCATTAAAAAAACACTAAAAAATGGAGAATGAAAGAGCAGTATAAACCTAAGGATCCTGTCACAGTAATATCCGTAAATGAAGAAATGAACTGAAGCTCAAAGAAAAAAATACTTTCCTCAATTAAAAAGTCTTTCATGTTATATTTAAAATGGACAACTAGGAACATGTTGATCCACTGATTTGAAATAAGGCTGAAGATAAAAAGTTCCACTTCTATTGTTTTTGTCTTCTAAAAACAAGAGAATGTATCTTCAAACCTGGAAATATATTACAAAGAATTCAAAGAGCAAACTGCTTCTTGAACGGTGAAGAGCCATAGGGAAGAGCACTGTTGCTTTTAAAAATTAATTTACATTTGAGGCTTGTTCAATTTATATTACACAGTACTGGAGTAATTTATAGATATTGCTCAGTCACTGTTGAACATCTTTGAGAAGTCATGAAGGAAAAGAGGTTCTAAAATATAGAGAATTCCATTATCTTAATTTTTAAATAACATTATGAATTGGATTTTCTAAAGTTATAGAGAAGTGAACTTGCTGTAAACTCTTCCCTTTTTTTTATTATAAGACTCTTGTAGTTTGGATTATGCAGTGTGTTCTGCTTATGCATTCTCTTCAGAATATTTTTGCTGTATTCCAGTCACACCACAATATTTTTGTTTCTTAAAATGAAATACACATTCACTCACATTGTCATGCTTATTCTGTAAGGTACTTATTAAGGAGTAACTTGCATAGAAGATACAAATAAATTGTGTAACAATCAATTTTTAAAATTCCTCTTAGTCATGGTAAGCACACCTGAACAATAGACAAAGTTCTCATCTCTATAGAAGTATCTCTTTTCACTTTCTTTTCTCCCCAAAGAATCACCGCTATGGCAACTTCTAAAATTAAAGAGTAGTTTCAGGTATTTTTGAACTTCATATGTATGCATTATGGTCTCTTTTGTGCATGGCATTTATTATTTCAACATTTCAGTTATGAGGGTCATCCATATTGATGTAGAAGTTTGTAGTTTTAAATTTTTCTTGCTGTATCACATTCCAGTATGTGAATATATCACCATTATATCACCATTTATATATCCATTTACAGTTGTTGGACAGTTTGGAAGTTTAAATTTTGGCACTATTATGTGTAGTTCTGCTATAAAAATTCTAATGTATCACTATGTATCTGCTGCATTGTATATGTATTTCAGTTGGCTATACATGAGGAAATGGAATTACTGGGTAATAAAGTATATGTATTACATTCTATTAGATATTGCCAATCAAATTACCAAGTAGTTGTATCCTCACTAGTGGTATATGAGAGTTTCAATAGCTCTAATCCTTTATAGCACTTTGGTATATTAGGTGATTTTTTTTTTTTTTTTTAAGTTTAGGCATTTTTTTTTTTTTTTGAGGGGAGCTTATGTATGGCATTTCATTGTAGCTTTATGTTTTTCTCCTCTGAAATCTAGTGAAGGTGGGCAATTTTTCATTATTTATTGTCCATTTAGATATACATTATTATAAAGATCCTGTGCAAATCCATTGTTCATATTTCTAATGGATTTTATACTTTTTTCCTATTGATTCATTTAAATTCTTTATATATCTTGCATTTAACCCATAGAAAAATTTGGGAAGAGTTATCTATAATATTGAATCTTTTATTTCATGAACATTGTATAAATCCTCTATGTATTAGGATTATTTAAATTTTCTCAACATTGATTTGAAGTATTCAGTGTAGAAGTTCATTAGTTTTATTCCTGTGTATTTGATGTTCTTGATGCTACTGAAATGGTAGTTTTATGAATTTCATGTTGTATTTGTTGCTGGAGAATAGGAATTCTTTTTACATATTTACCTTGTATGCTAACTTTGTATGCAGAGATTTTGCTTAATTTTACTCAGTGATTCTAATAGTTTTTCCACAGATTCCTTTGGATTTTCTAATAGAGTGTTTTATACAACCACTGCCAGTTTTATTACTTCTTTGCCAGTCTTATGCTATTTCCATTTCTCACCTCATTGAATGTATTAAAAACTCCAGTACAATGTTATGTCTAATTAAGAGAATATCCTTATCTCATTCTCAAAATCAAGAGGAAATTTTTTATTTCACAATTAGGTGTGATGTTTAGGCTTTTTTTAAAAAAAATACTTATAGAGAGAGAGAAAACACAAGCAGGGGGAGCAGCAGAAAGGGAGAAGCAGGCTCCCTGCTGAGCAGGGATCCCAGTGTGGGGCTCAATCCCAGGATACTGGGATCATGACCTGAGCCGAAGGCGGATGCTTAACCATCTAAGCCACCCAGGTGCCCCTACTGTAGGCTTTTTGTAGTAATTTCCCATTTTTAGTTTGCTAAGAATTTTTTTTTAGAATGCTAATTGAATTTTATCTTATCTTTCCTGGATCCCTAGATATGAGCTTTTTCTTTTTCTTTTTGTTAATGTTCTAAGTTAGATTGATTTTTAACAGCTCTACTGAGATTTATTTCATAGACAAGTGCACAATTAATTGGTCTTCAGTATATTCAGAGTTGTGCGGTTATTACCACAAACAATTTTATAGCATTTCCATTACCCCATAAAAAAACCCTGTGTGCATTAGCAATCCCTCTTCGTTTTCCTGCCCCACACAACCCTGCATGCCCTACGCTTACACCACCATTAAAATAATTTCTGTCTCTAGAGATATGCTTATTTTGGGGCTTTCATGTAAAGAGGATCATATACATATTGTATGTGACTAGAGTTTTTCCTTTAATGCTTTGTTTTTAAGGCTGATCCATGTTGTAGCATGTATCAGTACTTCATTTTTAGTGCCAAGTAATACCCCACTCTGTGGATGTATCACTTTGTTTACCCAGCAGCTGGTGGACATTTGCCTTGTGTCCACTTTTTGACTATTATGAAATACTGTTAGGAATATTTGTGTACAGTCTTCATGTGAAAGTGTATTTTCATTCCTTTTGGGTATATATCTAGGAATTTTTTTTTTCTTCTTCTTCTTTTTTTTTTTTCTTGGTAGGCTCCATGCCTACTTCGGCTTGAACTCACGACCGTGAGATCAAGACCTGAGATGAGATCAAGAGTCAGATGCTTAACCATCTAAGCCACCCAGGCACCCAGAAGTGCTTGGTTTTATGGTACTTGTATGTTTAATATTTTGGGAACTGCTAAACTGTTCTCCAGGGTGACTGCGTCATATTAAATTCCTCCAGTGGATGGATAAAGGGGTCTCCACATCCTTGCCAGAGCTT
This sequence comes from Ursus americanus, assembly GCF_024610735.1. Taxonomy (NCBI): domain Eukaryota; kingdom Metazoa; phylum Chordata; class Mammalia; order Carnivora; family Ursidae; genus Ursus; species Ursus americanus. The sequence continues at coordinate 49,708,513 of NC_142139.1, read as the reverse complement.
GATATTATCTGTCATTTTTGTTATAGCCATCCTAGTAGGTATCCTAGTAGGTAATGGGAAGTGGTATCTCACTGTCGTTTTTGAGTTGTATTTTCCCCCTGTTAATGATGCTGGGCTTCTTTTCATGTGCTTACTGTGATTTTTGTATCTTCTTTGGATAAATGTCCATTGGATCATTTATATACTTTTTTTTAAAGATTTTATTTATTCATTTGACAAAGAGACAGCCAGAGAGAGAGGGAACACAAGCAGGGGAGTGGGCGAGGAAGAAGTGGGCTCCAGCAGAGCAGGGAGCCCGATGTGGGGCTCCATCCCAGGACCCTGGGATCACACCCTGAACCGAAGACAGAAGCTTAACAACTGAGCCACCAGGTGCTCCCATTTATACACTTTTTAATTGGGTTTTTGTCTTTTTTTGTTCTTGTTATCAGGGTCCTTTATTTATTCTGGATATAATCCTTTAACAGATATGTGATTTGAGGGTATTTTCTGCCGTTCCGTGGGTTGTATTTTCAGTTTGTAGTGTCCTTTGACAAAGTTTTTAATTTTGATAAGCCCAATTTGTTTAGTTTTCCTTTGGTTACTGGAAGGTTTTGTGTCATATCTAAGAAGGCTTTGCCTAACTTAAGAATGTGAAGACATACTCCTGCCATATTGTCTCTGCTGAAGGATGCTCCATTTGTACTTTTCATTTCTTTGCTCAAATTTATTCCTAATTCCTGTCAACCTAAAAACAAGAAACTAGTTCAAGAAGCAAAACATTTATTTGGCATAAAAAATTACAATTCCGGATACACAGGTTTAAGTAGAAACCCAAGTGATGTCCTAATTATAGGAGGTGCACTCAAGTTTTTTTATGGAAAAAAAAAAGATTAGGTATGTTTCTAAGAAGAGTTCATTGGGGATGACAATCAGGGCTAGAGTTGTACTTCATTCATTGGTCAGGTGAAGTGATCATTAGGCAAAAGTTTACTTTTATCAGTCTTTTCGAAGAAGATTTTTTTCGTTCTTGCCAGTGTCTTGGAATATTGGTGGTTTGGCTCAGTTCAAAGTTTAGAAAACAGGACATGCAAGGCAGTTACTCTAAAATGCCTATTCCAGCTCTGTTTTTTTAAAATGACTCTACTTATGCCATCTTTGTCATTCTTTTGTTTTGGTATTATTGTAAATGGAATTTTACTAATTTCATTTTCAGATTGTTCCTTGCTAATGCATAGGATTTTGATTGATATTTGTGTATTGATTTCTCATCCTGCAACTTTGCTGAACCCATTTATTAGCTCTAATAATTTTTTGTGAATATGATTTTCTATATAAAACATTATATTCTTCTACAAATGGAGATAGTTTTACTTTTTCCTTTCTAATAAGTGAAGGGAAAATTTTTCTCCATCCTCAAGGTCTTCCAGCTGGACTAAGAATTAAATACACATGAGACATTAACAGTAGAAAAATCCAAAATTTTATTATATGTGCATGGAGATCTGATTATGAAGTTGAGACCTATAGAAATGACCAAGGCAGGCAGTTTTTATTCTTTTTAGACAGAGACAATAAATCTGTGAAGAATTGACAGGACAAAGAAACCTTAATTTGGGGAGCTTCAGTTAGTAAGAAATTCTAAACAGAATTTGGGCTGTGCTAGTAAGTTAGTAAAAAGTAACAAGGATTGTTTGTATAGACTTCCTGGTTCTGAATTTTTTATCTGTGGTGATAAGGGTGTCTCTTTACCTCCTGGTTTGGAGAAGGTACCTTTCACAAGGGGGAATTTATTTGCTGCTTTCAGTGTGGTAGAGGAGAGTTTGAGTGTCTTTCTTGTATAGGCTGTCTCTTAGGTACCTTTATTTAAACTAATCAGTATGCCAGAGTGGCACATTTTGGGGCAGCCAGCCCTTGGCCACCTGCATATGCATACTTGTTATTTATTTTTCTTTTCTAATTTCCTTGACTAGAACCTCCAGAAAGTTTTTTTTGTTTTAAAGATTTTGTTTATTTTAGAGAGAAAGAGAGAACACGTGCTACTTTGCACACTCCAGCAGGGGAGGGACAGCGGAAGAGGTAGAGGGAGAGTGAGAAGCAGACACCTCCCCACTGAGCAGAGAGCATGATGTGGGGCTCAGTCCCAGGACCCTGGGATCATGACCTCAGCCAAAGGCAGACACTTAACCACTGGAGCCACACAGGCGTCCCCTCCAGAAAGTTTTGATTAAAAGTGGCAGAATAGACATTCTTGTCCTGTTCCTGTTTTAGGGGAAAAATAATTCATTCTTTCACCATTAAGAAAGATGTTAGCTGCAGGTTTTCTATACATGCCCTTTATCAGGTTGAGGAAGTTCTCTTCGTAGTTTGTTATGTATTTTTATTGTGAAAGGTGGTAGGATTTTGTCAAATGCTTTTTCTACATCTTTTGAGATGATTATTTGTCTTTTTTCCTTTAGTCTATTAGTAATGATGTATTATATTGATTACTATATGTTGAAGTCATGTTGCATTCCTGGCATAAATCCCACTTGATAATGGTATATAATCCTTATATGCTGCTGGGTTAAATTTGCCGGTAATTTTGAGGATATGTGCATCTATATTCATATGAGATATTGGCCTGTAGTTTTTTGTGGTATCTTTGTCTGGGTTTGATGCCAGGATAATATTGACCTTAAAGAATAAGGTAGGAAATATTTCTTTTCCTCTTCCATGGCACCATACAGTACATCCCTAGTTTTTGATGTAAAGTTCCATGATTCATTACTTGCGTATAACACCCAGTGCACCATGCAATACGTGCCCTCCTTAATACCCTTCACCAGCCTATCCCATTCCCCACCCCCCTCCCTTCTGAAGCCCTCAGTCTGTTTCCCAGAGTCCATAGTCTGTCATGGTTCATTTCCTCTTCTGTTTACCTCCCCTTTCTTCTTCCCTTTCTTCTCCTACCGATCTTCCTACTTCTTATGTTCCATAAATGAGTGAAACCATATGATAATTGTCTTTCTCTGCTTGACGTATTTCACTTAGCATTATCTCCTCCAGCCTCGTCCATGTTGCAGCAAATGTTGAGAAATTGTTCTTTTTGATGGCTGAGTAATATTCCACTGTATATATGGACCACATTTTCTTTATCCAGTCATCTGTTGAAGGGCATCTCGGCTCCTTCCACAATTTAGCTATCGTGGACAGAGCTGCTATGAACATTGGGGTGCATATGGCCCTTCTCTTCACTACGTCTGTATCTTTGGGGTAAATACCCAGTGGTACAATTGCTGGATCATAGGGTAGCTCAATTTTTAACTTTTTAAGGGACCTCCACACTGTTTTCCAAAGTGGCTGTAACAACTTGCATTCCTACCAACAGTGTAAGAGGGATCCCCTTTCTCCACATCCTCTCCAACATTTGTTGTTTCCTGCCTTGTCAATTTTTGCCATTCTAACTGGCGTAAGGTGGTATCTTAGTGTGGTTTTGATTTGAATTTCCCTGATGGCTAATGATTTTGAGCATTTTTTCATGTGTCTGTTAGCCATTTGTATGTCATCATTGGAAAAGTGTCTGTTCATATCTTCTGCCCATTTTACGATTTGTTTATTTGTTTCTCGTGTATTGAGTTTGAGAAGTTCTTTGTAGATCTTGGATACCAGTCTTTTATCTGTAGTGTCATTTGCAAATATCTTCTCCCATTCCGTGGGCTGCCATGGATTTTTATAGTATGCATAATGCAGCTAAGTATTCAGCAAAATATTCATGGGCCTTCTCTTCAGATTTCCTATAGGTTCCTTTCTCTTCAGGTATCTGCCATAAAAATTTCACCTCCCTGAATCTTCCTAAAACTCTAATCTCTGCCTCCCTAACTCAGTGTGAACCCCCCATGTTGTACTTGGAATCTCATCTGTGCTTCATAGTTCAGACTGCCACCACGCAGAAAACCAAAGTAATTATAATGTTCTTCTTATTTATTTTCCTTGGAGGAGCTCAGCACTACCCTTCATGTTGTCCAGTGTCAGAAAACAGTTGTTTCATATATTTTGTCCTGTTTCCAGTTGCTTCTTCATGTCTAGAAGCTAGTGTTTTATCAACTACACTTTATTCTAGGAATAAATAAATGATTCATTACCATAAAGGAAGAGAAATGAATAGCAATAATACTAAAAATTATTGGTTTGAAAAAAATATGAGTCTAGATTGAGAATGAAGGGATGAATCAGTATGAACTTAGAAAGCAAAAGAGATAAATACACTAAACCCAAGTTTATATAAGAAAATCACTGGGCATGAGAATTCTAAATAGGATTTATACCAGTAGGTTACATTTCAACATAAAAAAGAAGGATTTTAGAGGTGAGGTATGTATAAGGAATTAAGGACATCACAGTTGTGATGGGAAGTATTACAGAAATGAACTATTCTGAAACTTGAGGGGATTTGAAGTATATATCTATGGTTAGATTGAAAAAAATGTTTTGTGACGGTTTTATTTTTTATAGCTTTCAGAGGATAAAGGACTTTATCCAATTAACTTTGCAATTATGTGAGAGTGAAGATAGAGGCCATCTACTTGAAGTCATAGAAACTGCTCAAATTGTTCAGTTAACTATAGTGAAGAAAACTGCACTAGTTTTATAAGTTCCTCATCTCTAGGAATTTCAAAAAATTAAAACATACTTTGTGTTTTCCAAGATACCAAACTGAAAGCAACTTATGCTTATTGTCATCTATTTACTAGCTCATTAAATTAAATAATAAGAGCACAAAACTAACATATATATACTATCTAAAAATGATGAGAACACATTTTTCAACCTATTTAATAAGTACATATTTTCTGTTAATTTGTTAATTTGTCAAATATTTGTTTTAAGTGTTCTAAGAACTATTCCAGACATTCAGAATTTGGAAATGAATAAGAGAAGTCATGGGCTAATCCTCTGTAAGCTTATATTCCAGTGGTAAATGTGAAAGAAAAGTAATAAATTACTACAATAGTTTCACGTTGCATTAAGAACTACAAAAACAACAGGTCAATGTGCTAGAACATTACCGAGATACAGGGAATAGCTCCTATAGCCAAATTTCTTAGAGAAAACTTCTCTGAGAAGTTGATATTTGAACTGTCACTGAAGGAAATAACCAAGATCTCAGGAAAAAATATCCACGTAAAGAGAAGAACATTTGGAAAAGTCCAGAGATGGAACCAAGTTGATGTATTTTTGAGTTCAGAGGTTAGAAATAAGGCCATCCTAGCTGGTGTATTAAGTATTAGAGGAGAGAGTGATTAGAGATGAAGAGAAGGGACAGGCAGAAAAGGTAGGTATGTGCAAATAATATAAACAGATCATACTTGACAATAAACACTGGAAAAAATCTCTGATTAATGATATCTCGCAAAGAACTGTGTTGAGAATTTTGAAGGTGATTCAGTACTTTCCAGAGAAGAATGCCATGGTCATTTAGAAATATCTCTACACATCTGGTGTGTGTTATTGATTGTATATAAAGATCACATATATAAACAAACTCATGTATATAAACATCTTTCATATACATCTATGTACATACACACATGTGTATATACATATGTATATATGTGTTATTGATTGCATTATTATAAAGATCACATATATAAACAAACTTAGCTATATAGATGTCTTTCATATGTATACATACACATTATATACACACATATATTTGTATATATAGTGTATCTTTTTTATCTACCTATCCATTCCAGGTATATAATAAATTTCATTGAGGTAGTTTGCAATTGTATTGGTCACAGTGAAATGTAAATTTGTCAGTCTCTAATGAATTGCATCATATTTAATGTGTGACTGCATTATGGTGTGTCTACCATACAGACTTTGGAATCAGACAAACCTAAGTTTGAAACTGGGATCTATTAATTAAAAGCTGAATGATGGAACTAGTATACTCTGTTTTGAGTTTTAATATCTTCATCTATAAAAAGGAGGCAGTCATACCTCATTTGCAAATTTATTTTAAGAATGTTAAATAATGTTTGTAAATATGTAGTACTAGGTTCAAAAATGGCCACTAGTGTTATTTTAAAGCTCTGTAGGATAATTAAGTGTGTGAGTGTGTGTGTGTGTGTGTGTGTGTGTGTGTGTAAAATTAATGTTCCCATCTAAGTTTGTGCTGTGGAATGAAAATTTTGGAAACAGAGTAAATAATCTTTATTCTCCAAAATAATCTACATTACTGTGATTGGCTTTAAATGTATTACAGATAATGTCCCTTGGTGGTTTTTATATTAGTTGGCAAAAGAGCAAAATATATACAATTTATGTTATACTCAAGAGGCAAAGTCAATTTTTAAAGCTAGTCTTTCAATTAATAATTATGTTTTTTGTTGTTGTTGTTTTTCATCTTTCATCTTGAGAGGACATACTAAATGATGTGTTAGATTCGAAAAGAACCTTTACACTTTCTTTTTAAAATATATACATTTTTTGCATTCTGCTTATGATTTTGATGAAATGCCAGGCACCTTTTTGCAAGAAGTCTATGGCATTTATAGACTTAAATTTCTTTTTAGCTTTCAAGTACTGTAAATGGCATAAAGGCTTGATCACCATTTTAATAATAAATAATTGGAAAGCATCATAATTTTCCAAATTGATTGTTTTAAATAAATCACTTGCTAATTCTGATATTTAAATTATTTGGTATTTTGCAGATGGAAATTGCAGGTTTCTTTTTCATCCCTAGTTATTCTAATAATTAAGTTGTTCAATCTTTTCTCTTCTAGAGTCAAGTTGGCAAAGTTCATTAAGTGTAGGAGTTTTCAGATATGCCATGTGGGTGTATTAAGATTTCAGACTTTTTCATGGTTTTTAGAAAGTTTGATTTATCTTTGCCTGCTAAATTATGTATTATTTTATAATATGAATTTCATTTGATTTAAATTAGGCAAAGTACCCTTAACTGCTCTTGAGTTAAGCCTGTAAAGAAGCATAAACCCAAGAATCACACATTTCTAAGAACCCAAAAGTAGTTGAAGTATATTTAACCTAGTTAAGTATCTCTTGAGAAGAGAAACTATCAATGCATCATAAGATCATACTTTTTGTCTTTGGTATTCTAAAATTCTTAAAATAAATGAAACCTAACTCAAAGAATTGTAAATGCCCACCTATTACAAAAGAAATTAACCCAAATGAGTTGGAAATGTCGAAGGGTTATTTTACCAAATGATCTGAGGTATTTTACAAACTCTTCTTCCTAGAAGAAAATGCATTTTGTGGCATTAGCACATTCATCTCCTCTTCCAAATTAAGTGCCTCTTTTTTTCATGATGATCTTGGCAGAAATAATACCACTGATCAATTAAATATCTTGACAAAGAAAACAATCTTGAAAAAAAAAATCTTATTCCTTCTGTATAAGAAAGAAGTACTAGTAATGTCTATGGATAGAACTGTATCTTCTTTAAGGAATTTATTAAACTTTGATGACTGATTCTACTCTTCAAATACACGGAAATGAGAAAAAAATGATGTCATCATGTGTATAAACCTCCCAAGTACTGCAGTGGAAACCTAGAGTAGTGACTTTGTACCAGTTTGAACCGGGCACAAATGTGTTTTCATTCTTAGGTCCATTTTTCTAAACACTGTTTTCCTAAACAAGGAAGCACAAATTTGTCACTGTTTCTGTGAGGGGCTTCAAAATGGAATAAAATTAGGGACGATAAACTTCTGCTTTTGATTTGACCTTGAAGGATTAGAGAATGGAGAAGTTTGGCCTCCAATGAAAGAAAACAAGAAGGGGTGGGCCTACTCCAGGGGAACACTGTGAGTTAGCTTAGAAGTTGGGTCTGATGATACGTTTGGATATCTTTTGTCAACACAGTGAGTACCTGGAGTATTAACCAGATAACTGACTTCTTCTATTTGGTAAAATTGAGGAAGACCTTTAATGTTACCTTTCACCATAAAAAACAGAAAACCGAAAATAAAAGTGGATTTAAAAAGTTTCTTATGTCAGGGAGTTCATCAAGATAAAAAGCTTCTGCACAGCCAAGGAAACAGTCAAAAAAACTAAGAGGCAGCCCATGGAATGGGGGAAGATATTTGCAGATGACACTACAGATAAAAGACTGGTATCCAAGATCTACAAAGAACTTCTCAAACTCAATACACAGGAAACAAATAAACAAATTGTAAAATGGGCAGAAGATATGAACAGACACTTTTCCAATGATGACATACAAATGGCTAACAGACATGAAAAAATGCTCAAAATCATTAGCCATCAGGGAAATTCAAATCAAAACCACACTAAGATACCACCTTACGCCAGTTAGAATGGCAAAAATTGACAAGGCAGGAAACAACAAATGTTGGAGAGGATGTGGAGAAAGGGGATCCCTCTTACACTGTTGGTAGGAATGCAAGTTGTTACAGCCACTTTGGAAAACAGTGTGAAGGTCCCTTAAAAAGTTAAAAATTGAGCTACCCTATGATCCAGCAATTGTACCACTGGGTATTTACCCCAAAGATATGGACATAGTGAAGAGAAAGGCCATATGCACCCTAATGTTCATAGCAGCATTGTCCACAATAGCTAAATTGTGGAAGGAGCTGAGATGCCCTTCAACAGACGACTGGATAAAGAAGATGTGGTCCATATATACAATGGAATATATTACTCAGCCATCAGAAAGAATGATTACCCAACATTTGCAGCAACATGGACGGGACTGGAGGAGATTCTGCTAAGTGAAATAAGTCAAGCAGAGAAGGACAATTATCATATGGTTTCAATCATTTATGGAACATAAGAAATAGCAGGGAGATCGGTAGGAGAAGGAAGGGAAGAATGAAGGGAGGGTAAATAGAAGGGGGAATGAACCATGACAGACTATGGACTCTGGGAAACAAACTGAGGACTTCAGAGGGGAGAGGGGTGGGGGACTGGGATAGGCCAGTGATGGGTATTGAGGAGAGCACATATTGCATGGAGCACTGGGTGTTATACGTAAATAATGAATCATGGAACACTACATCAAAAACTAAGGATGTACTGTATGGTATCTAACATAAAATAATAAAAAATTATTATTAAAAAAAAAGTTTCTTATGTCAAGAAATCCAAAGCAAGAATTAGAGGTTGACATGTACTGGTACATATTGTGGTTTTGACAGAAGTTGCTCTGTTGTATTGCTCCATCATCTTTGCCATATGCTCTCATGTCATGCAGCCATGACATCTTTGAATTAATACCAAAACTTCTTCACCCCCTCTAACTCCCTGTATGCTGTTATTATCATAAATTATGTCTATGTATTTTCCCTTGTAAACATAGATTTATATTACTGTCTTATACAATTTTCTTTTAAATTCAATAGAAAAAAACCTGCAAATGGGAAATACATTTATGCTGTCTTTTATACTTACTCATGCAGTTGCCTTTATTGATGCTTTGTGATGTGGGAAACAAGGGCAGAGAAAAATTACTAAATTTCCTTACTGTCTACAGCCCATTGACACGTCCTTGTAACGGGCAGAGTGACATTCCTCTAGGGACTCAACTGCCTTAATGTTAATACTTTGCTAAGGGCAAAAGGCAATCTTAGCTCAACCCTCAGGATCCTATAAGTCTGCTTTAACATATAAAAATTCTTTTGGAAATTTCTTTATCTCTACCCCCAAGATACATGTTGGCAATCATCTGCCAAGCATATGACCCACCGATACACCTCTGTAGGGTCTCATGACTCAGGTTTTATGAAATGGTAATAAATGATGCTTTCCAAGAATAGTTAGCCCCCCAACGTCCTGGAAACCTTGCTTCCAAATTCCTCAGAGACTTACACTATGCTTAACCCCCTCCCAACCTGGAAGTATATAATGGGCCACTTTTCATGACCCCAGTGCAGCTCTTTCTGCTCACGGGTCCTATCCCTGTGTTTTAATAAAACCACCTTTTTGCACCAAAGACATATCAAGAGTTCTTTCTTGGCCATCGTCTTTGAACACTAACATCTTTCCTACATCACTTTGTAATTCTTCATGTGACTTTGTGTTGCTATTCATTGTCTTCTTTCAGCTTGAAGAAATCACTCTCCTATTTTTGTAGGGTAAATCTACTACTGACTGTTTTTCCAGAGTGGCAGCTTTATTCAGTCATAAAGCAAAGTCAGTCACAATTTTAAAGCAGGTTCAGGATTCCAAACTCAGTGACATTTCACCTTGTGATTTAACGGGTTCTTACATAACATACAGAGCAGGACATAAGACAAACCATACAACAAACAACATAACAGAGTGTAGGAAGTTAATGAACCAAACAAACCAAACACAAAGTCAGTCTGTGGGCGTGCAGTTGAGATACAGCGTCTGTCTGGTCTGGGTCAGCACTCTGCACTTACTGCTTCTTATGTTTAAGCAGTGAAGGATCTCGGTTCTGTTCCAAGATCGTTTGGGAAGAGCCTTTTGCTCTTTGCTTTATGCTCTCTAGCAGTTGACTTTTTTAAGTGGTTAGACATAGAGAGGTCATGTTTGAAGAGTCTGACAATTTGCAGCCAAAATCCTCCCCTTTTTAAAGGGATGTAATTGGTCTTGGGCCCCTGCAGACCTCCTCTGGTCCTGCTTGTTATCTGTTCTGGGTGTTAGCTGATGCTGATCCTGGAGATAACTCCTAGGGGCAGTGCCTTTTACTACTTGTGTCATGGCTTGACACAGGCCCCTGCTTGACATGAGAGGTTCCACAACACACACACACACACACACACACACACACACACACACACATATACATATATATATCAACTTTTTTTTTTATTTTAAGACTTTGAATATGTCATCCCACTGCCTTAAACCCTCATAGTCTTGATGATAAATTATTCGTTAATCTTATTGAAGATCCCTGAGCTCCCTGTTCAAGATGAGTCACTTTTCCCTAGTTGCTTTCAAGCTTCTCTTTATATGTGGCCTTCAGTAGTTTGACTATGATGTGTCTAGCTTGGATCTTTGCGTTTAGCCCGTTTGTAGTTCCTTGAGCTTTCTGAATGTGTAGATTAAAGGTTTTCATCAATTTAGGGATTTTTTTTTACTGTTATTTCTTCAGATATTATTCTGTCCCCTTCTGTTTATTCTCTTATTCTGAGATCCTCATTAGACATAAGTTGGTATGTTTTGTGGTATCTCACAGTTCTCTGAAGTTTCATACATTTCTTTCCTCTCTCTGTTGCTTTCTTTTCCTCATACTGGAAAATCGCAACTGATCTTTCAGTTCATTGATTCTTTCTTCTTCCTACTCTAATATATCATTAAGCCCCTATAACAATTTTTTAAAAAATTCCAGCTATTGTACTTTCAATACCAAAATTTATATTTTGTTTCTTTTTATTATTTTTTTTCTATTTATATTCTCTATATGATGAGATATTGTTCTCATATTTGCTTCTTTAATATATTTTCTTCTAAGATTTAGAACATATATAAAATAGTTGATTGAAAGTCTTTCTCTAGTAAGTCTAGTGTCTGATTTCTCAGGAAAAGTTTCTGTTGATATTTTTTCCCTGCATATGGGCCATACTTTCTTGTTTCTTTGGATGCCTCATGATTGCTGTCATTGTTGAAAACTGTACATTTTAAATGCTAGAATGAGGTAACTCTGGAAATCAGATTCTATTGTCTCTCAAGGTTTTTCATTGCTGTTGTTTATTAGAGTTGTTGTAGTTTGTTTATGAGGTTTCTGAATGAATTCTGTATAGTCCATATTCTTTGGCATATGTAGCCACTGAATTCTATACTCAGTTAACTAAGTAGTCAGCAAATGATAGAATAGAGATTTCCTTAAATGCCTGGAGTCAATAAATCTCCCAACCTTTTCCAAGGGACTCTATATATTGGGGCTTTTCTTTAACATTCATCTAGGTAACTTAAAACTTTGCTTAAGCTTCACTTGCTGCTTACACAGAGCTTCTAGATCAACTGGAAGTGAAATCTTAGGGCCTTCTCAGATCTTTCCTGGACATACGTATATCTCTGCATTTGCATGGCATTGTAGATTCCCAGGAATATATTGGGAGGTTTTCAAAATTATCGTGAACATCTTAGTCCTCAGCTTTTGCTGTTAAGCTTTTTGCATAGACTACTGTTTCTCCCAACTATTACCTATTGCCTCAAGCAGTCATGCCATTAAAACAGTTGCCAGTAAATATTTTCTTCAAATGCCAGTTTAGGAGCAGCTTTTAGGACTGGGAAAGCTCTGATCAGACTTCATAAAAACAAGCATTTTGAACGGCTCTGCCAATAAGCTATGAGACATGTAAAATGTCTGTGAATTAGGTCGATTCTCTCTTCAGTACTGGGAATCTCATGTTATTTTCAATACTACCGCTGAGGTAAGAAGCAGGGGATGCATCTTCAGTAAGTTAAAATGCCATGAGGGTCACTGTCTTGCTAAGATTCTGTCATTGTTTTTGCATAAATGCTTTCCAGGTTGCTGTGAATTTTCAGTTAGTTTCCTGAGTTCTGAAAAAATTTGTTCCGGCAATTTTTCCAAGTTTTTTTTCTCCATTGCTTTTAAGGAGAGGCTAATTTTCAGAGGTTCTTAACTACATTATTTTTGCTGATGTCACCCAGTCATGACATCTTAATGCAGCCTTCACGAAGAGAGAAGGGGCAAAGAAGGGCAGTGGCTAACTCTGTTTCTGGCGTGTTGGATATAATTCTTTTCCTTCTGTGTCTTTGGTCAAAGTAGCTGCAGGGCAGTCTGGGATACATTTATTCACAGTGACCGTATAACCTGCTAAAGATCAGGGTCCCATTGTTGAGCAGCCAGAAGAAAATGGTTATTATGGCAGAAAAAAAAGGCAGCTATAGTATTTTATTACATACAACATATTGCCAATTCCCCAAGGGAAACTACTAATTCTGTTATTATATCAACCTCATGATTCTTTTTTTTTTTTTTTTCTTGTGAGGGGTATCTAAGTTAGGAGTGACCTATGGTACCATACAACCTCATAATTCTGTTCAGTTACTTTATCCAGCCCATTGTTGAAGATTTCTTTGTGCTAAACTGTCCTGTCCATCCAGCTCAGATATGGCTCCTTATAGTGTAGAAATGTAAAAACATAATAAATCAATGGAAAAATAAAGATAAAAGAAAAAAATTATCAATAATTTATTTGTAACTATCATCAGACACCACTTGGCAGGTATTTTACAGATTTCCTGACTTCTCATGGGAGTACGTTATTTGTTTAGGCTAGCTAGAAGACTTTGGGTCTGCATCTGTCTTTTCTGTCATAGAATTTTGCTAAAAACAGTATAAAAGGAAGGCAGAATTAGCAGAGTCAGAAAATGCCAATAATAGAGGGTTTTTTTCCTACTTTTTTCCCTATCACTAACCACTGATTATAATGTTCTTCTACCTTATATACTGCAAATGATATCTAGATTAATATTTTTACCTCTGCAAAACAAGGTACCAGGTTTTTATCCTTCAATACCTGAATTCTTGAAATCTGTCTCTATTGTGATCTGGACATGAGGAATACACAGACAACTTTTGGCTCCAAAACAAAATTGCTTTTGCTGCCACCTGCATCAGTATGATTCATGACCTACATTTACCTCTTGACATAACAGTAATAATCAGATACTAGGCTTCCTGCTTCAGCTGCCACGGGGAAAAACGTGTTCATTTCTATACTTGTCACTTGAAATGGGAGTTTCCACTTCAAGAGGTTTACTTTTGCCTTTCAGAATCTCATGTAGGTGTGTTTGCTGGTTGAAAATTTTGTCAGTATATCAAACTATATCTGTTAGGTTGTTTGGATAATGTAATATTGATTCTCCAGACTTTAGCACTCAGTAAAGTTTATTGTCGGGGGTTAAAATGGTGTTGAGTGACTTGATTTTTAATATCTGCCAAAAATCCAAGGCAGTGAAGTCATGGTACAAAAAGTATTGATATTGTATCTGTTGACAGCTATAGCTAGAATGTATATTGTGGAGACAGGGGAAGGCAGAGAAGGTAAAATGACAAGAAGAATATCTTGCTTTGAAATAAAATTAGAAGAATGAGAAGAGGTTGGAGAGTTAGTCTAATTATCTAACTCATCCAAATTCTCACTGCAAAAAAAGTCATTCACTTTGCTTTCATTTATTCTTTGTCTCCCCATTCTTCTTTCTTTTTCTCTCCCTTTCTCTATTTTTTACTTTTATTTTCTTATCTTTTATTCTTTTAGGTTATATTTCTTCTTAAATAATAATACATGTACAACCCTTCTATGGATAACAGGATAAATCATTTTTAGGTAGTTATTGAGGAATACTAAACCAGTGGTGGGCTTAACTTACAATTCTTAATCTGCTTGTTTGTTTTTAATGTTTTACATTACACTGAACTGTTTATGACTCCCTTGGATAATAGCTGCCCATTGGCACCTCATGGAATACTGGCTTATAGGCTCTTATGAAAGTTTATGACATCCACTCTCTTCCTTTCTCTGTCTTTCCTTTTATTATTCTTTTTATTTTAGAGAAATTCCAAAAATAGAAAAGGGAAAACAACTTTGTTTTTAATTTTCTGAAACATACCTGAGAAAATCATTCAACTGCTGAGGCTCTTCAATTAAGGAAATAATCATAGACTTTAGTAAATGCTCTCTGAAGCCAAGTCAGTATGGCTTATTCTGAACAGTCAAACCTATGTCAAGCATTTTTAGCTCCTAGAACACTTTAAAAAATTAAAGCTCATGAAATGAAGACTAATTACATACTTTAATAAGCATTTAAAAAAGAGACTGCCTAGAATTCATTATTCTTTTTAATTTAAAACATATTTTGACCTTTTGTCCTAAAGGTATTGTCTTTTCAGGCAACTGTCTTAGAGAAGTGTCACTTGGCAAACAAAGTTAGCTCTAAAAAATCCCTTATTTTGTGAATTTATTTTCCTTTCAAATTCTTTTATTACTTATTGTTCTCTGACACAAAAGACTGAACAATGACATGAAATAATATATTGCTCCCTGGAGAATTACTCATTATCTGTTAGACATTCATCAAGTATTATTAAGTATTTAAAGATGCAAAAAGCATAGCTAGTTAGTGACAAAAGCTTTCATATAATTAGTAGAATGAATATAATGAGTTCAAAAAAATCTGTCTCCATGAAGAGAATGTCTTTGGGAAAATGTAAGAGACTGAAAGAAGTATAACTACTTTATTTATTCTCCCAACTATACTGTTTTGAATGGAGTATTGGTTAAAATGAGTCCCAATTGGGTTATATTGAAATACTGATATATCAAAGTGTCATCTTCTAGACATTGACAGTCTTATTAGTACAGAAAGTGTGGGTTGGGAAAACACTGATATTTGAAGTGACTATTCTTTAGCTATAAGGTTAAATTTTTTAAAAAGATTTATTTATTTGAGAGAGAGAGAGAGGGAAAGAGCATGTGCGCGGGGGGTGGGGGGCAGAGGAAGAGGGAGAGAGAATCCCAAGCAGATCCTGTGCTAAGTGTGGAGGCCAGTGTGTGGTTTAATCTCATGACCTTGAGATCACGACCTGAGCTGAGACCAAGAGTTGGTCACTTAACTGACTGAGCCACCCTGGCGCCCCTGAGCTTAAATTATAAGAATTAATATCATTAAGTTTGTGTTCCAGAATGAGAAAATAAGGCAATAAAAGTACCTGATGATAGGGAAATAGTGAAGGGGAGAAAAGACGCTTTTTAAAAAAGATGTTCTTAAAAGATGGAATTGGATATTTCATTTTCTTCTCTTTTTTTCAGGATAGTCTTTGAGATATCCCATGTTAGTTCTTTTGGTGCTGTGACATTTCACAATAATGTGCCTTGGTTAGGTTTACTTATGGATATATTTTCCTTGAAGTGCTCAAAATTGCATGAAGATATTCTATTTTCTTCTGATTTCTTCTTTATAAATCAATACTCTCAAAGAAAGAAAGAAACAATTTATACTATTTTAGGTAGCTTGGAACAATGATGCACTTATTCTATATAAACACATTCTAGGGGAAATCCTGGGTTTAGATAGAGATAAAATGTTATGTTAAAATCCTGCTTTCTTGCTTTCTGTTTCTCTCTCTGTCTCGTTTTTTTTTTTTTATCCTGCTTTACTTCTTACTAGCTATGTAACATTTGCCAAATTGCCTATCATTTGAGACTGTGATTGTTCAGTTTAAATGGAATCATGATATCTATATTTTAAGGTTGTTTTTATGGATGAAGGTGATAGCATAGCAGAAAGTGCTTAGCAAAACAAGTGGAGTGTAATATGTTCACAAAGAAGATAGTTTCTCCTTTCACTTCATTTATGTGGCTCTTGATTTTGCATTTCTTTTAATACTGTAGACCTGTATTTCAGAGTTGAGTAATGATCTCTTTTTAAGAGACAGAAGGAATTTGAGAGGTATGAACTTAAGAAGTAGTCTTATTTAATGAAAAATGTCCTTAATTATGAATTATTACTGCAAAATAAAAAAAAACGTCTTTTTTATTGATGCCTCAGCAATAGTAAGCCTTCATCTGGAGATGTTTGCCATCATTCATAGTTATAAATGAGCTGAATGTATATCTATGTGTATTATCTCAAATGTCAGTAGTAACTACCACTTCCAGAATTATGAGCATTTTATATATGAGCATCCAGAACTATAAAACATTTTTTTTAAGATTTTTTATTTATTTATTCGACAAAGAGACAGCCAGCGAGAGAGGGAACACGAGCAGGGGGAGTGGGAGAGGAAGAAGCAGGCTCATAGCGGAGGAGCCTGATGTGGGGCTCGATCCCACAATGCTGGGATCACACCCTGAGCTGAAGGCAGACGCTTAACCGCTGTGCCACCCAGGCGCCCCTATAAAACATTTTTAGTATGACAAGAACTGCTTGTGTTATGTCTCCTTTCCTAATACCACTCTATAGATTGGTAGTCCCTCTCTCTGACAGATACCCTCTTCATATCCTTTTGATATAGCTATTGATTATTGGGACTTAGAAAACTACTTATTTATTTAAGCTGTACCTGTGTGTACTTTATTATGTGGTGCTCAGCAATTTTACAGAAACCCATATTTTGTAATTGACAAAATATAATTTGCATTGTTATTGATGTTACAACACAAAATAGAATTTAGACCCTTATTTGGTCCCTTTATCCTCCTACCTCATAGATCTTTAGATGCTAATTCTACCACTGGGAAAATTAGTTTGAGAAACAGTATTTTTGACCAATGATTATACACACACACACGCGCGCGCATGCATGCACACACACACTCTTTTCTTGGGTTTTGTTATGCTTTACTTGAGATAAGGTTGAACACATGAATTACTAGTGTGGGCCATTCTTAGAGTGACTTGTGTTGCCTGGCTTGTATAGAAGAACTAGTCAAATTAATTTGAACGAACAACTTCTAATTTGAACCAAGGGCTGATGTCATTTATACTTGGAGGAGGACTCTAAGACTTTAAGATCTTATCTAGGCATAAGTGAGACTTCCTTGATGTGAAACAATGACCATAATGGGTGAAAAAGGTTGAATCACTCCGTGTTTTCTCTCCCTTCTCTAGGGTAGTATGACTTCTAGATGCAGCAAGTTTATTCATTTAGACTAGCTATAATACTGCAATGCAATTGTGACATTAACTCCCTAGAGTTACTGTAGTCTTTACAAATTAAATACACAGATTGTCCTCACCTTAGACACCAACTGCAAGTAATAGGGTTCCCAGGTCACCCACACTTTTAACTAACTGGCTCCAAATTTTGTGTTTCCACCACATTCTCAGATTTGATAATTCACTAGTTTTACTCACAGAACTCAAGGAAGCACTATACTTATGATTACAGTTTTATTACAAAAGATTCAAGTGAGGACCAGCCAAAAGAAATGTCTCCTAGGAAAAGATCAGGGAGGATCCTGAATGTAGAGCTTCTGTGTTCTCTCTCTGTGAAATCAGGACATATTCCTCTCCTGGCATATTGATATATTCACAAACTAGGAAGCTTACCTGAGCCTCGGTATTGAGAGTTCTTATTGGAATTTTATTACATAGGCATAATTGATTGAATCCTTAGCTGTGTGATTAAATTTAGTGTCCAGCTTTCCCTCTCCTCCTTGGAGGTCAGGCTGATGCCACCTACCTAAAAGTCTCAACATTCTAATCTCATGGTTGGTCTTTTTGGCATGGCCAGCACCCATCCTGAAACTGTCTAAGGGGCCTAACATGAGTCATCTCATTAGCTTAAACTAAGAAGGGGCCCACCATAATTAACAAATATACTCTCACTACTGAGAGAATTCCAGTGGTTTAGAAGCTCTGTCGAAGGAACCTGAGACAAAGACTAAATGAATTCTTTATCAGATAATATTAGCACTTAGTTGCAACATGGTATGGCTATGTGTAATAGAATTAAATGCAGTATGAAAAGCATCAAAATAAGAGCAAGTGACATTTAGATAATTATGGGACAGAAAATACACATGGACTTTGAAGTCAGACCTGAATTTAAATTCTTGTTCTAATATGTACTATGTGGCCATGAAATTTCATTTATTCTGTATGACTCTTATTCATCTATAAAATAGAAAATACTAATATCCATTTATAAAAATTGTTCTAGAAAATATAGTACACCCATATTAGGGGACCTATTTAAATGCTATGATGATTAATTTTATATGTCAACCCGGCTGGGCCATAAGGTATCCAGGTATTTGGGTAAAAGTTATTCTGAATGTTTTTGTGAAGGTGTTTTGGACAAGATTAACGTTGAAATTTCTGAATTTTGAGAAAAGCAGACTGCCTTTCTCAATGTGGGCGGGCCTCATCTAATTAGTTCAAAGAGTGAATAGAACAAAAAAGACTGGTTTCTCCTAAGCAAGAGCGAATTCTCTGCTAGACTGCGTTCAGACTTCATTTTCAACATTGACTCTTCCTGGTGCTACAGCAGACAGCCTTCAGACTCAAACTGGAACATTGGCTCTCCTGGGTTTTCAGCCTGCCTGTGCAGGTTTTGGACTTGTCAGCCTCCAAATCATGTGAGGCCCAATTCATTCTCTCTGTCTCTGTCTCTATTTCTCTCTCTCTTTCTCGCTCTCTCTCACACACATGCACACACACACACACACAAATTCCTATTGGTTCTGATTCTCTACAGAACCCTGACTAATATAAATATACCTTTAAAAAAAAAGATTATTTCTTTACAATCACTGTTAAATCCAAGGTATCCCATGTAAAACTCAGCTCTCATCTATAGGTCATTAGATCATTGATCTCTGGATAAATGTGGAGCTGAACAGATGCCAACTTATGAATAT
The DNA here is from genome assembly GCF_024610735.1 of Ursus americanus. Lineage (NCBI taxonomy): Eukaryota > Metazoa > Chordata > Mammalia > Carnivora > Ursidae > Ursus > Ursus americanus. The sequence continues at coordinate 49,689,193 of NC_142139.1, read as the reverse complement.
GCCAGCATTCTGTAAGTTCTATCATCTGGCATTACAGTGATAAGCTAGGAAAAATCAGATCACCTACTTAATGTTTGGCAAATATCTAAGATTCTATGAAAGATAAATCATTAAGCAATCTGATTAGAAGAAAGAAAAGATTGAGTGGATTCACAAACACGATTGATGATGAGAAAGGAAATTATAATTCTGACATAGGAGTCAGAATTTGAATCCAAGCATTTTGGCTTCGAAGGTCAAGTTAAAAATAGAAGATTAGACTTCTAGCTTTGGTTCTGATTTGTAAAAAGCATGGAAATTGTCATACTCTCCCATCCTGACAAGGTAATTCTGAAATAAGTCAGGGCCTTCTATACAAAAGAGGCCTATAATCCAGAAGGAAAAACTTTATCAGTGTCTGGTTGCAGAGCCTTGGGCAAAGGATATTCCTCTCCTTGCAGGCCCTCTATCCTTCCTGTCTTACCCAAAATGAGTGACTATTTCATAAGGCAGAGATACAGGACCACTAATTAAGGCAATTTTAATAGGAATATAATATCCCCACTACCCACATCTTACTATCGCACCAACAGAATTCTGGTATAATAATAATGGATTATGGCTTAAAAAGTTTCAAGATATATATTGTCTCTTAGTAGGAGTACTTAAGGAAACCAAAATCATCAGCGGAGAAAAAAGCCAAGGATATTAGCCTGTGGTACCTATAACTATAGCAAACATTAAACAGAGAGCAACTCCTATCAGGCTAATGTAAATCCTCACACTAGTAACCTATTAGCTTCAGTTTTCTGTTATCTGATACAACATGTCCAGCTTTCAATAAAAAATGTGCAAGGATTGCCAAAGCATAAGAAAATAATACTATAGTGTTAAGACATAAAAGAAGCATCAGAGCCAGACTCAAATATGAAACAGATATTAGAATGAATAGATGGGGAATTTAAAATAACTATGATTAATGTCTTAAGGACGCCAATGGAGAAATTAGGTAACATTGAAAAAACAGATGGGTAGTATAGCAGAGAGATGGAAACTCTAAGAGTTGGACAGACATGCTATATCAAAAACACTGACACAGAAATGAGGAATGCCTTTGATAAGCCCATAAGTAGATTGGATTTGGTGAGGAAAGAATCAGTGAACTTGATGATAAGTAAAAGAAATTTCCCCAGTTGAAATGAAAACAAACAAAAAAATAGAACAAAACATTAAGAGGATATTTAAGAACAATGGGGCAACTTAAAGAAATATAATATAGATGATATTGGTACATCAAAGAAGGAGAGAAGACAGATGATATAGTTGGAGGAATAATAGCTGAGAACTTACTAACATTAATGACAGACATAAAACCACAGATCATATAAAGAGATCATATATATTTATGTGTGTGTTTAAGCCTTTCACCTAAGCATATGATATTCAAACTGCAGAAATCAAAGACAAAGGAAAAATCTTGAAAGAAGCCAGAGTTAAAATAAAACATCTCACCTAGATCAGAATAAGAATTACAGCAGACATAATAATGAGAATACATGCAAATAAAAGATAGAGTGTAGTGAACTATTTAAAATGTTGAAAAAACCCACACATGAAGTTGAATTCTATATCCAACAAAATTATCCTTTATAAATGAAGAAGGAATGAATACTTTTTAGATAAACAAAAGTTGAGGGAATTCATCACTAGCAGGCCTCCCTTACAAGAAATAGTAGGTGTTCTTCAGACAGTTGAAAAATGATATAGATCAGAAACTTGAATCTATACAAAGGAAGAACATCAGAGAAGGAATAAATGGGTAAAATATTTTTTATATTAATCTCAAAGGTAACTGTTTTTTATAGTAATAATACTAACACATGACTTAATTTCTAATTGAATAAATTCCTGCCCTTCACAGTACTTCACATTCTTGCCTTCTGGAACTCATTATCTTAGTTTTATTTGAAAAAAAGTTTTTCCTGAGCATACTACTGTTTTTGGTAGAGATTGTTTTCTTCCCATGTTCCTCATAGCAGAGTAAAGGTAGCTTAGGGTAGTTCTTTGTGTTACTCACTGCCAAGTCTAGGTCATTCTCTCTCCCATAGAACAGACAGACATATAGATATCCTTTGAATATTTCCACCAAAATATTTCCATTCACTCTTATCCCTCCTCCTTGCATATATCTACTCATTTTCCTTATTTTAAAAAAAAAAAACATTGTATAATCTGGATTACATCTCTCCCTCCACCAGGATTCCTGTAATCATACTTGATAATTACAGAATACATATAGGTGATCTAGGTCACAGTCTAAATTTTTAGTCGCTCATCCTATCATTCAGTGACTTCCATGCCAACCCATTCATGTATTCCCATACCTAAATTTCAAAAAGCTGCTACTGGAGGAAAATGTAAAACCATGATGATGGGTGGGTGTCATTTTAAATTTATGTTTACAAACATCAAATGTGCACTCAGCACTTTCAGGCAGTTTGGTTGCGTTCCATGATTAATTCACTCTGCCACTGCCCAAACTCATCCATAACATTTCCTCTGTCCTCAGAAATCTACTTCTGCTCAAATACTTTGATGCTATAGTTAACTCCCCTCTCTGTGTTTCATTGTTTTTTTCTCCTTACTGGATTCCATTATCTAACATGCCCTTAATATAATTCTTCTTACAAATAAGAGCTCTCCTTCATCCCCATATATTCTTCTAGATTCTTCCCTTTTTTTATTTTTTGTTTTTTTCAGAGTAAAACTAACAGACTACTTGTATTGGTAATCTCCATTTTATGTTCTTTTAGTCTTTCTTTAAGTAATTTTAGTAGTGCCATCTTGTAATAAGATGAGTCTTAGAATATTCAGATCCTGTGGTTTTATGCAGTCCAGATTTCTTTACTGTGCTCCATAGTCATGTGCCTTAATGTTTCATGTACTTCTTTATTTAGTTGTCTAATAGGAATCTGAAATCTAATTTGGCTACTGCTGAAATCTGATCCCCGTTAATCTCCATCCCTGTTTCTTCAGTCCTTACTGCTTTAGGAAATGGCAACAGTTGCATGAACTAATACCATGGTGTCTGGATCCATTTTTTATTCCTCTTTACCATTCATCTCCTCATATAATGCATTTCTTAGCAAGACTCTTTTGTGCTATGTTGATTGACCAACTTCTCCTTTGTCCATGTCTTTCCTATTTTTAATACTGAACATCCTGCATCCCAGCAAACTCCTCATTCCTGGGCAAATCAGGATGGTTGGTAACCCTGGTTCCATCTCCAGATTATATCCTTTATCTGTCCAGTTCTCTCCATTTCCACTGCTACCATACTTACCCTGGCCAGCAATTTTGTTCACCTGGATTAGGAGTTTAGGCTCTTATTTCTCTGCTGCTTCTCTTGCCATTTGCAACTCATTATCCATAGAGCAGGTGTTCTATTTTATTTTATTTTATTTTATTTTATTTTATTTTATTTTATTTTATTTTATTTTATTTTATTTTATTTTATTTTTTTTAAGATTTTATTTATTTATTCGACAGGATAGAGACAGCCAGCGAGAGAGGGAACACAAGCAGGGGGAGTGGGAGAGGAAGAAGCAGGCTCATAGCGGAGGAGCCTGATATGGGGCTCGATCCCAGAACGCCGGGATCACGCCCTGAGCCGAAGGCAGAGGCTTAACCGCTGTGCCACCCAGGCGCCCCAGGTGTTCTATTTTAAAACATGAATGAGAGGACAACCATTCCTCTGTTCTAAAACCTTCCAATTTTTTTTTCATTATATCTTGTTATAATTCAGTTTCTTTTTCTTGGATAATAAGGTCTTATATAAGCCAGGCCTGTCTTGTTCAGTTACTTTAGCTTGTATCTTTCACACATTGATCACTACATTTTCATCCGTACAGTTCTGACTTTCTTTCTGTTCCACAGCATATAATTTCTTTATACCAAGGGTCTTCACACCTGTAATTCCCACTGACAGCGATGCTCTGCCCACTGTGGATGAGTCCTACTTCTCCTTATTTTAAAAGTCTCTATTGCTTGAGTCTGGAGTAGTACCTGATAAATAGTAGACTCTTAATAAATGAGCAAATAATCACAAAAATTGTATTGAATAAACATGTCTATCAAAAAGAATGGATTGGTGATTCATAAAATATAGATGAAATGCAATATTATGCAACAAGGCTGCATACTTAAGGCTTATATCATGAATTTGGAATACTTGGGGGGAGCAACAACTTTTCTTGCCTTGTTCAGGTGTCAGTGTTCATCACAGTCCCTCATTTTCCATTTACGAGACCTTTTTAAGAGAAAATTGTCACCTGTTAAAGAAGAGGTGTCCTTTACTATAGTACTTGAAACTATATGATGTCAATTATGGTTTTTATGTGGTCCAGGTGTGCTCTAAAATTGAATACAAAACTATGTGTACGTAGATATATGTATATTCACTTTATCTGTAAAAAAGCCTGCTCTGCTTTCTTAAATTTTAATGAAATCTTTGATATGGAAAATGTTTGTGATCTGCTGATAGAGAAAAGTAGTATTTGTTGTCGCTAACATGTTTTTTAAAAGTTTGTTTTCTGTAGAAGTCTAAATGTCTCAACTCATGTAAGTTTATAAATTGGCAACATTCTCAAAACTAAATTACATTTTTGCTACCTTCATAGGTTTTTGAAAGTTAAATTATGAGTATTTGTTTTACAAGTACATATTCCTAAAATCATAAGTCCGTTCACAGAAATCCATCAACATTTTAGTTTTTTATTTCTAGTTATTTTGATCATGTGCCTTAATTCTGGCCAGAAGATAAATTGTAAAAATCATATGGAAAATGCAAATTGTGCATTGAGATTGCTTCATTTCTAAATGTAAGTGACTTATCTTAATTTGACATATAGCCTTATTTCTACATGAACTTTTTAAAACAGATTTTTCAAAATTATAACTGATACATCCTTTTGTTTTCCATCTCTAGCACTATTGGCAGAAATATTTGCCCCATTTCTTGGAGATTTATTTTTTCAAGTTTGGTAGGAAGTTCCATTATCTACTTCTTCATGGTGATATAATTGTCAGTTGGTTATTATCATCTTTGTAGAGCTATGATTATATTTAAATATCACTATAAATAGCTACGTGTTTCAACTAGTATTCTTAATAGTAGCTTTTTCAGCTAATTATGTGGAATTTTAAAGATTTTTTTTAATTCTCATTAGTAAGATTTCTTGTGTTTCTTAAAGATCTATCTTTCTTTCACAGAGCAGACTCTTTTGGTCTTAGCTTTTCTAACTTGTTTAAAATGATACTTAAAACAGATAATCCTTTCTAAATATAATTGTCTTCTAGTTTAAATGTTTTATAGTATCTCACCGGAAAGGAAATTGACCCAGTAAATAAGGTAATTTGTGAATGTGTGGGAGAATGTCATTGGGTCACATTTCCCAAAATCATAATTACATCTAAATTAATATTCTTGATTATCTGCAAGTAGGTTAATAATGATTAATTCTCAGCAAGGACCCGGGATACTCATCATCCTTTGGATAGACCACTGATTAGGTAGTCAGTGATTAGAATTTTCATGCATTCTCTTCAGAGGAATTTGAGAGCTTAATCAGGAGCCTGGCCCAGTCCCCAAATCAATTCCAAGTCTCCAACAACCCATGGTGGGTGAGCTGAGTCTCATTATCAAACTTGAAAGTACAAGTCAAACAATCTTTGTCCCCTGGGCAGCCTTAAGTATTGTTAATTTGCCAAGCCATGATTCTGGTACCAGATTGGCAAACTGCCGGAATTTCAGTTATCTTGATAATCAGTTGACAAAGCAGAATGTTTTATGTTGTTTTGCAGTATTTTCTGGTGCTGTGTCTCCCTAAAGTTAGAGGAAATCATCAACTTTCTGCGGAAAATTTATCCAGATTTTGTTTTATAAATAAGCAGATTTGTAGATAAACTATTAATAATAAGAAACAATAAGCTAAATTCATGTTAGGCTAATGGAATTTCTATTTGCTCTTTGTTGATCTCATTCAGGTTTGGGAGGTTTAAAAATCATAAGTAACATTTATATGTAGATTCTGTAAAATTTGTATTGTAATGACACTTTGTAAGGTCTAGAGTCTTACTCAAACCCAATATATAACTTAGAAAGTCCACCATACAACAGCATTATTTTGATGTGAAAAATACCTGCTTTTACAATACCAAATGATACCAAACTGTTATTAAGACAGAAGAAACATTGAAAGAGTACACAGCCAGCCAGAGAACAATCTTGACTAATCCGTTGAATTTCATTAAATGCCAGTCCATTGACATTCAGCACACTGGGTTCATTAAAGTGATATTCATGAACGGATTTACCTCGTCATGAAATATATCTGATCCAGGACAGCATTTCTTAAACTGCGTTAAAAGCTTTTTTCTTTTTTCTTGTGGCAACCTATTGTGGACCAATACATCTGTAAAATGGGAAAAAAAAAAAACTAGAAAAATGATGGTATGCTTTGATGTCATGACCATGTCAGCTTGCTATTAATGTTTCTAAAAATGGAGTAGGATGGTGATTTGAAAAGCTCTTTCTATAAGGGCTGGATAGTAAATATTTTAGGCTTTTGGGCCATATGGTCTCTATCACAACTACTAACTCTGCCATTGTAGCTCCAAAGTAGCCACAGGCAATATGTAAATGAATGAGTATGGCTGTGTTCCTATCGAATTTTATTTACCCAAATAGGCAGCTGATCTATAGGCTTTATTGTGTAGACACCTGTTTTAAATGCTCACCTTCATTTTTGTATTTAATTCATTGTGGATTAGGACCAGTTTGCAGTTTGCAGACAGGCGGTGCTCTGTGGACCTCACATGGAATGATGTTGATCTAGAAGAACCTTAAGAGCACAGCCACTGCCATTAGGAAGAATTTTGATGTTCCAAAATAAAGTTTACAGGTTTCTAAAATTCCCCTGTAATGGACCAGATAACTATGGTACTGTCTTAAATTCTCGAAATTTCAAAAATGGATACATGCCTGAATCTTCTGTAGTGAAAAAGCCCTCTCTGTATTTATTCTGCATGGGATATCTGTTCTAGCAAAGCTCTGGCTACCCGCCCCCTTCCCTCTAGTAATCTGGATTTGAGGATTGCCCTGGCCTTTGTTCTGACCAGGGTATATTTGCCTGCTTGTGTGGTTGTGTGTGGTTCTGTGTAAAGTAGCCTAGAACCAGCTACCAAATTGTACCTGAATGCCTTTATCTAGGTTACATAACAATTTGATTCTGAGTCACATTATGTATATTGTTTTTACTTCTAATATCGAACTGGAAAAAAACAGCTTTTCATTACATAAATGTCCTGGACACCATATAACTTTTTTACTTTCTGCTACCTTATCTTTAGCAAAGTTCCTCTAAAAAGATGTTGAAAGTGTTAACAATATATAATGTCCAATTTTAGACAGTTGAATTTTCCCATTGTGACCTAGTAATTGTGGGGGGGAAAAAAAGAATTGTCTAATCAGTTTCATTTAATGATGGAAAACTATTGACATATTGGTGTGATGAATTAGTCATTAGCAGAATATTCTTAACCTACACAACATGCCAACAATGACAGATGTTGGAGACTCATTAATCAGATTTATAATATGGTTTTGGATATTATGTGAAGCATTTTTAAGGCATGTGAAAGGAAAGCACAGTGAACTTGTGATAACTTGAGGAAACAGTGGAGAATGATGGTATGAATTTTGAGGCCCAAGATCACCTCATAATGGATTTTTTCTTATCTCTAAGAAGAAATTCTAAAATAAGATCAGCAGGCTTCCAGTGAATTGAGCCCTCCATTCATCATTGCACATTGTTTGCTAACACACACATTTAAGAAAATAAATATAAAGATGTGAGTACATTTCAGTCTACATGGGTAAATATGTATAGTGATTTGGAACCAATAAGTGTGTTATTTAGTAAGCCGTATAAATTATATACTTTCTTTTCAGTATTGAAATTTCCTTTTAGGTAACACTAATCCAGCCCTTGGATAAACTTGCCTTAATTTCTCCAATGGGGAAGAAATTGTGGGGGTAAGGACTGTTAGACATGCAAGTTTAAAGCATGTCTTATAATACAGGCCATCACTTGAGGTCTCAGTATGAAGAGTATACTGGTGGAGAGTTGAAAACAGAATGGTGTCTCATTCCTGGAAGAACAGTATTAGTGATCACTCAGGGGTTAGGTCAGTGTCAGGATGAGGAAGAGCAACGTGAAGGTTAGAATGAAAGCATGTCACATAGAATTGAATTAATTTAAGATAGTGCTATGAAAAATATGTTAGTATTTTACTTGTTAATGATCAGGAAAATTAATTGTGCTTTTCACTGTACTTTTCAGTTTGTTGAGACTTCTGTAAGATATTGCTTTTTCCAGATACTCATATATATGCATATATGTACATTCATACCCTCCAGCAAGAATAGTATGCATCCCAGTGTGTGATATATGTACATCAGAAACACAGCATTTTTAATAATGAACCTAAAATCTGCTTGGGAACTATAAAACAATTTCTTACAAGACTCTCACAACAGTGTGGATGAAAGTAGTCTAATTTTTAAGGAATATCTGTGAGGAGACAGAATCAAGTTTCTTCATCCTTAGAGGTTAGTCTTCCTTACTCCTGAAGAATTATGGAAAATACACCTCAAATGATGTAGAAAATGATTTGGTAAAGTATTGCTGCTAATTACATTTTAAAAAGATTTCATTGAATACATGTAACTTAATTGCTGCATTTATTATTCGATAAATGTACCAATCATGCTATTACATAGTTTTTTTAAAGATTTTATTTATAAGTAATCTCTACACGCAATGTGAGGCTTGAACTCACAACCCTGAGATGAAGAGTCACATGCTTTACTGACTGAGCCAGCCAGGTACCGCATTTTACATAGTTTTTTTTTTTTTTTTTTCTTAAAGATTTATTTATTTGAGAGAGAAAGAGAGAGCAAGCAGGGGGAGGGGCAGAAGAAGACAGAGACAAGCAAACTTCCCTCTGAGTGGGGAGCCTGACACTGGGGCTAGATCCCAGGAATCTGAAATCGTGGCCTGAGCTGAAATCAAGAGTTGGATGCTTAACCAGCTGAGCCATCCAGGCGTTCCTACATAGATTTTTAAGAGTGAAAATGTATAGTTCATATATTCATCCTTTAAGATCTGATTCTGATAATAATAACTAGTGTTTGGGTTGCTTTAATAGTTTATAAACATGACCACTTGATATTATAGTCCATTTTATTCTCATTTTTTCCAGAAAATTCTCAGCCTCATAATACTATATACTGATAGTTATCTCTGGAGATAATTTTTAAGGTCATAAAAATTAATGGTAGAAATACACTCCATTATATTGTTTTTTCCCTATGGCAAGATAAGTACAGTAATGATATTGGACAAATAAAATTACTAACATATCTCCTCCCACTATACTAAAATGACATTACACTGAGAGATAAGGTTTGTGAAACTAATAAAATAATATTTCCGGAAATATAACCATGATCATCATTTATAATTATAAGCATAAACATTTACAAAAAATAAGATATTGTCATAAAATACCATTTCATTACAGGTAATTAAAATTGATTCAGGGACACCTGGGTGACTCAGTCAGTTAAGCATCTGCCTTTGGCTCAGGTTATGATCCCAGGGTCCTGAGATCAAGCCCCACGTTGGGCTCCCTGCTCTGTGGAGAGCCTGCTTCTCCCTCTCCCTCTGCCTGCCGCCCCTGCTTGTGCTCTCTCTCTCTTTCTCTCTCTCTCTCTCTCTGTCAAATAAATAAAATATTTTTTAAAGAATAAAATAGAATTGATTCATTCTGATAATATCCATTCAGCCTTTCCCCCCTAGTGTTTTATTGTAAATTAAAAGAAATATTTTCTCCTAACTGAGTCCTATTCTTTTCCTCTTGATTATAGTGTTATATACAAAATACTATATAGAACAGGAGGATAATTATAAATATATGTGCTCAAAAAGTCTTGTTTTATATGAAATAATTTTCTTCTTAGGATGGAACAGATAGTTTGATATATTTTCTTTCTCCTTTCTGTCTTTTGAAATTAAGTTTATTCTAGGAGTCACGTGAGTCAAGAGTGTGATTTATTGTTTTTCCTTAGAGACATGAGGAAAAGGGCATGGGAACTTAATAGTGACTCTGATTTTATTTTATCAGTGAAAATGATTATTTGCCAAGGATATAAAGTAATAAAACCCAATTCAGAGAAGGTTTGTTTTGGCATTGACAGCTGCAAAATGATCTGTGGCTAAAGATAGTTTCTGAGGTCATAATCAGTTTTACTGATATTCAAGGAAAGCTGGCTGAGCTTAGGCAAGATTTTTTTGTGTGTGTGTATGTGTGGTTAATGCATTGAATTAATCATGTTTTTTATTTTCTGTAATTTATGATGCTTTGATTTCTTAGAGTCTTGCTGGCTGGCCAGCCTGGGAGAGACTGTGGCTCCCATGGTTAGCTAATTCCTACAGATACTAAGCAATTTGCCGGCTAGCATTACTTACATATGCAAACCAACCAATTCATAGCTTATAAACCCAGCCACCTCCTTTATGTAACTATCACACCAAGCTAATATTTCCCATGCCCTAAATCACTCCAGGGCCAGATACTTGACAACTTGAGACCACTTCTATAGCTGTATCCTTCTGAAAGCATTCAACATATCCAGTTCTAAAGTTATTCAACCTTGCCTACCCACCTAACCCATTTCTTTCCTGCAGAAACTACAATAAAGGCTCTGGGCTGTATTTTTTCCTTCACTCCTTTTGCCTCCTGATAGTCCCTGGTATTTCCCTATATGGCACTGACTTGTGTGGCATACCCTTTTCTCTTGAGGATTGTAAATAATGAACTCTTCTTTCAAAGGCGGTTGTCTCTATGTTTGTCACCTACCAAATATGATTAAAACAAATCCTGAGTTTATTTTAATCCTGCGTTAATTTATTGTTTTCTAGATATGGTATATCTGTTTTATGTAAGATGGTCAGACTGGAGATGTTGCTGTTTGGACTGTTTTGACTGCTATCCTTTACAGTTGCCCTAGGACTGGATTATCTAGGCTATATATTTACAATGCAAACAGCCCTAGCACAAGAGGAGGTATCTTAGAAAATGCCACATATGGTGCATCGGTTCTCTAAATTTGGGGATCATATATTTATTTCATATTACTTTTTGATAGTTAAAATTTGAAGGAATATCTGGAAAACATTAAAGCAATAAAGTTCAGGGCTATTTATCTTTGCCAAGAATATAGATTCTGCCAGTTAGAGACTATACTAATTATTATTAAAATTTAACAAGCACAGTTGATTGCTGGAAAATAATTCTTGCCAATTGATATAACATCTCTGAAATCGCCTTTTTATATGTTTCTAATCTATAGTGAATCAATAAAAGTTGATTTTATCATGTAATCAGCATTTTTCAAGATGTCATGGAAGTAAAAGTAAATTGTATGTTACTAAGCTAATCTGAAAGGGCTACAATATTATAAGATTCCAAATGTATGACATTCTGGAGAAGGCGAAATTATGGAGGCATTAAAAAGATAAGTTGTTGTCAGGGGTTGGGTGGGAGACGGGGATGATTAGATGGTGCAGGGGATTTTTAAAGCAGTGGTATGTTCCGCATGATACTACAGTGGTGGATACATGTTATTATACTTTTGTGCAAACATAGAATGTGCCACACTAAGAGTGAACTCTAATGTAAACTGTAGCTTTTGGGTGATTGTAATGTTGATGTAGGTTTACAAGTTGTAACAAATATATGACTCTGGTAGGGGATATTGATAATGTGGGAGGCTGTGCATGTGTGGGGGGAGGTGGTATATTGAAATTTCCCTACCTTCCTCTCAATTTTGTTGTGAAGTTAAAACTCTAAAAAAAAAAAAAAAGTATTTAAAAAAAAAAGTTGTATGAATAATCTCCCTGCTCTTAAGCACATTACTTTATAGCTGTTTAGCTTAAGACACTGACGTAGTTGAGGTGTGTGTGTATGTGTGTGTGTGTGTGTATTTCTTTGTACTGGGACATTTCATACAACAAAGAATTGGATAATCCTAGTTCTCGTTTCCTGCATCGACCAAACTACTCTCAAGATCTCAACAACAAATTCATGGACTTCACTTCCAGATTCGTGCTATGCTAAGTGTGGTCTCAGGCCTAGCTACAGCTGTAACACTTGGGAGCTTAGTTGGAAATGTAGACCTTCATGTTCCACCTCATATCCACTGAATCTGATTCTGCACTTTAACAATATCCTCTGGTGACTTGTATGCACATTAAAGTTTGGGAACTGCTGCCCTAGATAACATCCTTTAACATGATTCAATTAAATTTCATAGTCTCTGTTTTTCAGTTGGATGCTGAAACATAAATGAAATGTCAAGAGATGGTGCTTTAGGCCAGGGTCTGGCAAAGTAATGATTTATATCCAACAGTGATATTTGTACTAATAGTTCATTAATACAATTATTTTTTTTCGTACAATGGATTGCTTTTGTACATAACTGTTATATTAATGCATAAAGACAACTGGAATTGGGACTGGCTGGAGGCCCTAGGAATGAGGCAGAGAAATGACAACTTAGAGTATGCATATTGTTGTGCATCGTCTTGCCTGTGTCTTAATTGGTTTTGGAAAATCATACATATTAGTTAAATTTAACCTATTTTTCATTGAGTTTTGAATAAAACTATATTTTGGTATTTGGTTGTGCTTCTGGCATTCATCATAGTAGATGTGAGTATGTTTTCATCCTCAGACTCTCTTTTCGGATCATTGAAAATGTAGATCAGCACCTTAAAAATGTAAGAATCATAATATTGGGTAATGAGTAACATGGAGGGAACAAACACGGGGGCAGTATTTCTTCAGAAGGTCTCAAGGACTCCAGAATGGAGAAGATTGGCATAAACTGGTTGAAAGAGAACTCCAGAGCAGTACAAAATTTTCTTAATTTCCATAGTGGGAAAAAAGGTATTAGATGCTGGAGCACATGTTCTACAATTTTTATACCTTGAGATTTTTAGATTCTAGAAATGGCATTTTAATTTATACCATCCCATCTACTTTGCCACTATCTAATTTTAGGTGGTTTGGTGAAAGAGGAGATCCTGAGAGAGATTTTGAGAGATAGCTACTCTTTTTTGATTGTTTTAAGACAGGCAGATTTCCACTTCTAGAAAAGTTAGTTGCTGTGTTTTATCAAAAAAAGCCACAAGTTATAATGGTATTGTTTTAAAGAAATTTAGTAAGAAAATAAATTTTATAGTTACCCATATCATGTTTCCCATGGTTTTCATTCCTTTGTCTAGATCTTTATTTGCATCTGTTATCATTTTTCTTCTGGCTGGAGGATTTTTCTTAACACTTCTCATAATGCGGGCCTGCTCTTGATGAATCCTTTCAGCTTCTGCATGTCTGAAAAAGCCTTTAACCTTCATTTTTGAAAGATTTTCTCAGGGTAGTGAATACTAGGTTGACAGTTTGACAGTTTTATTTACTTTTTCTTTTCAGTACTTTATAAGATATTGCTCCACTAGGATTTGCTCTTATCTTGTTTTTTTGTTTAATACGTATATATATATATTTTTACTCTGAATGCTTTTAGCTACTGATTCTGTCACTGTTTTTAAGCAATTTGATTCAGCTGTGTCTTCGTATAATTTTTTTCCCCAAATTTCTGTATTTGGGGATAGTTGAACATCTTGGATCTGTGGGTTTATAGTTTGATAAATTTTGGACAAATTTTCAAATTCTTGAAAACTAATAACGTTTTAGTTTTTTGTCTACTAATTATGTCATTTATGGGTAAAATTTTGGTCAACTAATTTTTTTCATTATGGGTGGTATTTTTCTGCCTCTTTAGAGACTTGGTAATTCTTGATTGGGTTCCAAATGTTGTGAAATTTACCTTATTAGGTGCTGGATATTTTTGTAGTTTTATAAATATTCCTGGGCTTTGTTCTGGGAGGTAGTTATTTGGGAAAATTTTGGTCCTTTTTGGTCTGATTTTTATTTTCAGCTGAGTAGAACCTGAGCAGCACTTAGTCTAAGATTAATTTTCTGCATTGCTGAGGCAATATCCTTCTAGTAGTCTAACTGATGTCCCTCATTTATGAGAATTTCCAGTCTGGCCTATGTGAACTTTGGCCGCTCTTTTCCTTAATTTTGTGACGTGGCTCTTTTCCCAGACTTGAGGGAGTTTTCTTGCATATAGATGCTGATAAATCCTCAACTGAATACTCAAGAGGAACCTTCTTTATATCTCAGAGGTTGTCTCTGTATGCAGCTCTCTCTTCTCCAATACCATACCTGCAAACTTTAGCTTACTTGACTTCCCTGGACCTCCAGATCAATCTCTTTAACACAGGGAGACCATCTGACTCTGCCTCGGTTTCTGTTTCTTGTACTGCATGTTGAAAAAGCTGTGGTCATCGTAAGGATGACCTTGTTTGCTTTCTCTTTCGCAGGGATTGCTGTCTTCTGTCTGATGTCCAATATCTTTAGAGCTCAGGTAGGAGAATAAATCGGCCCTCTTTAATCTGTTTTGGACCAAAGCAGAAATTCTTGCGCGATTATTTTAAATCAGTGTTCTTTAGTCCTTATTACTATAATAGGAACAGAAAACCTGTATTTTATAAGATTTCTAGGTCTGAGGAACACTGATTTGCTATATAATTAAATTATTGTTTTTATGGAAGGTAAATAGTTTTTTGGCTTTATGCATGGATCCTTCTATAAATCATCGGTTTTTGTCACTTCCCCCCAACCTTAAATATGTTAATGCTCCTCTCCTTAGATCCTCTATGCTGAACACATTAAGATCACTATCTAGAAGATAACATGGCTTTTTCATTTAATCTCCTTACCTGACATTCTGTATTTGTTACATATATGTGTGTGTGTATGTGTATGTCTCTGTGTGTGTGTGTGTGTGTGTGTGTGTGTACACACACAAAGGTTCTTCCAGTTTATTCCAAAGATACTATAGTATCCCAATTCACAATGAGGAAAAATATAAGGCAAGGGATTGCATTAAAGCATTACTAATTTTCCTCTTTTGAAAGTATTCTTTACCATACTGAAAAATATATTTTAATACCAAAATATGTAAGTATGTAAAGAAATACTTAGTTGACTAGCTAACTAGATAGTAGACATAACAGTCATTGATATTTCTCAAATATTTGATACAAATCAAGCTATAAAATTAAATCAGTCACACCATCTACCGTTCTTCATACTCTTTCTTTCATTTATTTTATTTAAACCTATGGTCATATCCTGCTGCATACTCATACTCTTTCTCTCTTATATCAAAGCCAGCTTTTAGAATCTTTATTATATACTGATGAAGTTTTGTGGCAGAGTTTTACATGCTTTATCAAAGGAAGTAAACCCACCTACTTTAAACTGAAACTGTCTAGTTAACCAGAAGGTTATGATAATGTGAGATATATTGGTAAACTTAATTGTACCCTAAAAGTGCCTTACAAGGTAAAAAAAAAAAAAAAAAAAAAAAACAAGCCCTCAAGGTAAAAATAAAAGATAAATATAAAATAAATAACTTCGATGAAAGTTCTTTTCCTCCTACTATGTGCTGAAGTCTAACCATCAGAGTCTGGTTTAAGGTTGGCATTAAGGAGCTATAGGTATTGTTCTGTGAAAGAAGATTCAACAGGAATTTAGCATTGCTAAGGGACCATTCAAAATGGAGTTGGAAGGACATTGAGAAAGCAGGGCCTGTGAACTTTGGACTTTTGTCAATTGTAACTTGTCAGTTTCAATCCTGACACCTCCTGGAATATATGCTTTTACTTTGAATTGAATTAGAGATAAGGTAATATCAGTTAGCTAAAAAGCCAATTGTGTATTAGTTCAAACTCTTCCAGCACCATTCATAAATGTTTTGAAATAAGTTATGTAACTGATTCCTTAATTCTTGTTTCTACAGTTACATTGTTAGTGTATAAAAAAGCAACTGATATCTATGCATTGATTCTGTATCCTGCCATATTGCTGAATTGCTGTGTGAGTTCTAGTAATTTGGGGGTGGAGGCTTTTGGGTTTTCCACATAAAGTATCATGTCATCTACAAAGAGGGAGAATTTGACTTCTTCTTTGCCAATTTGGATGCCTTTTATTTCTTTTTGTTGTCTGATTGCTGAGACTAGGGCTTCTAACACTATGTTGAAATATAGTGGTGAGAGTGGGCATCCCTGTCGTGTTCCTGACCTTAAGGAAAAAACTCTCAGCTTTTCCCCATTGATGAAGATGTGGTACATACGTACAATGGAATATTATTCAGCCATCAGGAAGGATGAATACCCAGCATTTGCATCGACATGGATGGAACTGGAGGGGATTATGCTAAGTGAAGTAAGTCAAGCAGAGAAAGACAATTATCATATGATTTCACTCAAATGTGGAACCTAAGCAACAGCGTTGAAGGACCTAGGGGAAGGGAGGGAAATCTGAAGGGGGAGAAATCAGAGAGGGAGAAGAACCATGAGAGAACTGTGGACCCCAGGAAACAAATTGAGGGTTTCAGAGGGAAGAGGGGTGGAGGAGGGGGTAGCAGGGTGATTGGTATTAAGGAAGGCACGTGTGGTGATGAGCACTGGGTGTTACACGTAACTAATGAATCACTGAACATTACATCAAAAACTAATGATGTACTATACAGTGAGTGGCTAACTGAACATAATAAATAAAAGTATACTTATTGGGATGAAAAAATTGCTAAATAAGGATTTTAAAGCACCCTGCACCTGTGGATGCTCAATAAATATTAATTTATATGTATCCAATTTATTTGACATTTCCTTTGCTGCCCATCAATAAAAAAATTATTAAACTGCAAAAGAAAAAAAAAAAGTTATGTAACCTTGTGACTTTGTCTTTATAAGTCTGAACTCCCTGCCAGCAATTTAGAGCACACTTGTAATTTTGGTCAATTCTGTGTCCCCAGAATATTGCAATCCCTGAGACCCCAAATAAACGCTTTGGGTGCTTCACAGTCTTTCTTGATCAACAGTTTTATAAAACTGGCAAAATCAAGCAACTGGATTCATAACCTAATTTTTTCCTGGTTACCTGCTTCCTTAGTATCAGTCAAGATGCCTTAACCCTCTCTTACAGTGAGAAATAGTCTGACATGGGATATTACTCTAAACAACTTGATATTTTCATAAAAAATTATTATGTAAAATAGAAATACCAGTGTTATACATATTGTGTTAACCATTTTGAAACTGCTTAGAGAAATAACTTGAAAAATATTTTTATTCATGCTAGATAGAGACAAAGGCCTATATGATCTTCAATCAGATAAATATATTCCATTGTGGCGAATAATTAATATTGTCTAAAGTGTGTTTTCTTTGGAGATATTTTGTACATGTGTGCTATTAAAAAACTATTAAATATTTTCAATAAAATCAGGGATTTAGGTCACTGAACTGTTGGGAATATGTAACACTATAAAGGATTTTTTATATTACTGCTGGACATACTCTAGAAAATATGAACTCATTAAATCCAGTTTATACAGAAAGAATTTTAAAATTATTTTTATGGGCTTTCTTATTTGTGCATAAATATATCAGCAATTACCTAAACTACTAGATGAGACACCAGTAACCTTCAAGTTAAAATGCTATCTACAAACACACTTTTTCTAAATAACATTTTTCCTAAAAATTGAAACCATTTGTTTTGATAACCAACTTATTCTCATTGAACACATTAAATTATTCACTGGATACAGTCAGATTTGGAACTGTTCAAATATCAAACTGTCCCAAGGGTAACGTATTATTGGAGAGCACTGCTGTTGACTAAATTATACCAGATTGTTAGATACTACATCAGTCCAGCTGAATGTGCCAGGTTGTAAAGATTAGACCTCTTTATTAACAATGTGACAGGCCTCAGATGAAGCCTGTGGAATGTTTCATTTAAAAATGGTCGTTTGGGAAAGAGGTACATTTTATTAAAGAGGTAAGCAGCTTACTAACATTAACTTAAATTTCTGGCAAATAATTGCCAGAATACATTTTGTAATAGCATTCTTTATTTTCCATATGCAAGACCCCATCTGGTTGTGCATCTGGCCATAGGTACAATCTCATTTCCTGCTTCTCATCACACTTTCACTCTGATCCAGCCACACTGGCACCCGCACTGTTAGTCAAGCATTCTAAGCCCACTTCTGTCACAGTGTCTTTACAATTACTATTCCCTGAGCTTGGAGCACTCTTCCTCCAAATGTGCATGGCTCTTTCCTTTGGTTTTATTTGGGTCTCTACTCAAATGGCATCCTTTTGTTCTGCCTTTCCTCTCCCCACTCCCACTTATTCTTGAACCCTTACCCTACTTTATTTTTCTTCATAGCATTCACAGTATAATGTACTTCATGTTCAGTTACTTATTTAACTATTTCTTCTCATTGTAATGTGAGCTTTAGTAGGTCAGGGATTTGTTTTATCCACTGCTGAAACCTCAAATTCTGTAGTCCCTGACTCTTATAAGAAAATTATACCATATTTCTTAAGTGCATGAATGAATGAATGTTAAAACAAGTAACTGTTAGCCATTATTATGTCAAGTTTTAAACTTAGAAGTAGGTATACAAAGCTCATCACTCTGTAGAAATCTGGGAATCAAGCACATACATAATTCATTAAAATGTGTTTCACTAGGAGATTTGAAATATTAACAAAGTGGTTAATATCAATACCTAAGAATTGTTCTAACAGTACCCATTTTTTGGGAGGAAATCTCTAGACTTCATGGTACTTCCTCTATCCTTACCCTGTTATCTGGCTCTGACACTTCACTCACCCCAGCAGTATCTCTTTGCACACCCTGATTCTAGGTTCCAGTCATTCTCTTTCCCTCAAAAACCACCACCAACAACAACAATAAAATACAATAAAATTGCAATATTTAAAAAGAAAAAAACATCTTATAGCATTTGAACTTTAATAGGTAATTCTTACAACCAAAAAACTTCAGCTCAAGGTTAACATTTGGTATTGGAATTGTAGGTACAAGGGATCGAGGGAAAAGCCTAAGCAAAGACCAGTTTCTGGTATTCATATTAGCTCTACCTAGCCTAAAAATACTTTCATGGAACTAGTTTATATTTAGTTATAACATTAATAAATACAGGCACACCCTTCTTCTGAAAGCCTACCTCTACCCATCTTTCTTCAGTTGATCCTAGGTTAGTCCAGATTCTCTGAGAAACCGATACCAAGATTCAGTTAAACATACAAAGATTATATTAGGTGAAATGTTTTTATGAGAAACTAGGAACTAGAGTGGGAGCTAATCAAGTCTGGAAAAGTGATCAGACTGAGGTTCAAAACTGACCCCAAGTGGGAAGAGAGAGGAAGAGAAAGCTGGGTAGAAACATTCCAAATGGACTTGGAAAGGTTCCCAAAGTCTTTGAGGAAACTTTAAGCCAAAATTGGAAGGAGCCTGCATTAGTATTTTGAATACACTTGTTTGCTAATTAGATGGACTGTGGAGAGCATAGCATGGACTTTAGAGCATAGTAACTGGGGGTCTCTATCCTCATGCTCCCTTTAGTTGGAGGTCTACAAGGTATATTGTCATGGTCACAGATGTTCTTCCTCTGTACTTCTTTAGAGAAGGATCAAGTCTTGTTTATCTTTGTGACCATAGAACCCAGCTTATGCCAGGTTAAATGTTTTATAAATGAATAATTTATATCTATAATCACTAGGACACTGTCTCATCCTTTGTTTTTCATTGTGTCTTGAAGAGCATTAGTATGAATGTGAGTTTAGTATGAATGAAACTCACACAATGGCAGTGTATTGTGGTAGTTGAGAACATAATCTCTGAAGTCAGAGGTATTAATTCCTCTTGTTCCTAACGAGTGATCCTCAGCAAATCTCTTACTCCAAATAATCTTTCATTTCCCATCTTCAAAACTAGGTTAATGGTGGTTCCATAATTAAATGTTATGTGTGGGAAATAAAAAGTTAATCTTCATATCAATAGCAAAATACATCTATTCTCATTATCTAGTTTCCTATCTTAATGAAGAGAAGCATAAAAGAAGGAAAGTGAATACAACAACTCTAATGAGGATATCAACTCTTAATGGGAAACTATTAAGAAAATTGTAGTAATTGAGTTGATGTGGGTACTACCTAATTTTTCCATACATATGGTTTTAGTTGGAGACATTATTTTAAATATTATGAACCTATCATACACATTAGTAAACTAATAATTGTAAGAACTAATCCCCCATCTTTGCTTTAAAAGATGAGGACACCAGCTCCATGTACCATTTTTCCTCTACCAAGCCGTGTAGGAAGTTGATCCCTTCCTTGCTGGGTCAGCTGGATCCTTTCCTTTCCGCTGTCTACTAGAACTGGCTTCGATTCAGTATCGACTCATGTTCTAAGATCCTGTTGCCTTGCACCTTAAATAATCCTGAAACATACACATAAACTAGCTGATGTCTCTTCTTTAATGATGCTGCCTTACAAATTTCAATTTCACTACTCATCCACCAAGTACCATGTTATATCCCACATTTAATGTCACCACATTTCATATTAATTATGACTGTGGAGTAAATCTTATATTTATTATATATTGATTGATGGTTATGAATATTCTGTTGGTTTCATTAACTTATATGGTTTTCCAATAAGACAAATAAGCAAATATAAAGAATGGAAACAAAATCACTAAAAAAATTACTGCAGATCTTCATTACCATATTTTTTTCTAATTTCTAATAGGTAATTTATTTCTAATTTCTATTCAGGTAATTCTTTTTTTTTCAAGTGAATACAAAAATTTACTGTTGTAACTTGTATGCAGTATTAACACAGTGTGCTACATCATGTTAAATACGTAAATATTTATTCTGCAAGTATCTTTTAATTATTATCATGGTAGAAAATGTTAAAAGGACAGTAGGACAGTAGTACCATGACATTTGAGGATAAAGTACAGTGTGAACACAAAGCACTGGGTAGCATACGTATTTTTATGATTTTGTAACTTTCCATTTTAACTTTGCAAAGAGAAATTAATGGAATACTCTGTAATGCTCAAATTTTTCGTCTTGTGAAATGATGCATGGCAAATTCAGTGTTCTTTCTTCACAAATTATTAATATGGTTTTAGTGCCTTAATTTGTTTTAGCCGAAGCTACAAATAGGGTCAAATAGATTTTTATTTTTTTAGTACCATCAATGTTCTACTTCTTTATAAAGTATCCTATTATATCATAACACTACACTAGGATAGAGTGACCCAGACTATAGCCAGTTTCATAAATGTCTGTGTCTAATATCCCATACAGTATGAAGACTCAATTTAGTCTGTTTTAATTACAGTTAGACATTAAACATTTTTTACTGAGGAAGGAAGAAGATAAAGAAGTAGATAAAATTCTAGATTGAAAAGTGCTGTAATAGTGTTTTCACCTGTAAAGTAATATGAACAAGAAATTAGATATTCAGTGCAATTCATTTTCAACTAAGAAAGAGGTGAATCAGAGATACCAGGATTGAAATAGCCCAGCCAAAGACTAGCAAAATTGAGAGAAATTTTCAGATATCAAAATATATGAGCTAAAGATAAAAAAAGAGCATCAAGGAACAAGGGAATATGCATAAGAACCTGAGGATTATTTCAGAACGAAAAGCAAAAGTCAGTTAAGTGAGGAGGAAAGAAAACGGTGCTTTCAGGATATAAATTTAAGTTGAAATCAAGATAAAATTGGAGAGCCTCTTTTGCACTTCATATTAATGACTGGTTTTTCTCAACAGATTTTGATAAAAGCAATTTATCTCAGTTTAAACGAAACCTTGAACTCATTAGAGATCATAGGGAAGTTATGGTGATGTTGATGGTTTACATTCTTGCTAAAGTCTAAAATCATTCTGGTGTTTCATTGTGGATAAATTTGCTGATTTTCAAGGGAAGGCTAACATTGCATAATGAGTCACAGGCAAAGGAACAAAAGCAGAATCTTGAGACTGAGTGATGATGATGAAGACAGATTGTTTCACTAGAAAGCTCAGAACAAACAACAGCCTCAACAATATTCAAGAGGTTCTATTTAAGATCATATATTTTATTTTCCTCAGTTTTGATAGGTAATATCTTCATAGATTACTAAATCCTAAAGGAATTGGAGAGTAAGCATTTGAAAAAGTCTCCCTCACAACATTTTCATCCCAATTCTGCAGTTCCATTCTTCAAAGGCAATTATCAGCTAGTGGTATATTATCCCTATATTCTACACAGATGCAGAGATGTAGACTCTCATTTGGAAAGATTTATGTCTTTCTCTCCTTTTAAAGCTTTTGGGATCAGAAGAATCTGGACAAGATACTGCTTCAAAAAGAGGCTTAGCTTTTAGTGTAACTGTATTTTCTCATCATTCAGACTCAACTGTACATCATCATGATGTGGATTTCATTCATAAAAGTGACAATGGAAGATTGGAGCTTTAAGTGGCAAAACATACAGAGTCATGTCATGTTCTGTATCACAACTGTTTATCCTGTCCCAGTCTTTATTTATTGTCCACTTACCCCCACCCCTCCAAGCCTGGTCTCCACCAGTCATAACTATGATCCTTCTTCACTATTATCTTAGGAAACGCTCTGTTTCTCTCCTGTGTTGGAACCTTTTTTTTTAGGTGCCATATACACCCATTCCTTCACTTACTTCCTTGGTTTAGTATATATCTTCCAGTTGTGCTCTTTTGAAAGGTATATGGGTGGTTTATTTCATTTATTTCTTTTTTAATCTTGGTCTGTCTATAAATTTATTCTGTCATTTTGTGTAATTAGTGGTTTTGCTTGGTATAGAATTCTAGTTTAGAGACATTCTTTTCTTTGTAAGTTTTAAGACATTCCAGCTTCAAGTTTTTCTGTAAAGAAATTGACAATAATTATGATTCAATGACTTTTTTTCTTCTTAATCATTTTATAAGTTCTCTCTTCATAAGTTTATAAGATCTTCTGTTCGCCCTGAGTTCTGAAATTTCACAATGATACCTATCAGTGTATGTGCAATTTTATCCACTCTGTTAGGTAATTAACAGGACATTTCAATTTGGAAATTCATAGCTTTCAGTCTTAGAGTTTTTTTGTTTGTTTGTTTGTTTAGTCATTCATTCATTCATTCATTCATTCATTCATTCATTCATTCATTCATTCATTCATTCCAGAGAGAGACAGAGAGAGAGAGGCAGCCCATGAGTTGGGGAGGGGCAGAGGGACAGGTAGAGAATCTCAAACAGACTCCCCACTGAGGTCGGTACCTGATGGCGGGGCTCAATCCTGTGACCCAAGATCATGACCTGTGCCTGAACCAAGAATCAGATGCTTAACCTACTGAGCCACCCAGGTGCCCCCCGCTTTTTAAAAAGATTTTATTTATTTATTTGAGAGAGAGAGCATGTGAGCAGGGGGAGGGCACAGGGAGACAGAGAGACACAGACAGAGAGAGAATCTCAAGCAAACTCCCACTGAGCATGGAGCCCAATTTGGGGCTTGATCTCACCACCCTGAGGTCATGACCTGAGTCGAAATCAAGAGTCAGATGCTTAATCAACTGAGCCACCCAGGCACCCCATCAGTCTTGGAGTTTTTATTTTTAATTATGTCATTGGTGATTTTGCCTACTCTATTTTATTCTTCTCTTTCTAGAACTTAGTTTTTTAAGGCTGGCTCTCTGGTAGATCCTCTAATTCTTATCATAGGAGATAACAGATTCATATCTATATGAATAATTCATATCATCTATAGATAGAGGATATATAGCTGATAGAGAAGTCCTTAGGAGCAGACAGGAAATTTTTGTCTTATATGAGAGAAAAGATACTTTCTCTGCAGTAATAGATGGGAAATAAAAGAGAATATATACTGATTATAATGATTAACCACAAAAATCTAAATTGTATAAGAAGTGAGGAGAATATAAGAAAATGTTGAAAGGTAGGAGAAAGATAGAGGAATCAGTGGATTGAAAGATCACAGAAGGATAATTATAACAATGGAAATGCTAAAACAGTAAGTTATCCTAAAAGGTTGGTGGGGATTAGAATTTCTGATTTAGTGATTAGGTTGTTGGATCAATCTCTGTTTAGTCTTAGGATGTGATGGGGAGAGGAAAACGTTGAGGTCGGGCAGAGGGCAAAGGACAGTGGAACTTAGGCCAAAGTAAAGAAAAGCTAGGATATCGGGTAGATTTTGAAATAATCTGGGATGGAAATAAACATCAAGAAATTGACTGCTGAAAGCCAGGTATGTGCATCTTTATAAATTTGGTAAATAGGAAGTCTGTTTTTCTCATAACCAGTTAAGGAAGAGAATGATCTGAGTTTCAAAGAAGCAGATTTTACTTTTAAATATGAGTGGAAGGGGAAAATGGTCTGAACAGGAAGATGTTGGTCCTATAACCTGGTTCTAAGATTCATAAGACAAGAGAAAAAATTGCTTCAGCTTTGAAAGGGTGCAGAAAAAGTGGTCATTTTAGTCTGGTTAAGGCCAGGATATTGGACTGTATATCTATAGAAGAGTTTATAAGTTTTTAGAGAGTGAACTCATAATGAAGCAGAGATATTAGTGAGCACATTGAAAAGAGATTGTTGGGAGAGGTTAGGAGTAAGGGATTGCGTTAAAAGAAAAAGTGAACATCTGTAGAACATAGCAGACTTGATACATGTTGTCCTTATTCAGTCTTGGAGGAGGAATGGGAGCCTGTTTATTTGGTGATTATATGTTGGTGAAATGATTTAACATTTCTTATAGGAAACCTCAATGAATCTGTCCACTTGAGCTATAAAAGCATACTACAAATCACCTCCTCTGACGCTACATTTATCGTTGCAGATAGAAGTCTACAAACATTTAAATGGTTTTTAATTAACATACCTTTATCATCAAAGTGGCTTTTTCTGTACACTATAAATAGTATACCCTTTGCAGTTGACCTAGAAGGGAACCCAGAAAGAATTTTTTCCTGCTTGAACTGTGTTTCATATCATAATAGTATCTCCTGAATAGTGCTACATGACTTGATAGGACATTATCTCAGTAACTACTTGATTAGGTACTTTGAAAATCCTCATTTTTAAGGCTGTAGGAGGTTAAACAATTTGTCCAAGATCACACACCCAGTAAGTGACAGAGCTGGGGTTTGAATCTGGCAGTCTGATTCTTTCCTTAACACATACATGCCATTAATGTGGAACTTGATTTTAAATTTGTTTCTTATGTTAAAACCAAAGAAGGAGAGGAATGGATTATTGTACTCTAATCCCTGTGTTAGGAGAAAATCAATTCAGTATCAGGTATTTTGTTCTATAAGTAGTTATTCATTATGGCAAGTAGCAGACATTACTGATCCAGCATGTAGGCTCCTCAGTTAGACTGCTTTGTCACTTAATAGACGTGTGATGTTGGATTAGTTTTTTAAAAACTTTCTTGTGAGGGTTACATTTTTTTATATATGTAAAGCACTTAGGACAGTACCTGGTACAGAATAAGTGGCCATGTGTCAGCTGTTCTTACTGGTTACTGCTTAGAATATTTATTTTAAGAACATGAGAGCAAGCATGAAACTTTTCATACCTTGCGAGTGAACAAACAAATACATTGGACTTCAACAGTCCAAAAAGATTTTTTCTCTCAAGTTGTAAAAGACTAACAGTTTTCATTTAAAGTTTGTATAATTCGAAACCTAAAAAGATGAAATCCTTAAAAATGCAGTTCCTTTATTAGAAAGAAAGGAAAAGCACTGGCAATCTGCTGTACATACAATTGGAAGCACTTCTAGGTGGTAAAAGAGTGTCATCTAGTGAGAGCTTTAAGTGAGAAAATTCCCTGAACTAAATTAACATGCTTAAAACAGTTCTATTTACAAGATTCAATTTCTTAGAATTAAAAAAGACAAAAAGCCAATATCACTCAAGTGATATATAAATTAAAGTGTGTGTTTTAGATAAATTCAACAGAGTGGAAGAGACAAAGATTCAACAAATCAAGAGATACCTTACATAGTACTGTAAATGGCATATTAAGTAGTCCTCATCACAGTTTTGAAAATTCCATATCTAGTGGTTAATTCCTGTGTATTTTGGTTATGTGGAGATTGGTATTGTTATTTTTGGGATGATGGTGATGGTGATTAGGTGTTTTGTTTTATCTTTGATTTCCCTCTGAAGATACACGCAACTCCTGGGAAAGTTAAATAATGAATCTGCTGTTAGTTTAAGTTCACTTGCTTAAGTATCGATTGGCAATTATTTGAAAGCATGACTGTATTGGAATGCTGCAAAATAGAGAGATGAGATTCTGGGCAGAAGTGGCGTCCATATTGGAAGTGTTGGCAGGTTTTACAGAAGGATACTGAAAGGTAGAAAGGGAGCTATTAGAGCTTGACTTTTCCTCTTCCAAATATGTTCTTAGTAAGTGAGGTTGCCTCCATCATCATAATGAGCGTATATATATATATGCCTTTTAGAAACCACTCTTGAATTTTTAACAGTATTCCCTGAGATGTTTTCCCTCTGGAGTTGTCAATACTTCTTCCACAAAATACTTTGAAACAAAATGACAAAATAGATAATTCCTCAGGATTTTGGAAACTATTAGGGTAGCATTTTCACAGCGTGTTTAGAAATCCACTAGAAAGTGAACTAGTGATAAGTGAGCAGGCAAAGGGCTCATTGTCAGCACTCAGTATAATGGCGACATGAAGAAACAAGCAATTTCTTTTTGTCAGAATCATATTTCTATCATATGCTAACAATTAGATTTCATACCTTTTGTATTAAGTTTCAGAGAGGCTCCCACATTCTTTGAGATATTAGCATTTTTTAGTTATTGCTAACTTGTCTTTTGTATGAGGTGACACAGTTCGCATTATGAGCTCTCTTTTAGTCTAGACTAGAATCTCAAATATTCATTAAATATCAGAGCATTATTGTAACTGAATAAGATGAGCCCAAACATTTAAAAATCCTTGATTCTAAAAATAAATAAAAATGATTACCACAGCTCAAAATGGTACATCAGTTAATGAATAATTCAATTGAGTTTATTAATTAAGTTGCTTAATAGTATGTTACTTAGACTTAATATAATCTAGTTTTAAATGAGTGTAAGAATTGCATATTAAAGATTTATTAAGGTTATTGGCCTTCTAATCTGGATCTTTAAATAGAATCGGATGTAGTAAATTTTAATTCTTAGACGTAAACCTTTAAGTGGTTGTAATTTTTTAATAAAACTTGAATACATTATTTTTGAATTTAGAATTAATTAATGGCATTAGTTATTCATGAACCTTTGGCCGTAATTCGTAATTTCAGTGAAATTAAATTTCCTCTCAACACTGACATATTTTCTTTCTCCATAACAATTTAATTTTTTCATGAGTACAGCATCAGTTTTAAAAAACTCCCAAGGGGAACATTATCACCATAATCTGTTTAAGAGATTCCCACTATGCCTTTTACCCTTGTTTTCATGGGTCATCACAACAAGCCCAAGACCCTCAGGCCCTCTTTTCATCAGGCAGCCATGCTTGCAGCTTTATGCATCCTCCAACTCAGCCCCATTTTACACCTCTCACTAATGCTTTCATTGTGCACTTTGGAACTCAAGCCCTTTATCAACACATTCCCTTTATCACTCACATCCTCTCTGAAAGTTCTGCTCACTTTCATGTTAGAACTGTTGTGCTTTGGAGGGCACTACTGCCTTTGAAGTATCAGTCACATGATTCTGCCACCCCCACACACTGTTAGACCTGGAAGTTTGGTAGGTGTTTTCTGGCTTCACTTCGATAATTCCAGTTTTTTCCCAATCCTCCTCTTGAAAATATCCCAGTCTTTGAAGATTTGGCCTTAGATCTTTGCTGTCATAATTCTTGAAGTTTTTAATATCCACAAAGTGATTTAATATATTTGTTGTTCAGATCCTCTCCTTCAGTAGTTTCTTTCTACTACCTCAGCCACTTATACCTATGCTTATACCTATAAATGTCATTACCAGTAACTGTACTTCCTCTGTAATGCAGAGGAAGTCTTCAAGTTAGTTACTCTCCATTTACGATTCTCCTCCTATTTCTCCAACTCATAGCCTCTATTAACCAAACTCACAACAATTATTAACCCAGCTCAGTCCTCCAGTTCATTGATTCTACCACTCTTCTATTGTATCTCCAATTCCTCATGTCCTTAGTTTCTCTCATTATTGAGATTAGATGCTGTTGGCCATATGTTTTATCACTCTAGTTCATGAACCCTTACATGAATTCATAGTACTCATGACTTATTCTCTCTTTGTCCTATTAACCTGGAAGAATCCCAGTCGTGTATTCATCCATATTTACCCAGCATGGCTGCCAAACAATCTTACCACAATTTTATAACAATAATATTCTCCTATATGATTATATTCCTTCTTTTTTCTCAGGCATCCAGCTGTTGATTTTCCTGCCTGTTTCACTCATAAAAATGAAATAATCAAACCAAACCAAACACACACACACTCTCTCTCTCTCTCTCTCTCTCTCTCTGTCTCATAGAAATAGAGAACAGATTGGTTTTTGCCAGAAGTGGGGTTTGGGGTTGAGGGAATTAAATGAAGGTAGTCAAAAGGTACAAACTTCTAGTTATAAGTTGTAGGGATGTAATGTATAACATGGTGATTATAGTTAATAATACTGTATTGTATGTTTGAAAGTTGGTAAGATAATGGATCTTAAACATTTTCAGCACAAGAAAAAATTTATATGTGGGATGGATTTTAAACTTACTGTAATAATTACTTAATATATATATATATATCAAATCATTATGTTGTACATTTTATTTTTAGAACATATTTTATTTATTTATTTGACACAGAGAGAGTGAACACACACAGCAGGGGGAGAAGCTGAGGGAGAGGGAAAAGCAGACTCTCTGCAGAGCAGGGAGCCTGATGTGGGGCTTGATCCCAGGATCCTAGGATCATGACCTGAGCTGAAGGCAGATGCTTAACTGAGTAAGTGACCGAGGCATCCCTGTTATATATTTTATATATTAAATGTCAATTATATCTCAATGAAACTGGAAAAAAATGAATCCATAGAGAACATCCACAGGCCCTCAGCACTGAATTTGAGTACCCGTTTCCTTTCTTTTCCTTGTATAAGCCAGACTTCTCCATATGCTAATGAAGTTGCACTCTCTCTTCTATCCAAGCTCATCATTCAGTAATTTTCTACTAAATCATTCTCTTTAGCATTAAATTGTTATGTGGTGGATCTCAATTTAGAATTAGAAATACCCCTACCTTTCTGTTCAGCTACCTCTTTGTTTCTTTGTTTCACCTTTCAGAAAACTTCACAAAAAAAGTTGCCAATATTTACCATCAATTTCTACTCCAACTTTTTCTTATTCCAACCTATTTAGGTTTCATTCCTATCACTCCATTTAAACAACTGTTGTCTAAGTTGCCATTGCTTTTTTCATCATTCCTGACTTATCAACACTATAGGCTACAGTTGATAATCCCCTTCATTTTTTTCACTTGACTTTCAGGACCAACAGTCTGTTTTCCTCCTGTTTAAAATTATTATTATTTTCCTCTAGTGTTTCCTTTTCCTATTCCTGACTTTTAAACTATCTAGTATCCAGTCCATGGTCCATTCTCTCCTCTGTCTACCTGCCAATTTGATTTTTCTATATGGATGGATAATCTAATAGGCACTTCAACTTTAAAGTGACTAAAACTTGTTTTCCCATCCCTAATCTTTCTTTCCAGATCAGTTATATGCCAGAAAATAAATTTTAGTTTATTTTTCCAATTGCTCAAGCCCTAAACCTTAGAATTGTCTTTGACTCTTATAATCCATATGAATCTATGAAAAAATCGTATTTCATTCTCACTTCAAGTTCTGAGATGAATTCACCCAGTTCTCGGCCCTTGTACCACTGACTTCCTAATCCAATTTGCGATCTATTTTGAATTAGTTTCCTATAGCTGCTATAACAAATACCATAAACCTATCTGCTTAAAGCAACAAAATTTTACTGTCTTATAGTTGTGCAGTTCAAAAGTCCTAAAATCAAAGTGCTGGAAGGGCTGCATTCCTTCTAGAGTCTCTAAGGCGGAATTCCTTTCCAGCTTCAAGTGCTTACCTGTATATTTGGCTTAGGGAATCTCCTTCCATCTTCAAAGTCAGCATGATGGCATCTTCATCTTTTTCTCTCTGACCTCTTCTTTCACTGTCACATCTTTTCTCATTCCAGCATTTCTGCCTCCTTCTTATAAGGACATTAATAATTATATTGAGCCTACCGGGGTAATCCGGTATACTCAATCCATGTCAAGATGCTTGATTTAACCTCTTTGCAAAGTCAGTTTGTCCTGTCAGGTAACATATACACAGGGTTTGAGGATTAGGACATTACCCTCTTGGGGCAGGGATATTATTCTACTACCACAGTCTGATCTGTAATACTGTGGAGTTCCAAGCTGGCCCCTTGACTCCACTCTTTTATTTATTCCTCATACCAAAAACCAGATTGATTCCTTTGAAACCTGTCAAAACTTGATATTTTATGCATAAGAAGACAGTATTTGAAGATTTGAGGTGTCTTTAAACTAATCCATAGATTCATTGCAGTTCCACTTGAATCCCAGTTTTTTCATAGAATTTGAGGAGCTGATTATACAACTAAAATAGAAGTGTGTCAGTAATAGATAATATAATTTTGGAGAAATGAACAAGAATGAGTAATAGTACCTTAATGGACTTAAAGGTTTTATAATAATAGAGTAGTAATTAAGATATTAGGGTCCAGTCTGTGGAATAGATAAGTAGACTGAGCACAAAAAAAAGTTTATAAAGAGACTCACACGTATATGGAAATTTGATGTGGTATTGCAGATCAAAGGAAAAATGGTGAACTTATTATCAAGTGTTTCCCAGATGTTGATTACACATAATGAATAATTAAACTCCTTTAAAAACGATACACAAAAATTTCCATCAAGTTAGAAGAAAATAGAAAAGAAATATGTAATGAACTTGAACATAGATGTTCTCTTAAACATGGCACACACATTTGCAAACCTACAAATGGTAACAGGGAAGATTGATACAGTTTACCCACATTAAAATTAAATAATTGTGTTCACTAGAGGAATTCATACAGAATGGCAACATAAGCCAGAAAAATGAAGAAGAAATTTGCAACATACTTAATAAGGAAGTAAGATCTTGAATGTGTAATTCTGTGCACCAGTAAGAAAAGATAAACACTCCTACAGAAAAAATAGTCAAATGATATGAATAGGCTTTCTATAGGAGAGGAATTATAAAAAATCAACACATGAAAATATGCTTAATTAACTATCATAAATATGTAAATAAAACTACAGCGTATACAGTTCAAACCACTTATTGGAAAAATTAAATTTTAATTTTAATAAAATAAACTTAAAAATACATTTTTATTTACTAGAAAAGTATTGGTGACAGTGTGAAACAAAGAGGTCTCTCTCATATTGCTTTGAGAGGATATAAATTGGTAGAAATAATTTGGAAAAGAGATTGCTCTAAAGCAGCAAAGTGAAGATGCACATACACTCTGGATTAATAATTCCAAGCTACCTCTCCTATGCTAGAGCAGGGGTTGGCAAACTATGTCCCTCCAGCCAAATCTATCTGCCTCTGTGTAAATAAAATTTTATTAGGACAAAACCATGCTCATTCGTTTGCCTTTTATTTAGAGTTGCTTTTGTACTGCCATGTCAGAATTGAGTAGTTGTGGCAGAGAACGTATACCCGAAAACATATACTCCTAAACATTACTGTCTAGCCCTTTATAGGAGGTTTGCCAGCCTCGCCCTATAAAAACTACTGCATATATGCACTATGAGATATGAGCTGGAATATTCGTTGTAGCATCGTTGGAAATAACACAAAACTGTAAACAACACTAGTATAAACCAAAAGAGTGGATATGTAATTTTATGTTCTAAATGTGATATGAAACAAAGCACAGAAAATGCGTATCTTCATATATTCTTCCACATGTATGACTCAGGAACAGTGTTGACTGATAAAAGCAAGTCACAGGGCACCTGGGTGGCTCAGTAGGTTGTATCTGACTTTGGCTTATGTTATGATCCCAGGTCCTGGAATTGAGCTCTGCATAGGGCTCCCTGCTTGTGGGAACCCTGCTTGTCCCCCTCGCTCTGCCACTCCCCCTTCTTGTGCTCTCTTTGTCTCTCTCTCAAGTAAATAAATAAAATCTTAAAAAAAAAAAAAGCAAGTCATAGAAGAATACAAAACAGTATGACTCTTACTTATGTAAAGGTTAACAAACATGTCAGACTAACCAACATATTGTTTTAAGATATCTAATTATGTGGTGAATCTTTAAAGAAAGATAATAGAGTAATTAACACAAACTTTAGGACACTGGTTTCTGGTGGTGAAGGATGTATATTGCAATAACTGGAATGGGCACATAGATGACTTAAAAATTTATTGTAATGTTCTATTTCATAGACTGTTTCATGGCTATTTATTTCTTAACATTCTTATATTATATGTTATTTATGATGTTTTTATGTTAAATTTATACTGCATTTTTAAATAATTATGATATATATATGTTATATTTTTGCAAACTAAACTTCTTATGAAATTGGTTTCATGGAATAAAGCTACCTTTCATGGAGTGTTTTATACTGTGCCAGCACTATTCTGAGTGATTTAAATACTTTATTTCTTTGAATCCTCACAGTAGCCCTTTGTGGTATGTGTAATTAAATCCCTGTTTTATAGTTAAAGCTCTCATGCTTTTATTGAAGATATCTATATACATATGATCAGTAATAACCAGGGAGAGGTTATTAATCGGTATTGTACATCCAGTACCTGCCATGTACCCCACATACGCCATCTTATTTGATTCCAAAGACAACTCTGTGTCATTAATGTTATTGCTACTTTACAGTCGAGGAAATAGGATCAGAAATTTAAAATAGCTTGTTCAAGAAAACTTGCTTGTCTTTTATTCTTCAGTAAATGCTCTGTTTCCTGAATACTATGGTTATAATCTATAATGGGAAAGCACTCAGAAAACAGCTATATTAGGAACACTGCAGCAGTGTTCTCTGATGTACAGCCTTACAGCAAAGACTAGAAATAAAAAAAAAATAGTTGACAGCTAGATATACGCCTCAGCCAAAATAGGACAACTTTATGTACAGAACACAGAAGAAATGTGTTAGGGACAAACTGAAATACTAACTTCAGCTGAAGTTATGTATAATTTATTGTTAGTCCTTCCTTGTTTGGGACTGTATATTAGTAATGATACCAATCAATAATTAATGTTGATCTCTGGAAATACTTAAAGCTCTAGAAAGGAGATGTGAATGTACTTAGTTTCTGGAAGACATGCTCTATTAATAGTATTTTTCCAATGGTGTCTAGTCCAAGTAAATGTTCTTAAATCATTTAATTTTTGGGGTGCCTGGGTGGTTCATTCTGTTAAGCTTCTGACTCTTGATTTTAGCTCATGATCTCATCATGGCCATGAGATTGAACCCCTTGTTGGGCTCCTCACTGGAGCCTGCTTAAGATTCTCTCTCTCTCCCTCTCCCGCTGCCCCTCCCCTCCATCCCACACGCTCACACATGTGACTGCTCTCTCCCTCTCTCTCTCCAAAAAAAAATTTTTTTTTAGTTTTAAGTAATCTCCACACCCAAGGTGGGCCTCCAGGCTACACCCTGAGATAAAGAGTCACATGCTCCTCTGACAGAACCAGCCAGGTGCCCCAGTCCAAGTAAATTTTAAAGACTTTTTCTAATTTTTCTGTAGCATTATTTTCTCATCCTGTCTTTGAATTCATTGCTAATTGCAGAGATTTCCTTGGCAAGGTCATTACATTTTCTAACTAATGGTAGTAGTTTGCTAGTGACTTATTTACTTAGAGCCTAGGAGTGTCCAAGGACTTTTAAAGTTTTCACAAATTTCTCTTAATTTACCTACTTTTCATTTAGTGTTTTAAATATATTAAAATTAATTTTATTCTCTTTATATCTTAAAAATTTCTCTGATTCTGAACAGAGAAGAATGATGACTGCACCCCCATCTTGAAATATTTTTCACATTACAGATGTTAGTTATAAATAGTGTAATTTTACTTTTTACTAAGGAAACATTTTTCTTGATCCTTAATGAATCAACTCTGGTTTTCTTCCATGCATTTCAAAATATGTGTTTGTGCTCTCTAGAAAAACAAAGAACCATTTTTTCCTTTATTTTCTTGCCATATTTGTATAAGAATTAGACATTTGGGGACGCCTGGGTGGCACAGCGGTTGGGCGTCTGCCTTTGGCTCAGGGCGTGATCTCGGCATTATGGGATCGAGCCCCACATCAGGCTCTTCTGCTATGAGCCTGCTTCTTCCTCTCCCACTCCCCCTGCTTGTGTTCCCTCTCTCGCTGGCTGTCTCTATCTCTGTCAAATAAATAAATAAAATCTTTAAAAAAAAAAAAAAAAAGAATTAGACATTTGAAAAATAACATTTAATCATGAAATATTTTAATGAAGAAAACTATTTAACATGTAAAAAGCACTGGCAATTTCCATCCATATCTTAAAAATATTAGTACTTTTAACCATGTTTTTTAAGAATGTAAAGGCAATAAAATGTAGCATATAAACGCTTAGCTCATTTCCCCTTTCTTTTTCTTTCTTTTTTTTTTTTTTTAAATATTGCTCCCCATCTGACAACACAAATTTCTCTATATCCATCCCAGGAATGTACTTACGAATTTACTATTTGTGTCTATATTTAAAGCGATATATTTTATTTATTTGGCTGTTGTTATGGTATGTGATCCATTAGCAAATTTTTCATGGATTCTCTCACCACCAGTGACATAGTATTTTTATTTCCCCATATCCTTGCCAACACATGGTATTATCATATCTTTTAATTATTTTTATAAGTGCAATAGGATTTTATTGTTTTAACTTTATATAAAGTCTTTCATTGTGTAGAGCTCTTTTTAAAAAACAGGATAGTAATTGGTAGAAATTTCTTTTTATTTTTATGTCCTTCTAAAATGACACTTTTTTCTGTTCTGCTCTGATGAAAATATTCTTTCATCTTTCTTGTTTTGGCCATTTAGTGACTCTTGTGATTCCATACACATTTTCAAATACAATTTGATTGGAAATTTGATAGGCTTTATGTTGAATCTGTAGATTGCTTTGGGTAGCACGAACATTTTAACAATATTAATTCTTTCAGTCCATGAGTTTGGAATGTCTCTCCATTTTTTGTTTTGTCTTCAATTTCTTTCATCAATATCTTACAGTTTTTGGTGTACAGGTCTTTTATCATCTTGGTTAAATTTATTTCTAAGTATTTTATTCTTTTTGATGCAATTATAAATGGATTGTTTTCTTAATTTCTCTTGATATTTCATTTTAAGTTTATAAAAACACAACAGATTTCTGTATACTGATTTCGTGTCCTGTAATTTTACGGGATTCATTTATTCATTCTAATATTTTTGGGTGGAGTTTTTAGAGTTTTCTATATTATGCCATGTTATCTGCAAATAGTGACAGTTTTACTTTTTCCTTACCAATTTAGATGCCTTTTTATTATTTTTTCTTGCCTAATTGCTTTCTCTAGGATGCCCAATACTATGTTGAATAAAAGTGGTAAGAGTGGGTGGGTATCATTTTTTTGTTCCTGATCTTAGAGGAAATTTATCAGCTTTTAACCATACTATAATGTTAACTGTGGCTTATATATGGCCTTTATGATGTTGAGGTGTGTTCCATCTATATGCACTTTGTTGAGTGTTTTTTTTTAAATCATAAATGGTGTTGAATTTTTTTCAATGCTTTTTCTGTATTGAGATGATATGATTTTTATTTTCCATTTTGTTAATGTGGTGTATCACATTGATTAATATGTAGATGTTGAACCATCCTGCCATCCCTGGAATAAATCCTGCTAAATTATGGTATATGATCCTTTTAATGTATTTTTGAATTCATTTTGCTAATGAGGTATAGTGAAATACAATACAATTTGCCAATTTTAAGTATACAATTCAATATGATTGACAAATATATATCATGTAACCACTACCACAATTGTGAGGTAGACAAATTTTTTTTACCCTGTAGAGTTCTCAATATCTTTTTAGAGTCAGTCCTGTCCCCTGTCTATTCAACTACTGATTAACTTTTCACAATATAGGTTTTGTTTTTTAAGAATTTCATATAAATGTTGTCAAATATTATATAGTCTTTTGTGCCTGTCTTCTTTCATTTTTCATAATGTTTTTGAAATTTGTGTATTGTGTTGTGTGTACCACACACTTACTTCCCAGTTACTAATCTATTTGAAATTAAGTTCAAGTGTTCCTTACATCCATGC
Organism: Ursus americanus; assembly: GCF_024610735.1. Classification (NCBI taxonomy): domain Eukaryota; kingdom Metazoa; phylum Chordata; class Mammalia; order Carnivora; family Ursidae; genus Ursus; species Ursus americanus. The sequence goes on along the minus strand of NC_142139.1, from coordinate 49,652,616 downwards.
CTTTCTGATTGCTGTGGTGGAATTGTAGAAGTTACATTTGATGTCTCCAGAGGCCAATATTGGCTATATTGGAAATTATTTTAAGAGGTCTACTGTAAAGCTCATGCCTCAAGTTCCTAATTCCCTATTTCAAATACATTTCTCCTTAAATGTCATTGCTTTGTATTCATGGAAGTGAACCCTGAGTCATGTAATTACCATGCTGTTTCCCTTTGAAATTTACATTGGTGGAGAAATGAACTGCCACGATAAATTCATCTATTATATAGTTCACTGGATTTGGTGCCAAAGGAAATTTCATGTTGAAGTGTGTCCAGACTTTCTTTCACATAAAAGACTTAGATAAGATAAGGAAGGCCACCGGGGAACATTTGTCATGACATTCTTCACTGGAGTCCTTGATTTCTGTTTACTGCTAGGCTAATGTATTAATAAATTTTATTGTGCTTACAGTGTTTTCTTTATAATTATCCTTAGTAACTGTAATTATAGATAATATAATCTTGATAGATCTAATCACATTCAGGTTTTTAATGTTTGTAATATAGTTGCATTTTGAGACACCATTCATTTCCCTGAATTACTATTCATGTTCCTGCCCATATATGAAGATGTTCATATGCTCTACCTCATTGGTTTTAATAATATATTTTAATGAAATTACTGATTGACTGTATTTCTTTTGGTTTGTATTGTCTGATTCTAAAATTGCATTAATTATTGCCTAGAAATTTTATTCTATGAGTTCCTTTTCTTTTTTCTTTTTTTTTTTTTTGCAGCTTCTTATTGCTGTGATATTCTCTAAGTTAGTTTCACTTTTAGGAGCCATGTTGGGAAAAAATAAGGACAGTATAATCTTCGTTGTCAAGTCTAACAAAAGCAGACAATGTATTTTTTCCCAACATTTCTTCAAACATATCATGACAACTTATTGCCTCAACATTTAATTAGATCACCTGTACATCACTAAGCAAATTACTGTGGCAGGGAATCCAGTGTATTGTTCAGTGCTAATCATGTGCCTCACCTGAGAGATTAGAGGTATGTTTGTTCAGGGAGTCCTTAGCAGAAGGTAGAATGAATGGTGGCAGGAAACACAACAGATAACTACCACATTGCCTAATATAAAAAAATACTTTTTAACCCCTTCTAACTTATTTTTTTCTCTTGTAAATAAATTGCACTTTCTTCATGACGTGAATATAAATATTATTTGCAATTTGTTTGTAGTGTCTATTTCCAGCATCCTCACAACCCTGACCAAATTTACATACACACATTTCTGGCAAACTAGATTAAGAATCCTAGAGGGGCTCAAGGACTTTTTTCTTTTTCTTCCTTTTCCTTTTCTTTTTCCTTTCCTTTCCTTTCCTTCTTCTTCTTCTATCTTTCTTTTTTTTTTTTTTTGTAAACTTGGTAAATGTTAATCGCGTTTACTTAAAACTTATAATTTCCCCACCTTTCCCATTTTAGAGATAATGACAATGTTTATTATTTAAACACGTGAAGAGTAAAGAGTAGAAATAAAGTTGGAGATTAATGTAGAGACATTTGTTAAAAGGCAAAGAAATGGGATTTTGAAACACATTCAAATTCAACTTTGTCAAATATATGGGAAAATAACTTAAAGAGACTTTACAATGCGAGGATAGTAAAGATTAAATGTAACAATGCAGATGAACATATGCTAATTTTAGTCTGATTTATAAAATGAGTTGTTATAAAACTCTTAAATAACAGTGATAGGTTTCGCATGAGTATATACTGAAAATTGTTTTTATATTTTTTATAATTGCCAGATGTCTAATACTGTTTTATCTATAACTTCTCATACTCTAATTCAGTGTAATTTTATGATCATAAATGAATATCATTGCAATTTTATCAAGAGTAATAAGTAATTATACCAGTCCAGATATTGTGATTATTATGCTGTTGTTAGTGAATAAAAGGTCTGCTTTCACCATATATCCAGATGGTTACTTAATATGTAAAACTAAATTTTTTTCATTACTGCTGACTACCTTTCTAAAGTTATGTGTAAGTTAATGTTAATATCAGGGCAGTTCAAAATGCAGAACCATAGTCGGTTTCACTTGTGATAACACAACTACTTAATCAACATTTTATTTCTTGATAATTCACCTTAAAACTAATTTTTAATTTTATTGTGTACTTAACCTTCAGTTCAACATTTTAATGCTCTTCTTTTTATACCTAAGTGGAGATTTTTTAAAAGTATGTAATGGTCTGTGATCTACAGTAGAAATGATTTTCTACAGCCTCAAGCACCGGATTTTAATAGTTTCACTTTATCCACGGGAAACACTACTCTTCCTCACCTGTCACATAAAGTACAAAAAAAAAAAAAAAAAAAAAAAAAAAGCAGCTGTTCTAAAGCTGATCATCTGTGCAACCCTGGGCGATAGGCCCTCTGACTGCTTGTCAAAGCTGCATTATTCTGATGCAGTGTGTACTCAGTACTATGCACTATCACTCTTAGCTCCCACGCCTTGAAGAGCTCAAACCACATTTCCTCTGATTACATTAGGGAACCAACTGTCCTCATACCCAAAAGGACACTCTGCGAAATATTTAAATACTCAGAACACCATCAGCCTCTCCTCCTGGGGGCACCTGAGTGACCATGAGCCAGGATGCCCTGGTCAGACCTTGTGAGGCTATTAGATCTTCCCAGGAAAAGGAGGCCACAGAGCCATTATGAGAGTCAAGGTACCTGGAGGCCCTCTTGGGATCCCAGCCAGCCTCTTCCTTTATGCTTTTGTCCCTTCCTGCCTCAGTAAGTTTGAGGTTGTTCCAGAATTCAACAATTTCAGAGGGGTTCTAAGTAGTTTTTCTCTTGGCTTCTCTGTCTGGGTAATACTTATCCTCAAGCAAAGCCCTCAGCCAGGACTTTCAGCTCAAAACATCACCCTAAAAATCAAAACGGAGGATAATCCAGGAAACAGAATTTACCATATATTGAGGACCTGCAGTGACTATCTATATATGGATGGCTAAAGCCCAGATGCTGGTTAACATTGATACCATGACCAAAAAGCAAGGTTGTGCATTGGCTATTAGGGCTCACTCCTTAGCTGATGGCCTGTCTTTGTTTATATAAATAAGTTTCTGCCTCTCCTACAGATTTGTTTACTAATGATCATAATCTGGATAAGAACCTTCTTAACAAAAGTCTGTAACTGAAGTGTAATCAGGCATATTCATGAGTCTGCTCCTGTTCACTTCTTGATTCCTACTAGCCACAACCTGCCAGATTTTAAAGCACCCCATTTGCCCACTTCCTGTTGCTCCACCTGTACTTGACACCCAGAAGCTGTCTTTCCTTTGAGGCAGATGAATCCTGTTTTCTTTTTCAGGACAAGAAAGAGATGATCTTCTTGTTCTCTATGGCCCTTTCCTTCTCTTACCACAGAGAGCTCACCTTTGATTGCCTTTCTGCCTTGTTCACAGAGGCCAGTTGTCTGCAGTCAGGGCCCACCTACTTCTATCAGCATTTGACAAAGCAACCCACTTTGGCCAAGGTTGAGGGAGGAGTGCTGGGACCAGCCGGTGCTCCAGCTAGCCTTGTGACCAAGTCAAGTCACACTACCTCAAGGCTTCATTTTATCACCCACAAGACTGATGTGACTGGTTTTGAGAGCTTGAGAATGTGTTAGGAACCCCATGTCATAACCAGCACAGACCCCATGCTCACTGTGCAGCAGTAGAGAGGATTCTCATGGGGCAGGAACAGGAGGAAATAATCTCTGCAATGGACTCAGACCTTTCATTTACACAGGACACTTGGGCACTGCCAGTCCATTTACGTGGGACATGGGGAATGATTTACAGAACCTTTCAGAAAGGTTAGGCCAGGGACACCTGGGTGGCTCAGTCGTTAAGGGTCTGCCTTTGGCTTGGGTCATGATCCCAGGGTCCTGGGATCGAGTCCTGCATCAGGCTCCTTGCTCAGTGGGGAGCCTGCTTCTCCCTCTGCCTTGTGCTCCCCCTGCTTGTGCTCTCTCTCTCTGTCAAATAAATAAATAATAAAATCTTAAAGAAAAAAAAAAAAGAAAAAAGAAAGGGTAACCCAGAGGAAAGCTAGACCTCTCATGCTCTCTTAACTTGGAGCAGCCTCCTATGACCAGAACTGTCAGGGTCTCTGATGTCTCCTACATCCAAAGCTCTGACCATGCTCAGCCCCAAAGTGGAAAACAGGCAGGACCCCTGGACAATTCCTTGCCACACAGCCTGAGGATTGTTCCAGAAAAAGCTGTCCTGACTTTGAACACACCCAACCTCTTGGAAAGGATACTCAGAAATAACTGGTTCACCATATGGAAGAAACTAACAAAAGAGAGCCCACAGTAGTGTGGAGTCTTGTTTGGAATGCTCAGCTTTCCCAGGATACCATGGAGATTGGCCATGCTGGTGGTGGTCTGCTGGTGTTACCATCATTACCTGTAGCTAGAACCCCACATTTACTGAGTCATTGATGTGCTTCCTGTGAAAGGCCTGGGACTTTCCATCTGAGACCTGTTCTGAACCTCTGTTACTCAGCCTGCCAGGGGACCAACTGCAGCTTAAAAACCTTGTGAAGCCAACTCAGAGCCACTCCTCCAGGAGAGCGGGTACCCCTTGTCATATGCACCCCATTGGACATTGACTGTAGTCGTGCAAAAAGGCCTTTGCTGTATTCAGAGGATTTAGATGGCAGACACATCCTGACTGTAACATATTTATTTTGTTGTGTGAACTCGAGTTTGCTATGCATTATGCTGCCGGAGCATGTCTTGGCTTATTTAAGTGTGGCTTGTAAAATAGCTTTATTCTGATTTTAAACATGTTCCCAACTTTGCTGAGGTTTTGGGATTATGCACTTAAAAAATGGAAATTGTAGTGAAGAACAACTATTGTAAGTGGTAGCCCCAGCTAGTAGACTAAATTATAGTAGAAATTAACAAGAAGGAAAATCCTTGGGATCCCAGATCACTACGTAAAACAGAAAACAAACAATAACAACAACAAAATGTCAGCTCCTTGATGGCCCAGCTCTCTGAATAACAGTCACTTACTTTTTAGTATTGGAAGTACCTGCCTTGTTCACTACTGCCTTAGAAGCCATTAACTAACCTCACTCAGGAACACAGCCATTGTCAGGCAACTTCATCCATGGCAAGGAAAAGTGGGATAAAATGTGGCTCCTCCGGAGCACTTCTGCCTAGAGCTCATTGAATGCCAGGTTGACTGGACCAAGAGCAGGCAAAGAAATTCTCTAGCAGGCGCCTGGAACTGAAGAGCCCCACAGGATGGAAAGGTAGAACTGAAAAACCATGTAATATAACTGGAACACAAAGGGATGGTTTTTCTGAAATTTTTCACTTGTCACCCAGTTGAATGATGAAGCTATTCCAGATTCAGATGAAAGGAAATCCCCAGTTGGGGATGAAATCTCAGTCTTTATGGTTGTGGCTGATGTCTACTGATAAAATTTTATAGGAGTTTAATTTTTAAAAGTCTACCTTGTTAACTGTGCATGTGAGAACCCCATCCTTGGATCAGAGGTGTTGAAAATTAAAACAGAAACCATTTGTGATGCTTAGAAACAGGGGTCGCCCTGCACAGACACTTGAATTAGATGTTCATGTTTATGAAATACCCAAAAGGCACTGTCTAGTAGAATCTTGGATAAGTAAGTTTTCCATTTAATTGTGATTCAGAGAGACTGAATTAATAATGCATTTTCTCTCAAGCACCTTTAAAAATAATAAAATATGTCTTTAAATTTCAGGAGGCATTTCTGATAAAAAGGTTTTCTTAGAACTTTATGATAAGTATTATCCAGAGATGCCCTTGCCTATGGTGGCTGCGGAGCAACACCCAAGTCTTAGTTTGATAGTGTCCAAGTCGAAATTGCACTTAAATTGACTAATCCTCAATTCTCATGGTCTTATGGGATAATGGGTTTGGGAACCCACTTTATTTCATTCTTATCTACCAGAGAATTACTGAGTAGCAAAAACAAAACAAAACAAAACAAAAAAACTGGGAACTGAAAAACTTTGATTTAATTAATACCATCAGGTATGATTTCTTACTAGTACCTAGTAGGAATAGCATATTATTTTGAATGATGCATACCTCATTTCAAATTCTTGAAAGCAATTTATTAATCCCTTTCAATGTTTTATTTTTATAATTTTTAAAATAGGAATGATCTTTTTGTTATATCATGCATACTTAGTATTTGGCATTAAAAATAATAACTCTTCTTAATATAAAATAATTTGATTTTTTAGTTCCAGAATGATCTATTAGTGCCAGCATCTCTGGCATCTTTGATCTGGTTGGTAGAATGAACCAATCTTGCACTCCAAATCTTCATGTCATTGTTAGGTCTGAAATTCAGGTCTTGATACATTGGGCGGTATCTAGAAGAGTAACTAGTTGCCAGAGATTTGGTTCTTGACACAGATGTAATACATTAACGAGCAGAATGACTAAATGTCTTAAGCTTCCTCTATATCAATGAGCTGTATTTTTGGTTATAATAATAAATTAATGCTCAGAAATCTGTTGCATTTCTATACACGAACAATGAGACTGAAGAAAGAGAAATTAGGGAATCCATTCCATTTACAATAGCACCAAAAACCATACGTTACCTTGGAATTAACTTAACCAGAGACGTAAAGGATCTATATTCTAGAAACTACAAATCACTCTTGAAAGACATTGAAGAAGACACAAAAAGATGGAAAAATATTCCATGCTCATGGATCGGAAGAATTAACATAGTTAAAATGTCCATGCTACCCAGAGCAATCTACACTTTCAATGCTATCCCGATCAAAATACCAATGACATTTTTCAAAGAACTGGAACAAACAGCCCTTGAATTTATGTGGAACCAGAAAAGGCCCCGAATAGCCAAGGAATTGTTGAAAAGGAAAAACAAAGCTGGGGGCATCACATTGCCGGATTTCAAGCTGTACTACAAAACTGTGATCACCAAGACAGCATGGTACTGGCACAAAAACAGACACATAGACCAATGGAACAGAATAGAGAACCCAGAAATGGACCCTCGGCTCTTTGGGCAACTAATCTTTGACAAAGCGGGGAAAAAACATCCGGTGGAAAAAAAACAGTCTCTTCAATAAATGGTGCTGGGAAAATTGGACAGCTACATGCAAAAGAATGAAACTTGACCACTCTCTCACACCATACACAAAGATAAACTCGAAATGGATCAAAGACCTCGATGTGAGACAGGAATCCATCAAAATCCTAGAGGAGAGCATAGGCAGCAACCTCTAAAACATCGGCCACAGCAACTTTTTCATGACACATCTCCAAAGGCAAGAGAAACAAAAGAAAAAATGAACTTGTGGGACTTCATCAAGACAAAAAGCTTCCACACAGCCAAGGAAACAGTCAAAAAAATTAAGAGGCAGCCCACGGAATGGGAGAAGATATTTGCAAATGACACTACAGATAAAAGACTAGTATCCAAGATCTACAAAGAACTTCTCAAACTCAATATACTAGAAACAAATAAACAAATCATAAAATGGGCAGAAGATACGAACAGACAGTTTTCCAATGAAGACATACAAATGGCTAACAGACACATGAAAAAATGTTCAAAATCATTAGCCATCAGGGAAATTCAAATCAAGACCACACTGAGATACCACCTTACGCCAGTTAGAATGGCAAAAATAGACAAGGCAAGAAACAACAATTGTTGGAGAGGATGTGGAGAAAGGGGATCCCTCCTACATTGTTGGTGGGAATGCAAGTTGGTACAGCCACTCTGGAAAATAATGTGGAGGTCCCTTAAAAAGTTAAAAATTGAGCTACCCTATGACCCAGCCATTGCACTACTGGGTATTTACCCCAAAGATACAGACGTAGTGAAGAGAAGGGCCATATGCACCCAGTGTTCATAGCAGCATTGTCCACAATAGGTAAATTGTGGAAGGAATCGAGATGCCCTTCAACAGATGACTGGATTAAGAAGTTGTGGTCCATATATACAATGGTATATTACTCAGCTATCAGAAAGAACGAGTTCTCAACATTTGCTGCAACATGGACGGCACTGGAGGAGATAATGCTAAGTGAAATAAGTCAAGCAGAGAAAGATAATTATCATATGATTTCTCTCATCTATGGAATATGAGCTAGGAAGATCGGTGTGGGAAGAAAGGGATAAAGAAAGGGGGGCTAATCAGAAGGGGGAATGAAGTATGAGAGACTATGGACTCTGAGAAACAAACTGAGGGCCTCAGAGGGGAGGGGGGTGGGGGAATGGGATAGGCTGGTAATTGGTAGTAAGGAGGTGTATTGCATGGTGCACTGGGTGTTATACGCAACTAATGAATCATCGAACTTTACATCAAAAAAATAAATAAAAGAAAAAAATAATATCTTTAAAATATTGCTTTTCATGCATATTTTACATGGTTGTCAAAAATATCATAAAATATTTATTAGATGCTTGGAAAATATAAAAATACAAATGGAACTGTTTTATTGCTTAGGGAGTACAATAAATTTGTCGCGTCTCTCAAATTTCAGGCCACATTGAAAGGAAGTGATTTCCTGAAAATAAAAAATAAAATTAGCAAGTTGGTACACAGATTGGGTAGACTCAGTCATCTGGCAAATAATATCTTTAAGGGATATTTTGTGAATTAGAGTTGTAAACTGCCACGTGCATGAAGAATGAATTCTCCGTAAATGATAATTTTATTGTAAGATTTTAAAGCAAGTCTGGTTAATAATACGTGCAACAAACGTGGGTTTTAGAAAAGAAACCCCCAACTTAAAAATTGTGTTAACCGTGTTGGCAGCCTTGTCCTAAGGGGAGGCACACACTCTTGCAGGCATGAGAATTTTACTTGTGATTTATTTTGGGGTAGCAGGGGAGTGTATGATTTTCCTGTGGCTGCTGTAACCAATTACCACAAGCTTTATGTTATTATTCATTTACTATCTTACACATTTAGTTATTATCTTAAGCGCACATTTATTTTCTTACAATTCTGGAGGTCAGAAGTCTGAAATCAGTTTTGCCGGGCTGAAATCAAGATGTCAGGTGGACCATACTCCCTCCATAAGGTCTAAGGAGAGAAATGGTTTCTTTGTCCTATTGTTCTGGAGCTGCCTCCCTTGAATTCTTTGGCTCCTGTTGGTCCCTTCATCTTCTAAGTCAGCAGTGTAGCCTCTCTAAATCTCTGTCTGCTGAGGTTGTCACTTCCTGTGTCAAATCCCCACTGCTGTCTTCTTTTAAAGAGAGTTCTGACTACGTCCAGGCCCTATTCAGATAATCCATATAAGGCAACATTCACAGATTCCAGGGATTAGGACATGGATATCTTTGGGGCCATTATTCAACCTATCACAGGGGGCAGGAATATTTCATCTTTTTGCTGTAGTCTAATTAAGCATCACTCATGATACGTTAAATGTATTTGCTCTAATAATGGGCTTATGTAAAATCAAAGACCATCCTTCACTTCTCTTTTCATAAATTATTTTGTTGGAAACTTGGAGAATGGAGAGAATGGTCTCTGAAAGGAAAGTATTTTTGTATTCCTGGCCCTTGGAAGCTACATTTTTCCTCTCCATTATAAATCAGTGAATTTGCACGTAGTTTATTAGTAAATCTCTATAACATATCGGTGGCTTTAGTTCAGTCTTCAGGAAAAATACAAATTAAAGGAGAGCTCTGTGTTTGCTTTTTGAGATCAAGACCTTGAATTTTTTAAAATTTTTTTGCCATATTAGGTTTTGGTTTTGTTTTTACCTTGTTTTGAGAGGTCCTGTCTGAGCCCCAGCAAACATTTCCTTTCAAATCTGTAATAAATAATGGGGTAACATGATATTTGCACAGTTATGAGTAATTTTGCACCATGTATTTACCCTAATATTTGGCTAAGCAATAAGGAGACATTAGACAAAAGACACTACAATATGGCAATGTTAACCAAACTTATTTAAAAAAGCTCTTACCTAAATGTACTAATTTGGGGGATATGGGCAAGGCAAGCATGTTGAAGGGAGGCCACTGTGTAATTAAAGAACAGGTATTGAGGATTGTCACCTCCTGTCCCTTAGTATCTACTGTGTAATAGTAATAGATAGCATTTACATAAAACTTACATGGAGTTACAGCTAAACTACATTTAAAAAAATTCTTATGAATTTCTGGATGGAGATTAAAGGACCCTTAATATAAGAAGAACAAGGGTAAAAGAAGTTAAGAATTTGGCAAAGGCTATACAGCTTACAAGTGGCAGAATTTGGACTCGAATCCAAGTTTTCCTGACACTGAAGTTTGTCCTTATAAACACTGTGCTCTTTTCTCATATAAACTTATTACTAGAATTGCTTTTAATAATGATGTTCAGGCATCCATTATCGATTTTCCTTATCATATACAGGCCCTCATGTATTAATTTGGAGAGAAATAACATTTACCAAGTGTCTAGTATACTTCTATTTTTCCTGCTTTTGTTTGGATTAGGTACTTTTTTTTTTTTGGACTGGGTATTTTTTATGATTATATGTTTTTTCTCTGTTATTGCCTGATTAGCTTACTGTTTTATTTTTAGTGGTTGCTTAAAGTTTACATATTGCAAAGTTAACTTTTATTATAGTCTATTTTTAAGTAATGTTATACCACTTCTCAGATATAAAAATTTACAGCAGACTTTCATTATTTCCCTCAAGTCCTTTGTACTATTGTTCTCATATATTTTATTTCTGTAAATGTTATAAACCTCAGACTACACTTTTACTGTTTTTGTTTAGTCAATTATAATTTAAAGAGTTTAAAATGAAAAAATACATTAACCCAAATGTTTTAAATTTCTACTGTACTTTAATCCTTTTTGTGGATGCAGATTTTCATTTGGTATCATATTTTTTCTGCTGGAATATTTTTTTTTCTAGTACAAGTAGGCTGTTAAAGAACTCTCTTTAACTTTTCTTCTACAAAAGTCTTTATTTTGCCTAAAGTTTTTTGAAAGACATTTTTTTCTGGGTTAAAGAATTCTAAGATGACTTTTTCCCCATGGGACCTTAAAGATACTGATGTTTTCTTCCTGCTTAATAATAGTCTGACAAGAAGTTTCCTGTGGTTCTCTTTGTTTCTCTGTGGGTAATACTTCTTTTTTCTTTGCTGCCTTCAGGGTTTTCTCTTAAATTTTCTTTTTTCAGCAGCTAGCGTCATGTGCCTATTAGATGAGTATTTCTTTGTATTTAGCCTGATTGTAGTTTTTGAATTTGTGGTTTGTGAACTTTCATTAATTTTGGAAATTCTTTGCTATTTTTTTTACTCAAATGATTCGTCTGATTTGTTCTTTCAGTTCTCTTTCCTAAACTTCAGTTACACATAGTTAAGCCTGATATGTTCCTACAACTCTTGAATGCTCTGTTCTGTGTTTGCATTATTTGTCGTTGCTTTTTTTTGTTTCGTTTTTTATAATACGTATATTTACCTATCTTCAAGTTGTATGATTATTTCCTCTGCTGTGTTCAAGTGTTGATAAACTCATCAAGGGATTCTTCATTTGTGATACTGAGTTTTAAAATTCTGACATTTTTATTTGACTTCTTTTTACGGATTCTATCTGCTGAAGTTCCCTTTTGTTCATGCCTGCTCTCTACCTTTTTCACTATAACATTTAATACATTAAATATGGTTATTTTAAAGTCATCATTCTTATAGTTGTAGCATTATATACATCTCTGTGTCTGGTTCCACTAGCTATTTTTAACATGAATCCTGTTTTTTTTTTTTTTTCAAATTTAGGTTTTTGTAAATCTTGTAATTTTTAATTAAATATTGAATTTTATGCACACACACACAAAAAGAGTAGAAAGTTATCTGTATTATATTTCTGCTTGGAAATGGTTATACCTTATATAAATTTTTTCTTTTACACCTTATCTTTTATAAGACTGTTAGCATAGGAATTGAGTCATCTTGTCAGTAGCTGACCTGATTTGTAGTTTTCCTTTGGGATATAGTTACCTTCAGTGCACAGCAGGCTTCACATTCCTGGGCTGAAGCTACCTTCTGCCTAGTATGAAGCCTAGTATGTGGATTGTCAGTGTTCTTTCATTCTCATCTTTTGGCAGGTTTTGTATCTTTGTACCATAAAGAGGAGAGAGTCTCTCCCCTTTTATTGCTCTCTGGTAGTAGACTGTTCTTTTTTTTCTTTTACTTTTTTTTTTTTTTAAGATTTTATTTATTTATTGGAGAGAGCAAATTAGCATAAGGGAAAGGCAGAGCTAGAGGGAGAAGCAGGCTCCTCGCTGAGCAGGGAGCCCAACATGGGGCTTGATCCCAGGATGATGAGATCATGACCTGAGCTGACTGAGCCACCCAGGTGCCCCTAGACTATTCTTAATAATTACTCAGTAAATGGCTCAGGATCAAGGCAGGAGGTGTTTGTTGGTTTTCCTGTTTAACCAAAGGCTTCTGCAGGCTCTGTGTACCTGAACCTCAAGGGAATGTCTTTCTCCACATTTCTGAGACACTGCCTTTTCCTACTTGGTGCATACTAGAATGAAAACTAGTTTTTTGTGTCCCCTCTTCTCCCTCTGGCAGTCAGAATCTACCTTGTTTCAGTATGTGTTCATATACATAAAGGTTTTTCCTGCATCTCTCTGGGCCAAAAACTTTCCCTCTCAAAGTGAAAGGTGATAGAATTCATAGTGAATTTGAAGCAATTGGTCTTTTTCCATTGTAAAGTTGTTAGAAATTCTTTTTACTGAATGACAGTGAGGGGAGAGGTGAAGGGTTTGGAGGTTTAAAGGAAGTGAAAAGTTTTGAAATATTTATTGTGGAGAATGACAGATTGACTAGGAAAACATGGACAGATAAAGGATCAAAAATTTTGGAGGAATCGATAGTTTTTCTCTTTTTCAGGAGCAAACCATAATCTCTGTGTAGCTAAGAGAGAATACAATATTTGCACTTCATATTTAATTGTGTTTCAGGTGGATATAGAAAGATAATTGGACAAAAGAGTTTGGAATATAGTTGAGATTATTTGAAGCTATATGGCAAGGGTGGTAACGTGGACAGGAAATGAAGTGAAGTGGGAGTGGGCTTTTGGACATGAGCAATCTAGAGTGGTAAATGGGCTAGTTGTTTCAATTATTAAAAACAAAAACTTGTGTAGCAGGAATAATGGAAAGAACAGGATAAAAGGCTAAACAACTAGAGTCAAAAATGATGCATTTAAACTTGTGTTTTCATATGGTCAGCTCTAGTTGATGACAAGGTATAAGGGTAGTCATGGAAATGGGTGACATTGAAACTTTTGAGATGAGGCTAATACCTGAAAATAACAGGATATTAAATGGGTTATCTTCATGGACATTGAAATCACTCAAAATGAATGTTCAGTTTATAGAGAGGGAAGACTCTAGCCATATCAAAACCTCCAATAAAAATTGGAAAAAGTAGAAGCCCAGTGGATGGCAGTAATAAGGGTGAACTGAACATGTTATTATAGGGTGGGCTGGATGTTAGATGTGAAAGAATATGCAGCTGCCACTTGACAAGGATGCAGGAAAGTAATGTTTTCATGAGAAAGTCGGGTTTCAGTTAAGATCCATGGGAAATGTACAGTTCATAGCTGTACAGTTTGGGTGGTTTAGTACATCAAACTGTTTATATTAGAGATGTTTAGCCTACTTTAGAGAAGAGTTATCATTATTGAGTTCAGTTATGTAGATGGCAGTGCATTCTTCTGTCAATGTGAATTTGGGAGTGGGGTAGGTTAAGGTAATGCTGTACAGTGAATTCTGACTTTTTCTGTGGAAAGTTTTGCATATTCATTAAAGAAGAGTGCTGTGTGCTGGAAGAGCTTCCAGACCTGAGAAGAGAAAATGACAGGTATTTTATCATTATAGAGAGAAGTTCTTCTAGATTCAGAACTCCAAGTATATTTGAGTAAGAAGATATGCTGACATACAATTAGTCAGTCATACACAGTATATTTGGCATAGTCGTAAGAAGACTGGGAACTGAGTTAGTATCTGCCTTTTCAGTTTACACTCTATGATGTGTTGAATAAGTCAATAAACTTCTCTGAACTTCAGGTTTTCCTCTTGTTAAAAGGAAATACCTCAAAAGACGTTATGAGAATTAAATGGTAAATAATAATTATAAGCACAACAATAATTAAATATGTTCTGTTTGTGGTCAGTAAAGTCCTATATGCTTTATTCAAATGATTTTTTTTCTATAATAGAGAAATTCCTAAAAAATGTGATCCTATTATTATTTCTATTATATTAGGCTTTCTGAGTTGATAATCAATAAGTCATATATAATCTTTGATGCTAAGGAATTAATAATCTGCCCAGGAATTATGATCTCCTTTTGCAGAAGACATTTATATCATTCTTTTCAGTTTATTTTGTGAATAATTTTTAACCACAAATAATAATTTTTTCTTCTCCTTTTCTTTATTATTCTCCTCTCCCCTACATGTTTTCCTCCTCCTACTAGTCTTCCTTTTTCTCTTCCCTCTCCCCTTCCTCCTTTTTCTTCTAAAGGTGGAAAGGATGGATTTTTCTTATGGGAAAATTATAGGGGCAAAAGCTCTGTGCTGGTCTTAGTCACCAAACTTTAGTATAAAATGCTCATTAGTTCAAATTTCTTGCCAGTTTTTTTTTTTTTGTAACTATAGTGTGAAAAATGCTGAGCAAAGATATTCTATTGATAAGGCCAATAATTTTTAAAGAGTAGACTCTTGTTGATGATAAATTATTCAAGTCCTGCCAACTTTTTATTTTCTTGATATATTCTGTTATTAAAAAGGATTACTTACATATTATTGAGATCAGATTTAATTTAAATGCCGTAGAAATGTTGCTAATATTAAAATTAAATTCATTACTCTATGTTTCTTAGCTATTTTTTTGCTCTTTAAAAATTGTATTTTATTGAAAGTCAATAACTTTCTATTGAATAACTGTAGTACAAAGAAAAAATATAGCTTGACCTTGTAGGTTCTACAAACCTGCAGGATATTCTTTATGCTATTAAAATGAAAAGTAGTTTTCTGTTTTTATTTCTGATTTGATATGGTGGAATGAAGAATTATCTATCCCCTTTTCCCTCTCAGATATTATTTTAAAATATCAAGGGAAATAAAAGAGAAGTGTAAATTTTGTCTTGAATGAAAATTGAAAAAATATCTATCCTCAGGTTTCTAAGAAGGGGAAAGGGTTTTAAAATATTCTACAGATGAAAAGGGGTTGCAGGCAATTTGGAGTAGAAAATGCTTGTAGTTTTCAGACAAAACTGGTTAATTTTCTAAAAACATAAATTGTTAGGTTTGAGAGTAGAAAGGAGAGATAAATCTAAGAATACTAGTTGCCACTAAAGAGATTAGACAGAATTTAAAGAGCTATATCTGCTTTCACTAAAATGTTAGTTTCAACTAAGTTTTCAGGGAAAATTCCTTATAAAGTTTAAGAATCATATAAAGCTAAGACTATCTAAAATTGTACTACAGCATAGAAAATGTGGAAAGTTTCTGAATTCTTTTTATGTAGGCTTTATAACATGGATACAAAATCTAACCAAAATAGCATACACAAAAATAGAAGTGATAGATCAACATAACTTAATAATGCTAGTGAAAACCTTAGAGAAAATATTAACAAGTCTTAAATAGCCATGCTTTAAAAATATTATATATAATAACATCAATATGTTTTTGCCTTCAGAAAAATAGGAGTTAAAATCTGTTCCTAGATTAAAAAAAAATTCAGTGAAATAAGAATGTATAACTTTTTCCTCAATTAAAACTAACATACTGATACTGATTTATATTGGCTTATTTACAATCTTTGTGTTATATCAACTCTACTTTTAACATTTTTTCTCCTTTCTTCAGTTCAAATGTTTTTTTCCGCTTTAAAATGTATTTATACTATTTTTATTCTCCTAGAGCTCATCCTTGAAATCCATTCTGGTGTTTACCCAGATGTATATTTATTTTCCTATCAATATTATAGGGCTATAAGTATCCTTAAGTGACAAAACTAACTCACTAAGCATCATTTTGTGGTGTCCCCCACCCGAGCTGCTGCCCTTCACCATGTTGTAATTTTCAAAAATTTTATTCTAGACTATTAATAAATGTCTTTCTTCTCCTCTCTTCCTCTCTTCTCCCCTTTCTGCCCCCCCTTTTTGTTAATGCTTATTAAGACAACTAAGTGTTTTTAAATTCATTTGTAAGCATAACTTCCACTGCTATATATTATCCTCCTTGATGTTCTTTCTTTCTTGCAGAAGTTCACATTTAGGTCTTTATGTAGTGAGCTTTCTGAAGCCTTGTTTTTCTCGTTCCTGAAACTAGTTGGAAAGTTTGAACTTTGAGGTTTCATTTTTCAACACCCATAAATATGACTCCATTCTCCTTTTGCAACAAGTGTAATTTGTAATGTCAAATGAATTCTTTTTCCTTGCTAGCTAATTGACTTTTTCTCCTGGCACTTTGTTTTTCTTTGATGATTTGAAATTTTGTGAATATAAGTTTAGAATGGAATTGTGCTGGCACTTTATGATCCCATAAATTTTACATTATTCTTTCATTCTGAGAAATTTCTTAGTAATTTTTCTAAAAAAAAGCCTTATCACTCTATTTTTAGTAAATATTTTTTTTTTTAAAGATTTTTATTTATTTATTTGACAGAGAGAGAGACAGCCAGCGAGAGAGGGAACACAAGCAGGGGGAGTAGGAGAGGAAAAATCAGGCTCCCAGCAGAGTAGGGAGCCCAATGCGGACTCTGGGATCACGCCCTGAGCCGAAGGCAGACGCTTAATGACTAGCCACCTAGGCACCCCTATTTTTAGTAAATTTATGATATATGTATTGGTAATTATACTTTCAACTTCCATATCTTTTTTACTTTTCTTCTAAAATTTCTTGGGCTCTTCCTAACACTGTCTGAGAAAGTGATTCTGCCTAATCTTGCAGGTCAGTAATTCATCTGTGTTTGTTTTTATTCGAGAACTTAACCCATCTGTTGAGTTCTCTATATTAACTATTGCTTTTCATTACTAATACTGTTTGTTTTTTATGACTTCAGGTGCCTTCTTACTGCTCCAATAACTTCTTAACTCTTTGTAGATATTGAATATGCTTGTTATTATATTGCATATGTTAATTCTGCTTATCTGATCTTGCTTCTCTTTCTCTTTCTGATACAGTACATTGAATATATATCTTACTGTTCCGTGAGTTCTTATATTTTTGAAGTTGTGTACATAATGGCTGATGATGGGTACCACAGAGCAGCAGCTAGAGCCAATTACTAGCTGGTGCCTTATGTGATGATTTTGAGGTAGGGATGAACAGTATCCTAGAATAGACCCTATAGGATTACACTCTGTATCTTTGCTGTTCTCCTTAGTTAAGATCACCTGGCTTTCAGAACGCAGACAAATGGGGGAAGACAATAATCTGAGGAACTAGGAAGGTTAATTCAGGTTAGTCTTGTATACTGCCTCTGCATTAACCTAGGGATCCTGGCAGTGCTAGGTTGATCATTACTTTTCTGCCTTTCTGTGTCCAGGGTAGTAAGCAGGAGAGGAAATGACACATTTTTAAAAAATACTCATTTTCATACTCTACTCAGACTTACTTCACTTTAGGCTAATGTTTCCCTTTCAGTCTGTTACCACAAAACAATGTTTTACAGAATTTTCTCATAGCTTTTATGTTAATGTGATAGATCCTTCAACTTACTTCTGCTTTCTACATTATTTCCAAGACAGTAGTTGAGAAGAGGAAGCCAGCACCCCAAGCCAGTTGTCATCTTCAGAGGAACATGAAGTGCTCCAGAAATATAATCCTACACAGATATCTAAGATTCAAAATGCTATTTATTAGCTACTCTATTTTTATAACTCTCTTATTTTCTATTTCACAAATCTGAAAGATTATATTACGTAATTTTTCATTTCATCTTCTTTTTAAGATCCCATTCTTTCCATTCTTATTTCCTTTTTCTGTTCTTAATTTTTTAATGTTTCAAAAAAATTTTTTTTTATAGTGGCTAATTTTATGTAAACTTGCCTAAGGTGTAGTGCATGGTTCTTTGGTCAGATATTAGTCTAGATGTTGCTGTGAACATATTTTTGGATGTGATTGACATCTAAAATCAGCTGACTTTAAATAAAGGAGATTATCCTTAAGAATATAGACCTCATCTAGGCATTGAAGGCCTAAAGAGCAAAAACTATGGTTCTCTGGAGAAAGAATTGTGCCTCAAAACTGTTATAAAAGTCCTCCCTGAATTTGTAGTTTGCCAGGATGCCTTATAAATTTCAGCATCTAGACTGCAGCATCAACTCCTTTCAGAGTTTCCAGTCTGCTAGCCTCCCCTACAGATTTAGAATGTCCCGCCTCCCACATATGCGTGAACCGGTTCCTTAAAATAAATCTCCTTGCGCGCGCACACACACACACACACACACACACCGGTTCCTTAAAATAAATCTCCTTACACACACACATGCACACACACACACACACACACACACACACAAATACATACTGTTGGTTCTGTTTATCTGGAGAACCTTGACTGATGCAGGGATATATACTCTGATAAAGCACTAGATTGTTTGTTAGGATTTAAAACTATAGGCAAAAAATCTCTCCTTTAAATCTCTCAATTTTCTATTTAATATTTGTTGTGACTTTCTGAGAAGACAGTGATGCAGAAATATATATGTAATTCATTAGGGGATCACAGTACTTTTTCTTTTAGTTGTTGACAGAACAGAAAAATAAGTATTAAAATATGTTTATTTTACATAAGAGGACTTAATTGAGAAGAGTAGGTAGAGACCAACTTTGAGATATAATAGAGTAAATATTCATTAAGTTTTTTACATATAACTTAACTTTTTTGTCTACATTTTTCAGAAAATGCTTTTTACTTTCCAAATACAATGAAGCTATTTTGAACACTGTCACTTTCCATGTGTTCTTTGCTGCATTTCTTAGCATTCACAGATCTTTATTGTTCCTCCTCCCCTTTCGCTTTTATCACAAGACTCAAGCTTATCATTATATTCTTTTGCATCTAACACCTTATCGGGAAGGAAAGATTTTCTTTTACTCTCAAGTTCTTTCAGCTGGACTAAGAATTAAATTTACACAAGACAGATTAACAGGAGAAAAAAAAACAGAGTTTTATTACGTTCGCCTGGAGACCCAATAATGACACGGAGACCTAGAGAAATGACCAAGGCAGTTTTTTTAATACTTTTTAGACAAAGAGACAATAAATTAGTGAGGAATTGACAGGATAAAGGAAACAGATGTTTGGGGGCTTTAATTAGTGAAGAATTCTAAGTGGAATTTGGTTGAGATAATAGGTTAGTAAAAAAATCTACAGCTTTCTGGGTTTTAAAGTCCCTGTCTCTGATAATAGGGATGTCTTTTTATTTCTCAGTACAGAGAGTGTGCCTTTCATATGGGAGATTTTATTTCCTGCTTTCCCAAGACAGAGGAGGGCCTGAGTGTCCTTGCACTGGCTGCTTCCCAGGTAGCTTCAATTCAAATTAATAAATATGGCATTGTGGTACATTTTGGGTGGCCTGCGCTTGGCCTCTATTGCCTCATTCTTTTACTTCCCCTCCTTCTACTTTCTGTTACTTAAGTGCAAGTCTTTCCCTATCTCTCGATCCTTGGCTTTTTATCTTCCTATAATTCTTTCTCTCAGAGATTTGATGTTTCTAAGAATTTAAGTATTTTTCTGTTTTGGTGTTTTCAGAATCATTGTTTTTAGTTCCAGAAATATAAAAAGCAATTGCATTTTACAAGAGGGAATATATTGGTTTACTTCAAAATATCAACTGAGTACTCGTAAGGAAAGAAGCTAGCAGCTACCACTAGAGGAAAGTCTGGGGTGGACTCAAAGTAGGTCTACCATGGATGAGATAATAACAGAAGTACAGAATTAAAGATGAGTGAGAATTTTCACAAAAGATTGTTCCATTACTTGTACAAACGTTATTAAAACACCATACCCTAGGAAAGGAGGACAATTGCTATCAAGAAAACATGGAAGTATTGTTATTTTTGAATTGGCAAATTTGGAACTACCTTTAGAGAGTGAGAAATAATTCATGTATTTCTCATCCAGCATACTTTTAATTCAAAATGTTTATTAATCTTAAAGCTCATAGTACGTGGGAAAATAAATCTTATGACTCTTTTTAACAAGGAAGTGGGGGGATGGGCTAGCCCAGTGAAGGGTATTAAGGAGGGCACGTAATGCATGGAGCATGGGTGTTATATGCAGACAGTGAATCATGGAACACTACATCAAAAACTAATGATGTACTATATGGTAACTAATATATCATAATAAACAACAAAAAAGGAAATTATTTATATAATTGCACGTTGCAGTGATAAATTATGATATTAATCAAAGGTATGTATACGGAAAAGCAGGTATAATTTTAAAATAATCTAAACAGGTATTTTATGTAGATGAGAAGCAACACATATTTTTTCATTGTTTTAAGGAACTCAGGCATATTCATGATAAAATATATGATGATTTAATTGTGGGGAGAAATTAAATGAAAATTTGGAAATCACTCATTTCACAAATTCACAAATGTGAATTTGGTGTTAGTATAAGTTCAAGTGTGTGTGTGTGTGTGTGTGTGTGTATGTATATAATGAGTTTTGTAAAGACTTGCAGATTTTACTTGAATAATTCATATTTATTGGGACATATTTCTTTCTGGTAGTATTTCATGCACACAGAAATCAGCATATTATCACTGAATTGTCCTTAGTACAAAATGTGCTACTTTAATAACATGATACAATAAAATAGCTATTTAATTTCAGGGACTTATGCATCTGATTTGATAGTACATTCTAAATTAAATAGATAGCAAAATTTTTCTTCCATGCTTCCAGTATCAAAAGGGGCCAAAACATTTGCATATGAAATATATTAACAGTCATGAAATACTTATCTTCACAGCCAGTTTCAGCAGACGATATTTATTCAATGATGCAGTTAGAATTCAAAAGGAAATTTAGTGACAATTTTATTTAAGAACATTGTCATCTTGGTTATGGAAAAAACAATTGGGACATTATTTCTGCCAAGGAGATTTAGGAAGCTCAAAGCTGCCAGTTATGCAAATTCATTCCAAACAACAACTCTGACATCATTCAAGGACACGGTGTTTGTAAAGATTTTCTTCTACTGTGACCATCTTTATAATTGTGCATTTAAAAAGAAAAGTTATATTTTCAACCCATTTGACGTCAGGAAGAAAATAATGAAATTCAGGGGTGATTGTTTTGATAGTAACATTGAAATTGTTGGAGATCATAGAGAAATCCCATTTTCCCCATGACGCGCTTTATTTTTCTGGTTGCATCACTTCTCTTTCAGTTGTCTTGGTTAGCAGTGATGATGTACAGAATTAGTAATATGTTGTTGTTGTAGGATAAGTGAAAATATTGTAGATTTTTGAGTTTGTAAACATTCAATAAAGAATGTGTATTTCTTCTGTCCAAATTAATTCAGAACTATATAAGAGAGATTCAGGATTTAGGTTAAGATCCAAAATTTACCTTTACTATTAATAGAGCTGAGTGAAGGACATGTTTTATATATGTGGGAAGAGAACTTGCTACTATGCATTCCTGGTTTGAGCTAGTAATCAGCCTAGTTAGGAGCACAACTAGAAAAATCAGAATTTCCATGCAGGAATAGTCCCATGCATCTTGTGGTCAGGCAGTCCCAGAGAATAAGAGATCGAGCAGTGCTTTCTAACTAACTTTTCTTTAGATTACGATATTAACTTTCCCTTGCTACATAAAAATTGTCACAGATTTAGCAGCTTAAAACAATACTCAAGTATTACCTCCCATGTAGGTCAGAAGTTCAGGCGTGACTAATGAGTCCTATGATCCAGTATCACATTCCATAATGTACATGTTGGGCAAGATTGAGGCTCAGGGTCCTTTTCCAAGCTCATTTGCCCGTTGGCAGAGTTCAGTTTCTCGCTGCTGTAGGACACATGGCAGCCTGTTTATTTAAGACCTGATGGATAATCTCTCTGATCTCGACAGAAGTCTAACAGGTATTTTTAAAAACTCATCTGATATGGTCAGGCCTACCCAGAATAATCCTCCTTTTGATTAACTCAAGGTCAGACTGTTTAGAAACTTTATTTATATTTGCAAAATGCTTTCACCTTTCTATATAATGTAATGTCATTATGAAAGTGAATCCTGTCACATTCATAGGTTCTTCCTACAAACAAGGGAAGGAGATTATAGTGTGTGTTGTGTTAAAATTTAGGATTGGAAATCTTTGAGGTCATCTTAGAATTCTTCCTACCTCACTTACCAAACATAAAATCAGCTCTTTCCTTTAAGCAGTTAATATGAGATGAAGAAAGAAGTCAAGAGTTTACTCTAAATTTTTTCACAACAAAACACCAGGCTAACTAACAGAAAGATTGTCACCAATGAGGATCTTGGTTTTGTTTTATTTTAAACATTTGTCGAATCATATTTCCCTGGTAAAGACATGATCCAGTAGCACCCAACATATATTTCAAATTTCCCCACTTAGTCCTTGAATTCAAGAGGTGTACAACTCATAATACTATATTTTAAAACTGTCATGCACCTATATTATAGATTCAACAATAGTGCTTGAGCTAATATATAAAAATTTAAAACTTTGAAAGAAACAATCTTAAGCATTGTGCATCACTTCCAGTATTACAGATTTCAGTTTTCTGGTATTATTCTCTATCTCTTCATTTTGTTTTTTTCCATCTCTTCTTGTACTGTAAAAATAATAAAAATAAATATTGTAAAATTCTTGTCTAATTACAGTATTTATTTATTTATTTATTTATTTATTTATTTATTTATTTATTTATTTTAAAGATTTTATTTATTTATTTGACAGAGATAGAGAGCCAGCGAGAGAGGGAACACAAGCAGGGGGAGTGGGAGAGGAAGAAGCAGGCTCCTAGCTGAGGAGCCTGATGTGGGGCTCGATCCCAGAATGCCGAGATCACGCCCTGAGCCGAAGGCAGAAGTTTAACCGCTGTGCCACCCAGGCGCCCCTAATTACAATATTTAGATTACCAATGGATATACTTCTGTCTGCATTTTCTTTTGTATTTTGGTTATTTTGTCCTACCTTTTGGCAGCCTAGTAATTTTATTGAATATCTGTTATTGTTTGAAAAACAGAAGTTCTAACTTATGCCATCTTCAAAGAGGGCTTACCCCTTACTTTGCTAGGAAGATAGAGCAGGTGATTGATGAACTTAATCTAATTATGAACTTGCCGAGTTTGAGATGGGCTAGAGTTGCAGTAGTAATGTATCTTTATCTGCTTTACGCTCAGTTCTTGGCATGGCTTTCCAGTAATTCCAGATGAGAGCCTGAGATAGTCAGTGAGGTTGGTCCCCTAGTGAGCTCTGAATTTTATAATCTTTGTCTTTTCAATACAGCGAGACTATGGAGAATGCTGTTCTGCTTTTCAGAAAGTTTTGGCTCACCTTCTTTACCTCTTACCTACATAATTCATAATTTTGAAAATATCCTGAGAGACAAATCATCTATATTTATGGCTTTACACTGTGGCTCTCATTTTTATCAGAACCTTGGTAACTCCCATCTCTGAATGTCATGTCTCTAGTCATACAACAATACCAAAATATATGCTCATTTCTCTGACTCTGAACTGCAGTCCTCTTCCCAGGACCTTGGCCTGCAACTTTAGCCTTTTTCTGTTTACCTTGACACAAATATCTGCAGAATATCCCCTCACCTCTTGGCCTCCCCTGTCTGTGGTAGGTGGGCCTTTAGTCATTACCTAAGCAGCATTCTGCTGCCTTTAAATAAGAAAATGCAAATTAATAAAAAAATAAATTTGTAATTTTCTAGCTTTTCTAGTTAATCTCCACGAAAGAATTGTTTGGCCACATGCCGCTCTGTCTTGGTGAGAAGTGGGAGTTTATCACTGAAATCAAAGATTATGTAAAATCTTTGTATAACTCAATCTCTGGGTCATATTTTTAAAATCACATCTAGTTGCCTGATTGATATGCTGTCAAAAAATTCTTAAGGACCATTCTCAGTTGTGGGTGAAGAATTTAGAATTTAGAAAGGTTGTATACAATTTTTGTCTTATCCTCAACATAATGAAGCATTATTTTTATGTTCCTAAGAGTTATTCTTTACTAGTAGTACAGTCTACAAGTAAAAGGAGAAATTATGACTGATAAGATCAGCAGGTTTGCTATACTATCTGAGAATCATGAGTATACTTGAAAAATGAATTTTGGGGGAAAGCTCAGCTCCAGAGCTTAACCTTGTATAAAAATACACACGGAGGAATATTTCACTTAGAAGGAGTTTCATCCAGAGGTAACCAAGAGTCACATGCAGTCACTTTCATTAGAAGGATAATTAACATGTATCTGGGTTGATGGTAAAATTTAACCCTCCCCAGAGTGTTTCTGGTGCTGTTTTTTATGTTAGATAAGAGTTAACCACATTTTAAACAGAGTATCTATTTTTCCATATATACATAGATAGGTACATACTTTATTGCAAAAAAGAATGATGACTGAACTGAAGTCATAGCAATAGAAATAAATATATTATTCCATCTCATTTTAACTATCCCACATAAAATTCCATACGTACTTATTTGTCTTACTATACGTATGTACTACTTTCTTTATAAATCAATTATTTATTTGAGAGAGAGAGAGAGAGAGAGCATGGTGGGGAGGGGCAGAGAGAAAGGGAGAGAGAATCCTAAGCATACTCCATGCTGAATGCAGAGCCAGATATAGGGCTTGATCCCACAACCTTCAGATCACCACCTGAGCTGAAACCAAGAGTTGGATGCTTAACTGACTGCATCACCCAGGAACCCCAATATCTCTTACTTTCTTATGTGCTGACATTCTGATTTGATTTTCTTGAGACATATGATAGCAGGTCTATGGCTGGGTATGAAGGCGTCCTAATGCCACTTCAGGATTAACAGCAGAGCACTGTAAAAGCCTTTATTTTTCACTGATTATTCTTAAGCAAGTGTGTTTTAATGACTTAATGATAATGCTAATTTCAGTTTCTTCATGGTAACAAAGAGCAATGAGCAATTTTGTCATGAATAATTTTAAGTCATGACCGGTAGTCCCCAGATAAATTAATTTACAGAGGTTATAGTAAAAAAGGGAGTAGAAGAATAGTATGAAATTTAAAGCCTCTGTCAGATGGACTTTTGTTCTATTTCCTGCATACCACAGGCCTTTATTAAGTCTATGTTGGGGGCTCATCCTAATACAGCTATCAGGAATCATATTACATTTTAAGAATGTTACTCATTTTTAAAATTGTGAATAAATATGAGGATTCTGGAATATGGTATTAATAATATTTCTTTTACTGGTATGCATCCTAAATGAATATATTATTTTTCATGTAACCTACTTTTGGCCAGTTTAATAAATATTGCATCAGATTTGTATAACATAATCAGTTATATGTTCATTTTCCCTGTTAAATTATAAATTTGGTTAGCAATTTTGTCAAGAGCCATGATTACAGAAAATATAATTGCTATTTGTGGTTAAAGCATTTATTTTCTCAGTGGGTTTCTGATAATGTAGAGGATTAACAGATAATAGCTCTTGGACCATCATTACTATAGACAGGCACCAATACCATATGCTTTTGGGTATGTATTTGTATATTGGTTGTTTATTTGAAGATTTATGAATCATTCAGCCACTTTAAAAAATTTCCACCTATCCTTGTTTTTCTAACACCTACCACGTGTGCTCAGAAATGTACATCCCTTTGTCAGTAAGTTTGGGATAGATACCTTGTTACATCTTTTCAATGATACTGGCTCTGACAGTGTTCTTTTTTAAAAAATATTTTATTTATTTTAGAGTTAGAGAGAGAGAGAGAGCGTGCGTGGGGAGAGGGACAGTGGAAGAGGGAGAGAATCTCAAGCAGACTCTGTGCTGAGTACAGAGCCTGACGTGGGACTCAATCTCACAAACTGAGATCATGACCTGAGCCAAAATCAAGAGCTGAACACTTAATCAACTGAGCCACCCAAGCATCCCTGTGACACTGTTCTTAAGACCTTATTCATATAAGTTATAACTAAAAATAGTTAATGAAATCTAGATATATCACCATGGGGTATTATACAAAACTTAAAGCACAGGGATTTGCCCCCTACATTGAGACAAGAAGTTTGAGAGTACAGCTAGAAAAGTACCATGATATTTAAGCAGTGTAACAGGTGGCACTCCTTACGGAGATTTGGCTGAGAATGTCATGACATTTGGCACAGCACTTCTGAAATAAAGAAGCCCCCATTCCAAACACTAAAAATGGGTTAATATAAATGGGCAATGGGCAATAAAGAGCTAAAAAATGTGAAACTGAGGATGCCTGGGTGGCTCAGGTCATGATCCCAGTGTCCTGGCATAGAACCCATGTAGGGCTTTCTGCTCAGTGAGAGCCTCCTTCTCCGTCTTACTCTGCCTGACGCTCCGCCGCCCTGCGTGCTCACTCTCTCTCTCTGTCAAATAAATAAATAAAATATTTTTAAAAAATGTGAAACTGAAAATCTGAGTGAAGGAAAAAAAATCAGGGCAAGATCAGTGTCACAAAGTTAAAAAGTCAAAGTGTGGTGCGAAGGAACAGCCCCCCACCGGAGAGCTGTGCCATAGCCCTGAATGGTGAATAATTGGTTAGCCCCAAAGTCTTCTCTCAAAAACAAGACCATGTATCAACATGCTAAACTTTTAAAAACATTTAAAGAAACGTACACTTAAATATCATGGTACTTTTCAAGCTGTACTGATTTTTCTATTTAAAAAGAGAAGAGACATGCGGGTGAATGACAAGAGGCAGTTCTACAGAGATTTTTCTGAGTGAGCTCTCCTCCACCTATTTACATTGTGAAATAGGAAAAAAAACTCAAACAGCTCTTTTCCAAACTTAATTTCTATCTCAGTGTTTTGGCTTGTCCTTCTAACATGCTAATATATGTAGAAAAAAAAGAGGAGGTTTATTGGCACATGTACATTCCCGTTTGGCTAATGACAGGTTAAGTTAGAAAAGATGTAATATTTCCTCTAAGGAATGTAACTTGATGATGGATAATAACAGCAACTGCAGAAAGTTCACTATGTAAACAGTGCCAGCCACCTTTCTAAGCGCTTTGCATATGTTAACTCATTGTACACTAACAGTATCTCTACAGGGTGGGTACTGTTAATTTAAAAGGAAACTGAAGAACAGAAAGTTTAGGGGCGCCTGCGTGGCACAGCAGTTGAGCGTCTGCCTTCGGCTCAGGGTGTGATCCCGGCGTTATGGGATCGAGCCCCACATCGGGCTCTTCCGCTATGAGCCTGCTTCTCTCTCTCCGACTCCGCCTGCTTGTGTTCCCTCTCTGGCTGGCTGTCTCTATCTCTGTCGAATAAATAAATTAAAAAAATCTTTAAAAAAAAAAAAAGAAAGTTTAAGTGATGTACTTTAACTTATACAGTGTGTAAATGATGGAAAAGGGATTCAAACCCAGGTAGTCTGACACCGGTATTTGTGATTATAATCACAATACTATGTTTGTGTATGCTATGTTTTTTATGAAAAATCCAAATTTTAGTAACTGTTAATTATCAATAGAATAAGAGAATATTTTACAGAATAATAGTTATCAATATAATAAGAGAACACTAAGAGAATAATAGAACTATTAGTTATTAATAGAATTATTACTAACACTTTGAGATACTGAAATTTTTTATTCCAAATTGTATTAAAGCTGGATTATCCAAATTAAATATGGTGGCTCAATTTAAAGGAAAAGCCATGGGATAGGCACAGAACTAATCTTTTGTAATTTTTTTCTATTAAATTGCACTGTTCCTTGTGATTATTTAAGCCAACTAGCTTATTATAGTAGCTGTGATTATTCTGTAGATACTTTGATTATGTAGCATTTTATAAAATTATTAGAAAATGCTTATAAAATGTATGTTTTAAATTACATATAATATTTTAAAATTCACATTCTGTATGTTGAATTGAGATAATTATTGGGAACACTGGGGAGATGGAGGCTTGGTCATAAGACTATAGATTTAGACACATACTTGGAAGTTCTTCTTTCCTACTCTGAGTTCTCTTTTTTCCCGATAAAGTTAGGCCTCCACCAGGTTAATAAATAGCACCATCATTTGTCTTATCAGAGCAATTAGTAGAAGCTTACAGAGTTGCTCACGTGCTATTGTGAATTTGTCATCCTTTCCTTCTAAAGGCAGTTTCTAAGTTGGCATCTTACTGGTTCTGAGTTTGCTTAAATCATCAGAGAAGTAAAAAAAATTGAGTATGGGTTTTAGAAGAGCACCATCAAAAACACACATATGAGATCAAAACAATGATAAGATATTGATTTTCAATATTATGATAATCATGGATTGCGTTAATTTCAGGGAGGAAAATTAATCATAAACAAGTGTAAAATGATTCAAATAATTGGATATCAGCATAGATGATTGAGACAGAAAAATTAACAAAATGCGTTTTACCTTAGAAAATCAATCAAATCTGTTTCCTGGAGTTAAGATGGCAGAGGAGTAGGGGACCCCTTTTTCAGCCGGTCCCCTGAGTCGAGTTGGATAGGTACCAGACCAGCCTGAACATCCATGGAATCGGCCTGAGACGCAGGAAGATACATCTGGATCGCTACAGAAGAACTCCTCCAGCGCTGAGTATTGAGGTACGAAGCAGAGAGCATGAAACCGCTCACAGATATCGGAAGATAAACAGAAGGGGGAGGGAGCCGCCGCGTTTAGGCGCCGGGAAGCGGTAGCCACCTGCACGGGGGAGCGGGCGGACTCACGGACTGGCACTCGCAAGAGAGCAGACTGGGACCATGAGCTGGGGAATGCACACGACCAGACCAAAACGAAGCTCTGGTGTGCTCACTGGAACCAGACTGAGACCGGGAGCTCCGGGAGCGCGCAGGGGCGGCTGGCGGTGTTAGAAACACAAAGGACAGAGATGCGTCGGCCTTGGAAGTGAGGGCTGGGACTCCGGCTGTGGGGCACACATCCCGGGACGCTGCAGGGTTGAGCAGCGCCAACAGAAACAGAGTTAAAGTGGCCGGAGCATCAGTGGAGAATGGTCCGCGATCCCTCTGTTTTCAGACAGAGGCTGAGATTCGGCCACTGCTGCTCTGACTCTAAGAAGAGGCACAGCAAACCGCCAGGGAAAGCCGCCAGAGAAAAAAAGCCTGGAAATACCGGATCACAGTGTGCGCATCCCCACCCCCCCCCTCGCAGGGGACACGGAGACTCTACCCAAACAGGGTTGCCTGAGTATCGGCGCAGCAGGCCCCTCCCCCAGAAGGCAGGTTGAAAAATCAAGAAGCCCACATCCCTAAGATCCCTATAAAACAAGGGCGCATGGCCTGAGTCCCGGTCAATAATTTGGGCTCTGGACAACCCCGCAACCACTCCTCATCAGAATGACGAGAAGGAGAAATCCCCCCCCCCAGCAAAGAAAAGAAAAGACAATGAGTCTGTGGCCTCTGCCACAGAACTTATTTATAGGGATGTAACCAAATGATCAGAAATGGAATTCAGAGTAACAATGGTCAAGATGATGTGTAGACTTGAAAAAAGTATTAACGAAAATGTTAATGAGAATATAGAATCTCTAAGGGCAGAAATGAGAGCGAATCTGGAAGAAATTAAGAATTCTATGAGCCAAATGCAGTCAAAACTAGAGGCTCTTACGGCCATGGTGAATGAGGCAGAAGAACGTATCAGTGAATTGGAGGATGGGTTAGTAGAACAGAAAGCTAAAATAGAATCTGGACTCAAAAAAATCCATGCTCAAGAATGTAGGTTACCAGAGATTACTGACTCAATGAAATGTTCCAATGTCAGAATCATCGGCATCCCCGAGGGGGTGGAGAAATACAGGCCTAGAAGAGATATTTGAACAAATTGTAGCTGAAAACTTCCCTAATCTAGCAAGGGAAACAAACATTCGTGTCCAAGAGGCAGAGAGGACCCCTCCCAAGCTCAACCACGACAAACCTACACCACGTCACGTCATAGTGCATTTCGCAAATATTAGATCCAAGGATACAGTATTGAAAGCGGCCAGGGCAAAGAAATTTCTCACATACCAAGGCAAAGGTATCAGAATTATGTCAGACCTGTCAACACAGACCTGGAATGAGAGAAAGGATAGGGGGGCATTTTTAAAGCTCTTTCAGAGAAAAACATGCAGCCAAGGATCCTTTATCCAGCAAGGCTGTCATTCAGAATTGATGGAGAAATAAAGACCTTCCAGAATTGCCAGTTATTGATCAATTTTGTAACCACGAAACCAGCCCTACAGGAGATATTAAGGGGGATTCTATAAAAGTAAAAAGGCCCCAAGAGTGATACAGAACAGAAAGTCACAATCTATAGAAACAACTGGCAACATGGCATCATTAAAATCATATCTCTCAATAACCAGTCTCAATGTAAATGGCCTAAATGCTCCCATAAATTAAACAGGGTTGCAGATTGGATAAAAAGACATGACCCATCCATTTGCTGTCTACAAGAGACTCATTTTGAACCTAAAGATACATTAAGACTGAAAGTAAAGTGATGGAATACCATCTTTCACGCCAATGGACCTCAAAAGAAAGCTGGGATAGCAATTCTCATATCAGACAGATTGGATTTTAAACTAAAGACTATAGTTAGAGACACAGAAGGACACTATATTATTCTTAAAGGATGTATCCAACAAGTGGATATGAGAATTATAAATATCTATGCCCCCACCAGGGGAGCAGCAAGATACACAAGCCAACTCTTAACCACAATAAAGAGACATATAGATAAAAATACGTTAATAGTAGGAGACCTCAACACTCCACTATCAGAAATAGAGCACCCATGCAGAAAATTGACAAAGAAACAAGGGCTTTGAATGCCATACTCGAAGAGTTGGACCTCATAGATATATAGAACACTACACCCCACAACCAAAGAATACTCATTCTATTCTAATGCCCATGGAACATTCTCAAGAATAGACCATGTTCTGGGTCACAAAACAAGTCTCAACCGATACCAAAAGACTGAAAGTATTCCCTGCATATTCTCAGACCACAACACTTTGAAATTGGAAATCAAGCACAAGGAAAAATTTGGAAGAAACTCAAACACTTGGAGACTAAGAACCATCCTGCTCAGGAATGACTTGATAAACCAGGAAATCAAAAATCAAATTAAACAATTTATGGAGACCAACGAGAATGAAAACAGAACGGTCCAAAACCTATGGTATACTGCAAAGGCAGTCCTAAGGGGGAAATACATAGCCATCCAAGCCTCACTCAAAAGAATAGAAAAATCTAAAATGCAGGTTTTATATTCTCACCTCAAGAAGCTGGAACAGCAACAGAGGGACAGGCCTAATCCACGCACGAGGAAGCAGTTGACCAAGATTAGAGCAGAAATCAATGAATTAGAAACCAGGAGTACAGTAGAGCAGATCAACAGAACTAGAAGCTGGTTCTTCGAGAGAATTAATAAAATTGACAGACCACTAGCAAGACTTATCGAAAAGAATAGAGAAAGGACCCAAATTAATAAAATTATGAATGAAAAAGGAGAGGTCACAACCAACACCAATGAAGTTTGAAGGTTTATTAGAAACTTTTATCAACAGCTTTATGCCAATAAATTAAGCATTCTGGAAGAGATGGAGGACTTCCTGGAACCCTTAAACTACCAAGACTGAAACAGGAAGAAATTGATTTTTTAAACAGGCCAATTAATTATGAAGAGATTGAATCAGTGATAAACAACCTTCCAAAAAACAAAACTCCAGGCCCGGACGGTTTTCCTGGGGAATTCTACCAAACATTCAAAGAAGAGATAATACCTATTCTCCTAAGGCTATTTAAAAAAATAGAATCAGAAGGAAAGCTACCAAATGCATTCTATGAGGCCAATATTACCTTGATCCCCAAACCAGGCAAAGACCCCATCAAAAAGGAGAATTATAGACCGATTTCCCTAATGAATATGGATGCCAAAATCCTCAACAAGATCCTGGCTAATAGAATCCAACAGTACATTAAAAGGAATATCCATCATGACTAAGTGGGATTCATCCTTGAGATGCAAGGGTGGTTCAACATTCGCAAATCGATCAGTGTCTTAGATTTTATCCGGAAGGATAAATTCAAAAATAATATGATTCTCTAATAGATGCAGAAAAAGCATTTGACAAAATACATTATCCTTTCCTGATTAAAACACTTCAGAGTGTAGGGATAGAGGGTACATTCCTCAATCTCATAAAATCCATCTATGAAAAGCCTACAGCAAATATTACTCTCAATGGGGAAAAGCTGGAAGCCTTTCTCTTAAGATCAGGAACACGACAAGGATGCCCACTCTCGCCACTATTATTCAAGATAGTACTAGAAGTCCTTGCAACAGCAATCAGACAACAAAAAGGGATAAAAGGTATCCAAATCGGCAAAGAAGAAGTCAAAATGTCTCTCTTCGCAGATGACATGATACTCTATATGGAAAACCCAAAAGAATCCACTCCCAAACTATTAGAAGTTATAGAGCAATTCAGTAATGTGGCGGGATACAAAATCAGTGCTCAGAAATCAGTTGCGTTTCTATACACGAATAATGAGACTGAAGAAAGAGAAATTAGGGAATCCATCCCATTTACAATAGCACCAAAAACCATATGTTACCTTGGAATTAACTTAACCAGAGATGTAAAGGACCTATATTCTAGAAACTACAAATCACTCTTGAAAGACATTGAAGAAGACACAAAAAGATGGAAAAATATTCCATGCTCATGGATTGGAGGAATAAACATAGTTAAAATGTCTATACTACCCAGAGCAATCTACACTTCAATGCTATCCCAATCAAAATACCGATGACATTTTTCAAAGAACTGGAACAAACAGCCCTTAAATTTGTGTGGAACCAGAAAAGGCCCCGAATCGTCAAGGAACTGTTAAAAAGGAAAAACAAAGCTGGGGGCAACACAATGCCGGATTCTGAGCTGTACTACAAAGCTGTGATGACCAAGACAGCATGGTACTGGCACAAAAACAGACACATAGACCAATGGAAAAGAATACAGAACCCAGAAATGGACCCTCGGCTCTTTGGGCAACTAATCTTTGACAAAGCGGGGA
The DNA here is from genome assembly GCF_024610735.1 of Ursus americanus. Taxonomy (NCBI): domain Eukaryota; kingdom Metazoa; phylum Chordata; class Mammalia; order Carnivora; family Ursidae; genus Ursus; species Ursus americanus. The sequence goes on along the minus strand of NC_142139.1, from coordinate 49,619,254 downwards.
AAAAACATCCGGTGGAAAAAAAACAGTCTCTTCAATAAATGGTGCTGGGAAAATTGGACAGCTACATGCAAAAGAATGAAACTTGACCACTCTCTCACACCATACACAAAGATAAACTCCAAATGGATGAAAGACCTCGATGTGAGACAGGAATCCATCAAAATCCTAGAGGAGAACATAGGCAGCAACCTCTATGACATCAGCCAAAGCAACCTTTTTCATGACAGAACCCCAAAGGCAAGAGAAACAAAAGATAAAATGAACTTATGGGACTTCATCAAGATAAAAAGCTTCTGCACAGCCAAGGAAACAGTCAGAAAAACTAAGAGGCAGCCCACGGAATGGGAGAAGATATTTGCAAATGACACTACAGATAAAGGACTAGTATCCAAGATCTACAAAGAACTTCTCAAACTCAATACACGAGAATCAAATAAACAAATCAAAAAATGGGCAGAAGATATGAACAGACCTTTTCCAAGGAAGACATACAAATGGCTAACAGACACATGAAAAAATGTTCAAAATCATTAGCCATCAAGGAAATTCAAATCAAAACCACACTGAGATACCACCTTACGCCAGTTAGAATGGCAAAAATAGACAAGGCAAGAAACAACAATTGTTGGAGAGGATGTGGAGAAAGGGGATCCCTCCTACATTGTTGGTGGGAATGCAAGTTGGTACAGCCACTCTGGAAAACAGTGTGGAGGTCCCTTAAAAAGTTAAAAATTGAGCTACCCTATGACCCAGCCATTGCACTACTGGGTATTTACCCCAAAGATACAGACGTAGTGAAGAGAAGGGCCATATGCACCCCAATGTTCATAGCAGCATTGTCCACAATAGGTAAATTGTGGAAGGAATCGAGATACCCTTCAACAGATGTCTGCATTAAGAAGTTGTGGTCCGTATATACAATGGAATATTACTCAGCTATCAGAAAGAACGAGTTCTCAACATTTGCTGCAACATGGAGTGCACTGGATGAGATAATGCTAAGTGAAATAAGTCAAGCAGAGAAAGACAACCTTTGTATGATTTCTCTCATCTATGGAACATAAAAACTAGGAAGATTGATAGGGGAAGAAAGGGATAAAGAAAGGGGGTAATCAGAAGGGGGAATGAAGCATGTGAGACTATGGACTCTGAGAAACAAACTGAGGGCTTCAGAGGGGAGGCAGGTGGGGGAATGGGATAGACTGGTAATGGGTAGTAAGTAGGGCACGTATTGCATGGTGCACTGGGTGTTATACACAACTAATGAATCATCAAACTTTACATCAGAAACCAGAGATGTACTGTATGGTGACTAACATAATATAATAAAAAAACATTAAAATAAAAAAAAAAAAAGAAAATCAATCGAATAAGCTAATGTTGATATGTACTTCAGAATTTTTATCCATATATCAATTCTGTGGTATTCTGGTATTTTAAAAATGGCACTGGGTTTATATGAGTTTTTTGTTGTTGTTCGTGAAACAGAGAGAGAGAGGGAGGTGGGGGAAGGGGCTGAGGGAGAGAGAGAGAGAGAGAGCGAATCTTAAGCAGACTCCACGTGCTGCATGTAGCCTGACACGGGGCTTGATCTACAACCCTGAGATCATGACCTGAGCCAAAATCTAGAGTCAGACGTTTAACCGTCTAAGCCACTCACGTTCCCCTATATGAGTTATTATCAATAAAGTGATGAGGGCAGGGCATGGCATACAGTAAGCACTCTACAGGTGTGTGCTAAAAAAGAAATAAAACATTTGAATTGGCCATTCTAGTACAAGTCCCTATTATGCCATGATTTAGAGACTGGGACATTCACTAACCATTTAATTTTTTCATTCATAAAATAAGGAGACATACTGGATGATGACCCTCAAAGTCACTAGAGACAAAGTTTTATTTTTTAATGATTTTGTAGAAAGTCACTGACAGTTGAGACAAAAGGTGTTTGTATAACTTTCTGATTCAAGGAATGGAATAGAAACTATTTTTTTCATGATATGATATTTTTAGTAATACCATTTCTTTAATTTTAAGGTACTTCCTAAGATGGTCTGAATCAGTGATGTATTTAGAATTTTGAATAACATAAATCTATTATTTTAGAACTATAATTCACAATTTTTAGTTATAGGGAAAAGATATTGGAAGTTTTGAATAGACATATGCATGATGCTAACACTTCAGTAACTGGGAGCTTCAATATCCAGCAATTGATAGTTTTCTTCACTTGTTGGGAAAAGAAGTCATATTTAAACATTATATTGATATATATATAAAAAATGAATGAAGTCAAGGAGTACATAGAAATCGTAGATTTTAGTTCTTGATATTTTCATGTACATTAATGATATTTTGTAAATTACTCCATCAAATCAAATTTTTGCAAATTTTTATATGATTTATTCTTAGATATTTTTTGTCAGCTGTAAAGGTTATTTTTATAGATCACATATATTAATTGTTATTACTGAAATATATGGATACAAACTTGTAACTGTTTATTTTGATATTTGTTTTTATAATATATATACTTTAAGAAGAAATATTAAAGTTTTCTGGATGCATTTTTCCATATATTTAAGTTACCATATATATTTTTATTTAGTCTTTTATTTGATAGTGGGATTAATTATATTGATAAATATTTCTAAAGATAAGAATCCTTGTATTTTAGATACTAAACCCTAATAGGTTCTGTTTCTTTTCACTGTACTTCTAGATTATGATGATGATGATTTTAGTATTTTTCCTTTGTTTTCACAAGCCGTGTCAATACGTAGCTTTCTCGCTGTGATGGCTCCTTTTTAATTTTACAAACAATGACTTTCATAACTTTAATTGGGTCTCTTTTTCTCATTTACTAGTAAATGGCTTTTATTGGATAATGAATATTTGATCTTGAAGGTAAGGTGAAATTCACTTGTAAGAACTCTCTGTGTTTGTTGCCTTTTGGTGATAAGATATGAAGAATGATTTTCTAGCTAATATGAATCAAGTTCTCATATTCATGTAAGCAGGAGTATACTATGGTGCAACGACTTTGACTTTGGAAGACAGTTTGTCATTTTCTTGTAAAGTTTGTACCCGATGCTTCAGCAACTTGTGCCTTGGTTAACACCCAAGGGTGATATCCAGGTGCATGTGGGTATCAAAATTGAAAGATGAAAATCTACAGCAACGTGTTTGCAGTATAAAAACCTGGAGATGACCCAACCAAGCATTGACTGAGATAAACTGACAGTGAATACAAAGATTCCTATTAATGGAATGTAAGATTATAATGCAGTGAAATTAAATGTTACTTTATGCAACAATATAAGTACTTAATGTAATATTAATTGAGTATACATGTATAAATATATATAAGAAAAGCAAGAGAATTGTAAGTGTACAATTTTTTTTAATATTTTTTATTTTGTTATATTAGTCACCACACAGTACATCCCCAGTTTTTGATGCAATGTTCCATGATTCATTATTTGCATATAACACCCAGTGTACCATGCAATATGTGCCCTCCTTAATACCCATCACCGGCCTATCCCATCCCCCACCCCCCTCCCCTCTGAAGCCCTTGGTTTGTTTTCCAGAGTTCACAGTCTCTCATGGTTCATTCCCCCTTCTGTTTACCCCCCCTTTCATTCTTCCCTTCCTTCTCCTACCAATCTTCCTATTTCTTATGTTCCATAAATGAGTGAAACCATATGATAATTGTCTTTCTCTGCTTGACTTATTTCACTTAGCAGAATCTCCTCCAGTCCCATCCATGTTGCTGCAAATGTTGGGTAATCGTTCTTTCTGATGGCTGAGTCATATTCCATTGTATATATGGGCCACAGCTTCTTTTTTTTTTTTTTTAAGATTTCTTATTTATTTGTTAGCGAGACAGGCAGCAAGAAAGGGAACACAAGCAGGGGGAGTGGGAGAGGAAGAAGCAGGCTCCCAGCAGAGGAGCCTTATGTGGGGCTTGATCCCAGCACTCTGGGATCATGCCCTGAGCTGAAGGCAGATGCTTAATGACTGAGCCACCCTGGCTTCCCTGGGCCACAGCTTCTTAATCCAGTCATCTGTTGAAGGGCATCTTGGCTCCTTCCACAATTTAGCTATTGTGGACAATGCTGCTATGAACATTAGGGTGCATATGCCCTTCTCTTCACTACGTCTGTATCTTTGGGGTAAATACCCAGTAGTGCAATGGCTGGGTCATAGGGTAGCTCAATTTTTAACTTTTTAAGGGACCTCCACACTGTTTTCCAGAGTGGCTGTACCAACTTGCATTCCCACCAACAGTGTAAGAGGGATCCCCTTTCTCCACATCCTCTCCAACAATTGTTGTTTCTTGCCTTGTCTATTTTTGCCATTCTAACTGGCGTAAGGTGGTATCTCAGTGTGGTCTTGATTTGAATTTCCCTGATGGCTAATGATTTTGAACATTTTTTCATGTGTCTGTTAGCCATTTGTATGTCTTCATTGGAAAACTGTCTGTTCGTATCTTCTGCCCATTTTATGATTTGTTTATTTGTTTCTAGTATATTGAGTTTGAGAAGTTCTTTGTAGATCTTGGATACTAGTCTTTTATCTGTAGTGTCATTTGCAAATATCTTCTCCCATTCCGTGGGCTGCCTCTTAATTTTTTTGACTGTTTCCTTGGCTGTGCGGAAGCTTTTTGTCTTGATGAAGTCTCACAAGTTCATTTTTTCTTTTGTTTCTCTTGCCTTTGGAGATGTGTCATGAAAAAGTTGCTGTGGCCGATGTTTTAGAGGTTGCTGCCTATGCTCTCCTCTAGGATTTTGATGGATTCCTGTCTCACATCGAGGTCTTTGATCCATTTCGAGTTTATCTTTGTGTATGGTGTGAGAGAGTGGTCAAGTTTCATTCTTTTGCATGTAGCTGTCCAATTTTCCCAGCACCATTTATTGAAGAGACTGCCTTTTTTCCACTGGATGTTTTTTCCTGCTTTTTCGAAGATTAGTTGCCCAAAGAGCCGAGGGTCCATTTCTGGGTTCTCTATTCTGTTCCATTGGTCTATGTGTCTGTTTTTGTGCCAGTACCATGCTGTCTTGGTGATCACAGTTTTGTAGTACAGCTTGAAATCCGGCAATGTGATGCCCCCAGCTTTGTTTTTCCTTTTCAACAATTCCTTGGCTATTCGGGGCCTTTTCTGGTTCCACACAAATTTAAGGGCTGTTTGTTCCAGTTCTTTGAAAAATGTCATCGGTATTTTGATTGGGATAGCATTGAAAGTGTAGATTGCTCTGGGTAGTATAGACATTTTAACTATGTTTATTCCTCCAATCCATGAGCATGGAATATTTTTCCATCTTTTTGTGTCTTCTTCAATGTCTTTCAAGAGTGATTTGTAGTTTCTAGAATATAGATCCTTTACCTCTCTAAGTTAATTCCAAGATATCGTATGATTTTTGGTGCTATTGTAAATGGGATGGATTCCCTAATTTCTCTTTCTTCAGTCTCATTGTTCGTGTATAGAAATGCAACTGATTTCTGAGCATTGATTTTGTACCCCACCACATTACTGAATTGCTCTTTAAGTTCTAGTAGTTTCGGAGTGGACTCTTTTGGGTTTTCTATATAGAGTATCATGTCACCTGCAAAGAGAGACAGTTTGACTTCTTCTTTGCCGATTTGGATACCTTTTATTCCTTTTTGTTGTCTGATTGCATTGCAAGGACTTCTAGTACTTTGTTGAATAATAATGGTGAGAGTGGGCATCCTTGTCCTGTTCCTGATCTTAAGGGAAAGGTTTTCAGCTTTTCCCCGTTGAGAAAGATATTCACTGTAGGCTTTTCATAGATTTGCTGTAGGCTTTTCATAGAGGAATGTACCCTCTATCCCTATACTCTGAAGTGTTTTAATCAGGAAAGCATGCTGTATTTTGTCAAATGTTTTTTCTGCATCAATTGAGAGGATCATATGGTTCTTGACTCTTTTCTTGTTGATATGATCTATCACACTGATCGATTTGAGAATGTTGAACCACCCTTGCATCCCAGGGATGAATCCCACTCGGTCTTGATGGATAATCCTTTTAATGTACTGTTGGATCCTATTAGTTAGGATCTTGTTGAGAGTTTTGGGGTCCATATTCATCAGGAAAATCGGTCTGTAATTTTCCTTTTTGTTGGGGTCTTTGCCTGGTTTGGGGATCAAGGTAATAGTGGCCTCATAGAATGAGTTTGGTTGTTTTCCTTCTGTTTCTATATTTGGATGCAGCTTCAGGAGAATAGGTATTATTTCTTCTTTGAATGTTTGGTAGAATTCCCCGGGGAATCCGTCAGGCCCTGGACTCTTACTTTTGGGGAGGTTTTTGATCAGTGCTTCAATCTCTTCATAATTAATTGGTCTGTTTAAATAATCAGTTTCTTCCTGTTTCAGTCTTAGTAGTTTATAGGTTTCCAGGAAGGCATCCATTTCTTCCAGGTTGTTTAATTTATTGGCATAAAGCTGTTGATAAAAGTTTCTAATGATCCTTCCTATTTCATTGGTGTTGATTGTGACCTCTCCCCTTTCATTCATAATTTTATTAATTTGGGTCCTTTCTCTATTCTTTTGAATAAGTCTGGCCAGTGGCTTATTGATAGTATTTATTCTTTCAAAGAACTAGCTTTTAGTTCTCTTGATCTGCTCTACTCTGCTCCTGGTTTCTAATTCATTGATTTCTGCTCTAGTCTTGATCAACCGCCTTCTCATGTGTGGGTTAGGCCTGTTCTTCTGTTCCAGCTCCAGCTTCTTGAGGTGAGAATAGAAAAACTGCATTTTAGATTTTTCTATTCTTTTGAATGAGACTTGGGTGGCTATGTATTTTCCCCTTAGGACTGCCTTTGCAGTGTCCCATAGATTTTGGATTGATGTGTTTTCATTCTCATTGATCTCCAGAAATTGTTTAAACTGATTTTTAATTTCATGGTTTACCCAATCATTCTTGAGCAGGATGGTTCTTAGTTTCCAAGTGTTTGAGTTTCTGCCAAATTTTTCCTTGTGATTGCTTTCCAGTTTCAAAGCATTGTGGTCTGAGAATATGCAGGGAATAATATCAGTGTTTTGGTATCGGTTGAGACCTGTTTTATGACCCAGTATATGATCTATTCTGGAGAAAGTTCCACGTGCATTCGAAAAGAATGAGTATTCTGTTGTTCTGGGGTGTAGTGTTCTATATATATCTATGATGTCCATCTGGTATGTCATTCAAAACTCTTGTTTCTTTGTTGATTTTGTGCTTAGGTGATCTGTCTATTGCTGAGAGCGGAGTGTTGAGGTCCCCTACTATTAATGTATTATTATCTATATGTCTCTTTATTCTGGTTAAGATTTGGCTTATGTATCTTGCTGCTCCCCTGCTGGAGGCATAGATATTTATAATTGTCATATCCACTTGTAGCATACATCCTTTAAGAATAATATAGTGTCCTTCTGTATCTCTAACAACCGTCTTTAGTTTAAAATCTAATCTGTCTGATATGAGAATTGCTACCCCAGCTTTCTTTTGAGGTCTAATGGCATGAAAAATGGTTTTCCATCCCTTAATTTCAGTCTGAATGTATCTTTAGGTTCAAAATGAGTCTCTTGCAGACAGCAAATAGGTGGGTCATGTCTTTTTATCCAGTCTGCAACCCTGTGTTATTTATGGGAGCATTTAGCCCATTCGCATTGAGAGTGATTATTGAGAGATATGATTTTAATGATGTCATGTTGCCTGTGAAGTCTTTGTTTCTATAGATTGTGACTTTCTGTTCTGTATCACTCTTGGGGCCTTTTTACTTTTGTAGAACCCCCCCTTAAGATCTCCTGTAGGGCTGGTTTAGTGGTTACGAATTCCTTTAGTTTCTGCCGATCCTGGAAGGTCCTTACCTCTCCATCAATTCTGAATGACAACCTTGCTGGATAAAGGATCCTTGGCTGCATGTTCTTCTCAGATAGAGCTTTGAAAATATCCTGCCAACCCTTCCTAGCCTGCCAGGTCTCTGTAGACAGGTCTGACGTTATTCTGATATTTTTTCCTCTGTACATAAGGATTTTCTTCCCCCCGGCCGCTTTCAATACTGTATCCTTGGATCTAATATTTGTGAACTGCACTATGACGTGACGTGGTGTAGGTCTGTTCCCGTTGACCTTGGGAGGGGTCCTCTCTGCTTCTTGGATATGAATGGTTGTTTACTTTGCCAGATTAGGGAAGTTCTCAGCTACAATTTGTTCAAATATCTCTTCTAGACCTCTCTCTTTCTCCACCCATTCGGGGATGCCGATGATTCTGACATTGGATCGTTTCATTGAGTCAGTAATCTCCCGTAATCTACATTCTTGAGATTGGATTTATTTTTGAGCTAAGTTTCTGTTTTAACTTTCTCATCTACCATCCCATCCTCCAATTCACTAATTCGTTCTTCTGCCTCATCTACTCTGACCGTCAGAGCGTCTAGTTTAGACTGCATTTGATTCATAGCATTTTTAATTTCTGCCTGACTCGCTCTCATTTCTGCCCGTAGAGATTGTATATTTTCGTTAATATTTTTGTTAATAGTTTTTTTCAAGCCTACACATCATGTTGGCCATTGTTACTCTGAATTCCGTTTCTGACAATTTGGTTATATCCATATCCATCAGTTCTGTGGCAGAGGCCACAGACTCTATCTTTTCTTTGCTGGGAGGGATTTCTCCTCCTTGTCATTCTGATGAGGAGAGGTTGCGGGGATGTCCAGAGCCCAAATTATTGACCAGGACCCAGGCAGTGTGCACTTGTTTTATAGGGACCTTAGGGATGTGGGCTTCTTGATTTTTCAGCCTGCCTTCTGGGGGAGGGGCCTGCCGAGCCGATATTCAGGCAACCCTGTTTGGGTAGAGTTGCCCTGTCCCCTACGAGGGGGGATGGGAATGGGCACACTGTGAGCCGATATTTCCGGGCTTTTGTTCTCTGGCGGCTTTCCCTTGTTGTTTGCTGTGCCTCTTCTGAGAGTCAGAGCAGCAGTGGCCAAATCTCAGCCTCTGTCTCAGAACAGAGAGATCACAATCCGCTCTCCACTGAACTCTCTTGGCCTCTTTAACTCTGTTTCTGTTGGTGCTGCCAAAAACCCCGCAGCGTCCCGGGTTGTGCCCCCCATGGCCGGTGTCCCAGCCCTCACTTCCAGGGCCGGTAAATCTCTGTCCTTTGTGCTTCTAATACCACCAGCCGCCCCCGGTTCCTGCGTGCGCTCCCGAGATCCCTGTTTCAGTGTGGTTCGCGTACGTCCTGGAGCACCAGTTTTCAGTCAGGTCACGCATGAGCTCCCGAGCTTTTGGTTTCAGTCTAGCTCGAGTGTGAGCTCTGGAGCTCCGGTTTTTAGTTTGGGCACGCGTGCTCCCGAGCTCCCAGTTTTAGTCCGGTTCCAGTGAGAGCTCCGGAGCTCCGGTTTTCATTCTGGTTGTGCGCGTTCCTGGGCTCATGGTCTCAGTGTGCTCTCTCGCAGGTGCCGGTCCATGAGTCTGGCCTGCTCCCCAGTGGAGGTGGCTATTGCTTCCCGGTGCTCTAGCGCGTCGCCTCCCTCTCCCTTCCGTTTATCTTCCGATATCTATGCGCGGATTCACGGCTCCCTGCTTCATACCTCAATATTCAGCACTGGAGTTGTTCGTTTGTAGAGATCCAGATTTATCTTCCTGCATCTCAGGCTCATTCCGTGAGTTTTCAGGATTGTCTGGTAGATATCCAGCTCGACTCAGGGGACCAGCTGAAAATGGGGTCTCCTACTCCTCTGCCATCTTTTCTCCTCCTTGCAGAAAGTGGTCGCTTTTCTGTTCATAGAGTTTCTGCTACTCTTTTCTTTGTTCTCCAGTTGCATTCATAGGTATTCAGAATGGTTTGGTAGCTCTCTAGATGAATTCCTGGGACCAGACAATCTTTAGGTCTCCTGCTCCTCTGCCATCTTGGCTGTAAGTGTAGAATTAAACATAATTGTTGAGGTGTAAGATAAGGTAATAGAGAAGGAGACATGTGCAAATATATATATATGTATGTATGTATGCTGTTGGTGTTGCAGTTTTTGAGATTGAGGTTGTATATTCAATCCACATTTGTTTATTATAGTACTGACAAATTAGTGTTAGATTAAAAATGTGGACTTAATTCTACTTTATTGTATATTTTTATTTATCATGCTGTTCTTTGCTCTTTTTTTGTCCTTTCCTGACTTCTTTTTACCCTTTCATCATCTTTGATTTATATGCTTTTCTTAGAATGTGTATGAATTGGATTTGATTGTCTGTTCCGGACTTGGAGTTCATAGTCAATCTGAGTAATCTTGCCCATCTACATTTCTGATTCTGATAAACTAGCAGATTTTAACTCATAGAGTATTATTTCAACTCCAGTATTTTTCTGTTCTGGACTTCCTTTTAGGCATGTGTAGGAGCCACTTGAAGTAGTTTCTATGTCTCCTGAAAGTATTTTCCATATATTTAGAATCTGTGTATGAGTTTTGTTTTGTATGACCTCCTCTTAGTAACATCTTTCAAATCATTAATTTTCTCTTCACTGATTTAAAATTTATTCTATTGTATGACTTACACCCAGTATTTTTAGGTAGACTTTACATTTGATTTGATTTGATTTTTTTAAAAGATTTTATTTACTCATTTGAGAGAGCACACACAAGCAGGGTGAGCAGCAGACAGAGAGGGAGGGAGAAGCAGACTCCCTGCTGAACAGGGAGCTTGACGTGGGGCTCTATCCCAGGACTCTGAGATCATGACCTGAGCTGAAGGCAGACACTTAACCATCTGAGCCACCCAGGCGCCCCTACACTTTACATTTTAGAGCAGCTCTTGGATCAAATCAAAATTGAGAAGAAGGTATATCTCCTTCCTACACATATGCACAACTTACTCTGTCATCAGCGTACCTCAGTGGTACATTTGTTACAATCATTGAATCTACATTAATGCATCATTATCATCTAGAGTCATAGATTACATTTGGGTACAACTCTTGGTGTTATACATTCTGTGGATTTGGACAAATGCATGGTGTACTTTCATTACCCTAAAACTCCTAAATTCCCACTATCCCCTGGCAACCACTAATCTTTTTACGGTCTCTATAGTTTTGCCTTTTCCATATTGTCTTTAGTTGGAATCGTACAATATGTTGTCTTTTCAAGTTCACTTCTCTCACTTAGTAATAGACATGTAAGTTTCCTCTGTGTTTTTTCATGGCTTGATAGCTCATTCTTTTCAGTGTTGAATAATACTCTGTAGTATGGATGTATCATTATTTATTTATCTATTTATCTATTCACCTACTGAATCTTTGTTACTTCCATTTTGTTGGCAATTATGAATAAAGCTGCTATTATAAATATCTGTGTGCAGGTTTTTATGTCTACAAAATTTTCAGCTCATTTGGATAAATACCCCAAAAGCACGATTTCAGTATTTTATGGTAGAGAATGATGAGTTTTGTAAGAAACTGCCAAACTGCCTTCCAAAGTGGCTGTACCATTTTGTGTTCCTACCAGCAGTGAATGAGAGTTCTTTTTACTCCACATCCTCACCATTTAGTGTTGTCAGTGTTTTGAATCTTGGCCATTCTAATAGGTGTGTAGTGGTATCTTAACTATTGTTTCGATTAGAAATTTCCTAATGATGTATGATATGGAACATCTTTACATACAAATACATCTTTGCATACAATGCATACCGTATTTGTCTTCTGTATATCTTCTTTGGTGAGGTGTCTGTTAAAGTATTCGGGCTGTTCTTTAATTGAATTACATGTCTTCTTGTTGAGCTTTAAGTGTTTCTTGTATATTTTGGATTAGAGTCCATTATCAGCTGTGTCTTTTGCCAATATTTTCTTCCAGTCTGTGGTTTGTTTTCCCATTCTTTTGCCAGTGTCTTTTGTAGAGCAGAAGTTTTATATCAATTCTTTCTTTCAATTATTTCTTTTATGTTTTTAACTTTAATGAAGTCCTGCTTATCAATTTTTTGTTTGTTTGTTTTTGTTTTCTTGTACTTTTGCTGTTATCTCCAAAAAGTCTATGGCAAATCTGAGGTCATCTAAATTTTCTCCTATGTTATCTTCCAGCAGTTTTATAGTTTTGCATTTCACATTTAGTTCTAGGCTGCATTTTGAGTTAACCTTCCTGATGAGTTTAAAGTCTATGTGTAGATTGAGTTATTTATGTATTTTTACATGTGGATATCGAGGTGTCCAGCACATTTTGCTATATTGATTTTGCTCCTTGTCTAACATCAGTAGAGTGTATTTGTGTGAGTCTGTTTCTGGACTCTATTCTGTTAACTTGATTATTTGTCTCTTCTTTCACCAATACCATACTGCTATGATAATTGTATTTCCAGTATTTTTAATTTGTTCCTTTTAATGGCTATTTGCTTATTTCATTTGAACTAGGTGGTTTCTTTTTTTTCCATAATGGCTTGTTACTTAAATTTAAAAAAAAATTTTTCTGCTAGTACCATGCTGTCTTGATTACTACAACTTTGTAGTATGCCTTGATATCTGGGATTGTGAGACCTCCAGTGTTGTTTTTCTTTTTCGAGATTGCTTTGGCTTTTCAGGGTCGTTCCATACAAATTTTAGCATTACTTGTTGTAGTTGTGTGAAAAATGCTGTTGGTATTTTGATAGGGATTGCATTAAATCTGTAGATTGCTTTGGTTAGTATGGACATTTTAAGAATATTTGTTTTTCTGATCCATGAACATGGAATGGTTTTTGTATCCTCAGTTTTTTTCACCAATGTTTTATAGTTTTCATAGTACAGGTCTTTCACCTCCTTGGTTAAGTTTATTCCTAGGTATTTTATTCTTTTTGTGCACTGTAAATGGGATTATTTTCTTAATTTCTCTTTCTGCTACTTATGTAGAAATGTAATGGATTTCAGAATATTGATTTTACGTGGCGCCTGGGTGGCTCAGTCATTAAGCGTCTGCCTTCGGCCCAGGGAGTGATCCCAGGGTCCTGGGATCAAGCCCTCATCGGGCTCCCTGCTCTGCTGGGAGCCTGCTTCTTCCTCTCCCACTCCCCCTGCTTGTGTTCCCTCTCTCGCTGGCTGTCTCTCTCTCTGTCAAATAAATAAATAAAATCTTAAAAAAAAGAATATTGATTTTATATCTGCAAACTTGCTGAATCCCTTTATCAGTTCTAGCAGTTTTTTGGTGGAGTCTTTTGGGTTTTCGATTTGGAGTGTCTTGCCACTTGCAAATAAAGTTTTACTTCTTTCTTACCATTCTGGATTCCTTTTATTTCCTTTTGTTGTCTGATTGCTGTGGCTAAGACTTCTAGTACTTTGTTGAATAAATGGTGAGGGTGGCCATCCTTGTGTTGTTCCTGATCTCGGGAAGAGCTTTCATTTTTTCACCATTGATTATGATATTAGCTGTGGGTTTTTCACAGATTACCTTTATTATGTTGAGGTATGTTCCCTCTAAACCTACTTTGTCGATGGTTTTTATCATGAATGGATATTGTACTTTATCAAATGCTTTTTCTGTATTTATTGAAAGGGTCATGTGTTTTTATCCTTTCTTTTATTGAAGTGATGTATCATGCTGTTTGATTTGCAAATATTGATCCCAGGAATAAATCCCACTTGATCTTGGTGAATGATATTTTAAATGTATTGTTGGACTTGGTGTGCCAATATTTTGCTGAGGATTTTACATCTGTGTTCATCAGAGATATTGGCCTATAGTTCTCTTTTTTTATAGTGTCTTTATCTGATACCATTGGTATCAGGTGATGGTGACCTCATAGAATGATTTTGGGTTTTCTTCCTCTTCTATTTTTTGAAATAGTTTGAGAAACCTAGGTATTAACTCTTCTTTAAGTGGTTGGTAGCATTCACTTGTGAAGCCTTCTGGTCCTGGACTTTCGTTTGTTGGGAATTTTTTGATTACTGATTCAATTTCATTGCTGGTAATCTGTCTGTTAAATTTTCTCTTTCTTCCTGATTCCATTTTTGGAGGTTGTATGTTTCTAGGAATGTATCCATTTCTTCCAGGTTGTTCAATTTGTTGGCATTACAGTTTTTCACAATATTCTCTTATCCTTTGTATTTATGTGGTGTTGGTTGTTAGATCTCCTCTTTCACTTCTGATTTTATTTGAGTTCTCTCTCTCTCTCTCTTCCTCTCTCTCTCTCTCTTTCTCTCTCTTTCAGTGTTTCTGGCTAAAGGTTTATCAATTTTGTTGATCTTTTTAAAGAACCAGCCCCTGGTTTTATTGATCTGTTCTATTGGCTTTTAGTTTCTATTTCATTTATTTCTGTTGTTTTTTTCTTCCTTCTACTGGCCTTTGGTTTTATTTGTTCTTCTTTTTCTAGCTCCTTTACATGTAAGGTTGGGTTATTTATTTGAGATTTTCTTGGTACTTGAGTTAGGTCTGTATTGCTATAAACTTTCCTCTTAGAATAGCTTTTACTGCATCCCAAATATTTGGGACCATTGTGTTTTCATTTTTGTTTGTCTTCATGTATTTTGTGATTTTCCCTTTGATTTCTTGGTTGACCCATTTATTATGTAGTAGCATGTTTTTTAACCTCCATGCATTTGTTCTCCTTGCTTATTTTTTCTTGTTGTTGATATTTAGTTTCACAGTGTTGTGGTCAAACAGATCCATGATATGACTTAAGTCTTTTTGAAGTTCTTGAGCTTTGTGGCCTAATGTATGATCTATTCTGGAGAACATTCCACGTGCACCTGAAAGACTATGTAGTCTACTGTTTTAGGCTGGAATGTTCTGAATATATCTGTTATATCCTTTTGGTCCAATGTGTCATGTAAAATGGTTGTTTCCTTGTTGATTTTCTGTTTGAATGATGTATACGTTGATATAAGTGGGGTGTTAAAGTCCCTTACAGTTATTATATTACTAATGATTACTTCTTTTATGTTTGTTATTAGCTGCTTTGTGTATTTGGGTACTCCTGTATTGGGTGCATAAATATTTATGTTTTTTTTTTAAAGATTTTATTTATTTATTTGACAGAGAGAGAGACAGCTGGCGAGAGAGGGAACACAAGCAGGGGGAGTGGGAGAGGAAGAAGCAGGCTCATAGCGGAGGAGCCTGATGTGGGGCTCGATCCCATAATGCCGGGATCACGCCCTGAGCTGAAGGCAGATGCCTAACCGCTGTGCCACCCAGGCGCCCCTATGTTTGTTTTATCTTCTTGTTGGATTATTCCCTTTATGATTGTATAGTGTCCTTCTTTGTCCCTTGTTACACTCTTTGTTTTAATGTCTGTCCAATATAAGTATTTCTACTCTGGCTTTCTTTTCACTTCCATTTGCATGGTATAGAAGCATTCTTTAACATCCCTTGACTTTCAGTCTGCATGTGTTTTTAGGTCTGAAATAAGTCTCTTGTAGGCAGCATTATACATAGGGTTTTGTTGTTGTTGTTTGTTTGTTTGTTTTTCTCAGTTCTATCACTATGTCTTTTGAATGGAGGATTTAGTTCATTTACATTCAAAGTAATTATTGATAGGTGTGTACTTATTGCCATTTTGTTACTTTTCTCATGGGCTGTTTTTGTAGTTCTTCTCTCTTCCTTTCCTCCCTTGCTCTCTTCTCTCATGGTTTGCTGGCTTTCTTTAGTGATGTACTTGGATTCCTTTTTCTTTATCTATTACTGGTGGGTTTTTTTTTTTTTTTAAGATTTTATTTATTTACTTGAGGGAGAGGGAGAGAGAGTGAGCATGAGGCAGGGTGGGAGGGACAGAGGGAGAAGGAGAAGCAGACTCCCTGCTGAACAAAGTCCAACATGGACTCCCAGGACCCCGAGATCATGACCTGAGCTGAAAGCAGACATTTAACCGACTGATCCGCTCAGGCACCTCTGTTACTGGTTTTTGATTTGTGGTTACCATTAGGTTTATATATAACATCTTGTGCATATAGCAGTCTATATTCAGTTGATGGTTGCTTAAGTTTGTACCCATTCTTAAAAACACGAAATTTTTACCCCTTCTTCCCCACTACGTTTTAGGAAAATGGTGTCATACTTGACATTCTTTTATTTTGTGAATTTCTTGACTGATTTTTATGGATACACTTAAATTTACTACTCTTGTACTTCGTATTTTTTTACTCCTACTTATGGTCTTTCTATTCAGAGTTCCCTTAAGCATTTCTTGTAGGATTGGTTTTGTGGTCATGAATTCTTTCAACTTTTATCTAAGAAACTCTTATTGTCTCCTTGTATCTGAATGATAGCCTTGTTGGAAAGAATATTCTTGGTTGAAGATTTTTTTCTTTCAGCACTTTGAATATATCATGCCATTCCCTTCTGGTCTGAATAATAAACTCATAGACTTATGGGGTTTCCCTTGTGTGTAACTGGTTTTTTGTTGTTGTTGTTGTTGATTTTAAAATTCTCTATCACTGCTTTTTGCCATTTTAATTATTATGTGTCTTGGCGTGGACCTCCGTGTGTTGATTTGTTAGGGACTCTCTGTGCCTCCTGCATCTAGATTTCTGTTTCCTTCCCCAGATTCAGGAAGTTTTCAGCTATTATTTCTTCAAATACATTTTCTGCATCCTTTTTTCTCTCATCTCCTTCTGAGATCCCTATAATGTGAATGTTATTATACTTAATGGTGTTGCTGTGTTCCCTAAGTTTCATTTTTTTTTGAAATTATATTATTTCTTTTCTTATTCAGCTTGATTGGTTTATATTAGTGTATTCCAGGTCACTGATCAATTCTTTTTTTTAAAAAAATATATTTTTTTATTTATTTGAGGGAGGGAGGGGAAGAGAGAGGGAGAGAAAGAAAGCATGAGCAGGGAGAGGAGCAGAAGGAGATGCAGGCTCCCCGGTGAGCAGGGAGCCTGATGTGGGGCTTGATCCCAGGATCTGGGGATCATGACCCAAGCCGAAGGCAGACACTTAACCAAATAAGCCACCCAGGAGCCCCTCACTGATCCATTCTTCTTCTTCCTCTAGTCTGCTCTTTTTTCCCTCTGATATATTTTTAATTTCAGTTATTGAGCTATCTCTGATTGTTTTTTTTTTTTTCAGTCTCTTTTTTGAAGGTCTTACTGAGGACCTCTATTCTTTTCTCAAGTCCAGTAAGTTTCTTTATGATCATTATTTTAAATTCTCCATTAGGCATATTACTTATGGTCTACTTATGGTCTACCATATTACTTGGTCTAACTCTCCGTGTCTGTTTCTCTGTGTTAGGAAAATCAGTTACAGCTCCTGCTCTTGAAAGTAGTGGTCTTATGAAGACGAGGTCCTGTAGTACCCTACAGTGCAGTGTTGCCTGTTCACATGAACCTCAGCTTCAGGGATATCTCCTTTGTGTGTTGTATGGGCCCTACTCTTGGGGCTGAGTCATATTTGCCTTTAGTCCAGTCATCTGCAGTGGCTCTCTTTGCCTTTTGTGGGCAGGGTTTGATCCCTATATTGTTAGTTGGCCAGTGTAAGGCCACCCTGGGCTTGAGTTGAGTTAGACCGGTGTTTTCCAGACATGCAGTAGCATTGAACTACAGTGTGCTTTCCTTTGTTGTCCTCTGAGAAGCTTTCATTGGTGAGCAAGGCTTGCAGTCAGACCAGATGTCTGCTCCCAGTTCAGTGTTGGAGCTGCAGTCAAACTGTCATTTGTGGTTATCTTTTCCTCTCCCCAGGGCTCTAGTCATTTTGGATAGGTGCTAGCTCCTGTCAGGGCTGCTTACACACTGCCAGGCTCGTGGCACTGCTTTGGATGAGCTCTGGCCAAGGGCATATTGGAGGGGGCAGGTCATAGGAGAATGCAGGGCCAGGTACACAATGTTAGTAAGATTTGCCCAGGTCTTTTGTGGGAGGGGACCTGGAGCTGCTTTAAAAAACTACTGTCTCGTTGCTAGATGGGTCAGGGTGGTGGGAGAGTGGCTAGGGCCGGGTGTGCTGTTAGCAAGTTAGGAAGAGAGTGTTGACACTGTGCTGGTTGCCCCAGGTGTCCAAGTGTCTAGGCTGGAGGGTAGGGGAGGGAAATGGTGCCCACCAACATTGTTGTTTCTAAAGAAGTCTTCTAAAGATCCCTGCCTTTCCTGTACACACTCTGAGAATGGTAAACAAATTTCTCTCTTGTACATGGCAAACATTTTTCAAACCGCTGCTTCTGTGCTATTTTTTGGGGGAGCTGTTTGTTGTGCTGTCTCTTTAAGGACGGGGACTCAGTTTTCTCTTGTCTTCTGGCTCCTCCAGGGCCAATTTTGCTGATTTTTAAATTTTCAGTTAAGTCCCACTGATTATAAAAAATGGGCCCCTCTGATTTTCAAAGCCAATGTTATGGAGATTTATCTTTTTTGTGGGGGCCCCCATGTCTGCAGTGCTTGCTTGTGAGGGTGTGTTTCTCTCCCTTCTCTGTGCCCGAGTCATCAGTTCCATGGGTCCATTTAGTTCCCCACTGTGTCTTTACCCTTCCTACCCTATTTGATGTGGTCTCTTCTTTAAATTTAGTTGTGCAGAAACTGTTCTGTCAGTCTTTGGGTCATTTTCTGGGTTATTTACAATGATGTTGGTGTTATCTAGTTGCATCTGTGGGACGAGGTGTGCTTAGGATCTTCCTACTCTGCCATCTTCCCTGGAAGTTCCATAATTAACTGTTTTATCAATGATATTCTTTCTTTATCTCTTTGAGGTTAAAAAATGTTTTTCATATAGCTCTTTTAAGATTGTTTTACTTATTATATAAAGAAATGAATTTTATACAGATTTATTTCATTAAATTTTTGTTAGCCATCTTACTGTTAAGTTCATCACATAATTTGGACTGTATTTTGTAGGCTTATCTTAAATGTGTATTTTTCATCTTCTGGATTATGCTTCCTAATGCTACAGTTTTGTTCTCACCTTCATATGCTTTGCTAGGTTACTCTGACCACAATTAAATAATATTTTTGTCTTTATGCTACCCAACTATGGTGATATTGGCAATATTGGAGATTTTGTTGCAAAGGTTTAGCTCAAATTCTAGCCTTTGAGCTGTATGTACTTTACTCGGTGCCTTTCCATGTGTGATGGTTAATTTTTTTTTTTTTATGGATAATTTTAAGTGTCAACTTGGCTAGGTTACAGTATGCAGTTGTTTGGTCAAACACTAGTGTAGATTTTGCTGTGGAAGTATTTTGTCAGTGTGATTAATGTTTAAAACTGTAGACTTTGAGTAAATCAGATTACTCCCATTACCTGGGTGGGCCTCTTCACAGGCCTTAGAAAAAAGACTGAAATCCCCAAGGAAGAGGAAATTCTTTCTTCAGACTGTCTTCAGACTTGAATTTCAACCTCAGCTCTTCCCTGGTTCTTCAGCCTGCCTTGCAGGTTTCAGATATGCCATCCTTCATAATTGCATGAGCCAGTTCCTTCAAGCTTCTCTCCCTTTCCCTTCCACCCTGTGTATATGTATATGAAATATGTATATCTCCTGTCTCCTACTTGCTCTGGTTCGCTGAGGAACCCTGACTAATGTCACATATAGAGACTTTTATTAATATAGCCTCATGGAGTGGTCACTTGTACTGTTTTGTTTTTCAGAATAAATAATTTTTCAGTTTTCTCTTTTTATACCCAGTATACTTGGTATAGAGATGGAGGTGATAGGTGGGGAAATATCATTTTAAGTTGGCTTCCTGTACTTTTTATGTACATCAAATTTTCAGAATTTTTTTTTTAAGATTTTTTTTTTTTTTTTTTGACAGGATGGAGACAGCCAGCGAGAGAGGGAACACAAGCAGGGGGAGTGGGAGAGGAAGAAGCAGGCTCATAGCGGAGGAGCCTGATGTGGGGCTTGATCCCATAACGCCGGGATCACGCCCTGAGCTGAAGGCAGACACTTAACCGCTATGCCACCCAGGCGCCCCAAATTTTCAGAATTTTTATACCAATGTTTATAAACTGTTGCAGACTAAAAATACAGAAAAATCAGATTTTTTTCTCTTTTTCATTTTTAATCCCTGAAATTTCCTTCAAATTGATGTTTATCTTTCTATTATACTTAAATTACTATGACCAAATTAATAAAATTTAATATTTAGTTGTTTTTCTTTTTTTGGTTTCATATTCCTATCATTCTTTGCCATAAGTAATTTAGCTTGTTGTAGACAAATAATAGTAAATTTAATGTTATTATTTGATTTAAATTCCCAAAATTCATTAAGATCTTCTTAGGATACTTGTGGGTTATTGATAAGGACAGTAATCTTTCAAAGAAGAGAAAGCACTGGAAGTTAATTTTTGAGGTATTTACAGAGATGTCCTCCAATGTCATTTTTTTTGGTGTTTTTAGCACATTTCTAACTTTACATATATAACTGCAAAAGTCCATCAAAAATTTTTAGTTTGAAAAGCCATTATATATCATCTTAGGTTTATAACATTTCACTGGACAAAAATGTGTGGTCAAAATACCTTTACATTTAAAATTCTGGGTCTGTTCTGTTTCGCTATTATAAAATTCTCACAACATATTTGCTGAACTGGCTCTGGCATAGAGGCTGCTATTTGCAGCTTCCCAAATTTGTGTAAGTGTGATATAAAGTTTGATTGTTTTATTATTTTTATTATGTGGAATAAATTCAAGGTTACACTAACAATTGTGTCACTTTCAAGCACTTGCGTTCTATATACATTCTTCAGGAGAAAATAAAAGATTTATAATTCATGATATGAAAATTATGTACAGCTATAGTAGATTCACAGATGTGTATTTAATTGTTAAAGTAGAAACATGAAAATGAAAAGTATTTTTCTAGATCATACAAAGATTTCTATATATGACAGGTTGGAAGTGTTGTGACCATTTTTCTATTTTGCCAGTTTTTTTTCTTCAACACAAGATCAGGAGACATATCACTGATCACCAAGTGTTTTCAGTGGATGAGATATAGTGTGTAGGCATGCATGTGTTGTTAAAATTATCACTGTCACACACATAACGAATGTTGATTACAACATTTATTTTCCAGTGCACCCCACTGATCACAAAATAATCAGCGGTCTAAACAGAAGGCTCTATTTCTTTGTCCTGGGAATTCAGTGATTAAACAGTACAAATAGTGGGGTGCCTGGGTGGCTCAGTCGTTAAGCGTCTGCCTTCGGCTCAGGGCGTGATCCCGGCGTTCTGGGATCGAGGCCCACATCAGGCTCCTCTGCTGGGAGCCGGCTTCTTCCTCTCCCACTCCCCCTGCTGTGTTCCCTCTCTCGCTGGCTGTCTCTCTCTGTCAAATAAATAAAAATCTTAAAAAAAAAAAAATTAACAGTACAAATAGTTGCCCAGGATTTCTTTGTTATGTATATGTTGCATATATGGTGAGAGTCATACTAAGGAAAACCTCAGTTCTGCTTTCTTTCCCATTTCATTGAGTTTTCCTTCTATACTACATAATTCATAAAATACAATATACAAGCATCCTCCATTTTTTGCATATATATATGATATGTGTATGTATGGTATATTTACATTATGTAAACATATATATGTAAAAGCAATACAAACTCTTCTTTTGACCTAACATGCATATCCATTCCCATCCCATTTCTCTGTTACCTTTTGCAATAAAACGCCTGGAAAGAATTTTTCTCTATACTCCCTGTCTTCAATTTTTCTCTCTCCACTTTCTCTTAAACATACACTAAGAGGCTTTTACCTTCACAGTTCCATATAATCCGCACTTATAAGTGACACTAATGATTTCTGCATCATTAAATCCAGTGAACTGTTTCTAGCTTCATGTCATTTCATTTCTCAAGAACATTTACATCTCCTTTCTTATAAATGCCTTTTTTACTTAGCTTCAAGAACATCGCACTGTAGTTTTCTTTATATAAGTGCTGATTCAGTCTTCTTTGATGCTTGCCATTCATCTCACTGATTCATCTCTTCCTTCCTTGATGATGTTACCCAGTTAAATGCCATCTATGTGGCATGATAGCATCCTTTAGCCAAGAGTCTCTCTTGATCTAAGGGCTTATAATATACAATTTTCCGGCGCCGGAAATAGAAAGTTGGAGAAAGAAATGACCTTATCTTTTAAAATGCTTGATTAATAAGAGAAGAAATTATTTTGTCAGATAACAGACTAAAAGAAGACTGTGTTTATGTATATCAAATGTATTATAAATAATACACATATATAGTCTTCTACATGTGTATATCATGTACACATATGTGAATGTTTTAATTAAAATAAATGCTTTATTTTTTAACTTTAAAAAAAGAGTCTTAATTATATAAAAATCTTAAGCTAACTTAATATGATACATGTTAATACAAAAAGGTAGGGTTGCGATGTTGACAGAGAGAGACAGAGTGAGAAGACTTGAGCATGTGGAAGATTGCTACCGTATACTAAAAAAAAAATATTCTGTTGAATTCTATGAGTACTGTTTTGCATAATTGTAATTAAAGTTAAATGTCTACATTGATGATATAATTGTTGATTTAAAATGGATGTGGTATATTTTTGCACTGTACAGAAGTATATTTTCTGAATTTTGTAGAGGACTGGTAAAATGTCCATACAGTGATATTTTTCTGTTCCTTATTCTATCATTTTTCCCTACAGCCTCTCCATATCTTTCTGATCTTCTTAAGTCACAGAAGAAAATATGTATATATTTTATATGTACATTTACATATTTGCATACATATGCATGTACGTATTTATGCATGTTACATAAGAATGTTTTTGTAAACACAAGCATAAATGTACTCTCTGTACAGAGTTACTACCAAGTAAGTCTATACAAATGCTGGGACAAGAACAACGAGAGTTACCATTTTGTATCATTTTTTTTTTCTATATCCCCTATTTCAATAAATCTATTAGCTGCATGTTAAAAATAATCTCTGATGACATGGATTGCTCTATGAAACAAACATCTCAATTTTATAGACAAACCAAGGGAACAGATGTCACATAATCTTACTCCAGGATTTTCAGTACAGCATAACAATTATAAGGCAGGACACTCTGACTAATGTAGCTGACATGTAATCAGCTTCTGTTGCTTTGGCCAAAATGATGTGCATTAAATTTTGAAAAAAAAAACTTTATTTGAGGAGGAAATTATTTCTAAATGGCTTTGCATTAGGTGAAACAATATTTTTCATAATTATAATGCTATTCTGAAAGGATGCTGCAAGTAATTTTTTTGCCTGATGAAATTATCTGTATCTATAATCTGTCGTAATTATTTCAGAAGTCAACATCAGTCAAAGGTCTGTACAGAAAAATGAATACTAGTATTTTCAAAATTCCAACTTCTAAAAATTTCTGAGCATCCATTAATAGGACAACAAAACGTCAGATAAGGGCTGTGTGACTAGAGAAAGTTATAAAGATCAGCAGATTGTCATCTTTATGTATTTGTGTTTAGCATCTATATAGAATTTATTATGTGCTATATAAATACTAACTCATTTAATCTTGATACCAGTACTGTGAAGGAGTAATTCTTATTACTTTCATTTTACTTTATTTTTTAAAAGATTTTATTTATTTATTTGACAGAGAGAGAGCGCGCGACTGCCCGCACACTAGAGAGAGAGAGAGAGAGAGGGAGGGAGGGAGAGTGCGCACAGCAGGACTAGCAGCAGAGGGGGAGGGAGAAGCAGTCTCCCTGCTGAGCAAGGAGCCAGATCAGGCTCAATCCTAGGACCCTGGGATCATGATCTGAGCCGAAGGCAGACGCTTAACTGACTGAGCCACCCAGGCGCTCCATCTTATTATTTTCATTTTAAAGATGAGAAAACTGAAGTACAGAGAGGTTAAGTAATTCGCCATGGTTGCACATCTGGCACATGCAAGCCTGGCACTTGAAACTGGGTATTCTGATTCCAGAGTCTATGCTCTTAAATAGGACTTTATGTCTAATTTAAGTATTAAATACTATGATTAATTTAAAAGGGTAGTCTATCACTGTTACCTCATATGAGGAACAACCCTGCCACATATTAGGGAAAATTAAAATCTGAAGAATGAAACTAGAGAGAAAGAACATAATTCATGAAAGTTGAAGGACTGAAAATGGAAAAGATGGGGGAAAAGGATATGATACAGAAACAAGAAACCTATTTCATGGTCACAAAGTAAAATAATCTTAGTTCGTAGGAGGAAGATCTGTTTTCAGCTTTCTGTTGTCCTTGGTATGATTTAAATAACACTAGATTAGAGAGTAGAGATTAAAATTCAAATTCTTTTTCTGCCAAGTAATGCATATGTTATCTAGGACAAATCGTGTTTTTCAAGAGTCATTCTCTCATTTTTATAAGGTTCCTTGAAAATCTCTCATTCTGTGCAGTGAGATTGTCAAATTGTAGGGTTTGCTTTAAGGGAATATAATTCTATGAATCAGAATAAGCAAAAATTGTATTTTTAATTTATCCTCATGTATGTCTACATATATAGTATAATACTTAATCTTATGACTTACAACAGTGAGTGCACATTTACAGACAGCCTACATGAGCATGAGTTTTTTTGTTTGTATTTCTCTTTTAGCGTGCTTCTCTTGTTTTCCCCCACTAATAGTAATATAGTTTTACTATCTCTTGTTACAGCTATGATACCAATTTTTAAAGTGAAATATATAGAGTACAGTGAACATAAATGACCTAAGGTCTTGTTTTTGCCTCTTCTTTATAGGGGAAAAAAATGACATTTTTTAGATTTCTGTCTTTGGACACTTTTTATCTCATGCAACTTGTTCAAGTTTTTTTTTTTTTTTTAAAGATTTTATTTATTTATTTAACAGAGATGGAGACAGCCAGTGAGAGAGGGAACACAAGCAGGGGGAGTGGGAGAGGAAGAAGCAGGCTCATAGCAGAGGAGCCTGATGTGGGGCTCGAACCCAGAATGCTGGGATCACGCCCTGAGCCGAAGGCAGACGCTTAACTGCTGTGCCACCCAGGCGCCCCCTTGTTCAAGTTTTTGACACTGTACAACTTATGTCCTAATATTTTGTAATTATATTTGTATGTTTGCTTTGTCTTTAAAACTTGGATATTTTCTACCCATATTAAATAAATGCTCATTTACAGGTTTCATTCTTATATTCTAATCTTTCTGCTGACTTTATCTTGTCATATTTTCACATAGTTATTATTTTTTTCTGGAGGCAATTTCATTTCTTTATGGCATAAGTTGATATGTAAGTGAATAATAACAAAAAATATGACTTAAGAAACTAGAGTACTAGACTAGACAGTATGGCTTTGAAAACATTTATATTCTTGGTTTGTCCTTCTCTTTACCTCCTTCCTGATATTAGCTAACATCTGTGAAAGCTCTGAGTTGTTTTCTATAATAAAAAAAAAAAAAGAAATGGTTTGTTGTGAATAATATCGTCCTATCTTGAGTCCAAATCCTTCCATTCCTAACCTTCAGGTTTTTACAGACTGCTAAATTATCCTGTGTTCTATATTTTCTAGAAGAAAACATTGTAATTCATAATCCCTCTTTGATTTCAGTTTGCAATAATAAGAGGAGAATTCTATCAACTCTTAGAAGGAGATTAAGTGAAAACTGACAAAATGTGATTGGAATTTATGGACAGCATTGATTATGTTAGAAAAAAAATCTTAGCTTAAAAAAATCTAAAGATTTCTAGTTTTTAAAATAATATAAAGGAAAGCTCAAAGAAATATTATTTTTATCAAGAGTATATAGTGTTATAGCTGTAAATGCTTTAAAGAGGAGAAAATCAACAGTTTTAAACATTGCCAAAATATACTGTATATTCTCTCTCTCTGTAAATGATATATATATAATGTAATATAAAGTGTAACATACATGACATATATATATGCACACACATATAATGTAATATATATATATGTTCAGGTAGATATCTTGAAGTACTATCCAGCCAAATGCTTTTTCCTATGTATAATAGTAATCAAAATTAAATATAAATAACTTACATTGTAGTAACTTTATATTAAAGACCTCTTTATATGTCATATTAACAAGCATATGATAAAGATGAAACGTATATCTTGGAAATAATATTTTTTATCTGGCTTTTTTCTCTATAAGGGGGAAAGGACTTGAACCCCTTTTCTTTAAAAATAAAAGGAAATTTATGCTAATAATATATATACTATGTATACAAAATACATAATACCTAATACTTAATAATACATGTATTAAAATGTATTATACTTTTAGGGTAAATTTGACTAGGAACTCCTATAGTACTATTGGTTTCCTTTCCTCTTTTTAATTTTATTTTTTTAAGATTTTATTTATTATTTAGAGAGAGAGACAGCGTGCATGGATGGGGAGGGGCAGAGTGAGAGGGAGAGAGAGGGATAGGGAGAGAATCTCAAGCCGACTTCATGCTGAACAGAGAGCCCCACGCCAAGCTCCATTACCCTGAGATCATGACCTGAGCTGAAATCAAGAGTTGGACACTTAACCAACTGAGCCACTCAGGTGCCCCTCCTTTCCTCAATTTTAAATGAAAGAATATACGTTTACATTTAAAAACTACCTTCTATTTGAAAAATATTAATTTTATCTAAATAAAAACTTGATTAAATTTAAACAATTAAAAAGCCTGAGACCGAAGCTTGCATCTTCACCAAAGGTTCTCATGTCTTTTCATTATTTGTTTTGAATTTGTAAATACCCTCGTACACTCAGAGCTTTTAGTATTATTTAAAGCTCTTCAGTGTTACAGCTATTCACTCCTTACATTCTGGAAAAATATACTTAAGGCACTTAGGTAAGTCTTTCTGAATATTTCAGTAATGGCATAATATTTTGCCTGGCAATTTATTGAAGGGTGCTAAAACAGAGTTTTCAAATTAATTAGGGAACAATTTCTTAATTATCTAGATTGTGGTTTTTTGGTTCAAAGAAATAATTCTTATCTGTATCTCCTTTGAGTGTTTCTAAATGTAGAACATAAGGAGATTTAAATTAGTAGTTCTAAGAACTACTAATAGTTTGAGTAATTAACCATCAGTAGGAGATTAAACACAATTTTTGACTTCTGACTTAGGAAAAAAACTTATAGGGCATATGATAATGACCATATTTCATATATCAGAAGGCTCTGATTTTGTATCTATTCATAAAAGAACATTCTTCCTATGAAGAGAAAGAACCAGTTAATTTATCAAAAAGTTGATATAATTATTTTTTTCCTTAATTTTCGGGTGTCTCGTAGTAATATGGCATAACTTTAAAAAATCCATTTATCCTGATTTTTCATTTGTTAATATCATATTGTTTTTTAAAATAATTCTTTGCTTTTCCTTTTTTCTTTTTTTAAATTTAATTCAATTAGCCAACATGTAGTACATCATTAGTTTTTGATGTAGTGTTCAGTGATTCCTTAGTTGCGAGTATAACACCCAGTGCTCATCACATTACGTGCCCTCCTTAATGTGCCTCACCCAGTTACCCCATCCCCCCACCCACCTCCCCTCCAGCAACCCTCAGTTTGTTTCCTAGAGTTAAGACTCTCTCATGGTTTGCCTCCCTTTCTGATTTCTTCCCATTCATCCTTCTCCTATCATCCTCTGCTCTGTTTCTTATATTCTACGTATGCTTTTCCTTTTATGCAAAATATTTCCCTCTAAATTATCTAAGGGTGGACTTTTATCTTCTGAAAACAAACAAAAATAAAAATTTGGAATCAACATCCTTTCATATCTTAAAGCTGTTCCTTCTGGAAATAAAAAGTAATTTTAGAATGTTTTAGTACTTAAAATCAGAATGTTTTCACCCGATTAAAGAAATATTTTACTTGTCTGGTTTTCTTAGATAATTATGTGATTGATACAAAATAATGTCTAAATTGCTAATGGAAGTAAACATTTGTTGCTATAAATATAATGATTAGGCAACTAATCAGGTTGCAAGTAGACTATGTTTGTCATTATTTGCTTTATTCATATTTTGATTGAAACAAATTGGATAATCCAGAAGAACCCTTAAGATTGCTTTTACTCCATTAAGTCTAGAACAGATTCCTCAGCATTTAGCCTTTTGTTTCTTCTGTGTACCATTCTCTAACATCTTGTCTATCTGTCCATAGTAAAAAGGCTACTAGGAAATAAGGAGGTGTAACAGGTTCAAAGATAATGAAAAAAAGTACACATCCACACAGCAAACAGAAGGAACAATATAAGCAAGGAGAAAAAAGTCCACAGCCACATAAATTACCACCAGCTACAGCCCAATCTGTAAGACCCTCCAAAACCATGTGTTCTTGTGCATTTTTGTACTCTTAATTAATTCATTCAACATATTTATTCCACAAATGTCAATTGTGCACCTAATACGAACCAGGCACTGTTCTAAGCCATTGGGATTTCACAATTAAGAGAACAGATGAAGATACTTGCTCTTTGGAACTTGGGAGTTATGTTCTGTGTATACCAATGTTGTATGTTTAAGGAACTTGAATTTACCTACTTTGTTTTGTGTTTTTAAACTTTTTTAAAATTAAACTTCTATATAGCATATAAAGAGTTAAAAAATCCATCTCCTTGGTGTAAGTAAATTCCTATTCAATCTTACTCCTTTGAGGTCCTTATTTCTCCTACCACATATTTGTCTCTGGATTTACCATCCAAAATCCCTACTTTGAATATAGTTCTTTTAAATTTTATTGACTGTTCTGTATTTATTAGAATGGAAGCCATTGTACATATCAAACCCATATAACACCTTTATTATGCATTTGTATATATATAATTAAAAGAATCATTCAAACAAATTCCTATTTACCACCCAGCTGAAGACAATGGGTCACTGATATGTTTTGCAAGCCCATAGTGGGCTCCTCCTCAAGTCAATCTGCTTCCTTTACTAACTGATTTTTACTCATGCTCCCAAATTTTATTTTTCACCTCACTTGCTTTTCTTAAACATTTATCACATATATATTTAAAAACTTACTGTTTAGTTTTTCAGGTGTGACCTTTCCAGTCCCTGTTTGTTTGTTTGTTTATTTATTTATGTGGAGCCCAATATAGGGCTTGAAATCACAACCCTGAGATCAAGACCTGAGCTGAGATCAAGAGTCAGACAACCCCTCAGTCCCAATTTCTTGGGACTGAATTTTGAATAGGCAGTTTTCCCACTGATCTGCAGTGGCCCCTCTGAAATATGAAGTTTAAATAAGAGTGTTTGTATATATATCAGTTTTCTATTTGGTGACGCTACCTTTGCCTATTCTTGTACCAAGATGAACATTTTTAAGTCTTTGTTAAGGTATTTCTGCTCAACTTTTTTTTTTTTTTGGCACGATATCAAATCTTTCTATTCAGTTTGTGAGCATCGTATGCCTTTACTTTATTGGTATCTTTTTAAATGTCCTATAAGAAAACCTTTCAGTTTTTATAAAATGAATTTTATATCATATTTTGATTTATTCCTAGGTACCTCTTGCTGTATCATAAATTCTGTGTTACTTTTTCTAATGGGTTATTTCTTATATACAGAAGTAAAACTTTTTTTTGTATACTGAAATTACACCCATAAATTAATCCATAATATTTTGGCTATAGATTATTATGTGTATTCTATGTAGATAGAAGTTGTGTTTTTCATTTAATATTTTATTTACTGCTATTTAAAGATTTTTAAAAAGATTTTAAAGAAGATTTTAAAAATTTCTGTGAAATATTCTGTAAAATATACCATTTCTCCATTAGTAATGACAGTAACTAAATATGGTTTCTGCTACTGATTGGTTAAGTATAGTAAAGATTATGAACTGATCGTTAGATTTAATAGAACAAAATCATTGGTGTCTTTGACAAAAGTATTTGGAGTGGAGTAATTGGGGCGAACATTTGACTTACAGTGGCTTTAAGAGAAAGTTGGAATGAGAGACCTAAAGAATATTGGTGTATTAGTTTCCTATTGTTGCTATTACAAATTATCACAAACTTAGTGGCTTAAAACAACTCTACAGTTTACTTCTGTTACAGTTTTGGAGGACAGAAGTTCCAAAATGTGTTCCTTCTGAAAGGTCTAGAGAATAATTTGCTTTCTTGACTTTTCTACCTTCCAGAAGCTGCCTGGATTTTTTTGGCTAATGGGCCTGTCTTGCATCTTCAAAACCAGCAGCCTGCATTTTTCAGTCTCTCTTTCTTTCTCTCTCCTTCCCTTGTCAAATGGTCTTCTGTCTGACTCTAGCTTTACTACCTCTTTCTCATAAGGACTCTAGTGAATACATTGGGCCCATCCTAATACAGTATAACTTGTGTCTCAGAATCCTTAATCACATTTGCTAAGTCTTGTTTGCTTTATAAGGAAACATATGTACAGGTTCTAGGGGTTAGGATGTGGACCCTTTCGGGGAATTGGCATTATTCAATGGCATATGACATACTTGGTACACATAATTCTTTTTAACAGGTCTTTTGTTTTGTTTCTTTTTTACAAATGAAGAAATGAAGAAGACATCAAAATTTATCAGTGATCCCCTACTGTATAAAGCTGATGAATAAGATTAATCCACATCTTAATTTTCCAAAGCTTACATTTGAGTTTTTGCTTCCCTTTATTTATTCACTAATTAATTCAACATACATATTCTGCACCATGAACTCATTACACTGTTTTGTATATGAGTGTTAGGCTTTTTCTTTCTTTCTTTCTTTCTTTCTTTCTTTCTTTCTTTCTTTCTTTCTTTCTTTTCTTTTCTTTTCTTTCTTTCTTTCTCTCTCTCTATTTCTTTCTTTCTTTCTCTCTCTCTCTATTTCTTCCTTCCTCCCTCCCTTTCTTTTTTTCTTTCCTTCCTTCCTTCTTTCTTTCTTTCTTTCTTTCTTTCTTTCTTTCTTTCTTTCTTTCTTCCTTCCTTCCTTCCTTCCTTCCTTCCTTCCTTCCTTCCTTTTCTTTCTTTCTTTCTTTCTTTCTTTCTTTCTTTCTTTCTTTCTTTCTTTCTTTCTTTCTTTCTTTCTTTTCTTTCTTTCTTTTCTTTCTTTCTTTCTTTCTTTCTTTTATTTATCTGATAGAGACAGCAAGATAGGGAACACCAGCAAGGGGAGTGTGAGAGGGAGAAGCAGGTTTCCCGTGGAGTAGGTGGCCCGATGTGGGGCTCGATCCCAGGACACTGGGATTGTGACCTGAGCCTAAGGCAGACTCTTAACGGCTGAGCCACCCAGGTGCCCCGACTTTCTTTCTAGACCGAGAGCACATTTCAGGAGTGACACAGCTAGTATCAGGTAGATATTATGGGAAGTTTCCTAAATCTCATCACATTTAAGCTGAGACTAGAAAAAATGAATAGAAGTTAGTAAACAAGCAAAGGAAATGAATATGGGCTGGATGGTGGTGTGATCTGAGGAAGAAGAAAATTCCTGGGATTAAAGAAGGAGATGTATATATTGAAGCCGGAGAGTCAGTGCCTATTTGAAAACCGAGAAAACTCTAGTATGGCTATAACATGAAGCAGATAATGTGAATGGGAGGTTGAGGGGCAGGAAAAAAGCTCGTGAAAGTTCTTACTGGGACATTGTGGCCTCTTGATTTTTTACTTTTCTCTGACCCTTTGCATCTCAGTCTCCTTTACTTGTTCTTTTCCCTTTCCCCATCTATTAAATATTGATGTACCCTGGGAATCAGTTTGCTTTTCTTAACTACACACTTTTCATAGGTTTATTTTCAACCACTATTCCTTAAAAAATCACCAATTGACAACATTCAAATCTATGTCTTCATCTCCTTTCATATTATGCCCATTATCAATTTATTGCCTCTCTGCTTCAAATTCACCCTTTAGCACCTGCTCTGAAATGGACTCTTAAGTCTTTCTTATTTACAAATAGCAGGAAGTTAAGCTTTGTCAGTAGAGGTCACAGAGAGACACTGCAGGAGGAAGAGGATTACTTTTCCAGGTTTGTATGTTTCTTATTTTGCCTTTCATTGCTCCTATTGAATGACTGATCAATGGTATGAGTGTGTAGAGACTGGTGGTGCCCTGTCTCAGCTGCATTCCTGAGCATGCTGTCTGTCAATGACTGTGTAGTGCTGGCCTGGACACAGTGACCACCTTCCTGAGGCCCTAGTGATGCAGATGCCGCATACCCCAGGCCTCATGCCCACAGAAGCACCCAAGCCTATCTGTGTGCCCATAAACCAGCTTAGACTCTTCTCCCTGGAAAGTAAATTCCTGTTGCCTATGGACCACTTCTGACCTGGGAAACAACAAATATCTCTACTATCCAGTGGGCAATAAGCATATATTCTCCATTAAAGGTTGAAATCCAGGGGCGCCTGGGTGGCACAGCGGTTAAGCATCTGCCTTCGGCTCAGGGCGTGATCCCGGGGTTACGGGATCGAACTTCACGTCAGGCTCCTCCCCTAGGAGCCTGCTTCTTCCTCTCCCACTCCCCCTGCTTGTGTTCCCTCTCTCGCTGGCTGTCTCTATCTCTGTCCAATAAATAAATAAAATCTTTAAAAATAAATAAATAAAGGCTGAAATCCAGCCTTAAGGAGGAGCCCCCCTTCCAAGTTTATCCTTACTTGTTGTTTTCCTACGGCACTCTTTTGAGTTCTTTTTAATCCTTTGTAGTTGCCCTCCTATCAGAGCTTAATAATTCTTTTATATTAAGCACCCCTGTTTAAATTAATATAGGTTTCTATTGTCTGAATAGATACAGACTGATGTATATACTGTGTCTGAAAATGAATGCTTATGTAACTTAAACATGAATGGATTAAATTGGAAATCAGCCACTCTATTCCATTACCAATATTCTCTTTTTTATTTTATTATAAAAAATATTACCAGTATCCAGAAACCTAAGGACCATTCTAAAATTTTATAGCTACCTCTGACTTTGTATCCAATGATCATTAAGTATTATCTATTCTGTTTATTAAGAAACTTTGGTCCCTCTATCTGCTTTTGTTACTGTCAGAGAACATGATTCACTTTTGGTTCTTCATCTATAAACAGAAATGATAAATAATTCTAAGATTACAGTATTATAGAAACTATATCCGTCATGTAGCATATTACTCTTGACATTAGGATGAAAGGAATTTTGCCCTTTTTTGTTCTTAAGACATCCTCATTTTCTGATTTTTAATTATTCCGTGTTGGTAAGATATTCAGTCTCCTCATTACCAAGCCCACTTGAACCAGCATCCTTAGTTTTTTTTTAAGGTTTTAAATGTTTGAAGTAATCCCATGTATTTAAGAAAGGGGTCTGTCATTCTCCGTTTATATCAGACACTGTAGACATGTTCAATTTGTAAACCAGTATGATCCCCAAAAATCTGGCAGCTATTTGATTTCTATGTCAAACACATGAATGAGCTCTGTTCCTGAAGCTTCCATGATCACAGCATTCAGCATAAGATGCCTTATAAACTCTAAGCACATTTCTCCATCCTCCATCTGCTGGGATAATTTAACAAGTCCACCTCAATTAATCTAGACCTTCACAAATAAGAGAGTTGTCTTATGTATACTTGGCAACTGCTGCTTTTTACTGTGTAACATAAAAGCTTCCAAAGCAAGGAAAAGCCAGTGCATTAGACAACTCTGGAGATGGATAAGAGAAAATAAATACAGCAGTGATAACAAAAAACATATTTTTATTTTAATATTTTATGAGATAAGAAAGCACCATTTTTATTATTTTTATTGAAATGGGTAAGTACAGTGGCCCTTTGGCTAGCTCTGTACTTTATAATGTTAGATAATTATCTAAGATGTTTACTAATCTGTATTATATAGAGAAGTCTCCTTATAACTGTTACAGTTTGTTGAAGGTAAAATGTAACTTTTCACACAGTTGTTTCAAGAGACTCCCAATAATGTTTTGCATTTCACATATTAGAAACAAATAGTGGTCATTTTAGATCTTTGAAGCAGGAGCAATGATGTCAGCCTTGGATTATAGAGGATTTCATATTAATCAGCCCTGAGTTAGGGTGGATCAGTTAAATGTCTTTGGTTGTAAACAGGAGAAACCAACTTCATCTTAATTCAGAAAAATAATTTTCTTACTTTATGTAATCCTGTGTTGACGTAAGTAAGCATCCTATTTCACAGTTTCCACATGCCTCGTGATACTCAAATAATTTGGCAGTAAGGGGTAGGAGTCCCCTTAGTTATCTCCAAGATCCAGGTGCCACAGTTGGTAGAGCCACTGTTGTGCAACTGCATATCATGGGGAGTTATCATCTCGTCTTGGTCTTTAAAGAGCAGCTTCACTGCTGTTTCCCCATCTTTGTGTGAGTAAACATTTCCAAATACTCCACATTTCCTAGAGGATCTTTTGATTGCCCCAACTCCTAGAACCCATTTGGTGAACAGTTATATTCTTGATTGCAAGCAAAACATAATTAGTCTGACCAAACTGAGAAAAAAAGGGATCTAGGTATTTCAAAAGCCAAAAAATAAGGATTGAACAAACTGGCTCAGAAAAGATAGAAATTACAGCAGCTCTAATGATCTAGGTCAAGGATCAGCAAACTTTTTCTTACAGAGCCAGATAGTCAATATTTTAGGTTTGCGGGCCATTTGATTACTGTTTCAACTCCTCACCTCTGCCATTGTAGTGTGAAATCAGCCATATCCAATATGTAACCAAGTGAACATGGCTATGTTCCCGTAAAACTATTTATAAAAATAGGAGACTAATTCTTTTGCCGCAGTTTGCTGACATCTGATCTACATAATAGCAAGGAATAAATGAATTCTTTTGATTTTATTTGTGCCATCTGTCCAGGATTCGAGACTCTTACTGTACTTAGTAACTTGACACTTTTCTGGGGCTAAGAAGATTCTTTGATTGACTATAATGTATCAGCAGTGCATAGATTGGGAAATGGTGGTAGGAAGACTGGATAAAAAAAGATAAAATTATGTTGTATTATATATTTCTACTATAGAGATTCTTGTGGAGGGGAGCTAGTTTAAGAAAGAACTTCCTGAAATAATATAGAATGCACATTATTTGCAACTTTTAATGAAATCTGTGATGCAAAAACCTGAACCCTAAATTAGTGGATGTTCAGACTTTAGATTTTTAAGCATTTATGAATGAATTTGATGGTTCGTTACATGTTGCCATTTATTGTGTGCCCGGGAATGAAATGGATAAGAGCCCGGAGTGATTTAGACAATGAAGAAACCTTACTAATGGCCCAGCATCTAAATTTCAATAGTTTTATTGCTTTTTACCCATAATCAACACAGTAAGTTTTTATTATCAACCAAAAAAAAAAGTCACAAATATTTTAGCTATACTTAATTGAATTTTAAGTAGGAAGTTTATGTGCCAGAGATATTTATACATTCAGTAGAGATTTTCAAGTCTTATTAAACTGCTATCTTAGTAGACATGTATAGGATACCTTACATTGCTTTAGCAGCAAGGTTGAAAGCTTTTAAGATGTAATGACTTTTTTACAGACAAAGGTTCTGTGATATCACATCTCTCTTTTGAATTTAATCAGGATTTTGCATTATCCAAAAAAGCTGTATCCTATTTAAAGAGTTTTTAATTACAAGGGCTGAACTGGATTGAAAATAGATGCATGGAACATTAAGGGACATAATTATCTATAGCTGACAATTGGTCCAGATGTCAGATGCACCACACCAATAGCTTTATATACAAAAATGTTTTTAGTTTAAGAGATTGATTTAACTATTTGAAGTAATTTAGGCACAGACAGTATTTTCAGAGACATAGAGATTGGGTACTGTCAAATCACTTGAATTTTGAATAATTTGAAATGTATGTTTGCAAAGGAACACATATGATGCTAAACATTTCTACATTAATTATTAGGCCAAAAACCTATTACATATCATGTCTGTATGTGAAACTAATATGGTGTACTATGGTTTATACCTGAAATTAATAGGATATTGTATGTCAGTTATACTTCAAAAAAAAAATTTTTAAAAACCCCTAATAGATATTTTCTTTTTCTTGTTTGATGTCTATATGTAGAGATCTAGAGTTCTCATTTTATGGGTTAAAAATGGTGAAAAAAAAAAACAACCATGAAATATTACTAATTTTAAAAATCTTACAACTACTGATATTTACAATATTATTATAACCTCATGTTGTCATTCATTAAAATAAAAAAAGCAAAAAGTTTGACTTAGAAATGTGTTTACCCTCATATAGCTTGATGAGTCTTTAAAATCTTGTTAAGAGTGTGTGTGTGTGTGCGTGTGTGTGTGTATGTGATATGTGACTATTCTATGTGTTTGGTGGGGAGAAGCAGCAGTTCTACAATCACTTCCTAGGTTTTAGGGGTCTAAATGCCCATTGTTAATTCCAGTCAGTATAGAGGTATTGCTATTACATCACTTAGTCATTGTTCCAATCATTCATTCATTTATTTATTCATTATAATAACATTGAGAACCTTTGTAAAAATCTCAACAATGATCTCAACTCTCAAGGAACTTTTAGTCTCATGGGAGACCAAAATTGAATTCTTCCTTTCTTATAACTATAATTAATGAAAAAAATTCATCTTTTTATTCTGCATTTTTTTACAAGTAATGCATTGATCATATTTTATTTTATTTCATTTTAAAGCTTTATTTATTTGAGAGACAGAGAACATGTGGGGGAGGGGCAGAGGGAGAGAGAATCTTTAAAGTAGACTCCATGCTGAGCGCAGAGCACAACCCTGAGATCACGACCTGAGCTGAAACCAAGAGTTGGACACTTAACCCGTTGTGCCACCCAGGTGCCTCACATTGGTCATCTTTAAACAATTGACTACATCATTGAACCTATGATATTCTGTCCCAAATGGACTGCCATCAATTAATTTTATATATTTCATCTGTTCTTTTTTTTTTTTTTTTAAACTTTATTTATTTATTTGACAGAGAGAGAGGCAGCAAGAGAGGGAACACAAGCAGGGGGAGTAGGAGAGGGAGAAGCAGGCTTCCCGCGGAGCAGGGAGCCTGATGCAGGGCTCAATCCCAGAACGCTGGGATCATGACCTGAGCCAAAGGCAGACGTTTAACGACTGAGCCACCCAGGTGCCTCTATTTCATCTGTTCTTGACAGTTCTTACTGTTCTGGTTATTTATTGCTTTATAAAAACATCCCAAAATTTAGTGATGTAAGACAATTATTTTGTATGCTCAAATCAGAATTTTAGACAGTCCTAAGGGGGGGACCATTTGTCTCTGTTCAGTGATGTTTGGGGACTCAGCTAATCGCACATTATGGTGGTTGATACTTGCTGGTGGTTGATAAGCTGGTACCTTAGCTTGGCCTTCAACTATAGTACTTGAAGTACATGCGGTCTCTCAGTGAGTTGGGGCTTTTTTACTATAGTAAATGGATTCCTAGAGTAGATGTCCCAAAGGACAGAACTTGGCAAAAATTATATTTCCTATTCTAACCTAGTCTTATAAGTTATGCCATGTTATTTCTGTATATTCTATTTGATTGAGGCAGTTAAAAGACCCACCCAATTTCAAGAAAAGAGGAACTGTCTCTACCTTTTCCTGGGGCAGAGGCAAGTTTCTGGAAAGGCATGTGGCATAATCAGAAGTATTGTGTCCTTTATTGGAAAACACAATTTGCTGAAGTTCACCATCCCGCTACAGTAACTTATATTTGAACTGATGGTACCAGAGCAGAATCTAAATATGAGACTGGGTGCAGTTAGAAGCTGGAGGGACCTTGAGAAGAGTGTTAGTGAAAGCCTATAGGCTTTAAAGATTGTTAGAAAAAGCCCAATTGCCCTCAAAAGCCTGTTGCTGAGAACTAAAGTGAAAGATAGGTAAATGTTATTGGAAGTTGGAGAGGCAGGTGTTTCTTGTTAATAAAGTGGAAGAACTTTGACAATACTGTTGCCTAAAGTAGTGTGGAGAGAGAAAATGCACCTAATTAACTGATGAACTAATGAAGGATATTTCCGGGAAGAGAGTTAAAGATATGATCTGTTTTTTCCTTGCTGTCTGTAGTAAAGTGTGAGAGAATAGAAATTAGCTAAAGGAAGAACAGTATAGTATGAAGTGCCATGGGTTTTCTTATTTAAAAATAAAACTCTGTGTTAGACCAAACCTCTCCAGAGAGCAAATGGTTCTAAAATTAAGAAATGGCTTAAGGCAGGGATTAAATAGTAGATTTTTGTTGTTTTTTAAGGCTTTCAACTATATTCAGTACTACATGAAATATTATGTATATATAATTTATATACTACATTTATATTTAAGATGCATATTCATCTTAAGTGGAAGATTTATCTGTTCTACGTTGAAATGAGCACTTTCTCCAAAATAAGTTGTATAAAATGGGCATTTCTCTGATACCTAAGTTTCTATCAAAAATAAATTTTGGAAGTTTTTATTTAATATAATAATATTTAGATAGTTATAATAGGCTAAGTATATTAAATACTACTACAAGCAAATATTTATAGCAATGTTAATTTCTGAATAAAGAGACTGCATTGTCATTTTATTTATTATTTTTGAAGATTTTATTTATTTATTTGAGAGAGAGAGCTTGCACAAGCAGGGGGTGCGGCATGCAGAGGGAGAAGGAGAAGCGGGTTCCCTGCTAAGCAGGGAGCCTGATGTGGGACTGGATCCCTGGACCCTGGGATCACAACCCGAGCTGAAAGCAGACGCTTAACTGACTGAGCCACCCAGGCTCAGTCATTTTAGAAAATGTAGAAAATCTAAGGAATAAAAGAAAAATATCCTACCATTCAGAAATAACTATCATCAATTTATATTGGCATAAATAATTTCTCCTGTTCATTTAAAAATACTTAATTTATGTCTAGATAAAATCAGCATAATTTTTTCATAACCAGTATGTATATCCTTATATGAATTTGAACATAAATATTTATCTGAAATTGCCAAGCTCAGAGTCAAAAGAAGATCCTTAATAAGCAGCACAGGGTTATATAAATGTATTCTTGACAACATCTAAATACAAAATACAGAAATGTCCCTTGATAATACTGTATTTGTCCTGTGTATCACCATCTTTATCATTGAATAGAAAAACACAGGAACTTGCTTTTTAGTTATTGTAGCTTAATTGACTTTCTGTAAGCATTTAATTTTCATGTATGAAGCTTTTGGGGATGGAGAGTGAGGGTGGAATTCGGTTTTGAATCTAAACTGCATTTTTAATTTAGAAGAAGTAGATATCCGTATGCATGCAAATTTCTTATTCAAAATGTTGATTTGTGTGGACAAAGTATTGTCAAGATAAGCAGGAACTTGAAATCACTGGTCAAAACAACAACAACAAAAAAACAACAAGTGTTTTTCCCTGCAAAAGATAATGAGCAACAGGCTTTTAAAATTTTAGACAAATACTAAAGGTAATATCATGTATAATATGATACGCATCTTTCACTTCCAGTGTGCTCTGAAATTGAAAACGCAAAATGTTTATTCGAAAGTAACTAAGTATTGCTCTTCCATTTTATTCTTACAGAAAGAACATTCATGTTTGAAAGGCTTGGGCTTGATATGTACATGTTTTTTTGTTTGTTTTTTGTTGTTTTCTTTTTATAATATTCTTGTGCAAGTTACTTATTCGGTAAACACGTTCCTCCATGTGTAAAAAGAGTACCTTTATTACCTACCTTGTCATGTTGTTGTGTGTCCTGAATGAGAGTGCATGTGCAGGGCCCAGCCTGAACCTGGTTTCACACATAGTTATTTCCTTTTCTTCCTCTAATATAACCTGAGGATTGGTCCTTCTCTCCTTTACTTGCAGGTACTTCACACCGCAGTGTGTTTTTACCTCTCCTGATCATTATGAGCAGGTCAGGTACTGAAGTAGTAAGATACTAGGAAGAGAATGACTACCTATCTGTGATGTAAATTTCTCTTGTTTAAAGAGAAACCAGTTGAAAAAATAGAGCTTCGTTTCAAACCTAGTGGCTGAGGAGGCAATCTGTCCAGTGCAGGACTTTGGAAAGCTCATCGGTGCTGCAAATCACTGTTGAACTCAGATTGAAGACCTCAAGCATTGAGGCCTTGAAGTTTACATTCTGAAGTTGTGCTGCTCTGATTCTAAAATTACCAGCTGACAAAGATTATTGACCACTACCTTTTAAGCTTAAGTCCAACTATGAAATGGTGTGACTTGTTTTTTTTAATTCTGATGTATTGATGGACATCATTAAGTGGCATCAATCCATATAGTTGTGTTTAGCCAGGAGAGACTATATACCTTCTTGGACAGAGAGGCAGAGGGAGAGAGAAGAGGAGGATGGAAATGGAAAAGGAGAGAGGATAGATGGATATTTTAGATATATAACTGATCCAAGGAATGGTTAAAATAAGGCAGGGAAAAGAAAGCTAAAAAATGGCTCGGTGCTAAGATCAGAGGTCATACATTTTCTTGTTTAATCTCTAGGTGCACTCTCATTTAAATCATTTATTTATTTGTGGATTTGTTTATTTAACCAATATTTATTTACTATTACTAACTGCCAGGCAGTGTCCTAGGCACTAGAGATACAATAAAAAAAGTTGACAAACAAGGTCTCTAGTCTTGAAAATTATGTTCTAATATGGAAAATAATACAGTACTTAAAAATTTAAAAATATGAAAAATAAAGTCACACATTACATTAAGTGTGCATAAAGAATGCATATAAGGTGGTGTGATAGAAAGTTATGAAGTGGTCATTTTGTATGTTAATGCTACAAAGTCCTTACTGAGGAGATAATATTAAAGCTAAGTTCAGAATTCCAAGAAGACAGATTTGAAGATTAAGAGCAATAGCCTTCTGTTGGTGCCTGGGTCGCTCAGTTGGTTGAGCAGCCTACTCTTGATTTTGGCTCAGGTCATGATCTCAGGGTCTTGGGATTGAGCCCAACGGTGGGCTGCACGCTCAGCAGGGAGTGTGCTTGAGGATTCCCTCTCTCCCTCTGCCTTTTCCCTCTACCCACTCCCCACTTCTGCTCACTCTCTCTTTCTCTAAAATAAATAAATAAATATTTAAAGAAAGAGAGCAGTAGCCTTTTAGGCAGCAAGCTAATTATTGAAAAAGATGGAGAGCCATTTGGCATGCTAATGGAAAATGAGGTGGGAGTTGAGATTTGTTTTGCAGGAAAGCCATCAGGACTTTGCTGGTGGAATGGATATGTGAAGAAGGAGCAGACAGACTAGTAATTTATTTGATTATTTATTTGATTATAATGCTGCTTACTTCCCTAGATCTATGGAAGGTAATGGTGTGGGAAAGAGTAGCTTAGTGTAGGTGGAAGGTTGTTGTGGGAATCAGAGGTTTTGTTTTAGTCGCATTAAGTTTGCATGTTATGTATCCCAGTGGAGAAGCAAAGAAAGCAGATGTGAGTATATAAATCCAGAGTTCTTGGGACAGGTAAGAAGTGAATTCATAGATTTGGGAGTTATTGGCACAAATATGGTGTTTAAAGTCATAGAACTTGATGTGGCCTACAAAGGGGACAGACACAAAGGTAAATCTTCCTATTTAAGGAGACAGATGAATGGAAGTCAGGGAAGAATAATAAGTATGCAGAAAGTAAGGTTGAAGAAACGGAAGGGGAAACAGTGATACCAAGAGTGCAGGCAAAGGTAGAATAACCAAAGGAAGCAATGTTACTGACCACTCAGAAGTCATTTATGAAACTGCAGTCTCAGTGGAATGTTGTGAGAAGTCTAGGGAGAGTGCCTACAGTAGGAAATATGAGATGGGGAGTGAAGACAGAAATCATAAAAACTTTGAAAGATTACCTGAAAGCAGAGGGAAAAGATGAGGTAGTATCTAGAGGCATGATGGGGAAATTTCTTATTTTTGCTTTTTTGTAGTTTGTTTTTTGTTTGGTTTTGTTTTTTAATAGGGACATAGTGTTTGCATACTTATGAGACTACCCAGTGGAGAGGGAGAAATTGATAATGGAAAATGAAATTAATCATAGAAAATTTCCTAATGTGAGCTTTTTTTGATGGGGGCAGGAAACTTTTCATTCGTAGTACTAGGAGGTCGTCAATATTCTCAATGCATGCAATTTTAGGT
The DNA here is from genome assembly GCF_024610735.1 of Ursus americanus. Classification (NCBI taxonomy): domain Eukaryota; kingdom Metazoa; phylum Chordata; class Mammalia; order Carnivora; family Ursidae; genus Ursus; species Ursus americanus. The sequence goes on along the minus strand of NC_142139.1, from coordinate 49,577,271 downwards.
AGAGTGATATTTTACTAGGTAAACACAACATGAAGCAGTGCGGTGTTTATACTTTTAAGAAAACTACAATCACTGGATTTTCTTCTGTCATTAAAGATGTATTTATAAAGCAATTATAAGTCAGGAACTAACTGCAGGATCATACTGTTTAACTGATATTTGGCTGACTGATAATTTATAGCCCTAAAATACTTTACATGAGTTTATCATAAAAACTATTTCTCTAATAATGACGGATAATTCTGATCCATACAGTGAGTTCTTTGGAAAGTAGAATAAATACTAGAAATATAATGAATTGTTACTTTAAACTGAAATAATTCAGTTTCCAAAAATGGTACACAAATTTGTCTTCTGTATTCATAAGAAGACTTTTCATACTATTTAAAATCTAAAACTAGCATCAGATTACTACAGACCTTTTTACTAATAACAACTGAGTATTTTTTACTGTTTGAAATAGGATTATTTATGAAAGCAACTGTGTGCTCTATCAATGACTAATTTCTCTGGGATTTATAGATTTTTTAACTAAAGGTACACATTATACTGAGATATTGTCAATAGAACTTTGGAGTATGTAAGTTTTTTTTTTTTAACTAGTTAAATGAAGTCATTATGAAGGGAAACATTTAAATATGTTTATGTGCCAGAAAGGTGGCTTTTATTTATCTGTCTCTCCTTCATTTTTCTTCCTTCCTTCCTTCCTTCCTTCCTTCCTTCCTTCCTTCCTTCCTTCCTTTTCTTTCTTTCTTTCTTTCTTTCTTTCTTTCTTTCTTTCTTTCTTTCTTTCTTTCTTTTCTTGTTTCAAATTTTTATTTAAATTCTAGTTAACATATAGTGTAATACTGGTTTCAGGAGGAGGATTTAGTGATTCATCACTTATATAGAACATCCAGTGCTCTTCACCACAAGTGCACTTCTTAATCCCCATCCATCACCTATTTAGCCCATCCTTCACCTACCTTCCCTCCAGCAACTTTCACTTTATTCTCTGTAGTTACAAGTTTTTTATTGTTTGCCTCCAGAGTGAGGGCTTCTAAAAATATGATTGTTAGTTGTTTATGATTTCTCTTGGTAATAAATTGTTCATCAAACAAGTAATATATGCCTGCCTTTACTATTCAAACAATGCAGATTGCCTACAGAGAAGTTTAATAATCTTTCAGTCTTTCCCCTTCATACCTCTTTTCCCTGAATTACGAAACTCTCTCAGGTAGTTCTGCATTTTTGAACAATTATTTCTGCATTCTTGTGAATATATTCAGATTGATATCTTTACATGTAGAATTTCTCTTATTGCTTTTAATAGGAAATTTACTCTGCAACTTGTTCTATTCATTTATTATTATATATATCATCACTGTATGTATGTGTGTGTGTGTGTATATATATATGTATATGTATATATATGTATATGTATATACACACACACTTATATATCTCTACATCAAACATATATGTCAAACACTATCATTTATACGATTGTAATAGCTCTAAAGTAAAAGGAGTAAAAATATATTTATTATTTTAATAACAATACTGAAAGCCTCTAAATTTCCTTATTCCTCTCAAAGTTTCTCAGTATAATATATTAGAATAATATTAGCAGGGTTAAAGCATGAAGAACAAGAAAAGGAAAATATTATTGAAGACTGATTTTTCAGACAGTATTCATGCTTTCTTGCAAAAGCTTCAGTACTATTACTGTGTAAATGTGTTGTGAGTACTTTTAGGGTAGCTTTCAAAAGGAAAAAGTTCTCACATTATAATTACAAAATTCTTTTAAGTTTTTAAAATAACTTTTTATTATCTGAAGACAATGCTAAAAGCTTTAAGCATTTTTTAAAATAAGTGACTATAGTCAGATCTCTTTAGGTATTGGACATAAAAATAAAAATATAAATTATCTGTTATCTTGATTAAGTATCTTAATTACAGTGAAAGCATGAGAGCAGCTCTATTTCAATTAGTAGGTAATGTTAAAAGTATTATAATTACCCTTTTGATAATGTGATTGTTAGCTTACCAGAACCGGGGGAGAATTAAATAAGGTTTACTGAGACATAGGATTTGCCAGCCCTGTACTTTGAGATTTGAATACATTGTCTAATTTAGATCCAATGACAAACTTATAAAGGAACAATGACAAACATACTCATACATAATGCATTCCTGAAAATTGTTTTGAAAATGGAATATTAAAAAGTGGCACATTAGACTTACGTACTACAAGTGGATCCTATTTTGAATAAGAATAAAATACAAGATCATTACACAGAATTTGCTTAACTCAAATTATTATAAAGGCATAAATGGTCATTTAAATAACAAATATTTCGTAATATCAAATATCGATTTCTACATTATCTTTAAAATTATATACTTTTTTCTAACACTATATTTATATTTTTGGAATTTATTCTCGAGTATCACAGCAAAGATAAGAAGAATTATGTTTTCTTGTATGTTTTCTCTGTGTGGAAAACTCTGGCATGAGCAATAGGAATATTGGATCTAAGGAAATAAGCTAATAAAAATTTTAGCTAACTTGTAATGTCATTTAATAAACAGCAGTTTGCTACTATGAAGAGTGAATTTGGGGGCATTTGCCTGGCTCAGTCGGTTAAGCGTCTGTCTTCAGTTCAGGTCATGATGCCAGGGTCCTGGGCTTGAGTCCCGTTTTGGACTCCCTGCTCAGTGGGGACCCAGCTTCTTCCTCTCCCTCTGCCAGCCGCTCCTGTTGCTTGTGCTCCCTCCCTCTCTCTCTCTCTGTCAAATGAGTAAATAAAATCTTTTTTTTTTTTTTTTTAAAGAGGGAATAGGTAATAGTAGGTGGAGCACAGGAGGAGTTTCAGGAGAATTTAGGATAATTATGTTGTCATAATGACTTCAGTGAGAAAGGTACTTGTTTAAATGTTTGGTTATCTTTATGAAGTAACCAGTGATAAATTGTATCAATATCAAGAACTGTATGGACCCATCCATGTCACTTTACATTTGGATAACGGGTATTATTTTATATGAACATTATCTCCAAATTTTATTTATCACTACTTATCTTTCACTAAATGCGTGACTGTGTTTTCATATATATTAATTTCTAACTTTAAATAAATTGCATTAACACATGTAGAAGTCTTTCATTTTAATGTTTTTCCCCCTCATCCCTGTGCCATAGCAAGAGCAAGAATCATAAAATAGTCAAATAATCACTGCTATGCAGAAAAATATGAGAAACATTAGAATTTATGTAATTGGAATTGATTAAAGATTATTTGAAGCATGAAATTATGACTTTATTAGAAAAGATGGTTTCGCATGACCAATATATTACTGGTTGAAAATGTTGATTGTATGTAATCCAAATGTTTGAACTGGAAAGCTTCTTCTTGTATGTACGTCTGTCCATTCTGCAAATGAGAGCCTTGAGAATGAGGTACATGAAGTAATCTGACCAAAATAATAAGTTTTGAGTGGGTAGAGTCAAGACTTGAATTTAAGGGTTGTGAATTCTTTTGTTATAAGCTTTTTAGTATATTATGTTGTCTCTTGTCTAAATTCCAAAGATAAAATATGTCTTCTTTTTTATTGTTGTTAAAGCATAAAAATGAAAGTTTGGTGTTCCAGTTGTGGATTAAATGGATTTAAACATACACTTCTTTATCTTCCACTGAACTCAAATATAGAACATAGGCACAACCTATGGGTAACTATTTGGAAACGTGGGAGGATAAGTATTAGTAGCCAGATTGGTAAAAGAAGGCCAGAGTTTTGAAGTATCACCAAACTAGTGGTGAGTTACTTTTTTTCCCCCTCTGGCATCCCCAAGCTTGAACTGAACTCCAGTATAATAAAAAGCCCAGGTGTGAAAACTGTAATACAGAGAAAGGTCCAGGAGAAACCTTCTAATTCTGGCTCCTTGGGTAGAAAGATAACTTTTAAATCTCAAGAGAATGGGAAGTCCCCCTTTTATTGTCTTTATGCTCTGTTGTTTTATGCTCTAGGTAAGTGGTGGCAGCCAGGTAAAGGAAGCGTGTAAGACTCAAAAGTCTAAGGTCAGGGCACATTCCTGTCTCTTCTTGGGGATCCAAGCGAATAGGGCCTAAATCCATTGTTTTAAATGTCCCCCCTCCCCCCGCCTTGTTCTTTAGAAGTAGGCGGCATTTGCCTAGAGGATCCCAAAGGGGAACCAGTGGAACTGGAATGTATAGGAGAGGTAGGTGATGAGAAGGAGAAACGTGAGAAAATGATCCTATTAAGTTGCTTAAAATTTTCTGGGCTCATTGTAGTATTGTGCATGCATGGGTCTACTCCAACAACGACTTTGAGAATTGATCTAATGAGTAGAATTCTGCCCAGTCATAGATTGAATAGTCTTGGGTGGCAGAAATATGAAGCAAATTTAAATAATACTGTAAAATATTTTGAATATTGGACATCGGACTCATAGCCCACAGATCACTAAAACAAAAATATCTGTATTCTCTTTGGGATATAAACAGGACTCCAAGTCTAAAAAGCAATATTCAAGATATCCAGAGTATGAACTAAAGTTACTCAACATACAAAGAACCATGAAAATTTCAATACACAGGAAAATTATATCAAAAGACACCGAAGATGAGATGACATAAACATTTGAATTATGTGAAAAGGTTTTACTGTAGGTTTTATTAAAATGATTGAAACATTTTTTGATCAAATATCAAAATAGAAAGTATCAGCAAAGAATAGGTAAAATAAGGAAGAATCAAGTGGAAATTTAGAACTGAAAAACACAATAACTGATATAAAATTTTTGAAGACATAATGAAAACTTTCCAAGTTTGTCAAAAGATATAAAATGATAGATTCAAAAGCTGAGCAAATCCTAAACAGGACATACCCCAAGAAATCTGTGCCCAGATACATTGTTCAAAATTATTCAAAACAAAGAAAAAAATCTTGAAAGCATCCAAAAGAAAGAAAGAAAGAAAGAAAGAAAGAAATAAATGTTGGTTATGGGGTACAATTATTTGAATAACTGAAGTATTTTCATTAGAGACCATGGAGACCAGAGATGGCAATTTTTTTTTTTAATTGTTATAAGAAAACTACTATCAACTCAGAACCTTAATCCAGGGACTATATCCTTCAAGAATGCAAGTGAAATAAAGACACTCTCAGATGAATGAAAACTAAGAGAATTTATAGCCATCAGACCTGCTCAAAAATAATTGCTAAAATCTTCAGATGGGAGGGAAATCATACCAGAAGATAACTTTTGGAAGGTCACTGTGAATAATGAGCAACAGAAATAGGAGATATCTGGGTGAGTATAATAGCCTATTCTATTTTTGAGTTATGTAAAACATGTTTGAGAGTAGATAGCTAAAACACGTAACATTGTCAAATGGCAGTTTCAGTAAATGCAGATTTCATAGATAAGTACACAGATTTCATAGACAACTCTAGCAAAGAGAAAAGAGTAAAGGGACATATATGGTGACAAAGTTTCTTCAGTATAACTAAGGTGGTTAAGTATGTATTTTGTAGTCTATAAAGCAACCACTAAAAAAATATATGCACACATATTCACAAAGAGATGTAGTCCAACTCACAGCAGATAAATTAAAATTGAATACTAAAAATGGCCAAGAGCCCAAGGAAGAGATAGGATGGAAAAAGGTAACAAAAAAGAGAAAAATGGAAAAGAAATAATGATCAAAATTCAAATATATAAATAATAACATTAAATGTAGACAATTAACATACAAATACAAATACAGAGATTGTCATATCAATTTAAAGGTATCCCAAGTATAGTCTATAAGATACAAATTGCCAGTATCAGGAATAAAAGCGGTTATGCACCATAGCCCCCACAAACATTTAAAAAAATTACAAAAGCAAACAGAAATTTAAAAACTTAGATGAAATGAACTAATGACACTGAAAGAACAATCTGAAAAAAAGCCACCTAAGGTTAAATAGCCTGAATAGCCCTTTAACTATTAAAGAAATTGAATTTGTAATAAAAATTTTCCAAAATACAAATCTCCAGGATCAGAACATTTTATTGTCAACATTAGCAAAAGCAAAACATTTAAAGAAATACCATAAATGTTCATAATCTCCAGAAAGTAGAAGAGGAGTATAATTGTTTCCTGTTGCTCTGTAACAATCATCAGAAACCTGGTGGCTCAAAACAACAGCCATTTATTATCTTACAGTTTCTGTAAAAAGTCCAATTACTGCTATGTGGATTCATTATTCAGTCTCGCAAGGGTGAAATCAAGGTATCACCTAGGAATGCTGTGTCATCTGAAAACCAGAGTCCTTTTTAGAAGTAGTAGGATTGGGGTCTTCACATCCTCAAGGTCACCTGCTGGTCTCTGACTTGTGATTATGCCTGAACAAGGCAGTTTGTTTCTTCAGCCTTCAAGCCTAAAGATCAATGTCTGTCTGTCTGTCTCCCTTTCTCTCCCTCTCTCTCCCCATCTCTCTATTTTTAAGATCTCACCTGAAAAGGTCAGGCCTACCCAGGATAATCTCCCTTTTTTAACTCAAAATCTACTGCTTATGGATTTTAGTTACCTTGGCAAAATCCCTTCTGCCATGTCAAATACCATGGGACCTATCTCATTTACAAGTTCTGCTCATGCTCAAAGACAGGGATTACGCAGAGTGCGTACACTAGAGTGTGGAAATCTTGAGCCCATCTAAAATCCTGCCTACCATAAGGAGAGAATGTTTCCCAATTTACCATATGAACCCATGGTCCCATTCCTGGACATTTACACTAGAGAAAGGAAAATTATTGTCATATAAAAACTTGCCTATGATCATTTATAGAAGCTTTATTATAATAGCCCCAAAACTAGAAACAACCAAATGTTCTTCAACAGGTGAGTGAATAAACACTATGTGGTACTATATTTATTCAATGGAATAATAATCAACAATTAAAAAAACACTATTGATACTTGCAAAAACTTGGAAGAATTTCAGAGTACACTAATGAAGGAAGTCCATCTTAACAGGTTACATATGATATGACTTCATTTATATGAAATTTTGAAAAGACAAAATAGAATGATGGAGGGTAGGTCATTGGTTGCCAACAGTTACAGATAGGGTGGATGATTATAAAGAGGTAATTGAAGGAGTTTTTTTGGGGGGATTATGGGTGTTTTCTAGATCTTGATTGTGGAGGACTATATACAAAAAAGAAAAAAAAAGGTAAAGAAAAAAGGAAAAAAATGTGTAATTTAAAAAATAAACCAAAAAATGTTTCATTGTTAGAGAGACCAACTGGGTAAAGAGTTAAAAAGGAAAAAAATGCTACATTATTCATAAAGCTATACATTATAAAACCATAAGGTTTTCCAAGCTTCTTTGGTCCATTTTCTGTTCCTGACAGGAAATCAGTGATTTTTTCAAGGAGTCTTCTTTTATTTTAGTAGAAAATGGCTTTTCAGTCTTTCTGATAGAGGCAGTTACTGACCCTGGATATGTCATAGTTTCTAGCTCTTTTATATGGACAGATATTGGAAAGGTTTTTAAAATATAATATACATTACTTTCTAAGATAAAATACATCATGAGTTCAAATTGTTACTCCCAATTTAAAATCTAGACAACATAGTGTTTATGTAACTTTTCAACTCATAGATATTATTTTTTCCTCTCACAAAGAATCATGGTTCTCAAGGACTCAAAGGGATGATATAATACAAATATGATTAATTGTTTTTTACTTTTTTCTACATTATACATAAAACATTATCAGAATGGCAACACAACACTCATTTGATTGCTGAAAATTTTTATATATTTTTATTAAATATTTAAAAATTTATTTTAAATATATAGCCATTGCATAATTTCTCTTTTTGTTCCTAATTTGTTCTGCATATGAGTACATATTTAACATAAATCACTTTGTATAGGTAATTCTACAGTCATTTTAATTTCAAATGCTCATTTGTCTGAAAGAAATCTGGGGAATATATTCCCTGAAAATTTGCATGTTGAAAACACTTACCTGCAGTGTTTATACTTGGAAAGCAGATTAGGTAGAAATAAAATCCTTGGATGAATTTCTTTTTTGTATCATGAAAGTGTTCCTAATTTTACTGTATTCTTCTATTAAAAAGTTGATAACATTTGAATTTTTTTCAACCTTACAAGTCACTTCTCTGTTTACCTGTTTACATGAAGGTTTTTTTTTTCTTTCTTTTCTTTTCCTTTAACATCCATAATTTACTAGGATATTTCTTAGTGTTAGGTATTATAGGTAGTTTTTTCCAAGTATGTACATGTTATATTTCTTCAGTATGGAGTTTCAAACCTTCTTTAATTTTATTTTCATAAACTTCTCTAAAATTTTAGTTCTAATGTGGCTACTTGCTTTTTTTCACCCTCTGGTATTCCTAATATATGGAACTTGGGTATATTTTGCTTGTCTTTGATATTTTCATTTTTATAATTCTTTTCATTCCTTTTTTGTATATTCAGTGTTTCTTCTTTTACTTCTTTTAATGCATGATCTATGTGTATTTGTTCTTGTGTTCTTTCTAGTGCAGACTTTTGTCATGTCCCAGACCTACTATGTATATATGGGATTTGACTTCATTTGTTGTTCATTTGTATGCAAAATTATTTTTCCTGAACTTTTAGATAGGAGACATAATATTTTTTTCTAATTTCATAACTCGAGAGTTTCCTCATCTGTAAAATTTTAAACATATTTTTGAAACTTCTTGGCTCTGTTTTCTTCCTTATTTTATTTGGATCTTCTTTTTCTTTTGTCTCTGTCATCCCTGTTCTGTCACATTTAGAGTCTATTTTTAACGGTTTTTCTTCAGAGGGGAGTTTTGTCCTGGAAATGGGCTCTGGCGAGTTGGCTTTGAGGATGCATGAGACGCAGACTTTATCACCTTCCTTCTCAACCTCCTTATATCCCTTTGCACTCACACACTGTTGGAGTATGTTAACCCCTTAGAGTTTCCATACCATCCTCACTGAGGTTTTAAGTAAATAACTAATGGTTATCCTGAAAATTTTAGTTCTCAGATATTTCATTAATTCCTGCTACTTCCTCATGTACAAACAGGTAGGTTTTGTAGTTGATGGTGGTTTATCTTCTTTCACTCCTATTTTGGGTTATATGAGAATATTTTTCTACCTAATATTTTTGTATACATCTATGAGTTTTTGGTTTTGTTCTGGTTTGTTTGTTCTCGTTGTTTTGTTTGACTTTCTTGGACGGTTTAGACAGTTTCAAAAACTATGCTGCCTTGGCTGCTTTCTTGCCTGAATCCTATTTCCAAGAAGTTTTTATTAAGGGTATCCCCATCTTTGTTCCTTGATGTCCCTGTAGTCCAAACCAGCTCTTGGATCAGAGTAACTATTTTATCTTTTCTTTGTGTTTTCATTACTTGGTAATAATTTATTGAGTGATGTGTAAAAACCAGGTATTTTTCCAAGTGCCAGCAGAATGAAGAAATGTTATGATACCTAGCCTTGCTCTCGGGTTAAGGGTCTATGGAGTAGATGAAATAAGAAATATTTTTAACATAATGTAGTCAATACACATAGGTCATTTTCACTTTGCCCACCTAGCTACTCCTTTTCTTTCTCACGGCTTATTTCAGACACCATCTACTCTCTGAAAATCTCTTTGCAACCTTACTTCCCACATCTTCTCACCACCATCCCAAAAGGCACACTATAGAATTAGGTCTCTGTCCACTTCTTTTTGAGAGAGAGAGAGAGAGAAAATTACTTAGAAATATTGTATACCTCCCCCAGAATAATGCTGTTTTCTTCTCACCTTTGGAATTTGGGTTTCTTAAGGACAGATTTTTTTACTGTTGTTTGTTTATAGCTCCAACACGATATAATGGGTGCCACATAGCTATTGATAAATACTGAATGACTGATTCTAATATTTTAAAGTTTGTTAAAAATTAGAAAAGGGATAAATAATACCACTCTGAAAATAAAAGAAAGTTTCTCAGAGAAGATACATTTGATCTGGGTCTTGAAGTGTTGAAGTAATCAATGAGCATTTGGCAAAATACTTATAATTATTATCTTTCTTCAGAGATAGGTATTTTATTTCTTAGAGTTTAAATTCCTTATAAATGAATCTTCTCTATTGATTAGCTTCCCATCAAGTTAATGCCCTAAATCAACTCTTCTTAAGTAACATATTCCTGCTACTTTCAAAGTGCAAAATTCAGTGAAGCTGTGAATATAGAATTAACGTAAGTTGATTCTGGTTAAGAATCATTTGTGGGAATCAGTAGTTGATTCAGTTATCAGAATAATGTTATTATGAGCAGTTATAGTCATTTCATGAAAAAATTCCTTTTAAGCTCTCAATTTCCCGAGTCCTTTTTGGTTTTTAAGGGCTAAGTTCATTTTTCCCCCAAATGGCTCAAAGCCATTATATTTTTCCTTCACAATATCTCTAAATGACTGTTCTTCTTCCCTTTAGACTTTTCTCTCTATTGACCAGAACCTCCTCATTCTTTTTCTTTAAGTTAAACATGAAAAGTCATTTTCAGAATTGTGTGCTTTACACTTTTATACAGTGAATCATTTTTTGGTCATGATCACCTCTATGTGAACCTTATTTTTACTCAAAAACTTGCTTAAATAGCTGTTTTTCCTTAAAAACCTATTACTTAGTGATTCAGTATAAACCTAATTGTGTTTTACAGAAAGGCAAATCATAACTTTTGATTATTAAAAAAAGCTGTGATGATCAATTTAGAATGGATTTATCAAATCATGACTTTATAATTCTATAACCTTTTAATATACTTGGACAACTCACCAGAATCGTATCATACTCATATTATCATCACTTAATCCCCCCTCTGACCACATACATGCTGATTCAAATATATACTCTTCTGTAAAGGAGACCAGAAATATTGGTGAGAATTTTTATATCTTTCATCAAACTTGGCCATAAAATACTGAGAACCATGGTAAAGGATGTGTTTCCAAGAGCAGAAGGTTTCCACTCTGGTGTATACATAATCATTGAAACTACATAAGCAGTTTGTGTGCTTGTGGGTATGTGTGTGTTCTTGCATTTGCATGACAATCACTAGATTCCCTTTGTCTTGAAAGTTAAATTTACCATAAAACATAACAAGAGGAAAAACCCATATTTTTCCAGAAATATCTTTTTATATGTTTATCTAAATAAACACTTGGATGATTTCCTTGAAAACTTGGTATAGTTTTAATTTAGATATTGTATTTTGCTTTTAGAAAAATCTATACTGTTAGGTGTCCTCAAACTCTTAATATAATTTTGGAACTTAGTTTATTTTAAACATTAGAATTTCTTTTATAAGTCAACTAAGTCACATTGTTGCATTATTCTGAGTTGGTAGTGGAGAGAAAAGCCAATACTAGAGTGATAAAATGAAATGCTACTAGGAAAGCATTTAAAGATGAAACTTGCTTCTAAAAGTAAATCTAGAGATCACTTTTAAACTACCTTTGACTGCCAGACTAAATTTCAAGTAGCTTTAGAATGTGGAATAATTAGATTGCCTAAAGAAAGTAAACACATCAACTTCAGAATTAGTAAGAACACATCAGTATATATCTTCATCCTAATGTTGCAGCAGAATGTTTAAAAAAAAAATCACATCACCTGTTGGTGAGGCATTGTACTAGTTTCAACAGAATAAGAAACCTTACAGGATTAATAAGGCAATTACATTATCAAATTTTTATACTGCTTTCTTTGAATTTCCCAAATCATTTACGTTATGAACCTGTAACTAATGTCTTTTTGGAATCAGCTGGCTTCCTGGAGGTTTAATTGAGCAACAGCTTGAGACCAGATGAGTTAACTCAGCAATACATGTTCATTAAGCAGTTAATATATGCAACACCTGCATCAAATCTCATGGAGAAAGAGAAAAGGCATCCTAACTCCTGAAGAGGCTGAACTATAAATCTGGAATTAAATATACTCCTTTTAATACCATAAAATCTATCAAGGTACTCATCAGACAGCACAGAAAAGCATTTAGTGAGATACATGAGATAAGATATAAAACAGAGCATTTTGAATTTATTCCTTAAACAGCCTTAAGATTTATAGAGTATTTTCTGTAAGATTTCAAATCATAGAATCTGTGCATAGTTTGAGTGTGGCTTTCAATTTCAGGGAGTCTGTTTTCTACACATACATTTTATTCACCACATTCGCAAGCTGTCATTCAGTCTGTGCCTGAAAACCAACAATGAGAAGTGATAAAAGCAGTCAGTTCAACATATGGGCAACTCTGACTGCCTGAAAGTTCTTTCTCTTCGTTCCTTTCATAGAATTTTCCCAAATTATACTTTTACCTTTCTTCTTTTTTGTAAAATTGCCTTATAAAATATTTACCCTTAACTAGACAAAATTTTAGGAAGTCAGGGCCTTTTTAGGTTAGCTTACACTGTGTCCTTGATGCCTAGCACAGTGTCTGATACTGATTAGAAATTCAATAAACAATCTATGAAATGATATTTAATTACTTGTAAATGTACCAGTTAGTCCTAATTTGATCCTTGCTAACTTTCAAAACAAGTCTCCCTATTATACTGTGAAAGAGAGAGATGATTTTCTTTTCTCTGTATTTTTTGGCATTAGGTTTTCCTTTGACAGAAAACTTAAAATAACAATAGCATAAAAGAGACAGGAGTTAATTTCTCTCTCATGAACAAGTCTGGAAGTAGACAATTATGGACTGACTTCTAGTATCTCATAGTTCTTTGTTTCTCATAGAAGTTATCATGGTAGCTTCTATTCCTTAATTTCCCCTATGGACAGATTTATTTACACAAGCTTGCATCATCCTGTTTAGATTCTAGCCACCAGAAAAGAGAAAAAGAAAAAAATATATATATATAATTTCCCCCCAGATGTTCCATTCATCACTTCTTCATATATTTCATTGGTTAGAAGTTAACCATAGGACAAAACTCGCTGAGAATTGTTCCTCAGTTGTCATACTTCCCTACTTCAGTAGTAATATATTCCTCAAATTTTAGGTTAACTCATGTGGATGACAAGAATAGAGATTATATTCCCAGGCATCCCTTGGTGCTAGGTGTGTACACATGACTAGGTTTTGGCAAATGAGATGTACATGGAGGTGATATGTGCAAATTTTAGGAATTTTCCTAAACAGAGAGTCACATCATCCTTATTTTCTTTCCTTGTGTTGCTGGCTGGAGCTGAAGTAGATTTTGTGGTTTATGGGGTCACTTGACAAAAGAGAACCGAGTGACTGATCAGCAAGACAGAAGAGGCTTGGTTGCATAGAACATACCAGCACTTGAACCACCATCTCCAGAATTTCCAATGACAAAAATAAAATAAAATTCTATATTATTTACAGCGCTGTTTGAGGTGTTCTCTTTCTTGCAACCAAACATAATTCAAACTAATAATTTGGAGTGTTCCTAGATCTCTCATTCCTCCTGTTTAAGCATTCACCATTTTTTAAATGCCTCGTTTCCTTTGAACACTCATGTTCATACAAAAGTCTATAGACAGATGTTAATATCAGCCTTATTCATAGTGAAAACTATAACTTTGGAAAATGATGTTTTGCTTGGAAATTATAAGGCTAAACACAGAAGGAATTGTACATAAACACTGGGCTCAAGTTGGAAAATTTGTTTCTCATGGTGTGGTGTGGGTTAATTCAGAAACCGCTTTACATGTATGTGGGAGTTGAACAGTAAATTAATTGATAGTAGACAGGAGCCAGGTTTCTCACTGTCAGAGAGGGAAGTTACAGACGAACAAGAAAGGAAGATAAGAATAAACCCTGTTTTTCCATTTGTATGGTACATGATACATCCCTAATGTGGTTGACATAATGATGTGTTTGGATCTGACGTTGTCCTTGAGATTTTAACCCATTTTCCACTCCTCACAGACAATTTCATTTGTTGTTGGTCTTGATTAAATGAGTAGGTATCAAAAAGGATGACATTTAATTGCATTTTAACAAGCTTTCCTCTAATTTTTGACAGGTATATTGAGCATGTCACTACAAGCCATGAATATGTACCAGAAGTATTAGGTTGAACATCTTGTAGTTAACGTATAATTATTTTTCTGCCTTGAAACAAAAGTTCTCTAAAGAAGAACTCCCACTAAGAAATCTCTAATCATGAGATGATCTCACTGCATCCAAAATCCTTCCAGAGCTGTTGCTGTTTCAGATCAAACTTTTCTTAATGGCTTATTTGTCATATTTCTGCGTGAACTCGACACATTGTTCAAATTTCCCAAATATATATCCTACCTTCTCTGTTTTTCCCCACATCACAATCTCTACTTTAGTTGCACTTCTCATAGACCACTCGTGTACTGTCCTGTTATCACTCACTCCCATTAAGGCTGAGGTTATATGCCACATGTTTGCCAAATTTTTGGCAAAAACTGATCATCCCATTCTCTGAACTCTTAAGGCAATATATCTACTTCCTAAGAAATTTATCTCATTCTACTTGGCAACGTAGACGGCTGTGTGTATATGTGTGTGTATACATGTATTTATGTTCTATTTCAATTTTAGAAGTTCTGTACAACTCCAGCAGAGTGCCTGTACAGAGTATATACTCAATTAATATTTTTGGACAAAATAAGGCTACTTAATCTTACATCACTCTGACAAATACCCTATCATGTAGTGCAGTCTCTTAAAACTTACGAATTAATTCTGTACTATGTTGGCATGTTCAGTTGCTATCTGTCCTGGTAACTGATTTCAAGTTACATTACTGTTGTTCAGGAAGCATGAACTGTACCTTCACCTGTGAACTCATAAGGGATATTTACAGATGATTGTACATGGTCAGAACATGGTATGTTTTCATGATGATATAATTATACTAGAAATGCCAATGGTAATGCTGCTTTACCCACAGACCTCCTAAGGGAAACTTCCTTGACTTGATGAAAAGGCAAGCTGGGGTGACAAATTGTTTTTTATCACATTATCAAGAACACTTCTCCAAAATTGTTGACAAATGTGGTGTGTGTGTGTGCATATATTAGAATTTCTTATCCTATAAGCGTATGTCTGATTTCCTTTTTTTTTTTAACACGTTCAGTTTTTAAAAATATTTATTGAGCCAGATACTGGTGATCTAAGTGTGAACAACATAGGTGTGGTCCTTTGCCTCAAAAAATTTGTGGTTTTTGTGGGTAGAAAGAGTCTACTAAGTATGCAATTACAATATTAATATGTGTTTGGTTGAGGGACTCCTGAATGTTGGTTCTGTGTCCCCATATACTCAGTCTCCTCAAAAAGCAGCTATCATCACACGAAATGCTTTAATTCTTGAGTCAGAGAATGTAAGAATTTGTATATGCTTTCTCATACAAATAACCTTGTGACTTCCTGATCCCACTGTCTTGCTCATGGCTTTAATATGTGTATGTGAATTTGTCTTCTTCCTTTCAGTTTTTCATTGCTTTTCTTCTTTCATGTATTATCACTCTTGCTTTTGAGCTTCCTCTTTTTTTTCCTCTGCATTTTCATAACACTTAGTAATCTTACTAGTCAAACTATTATGTTACTAACTAGGCAACATTCATTGAACATTAACTGTGTTCCAGGCACTTTACATACATTATTTCATATAATTATCACAATATTCCTATTAAATATTATGACTAGAACTTAGCAGATCAAACAAACCATTTCAGGGAAGTTAAATGGTTTTCTTAAAATCCTCTGTGCTAGTAAGCCAACATTCATGTTAGCATGATCAAAAAACTTCTTCATCCTTTGATATACGGATGCCTAAAGCACTTTAAGATCAATATTAACTGTTATTGTGATATCCTACTTATCAAGGGAAAAAAATAGAAAACAAAAAAGTCAGACAAGCTTGGGTGGAACAGCAGGGAGAGTGTGACAGATTGCCAGAATTCATTCAGAACAGAGCCATAAAACTTTCTTCCCCTTCCCGGTCCCTAAACACCTGCCATTCCAGTGAAAGGCTCTGGCAGACACTTGGGCAGCATAGCAGGAGATGTAATATTTGAGAAGAAACTTCTTAATTACATTATATTCTTTTTATTGCATCCTAAAACCTCTACTTACTTAAGTAGGCTTTATTTTTTTCCTAAAGATTTTATTTATTTATTAGAGAGAGAGAGTGCACAAGCAGGTAGGGCAGGGAGAGAGAGGTAGAGGGAGGCAGAGGAAGAAGCAGGCTCCCTGCTGAGCAGAGAGCCCAACACAGGGCTGGATCCCAGGACACTG